>NC_136430.1:4278888-4915833 GCF_052849685.1 Lactuca virosa | reverse complement strand
GAACACTTGGCTCGAGTTATTGGCATGGTTCTTAATAGTTTGTAGCCCTTGAATTATAACAAGAGTGCAACCACCTATCTCATTCTCTGCTTGTGTGCGGTTGATTATTTTCAAGTCATTGGTTTGTTTGGTATTAGTTTTGGGTTTCCGAGAGATCTCTCCACTTCTCTATATAGATGCCTTGATTTTGAAGTGGTTAGAGGGAGCTTGTTGAATATGTTGACGTTGATTTCAGAGATTATAACAAAGACGGATTTCGAGGACGAAATACAGGTTAAGTGGGGAGACTTGTAACATCTTGTTTCAACTAGTTTCTTATTTCAAGATTGCGGGCGGTAAACGGATCAAGTAAAGGCATAACCATACGAACAAGTTGTTCCAAAACCAATCAAACTGATTATATCATTTAAAGATCAGAGTAAATATCATAAATAGTCGATGCGGAAAACTATAGGGGATGTTGTGCAGGTCACGTTGATCCCTTCCCTTTGGAACCAGAAGTACCTGAAACCATAAGCACAAAGCTTATTGAGTTCCCCAAAATACCACATATCATACATATGCTAGAGTTTGTTATGTGTCATCCATAGTCTTGCAGTTAATAACATGCCTTGACCCGTATCTGTTGGATTAGGTGTCTAAGCCCATAACTATAATTGGTATGTGTTTGATAAGGTGTCTAAGTCCATAACTTTATTTGGTATATACTTGACCCGACCCGGCATGGTCCATTTGGGTTGCACTTCACCCGAACTATTTGTATGGTTAAACCTTTGAGAATTGTATGTTTATGATTTTGTTAATATATTATAAGTTATAATATATTAATATGAAATCATATTATCTTATTAGTATTGATCATAAATTAATTTAGAATTAATTTGGTGATCAAAAAGGTGACTAATTAAATATGGGCTGTTGTATTTATATAAGTGTGGGCGAATACTCATTTGCGATGGGCTTGGCATGCATGGGAGTCCATGGATAGTGCATGGAGCTTTTAACCCATGGATCCTTGGAAAGTAAGAGTCATGGGTATTAGGGTTTACATGGATGTAACCCTAATCCTCCACACTATATAGATGTGACAACCCGAAATTTTCATTTGGATAAACTCTACAGTCAAGCACTACAAATAATAGCCAAATTCATTTCAGTTCGTTTTTGGCCGGTTTTTTCAGTCCGTTTGGGTGTTTTTATTTTATATTCGTCAAACGAACAGATAAAAGGAAGTATACCTTAGAGGTTGTCGTGCATCACTTAAGTCTCAAAACTCCAAGAGTTCGGAGTTTACGGCCCCAAACGTGGAGTTTACGGCCGTAAACTCTAAAGAGTATAAATATGACACTTAGTCATTTTTGGCTCATTTTTGACTTCCTAGCTCAAGAACACCCACAATTCTCTCTCAAGTATCATATCACATTTCTTCCGATCTTCCAAAAATGTAAGTGTTTCTTCCCTAGATTTGTTGATATCACACTTTATCTAGTGTTTATACACGATTTCATCCATGAAATCTTGCCTTTTTCATTGATCTTCAAGTGTTCTTCAAAACACCAAGAACACACACTAGTGTTCTTGGCCCCTAAACGCTCTTACAAGCTTCCTATAAGTAAGTACACTCCTCCTATCTAGTTGTTTGCTTAGTATACTTGTTAAATCATGGAAGAACACCAAGAAAACCTCAAGAACACATAGGTTTACGGTCAAGGGATATCCTGGAATCGTAAACACCATCTAGTGGTGTTTAAGTGCCACTAACACCTTCTAGGGCTTGGATATTGGACTAGAACCTTGCATGCATGAGCTAGAAACACCAAAACACGAAATGGTTGGGGGTAACCATGAGTTTACGGCCGTAAACTCATGGGTTTACGACCGTAAACACATGTGTTTACGACCGTAAACTCCCAAGGGTGGTCCAAGGACCGTAAACTCCAATGATGAGCCATTTTGAGCCCTAGTCCCTTCCTAAACCTTTGGTACAAACCTAGAACACTTCCTTGAGGGGTATAAGAGCTTAAAACACCCAATGATGCAAATTACCATGAGTTTACGGCCGTAAACTCATGGGGGAAACGGCCAAAAACCGTAAACTCATGTTTTGTTGCCAAATGGGGAGTAAACTCCAATGTGAGGCCATATTCTCCTTAGATGCAACCCTTTAGCACTCCTAGCACTTGAAGCAAAGTGTTATCCATGTATTAGGGTGTCTTAACTTATTTAATTAGTTGTTAAAGGACTAATTAGATGCATATATGTGTCATTATATGTTACATAGGATCCGTGTGTGTGTTCAAGTCCTCACTTGACACTTAGCATCCTATACCATCCGTTCATCCGAATCACCCACTACAGGTGAGTTCATACCGCTTAATCAACCTTTGAAATGATTTTAAATGCTTTTATGGGGGGGGGGGAATACAAGTTGAACTATTAAGCTATTATATCAATCACATGTGATTAATAACTGTCAAGTAAATAGATTTTTGCATGTTAAACTGTTTTATCCAGCTAAAGGTTTTCAAATCTTGTTTTCAAATCTCTTTAAAAACACTAAAACCTCTTTTTACTTTACTAAGCTTTTTTCAAAGTCTTTTAAACTTATATTCTTGATAGATTCATGTTTATATAGATATAGTTATATAAGTAGGGTTTGAAGGACTTAGGACTGATAGCCCGCTTTATTTCCTGTTCCTTGTTTGGTTGTGGACTTAGAGCATCCGGTTATTTGTCTGAGTGTCGTTGAAGTCCTAGTTATATATCATATATATCTGGATAGATATTAAAACACTTACTCCAGTTCAATACCTTTGGGTAGCAAAGGTACCTAGATAACCTCTCACGTAAACTATAATAGGTATAGTTTAGAAACCAACCATAACTTTCATGAAGGAGAACTTAGCTATATCAATATTCTAAAAACTTATACTTTTAGTAAAAAGAAAGGTTTATAGAAATCAAAACACGAGATACATCCTCATGACGCGGATTTCACCGCTGTCAAGTTGGTAACCAGAGTCTCCTGGAGGGAGAGCGGGCATTGTGTGTATAGATCTATACGAGACAGACCATTCCACATCCTAACTGCTAGCTACAGTCCCGGCCAACCAAGCCAAGGGGTGACAAATGTCACATTCATTTCGACGCCAGCAGGTCGTCGTGTTTACATCCGTCAATCAGTATGGTTACAAGTATCTTTTCACTTACCTTATAATTCATGGCTTTAAGGTAATAAGTATTATCACAGTATTTTCTACATATAAAACCATCATAATATATTTTCCTAGTTATACACTAGGCCACATTTTAAACCTTTAAACTAACCTACTTAGGATTAAAGGCTACTTTAGACTCTCCGAGGCGTATTGTTCATTTAATACCACCTGGAGTCTGCATTTCATTCATTTAGACTCTCCGAGGCGTATTGTTCATTTAGTACCACATGGAGTCTGCATTTCATTTATTTAGACTCTCCGAGGCGTATTGTTCATTTAATACTACATGGAGTCTATTTTTTTACTACTTTAGACTCCTCGGGGTGTATTGTTCATCTAATACTACCCGGAGTCTGTATTTTATTACCATATAAACAGCAATGTCATTGCTGGAGTAAAGTATTATTTTCCCTATTACATTTAATTGTGGCTTTCCCACATACTCATTAATGTAAAACTATAATTTGATAATGATAGTAACATTTGGGGAAAAATGCTCTTTAAACACAAAACTGTCGGGTCTTGGTTGAAAACTGCTTTAGTAGATAAACTCATCTCTTTTAACTCAAAACAGTCGGGTCTTGGTAGAAGACTAGTTTTAATAGAAAATATGGGATTTTCTGGAAAGAATTCAAATACTTTATAAGCTTTTATCACCATCATCTAATGAGATTATTTTGAGGAAAAACATGTATTTATATCAATGTCATTAAAATACTTATGAACTCACCAGCATTAAAATGCTGATACTCTCTTTCAAAATAACTTGTATTCTCAGGTCGTCAGTAGACAGGTACACTCCGGGAGCTTTTGCGAAGTCAGCCTTGTACCGAGCTGCATTTTATGTTCTTCCCTGTATCTACTTTTGATGTTGTTGCTAAATATAACCTATGTAAAACTATTACTATTAATGCAATGGTTGTTGTACTATGATTACTATACTGCATGTGTTGTGATACTTGACATGACGTCCTCCACCCCATAACATTTCCGCCGTTCCGGTTTTGGGGTGTGACAATAAAGGAGCTTGTTTTCACACCCCAGCCGTCGGCGGAAACACCGGGCGATGTAACGTCATTTCTCGTATCATAGTTATCAACTTCCTGAAAATACATGCATTTAAAAATACGTCAACATAAAGTTGGTGAGTTCACAGGTTTTGACTCGATAAAATAATATATTTTCCAAGTTCAAAAGTATAGTTTTGAAAGTATCATTTTGACTCTCCAACGTTTAGTATATATATCCTAGGTATAAATTTTTTACTTACCAAATAAGTAGTTTACCTATAAGTGTCATATACTATGAATATAAGTGTTTGTAATTCCATACAAACGAAAGTTGCTACGTATAAATCTTATTTCAATTCTAAGCGAGTAAAACCGCTACGTATAAATCTATTTCAATTATATACGAGTATGTGTGTTAGGTATAATTATCTACTTAATATACAAGTAGTATACCTACCAGTTTCTTGTACCTAGAGTATAAGTGTTTGGGAAACTTATACTTAACATTAATACTTGTATCACGACAAAGAATAATGCTTCTAACAATTTGCTACCATGAGTCCGTAACCGCGACTATATGACTAGTTTCAAACCTCTGCTTGATGCTACAAGTTTCGCATCTTGAGATAAGTTCCACACGCTTCATCAACGTCGGAACAATAAACAAACAAATGGACAGTTCGTCACTCGCACACGGTTTTGTTGTAGCTAGCAACCACGAGTGGGGTTGTCAACCCGTATCTTATTCATACATGACTTCCTCGCTCATACGGGATTAACGGTTACAGGTCAGAGGATTTTCCCTTAGATTTCCAATCTTAGTTGATGAATACAATAGCTCATGTAGACTTGTCGAGTTCCGTTAGTTCTAGTAGTAAAATCATATTCGTGTCTAAAACCCTAAGTTATTAGACTATGCTTTTAACATTACTCCTAATATTTATAATACTTAGGTAGTACAACAGCTATAATTAGAATTAAAACCAGGTTTTATCTTGACATAAAACCAATAAAAACAACATATAACGTTCCTAGTTTTATCGTGACATAAAACTATCAATAACAATATATAACATACTAAGTTTTATCTTGACATGAAACTAACAATAACAACATATAACATACGAAGTTTAATCTTGACATAAAACCAATAATAGCAACATACTTTATAACTTAACATATAGAACTTCCGAATATAACTTCGGAACTATATCGCACACAAAATATATATAGAATCCTAAGTATAACTCAAGATCTACATTAATATACTACTATAACAATAACATACTAACAACTTTACGATAGTTGTATACTTTCAAATATGAAATAACTATATCCCGGTTATTATAACTATCTACGTTGATACTAATATACTATCATATAGACATAATAATAACGTATATATAATATTTAGCATGCGTTTTCCCCCGAAATATTAGAAAGTGGGGCCGTGAAACTCACCTTAGTAGCGTGATTATAGAATCTAAACGGTAAGAGGCTCGTCGTTGTCAGGCTCGAGAAGGGAAAACGGCCTTCGGAAACGAGAGAGAATGAAAGGAGAAGGTGTAAGGATTGAATGAGCTTTGATCGCTATTTATAGGGTGTTCTGGGGCCATTCACGTCGTGAACAAGATAGGTTCACGTCGTGAACTTCCATGAGTCATCCCATAGCCTTAACGCGTGTTTTCTAGCTCCGATTAGTGTCTGTTGACTCCTCACGTCGTGAATTTTTGATGCTCACGTTGTGAGTTCAGTCAAATTAGGGTTTCTGACAGCTGCATCTTCGGAAGGCCATAACTTTTGCATACGAACTCCGTTTTCGGCGTTCTTTATATGCACGCGTTGGTAATTCCGAGTACTACGACTTTCTCCTAGACTCTAATAGCTAATTCTAAGTCTGTTTTAAATCCCTCTTGTTATAAGGCATTATAGCGTTAGAATTTGTCATAACTTCTTCACGCGAATTCAGATTTAGATGTTCTCTATATTTTTCGAATCGTATGGATGTATACTTTGATTTATACTATAAAGTATGTATGAAAATTCATATTTATATTAGAATTATCATCAAAATACATAGTAAGTTTACTACATTACTAGTTTTAACAAAATCACATTACATGATTGATATAATCACATGTGATTGTTATTGACGTACTTTTGAATAGTGTTACATTCTCCCCCCGTTGATAAAATTTCGTCCCGAAATTTATCTTGTACTAGATTCCACTGCAGGGTCCTGGATAACTTCCCTGCTTCCTGTTACGAATGCCCTGCCACGGCCTAACTTCCTTGACTCCTTAACTTTGGACATTCCTTCTTGATATGTCCAATTTCACTACACTCAAAACACGCTCTTCCTCCATCATAGCCTGTTCGAGTGTTTGTTCCTTGATTTTCTGTTGTAAGTGTTTTGCTCCTGCAGAAATTGGCGGTGTGTCCCTTTTTCTTGCAGTGAGTGCATATAAAGCAGTTACCTAGATGGTGACGGCTACACTAAGTGCATTTTGGGAGTTTTCCTTCATACCGTCGTGGTTGTGTGGGTATTGCTGTTGTGGCTGCATAATTAGTTGCCACCCCTTGTCTCTACTCAGATGATTGTATGGGATTCTTCCCATTAAATTTGCGCTTGTTCGTTCCAGATTCAGGAGACTCAGCTATAAATCCCACTTGGATTTCGGTGCTGGTTAGCTGATGAGCTATACGTTTTGCACTATCGTATGTTGTAGGGTTTGATGCGATCACCATTCCTTTGATTTGTGATGCTAGACCCCAGATATATCGCTCGATCTTCTTATACTCTGGGGTTACTAGTGCTGGACACATCACCACAAGATAATTAAATCTAGCAGTATAAGCATTTATCTCTAAACCCTTCATGGTTAGGGTCCACAGTTCTTGTTCCAACTTATGTATTTCCTCCCCGGGACAATACTCCTCTACTAGCAGCCTCTTCAGCTCTTCCCGTTGCATGGAATTGGCGGCATCAATACCCGTTGCATTCACATGGCTATTCCACCATGTAAGTGTTGCATCAGCGAAGGTACACGCAGCAAATCGTACCTTACATTCGTCAGGACAGAAGCTTATTTGAAATACTGATTCTGTCTTTTCAATCCACCGGGTCAAGCTAACGACCTCTTCCGTTCCATGGAAGCTCTTAGGTTTGCAATTCATAAAATCCTTGTAGGTACACATTCTGGCGGTCCCTACATTGCCTTCGTTTCTAACTCCTCCTCTTGTGACATTAGCAAGAGCTGCAGCGATTCTCTGAGCTATGATTTCATCATGTTCTGCTGAACTTATTGGAGGGTTTGTTTCTGGTGGTGGTGGTTGCGGTTGTTGTTGTTCTGGTTCTGGTCGTTGGTTAAGGTTTAGCCGAGCGCTACTTCTTCTAGCTGATAAGGCACCGCCCAGTCAGGACCGTCGAAGGGCAGGATAATTTTAGCATATAGCCGTTCTGAAATCCAGCAACCCAAATCGACATGTGTATCCTGTCACCGCTCCCGTAAGTAGGCCTTCTGTAGAATATTTAATAATACTTTATATTGTAGGCCAAGGGATATACCTAAACCTAACAGAGTAAGCCCTAAACTATAGTCGTGCTTTCCTAAGAAAGTACTAATTCACTATAGTTAATAGCACTGATACCAATATTTCACACCCCGGCCGTCGGCGGAAACACCGGGCGATGTAACGTCATCTTGAGATAAGTTCCACACGCTTCATCAACGTCGGAACAATAAACAAACAAAAGGACAGTTCGTCACTCGCACACGGTTTTGTTGTAGCTAGCAACCACGAGTGGGGTTGTTAACCCGTATCTTATGCATACACGACTTCCTCGCACACACGGGATTAACGGTTACAGGTCAGAGGATTTTCCCTAAGATTTCCAATCTTAGTTGATGAATACAATAGCTCATGTAGACTTGTCGAGTTCCGTTAGTTCTAGTAGTAAAATCATATTCGTGTCTAAAACCCTAAGCTATTAGACTATGCTTTTAACATTACTCCTAATATTTATAATACTTAGGTAGTACAACAGCTATAATTAGAATTAAAACCAGGTTTTATCTTGACATAAAACCAATAATAACAACATATAACGTTCCTAGTTTTATCCTGACATAAAACTATCAATAACAATGTATAACATACTAAGTTTTATCTTGACATAAAACTAACAATAACAACATATAACAACCAAGTTTTATCTTGACATAAAACCAATAATAGCAACATACTTTATAACTTAACATATAGAACTTCCGAATATAAATTCGAAACTATATCGCACACAAAATATATATAGAATCCTAAGTATAACTCAAGATCTACATTAATATACTACTATAACAATAACATGCTAACAACTTTACGATAGTTGTATACTTTCAAATATGAAATAACTATATCCCGGTTATTATAACCATCTACGTTGATACTAATATACTATCATATAGACATAATAATAACGTATATATAATATTTAGCTTGCATTTTCCCCCGAAATATTAGAAAGTGGGGCCGTGAAACTCACCTTAGTAGCGTGATTATAGAATCTAAACGGTTGTTGTTGTTCTGGTTCTGGTCGTTGGTTAAGGTTTAGCCGAGCGCTAGTTTTTCTAGGCATTTTGTTTAGTTCCTATATATTTTAGATCTCCAAGTGTTTAGTCTATCAAATATTACTCCCAATTTAAATAGTTCATATGATCTGATCATAATAAAATATAGTTGTACACCTACACCTAGTTGTGATAAGATCTATGCACATATGAACTTTAGTTGGAATATCTGATCTAAATCCTTGAGATCAAAAACATTCCGGGTATTTAGGTGTATTCTCATCGCGGGTCTGAGTCTTCATATATGACTCTATATTTATTATTTGTTGTATTCATGCTCTATTAATTATTGTTCGTTACTTCAGGTCTAGCTGATAAGGCACCGGCCAGTCAGGACAGTCAAAGGGCAGGATCATTTTAGCATATAGCCGTTCTGAAATCCAGCAACCCAAATCGACATGTGTATCCTGTCACCGCTCCCGTAAGTAGTCCTTCAGTAGAATATTTAATAATACTTTATATTGTAGGCTAATGGATATACCTAAACCTAACAGAGTAAGCCCTAAACTATAGTCGTGCTTTCCTAAGAAAGTACTAATTCACTATAGTTAATAGCTCTGATACCAATCTTTCACACCCCGGCCGTCGGCGGAAACACCGGCCGTTGTAACGTCATTTCTCGTATCATAGTTATCAACTTCCTGAAAACACATGCATTTAAAAATACGTCAACATAAAGTTGGTGAGTTCACAGGTTTTGACTCCATAAAATAATACATTTTCCAAGTTCAAAAGTATAGTTTTGAAAGTATCATTTTGACTCTTCAACGTTTAGTATATATATCCTAGGTATAAATTTTTTACTTACCAAATAAGTAGTTTACCTATAAGTCTCATATACTATGAATATAAGTGTTTGTAATTCCATACAAAAGAAAGTTGCTACGTATAAATCTTATTTCAATTCTATACGAGTAAAACCGCTACGTATAAATGTATTTCAATTAGATACGAGTATGTGTGTTAGGTATAATTATCTACTTAATATACAAGTAGTATACCTACCAGTTTCTTGTACTTAGAGTATAAGTGTTTGGGAAACTTATACTTAACATTAATACTTGTATCACGACAAAGTATAATGCTTCTAACAATTTGCTACCATGAGTCCGTAACCGCGGCTATATGACGAGTTTCAAACCTCTGCTTGATGCTACAAGTTTCGCATCTTGAGATAAGTTCCACACGCTTCATCAACGTCGGTACAATAAACAAACAAAAGGACAGTTCGTCACTCGCACACGGTTTTGTTGTAGCTAGCAACCACGAGTGGGGTTGTCAACCCGTATCTTATTCATACACGACTTCCTCGCTCACACGGGATTAACGGTTACAGGTAAGAGGATTTTCCCTAAGATTTCCAATCTTAGTTGATGAATACTATAGGTCATGTAGACTTGTCAAGTTCCATTAGTTCTAGTTGTAAAATCATATTCGTGTCTAAAACCCTAAGTTATTAGACTATGCTTTTAACATTACTCCTAATATTTATAATACTTAGGTAGTACAACAGCTATAATTAGAATTAAAACCAGGTTTTATCTTGACATAAAACTAATAATATCAACATATAACGTTCCTAGTTTTATCTTGACATAAAACTATCAATAACAATATATAACATACTAAGTTTTATCTTGACATAAAACTAACAATAACAACATATAACATACCAAGTTTTATCTGACATAAAACCAATAATAGCAACATACTTTATAACTTAACATATAGAACTTCCGAATATAACTTCGGAACTATATCGCACACAAAATATATATAGAATCCTAAATATAACTCAAGATCTACATTAATATACTACTATAACAATAACATGCTAACAACTTTACGATAGTTGTATACTTTCAAATATGAAATAACTATATCCCGGTTATTATAACTATCTACGTTGATACTAATATTCTATCATATAGACATAATAATAACGTATATATAATATTTAGCATGCGTTTTCCCCCGAAATATTAGAAAGTGGGGCCGTGAAAGTCACCTTAGTAGCGTGATTATAGAATCTAAACGGTCAGAGGCTCGTCGTTGTCAGGCTCGAGAAGGGAAAACGGCCTTCGGAAACGAGAGAGAATGAAAGGAGAAGGTGTAAGGATTGAATGAGCTTTGATCGCTATTTATAGGGTGTTCTGGGGCCATTCACATCGTGAACATGATAGGTTCACGTCGTGAACTTCCATGAGTCATCCCATAGCCTTAACGCGTGTTTTCTAGCTCCTCTGGAACTGAATCATTTTCTTGTATCTAAGAAGACTTTCCAGCTTAATAGGAAGGAAGCTTAATCGAAATCAAGCAGAAGTTTTCTTCTATGATCGATCGATATACACATCAACAACTCCGAATTGGATTAGTTTCTCCTTAACAAATAAGTACTTGGTCCAAAAAAATCTTGCCTAATGGCGAGATAGTTGGAGAGGTGACAAAACCTTATACCTTTCATTACAAAACTAATAAACTAGAAAAAGATGGATTATTTTGTGAAAGAATTTTTTGGCCTATCAAAAGTGGAATTTGTGCTTGTGGAAATTATCGAGTAATCGGAGATGAAAAGAAAGACCCGCAATTTTGTGAACAATGCGGAGTCGAGTTTGTTGATTCTCGGATACGAAGATATCAAATGGGCTACATCATTAGTGTCTGTTGACTCCTCACGTCATGAATGTTTTATGCTCACGTCGTGAGTTCAGTCAAATTAGGGTTTCTGACAGCTGCATCTTCGGAAGGCCGTAACTTTTGCATACGAACTCCGTTTTCGGCGTTCTTTATATGCACGCGTAGGTAAGTCTGAGTACTACGACTTTCTTTTAGACTCCAATAGCTAATTCTAAGTCTTTTTTTAAATCCCTCTTGTTATAAGGCATTATAGCGTTAGAATTTATCATAACTTCTTCATGCGAATTCAGATTTAGATGTTCTCTATATTTTTCGAATCGTATGGATGTATACTTTGATTTATACTATAAAGTATGTATGAAAATTCATATTTATATTAGAATTATCATGAAATACATAGTAAGTTTACTACATTACTAGTTTTAACAAAATCACATTACATGATTGATATAATCACATGTGATTGTTATTGACCTACTTTTGACTAGTGTTACACTTATGATGCTTAAAATGGCACTAGTTGTGTGTGTGCAAGAAGGTGGCCGATTTCTACAAGCAAACATACACTCTCATCGTTTTTCAAGTTTGTGGTGATTTGTGATTTCCATTTGAGGCATCCACATTATTGGTGATTGGCTCTCAAACTCCAAGGAATCAACTCACTATTGAAAAGGTATGTAATTCTTCTAGCTTTTATGTTTAAAGTACCCCATGCCATGCTAGATAGGTTATGAACCTTGGAAAAACAAATTTGCATGTATTCATAGTAAAACATAGAATCAAGGTTTCTAGGGTTGCATGTACACCATAGGAGTGTTAGGATGCTCAAAATCCCATCAGTGGTATCAAAGCCTAGGATTGTTTTCTTGAATACTTGATGCAAACTGTGAAAAAATCAAAAAATTGAGCTGTTTGGACAGTGGACTCGCCGAGTCCATAGGGGGACTCGACGAGTCCAAGCACAAACTCATCCTACTCGTCGAGTAGGTTCATGCACTCGACGAGTAGGATGCTCTCACTGCAGTTTTTTGACTTTTGCTGCTGGAAATGGACTAGAAACATTACCCTAAACTGTTTTGATGTTTTAAAACATGTTTTAGATGGTGTAATGGTTATGCTAATCCATTAACAATGGCCTATATCAAAATTCCATGTTTTATATGTGTTCATATGATTATTGAAATTTTGATATGATATTCATGTTCTTATGAGTTATTGTTAGATCATAGGAATTACTTGCTAAATTGTTTAATGATTAATTCTTGATCAATTATGTGTTTTAATGGAATCCATAATTTGTCCTCAATTTATGGATTTCCAAAGGTTACTTTCTTTAATGTACATTTAAAACACATAGGTTAAAAATGAAGAGTCTTCACTTTTATGAACCATTAACCCATAAGTTATGAAATGAAAAGTTTTGAATAGTTACAAAACTTGCCCTCAAGTTTTGGAATTTGTAAAGTCACACACACTTTAATTCCACCCCTTAAGATTTTAAAAGTTAAAATTCAACCCTTATACTATTATATGATTAATGGTTAATATTTATATATATATGTATAAGATCAAGTCGTTTCACCGTTAGTAGGCCTCATTCACGAAGCCGGTCTATAAGGGGGTATAAGGTTGTTGCCTATAAAATGGCAGCTTAATGGGTGTCCACTCTCACCCACCGCTTCCTTGATCGGTGGAGGGTCGTTAGCCGAACGGGTAGGACAATGACTTTAAATTCTCATTAAAAGTATAATGATTATTATAAAGTAACTAAATGTTTTTATAAATTCCCAATCTTAGTTACTTTAGGAAAATGTGAAAATGGTGTTAACCCGTGAAATTCACACTTTGTACCTTACCAAGTCGTTGGTGGAGCGCGTGTGGTTAACCAGCACACTAACTTGGACTAGTAAGGATAACCAAGGGTGACTTAATGTTTATCATAGATCGGTGGAGCGCGTGTGGTTAACTGGAACATTGATTAGGTGATAATATTAAGAGTACCAAATGAATTTGCATGGTTATTCACACCTTGTTTTATGATCCTCGGCATCCCAGTCACAAAACCGGAAGGGCACAATCGAGATTGAAACATGTCATTGAAAAGTTCAATGAATCTCAAAAGAATCTAGGAATTTCAAAACCAATGGAACCTAATAATTCATTTCGTTTTCATGATGGAAATAGGTGAATCGTCATTCACCTACCTTCAAATATGTTATAGCTTAGATTACAGCATCCCTCTTATAAGTTATAATATATTGTGTTGGGTCCTAGCCTTAATATTACATTTGGGTGTCTTATTAAGGGATCTATATATCTAATCTAAACTTGTCTTTCTTCTTTTCAGATGTCTTCCAACAATGCTCCGGGTTCTAACCCTACCGACTCCTTCTCTCTCATGAACCTTTGTGGGAGAGTCATCTTCGATGGTTCCAACTTTATGGATTGGATCCGGAACATCAGAATGGTCACTCGTTACAAGGACAAGGAATATGTCCTCGACAAGGAGCTTAAGGAACTCGATGAGACTACTGCTACTCCTGAGGAGATCGCTGAATACAGGACAGATGAAAGAGATGCCACTAAAGTGGCATGCATCATGATGGCCACGATGAAGGCCGAGCTCCAAAATTCCTATGAGGACTATTACCCTTTTGAGATGCACCAGGACTTGA
Source organism: Lactuca virosa (assembly GCF_052849685.1). Classification (NCBI taxonomy): domain Eukaryota; kingdom Viridiplantae; phylum Streptophyta; class Magnoliopsida; order Asterales; family Asteraceae; genus Lactuca; species Lactuca virosa. The sequence goes on along the minus strand of NC_136430.1, from coordinate 4,901,665 downwards.
TGGAAAGATACCATCAGAGTGATGGTCAAAAGCGGTATGAAATAATCTCCTCCATGATAACAACATGGATGAAGGATGGTGAACCCATCACGGGCCACATGCAGAAAATGCAAAGGTATGTGGACCGTTTGCTGAAACTGAATGTGAACTTCCCAGAGGAGTTGGCAATTGATATCATTTTGCACTCCCTACCCTCGTGTTATGATCAATTCCGCATGACATACCACATGAACAAGGAGGAAGTTACACTCAGCAAGCTTCAAGGACTTCTAAAGACCGCCGAAAGTGGTCTTAAAGGTAAGTCGGTTGTTACTCCTACTCCTACAGCAACCCCTGTTTTGGATATCGGGCAAGGCAAAGGGAAGAAGAGGAAGCACCCTTCAAAGGGTACCAAGGGAAAGTCTCTTGATGGGGAATAGGAAGGTTTCACCTGTTACCAAGATTGGAGTTTATACTTTGTTGCTAGATAGTGGGTTAAAGTTAGATTTGTATAAATGTGTTTACTCGTCTGAAATGGCGAGGAATATTATTTCTTTTCATGGTTTGTACAAACAAGGGTTTACCTTTTCTTTTGATAATGAAGTTGGTGGTATTAATGCTTTCTTTAATAATGTTCTTTATTTTAAAGAATTACCTTGTGATGGTGTGTATGAAACTGTGTCGGTTGTAGATAACCTAGGAAATAGTGTGTTGTATATTGATTCTTCTACTAGCTTGGATAAAGCATCATTGTAGCATTGTCGTCTTGGACATGTAAGCAAGAAACGCATATGCCAACTCCAAAAGGATGGAGTCTTGGAATCATTTGACCTAAAGTTAGATGATAGTTGTGAATCTTGTTTTCTTGGGAAAATGGAAAAATCACCCTTCACTGGTACTTGTGAAAGGGGTGAGGGTTTGTTGGACCTTATACATACTGATGTATGTGGACCCTTCAAAACCACCACAAGGGATGCTAATCGCTACTATCTGACCTTTACTGATGATTATAGTAGATATGGTTATGTCTACTTAATCAAGCATAAGTCAGAGACTTTTGAAAGCTTTAAAGAGTTTAAACAGGAAGTAGAAAATCAATTGGGCAGGAACATTAAGATGCTTCAATCCAATCGAGGTGGTGAGTATCTTAGTACAGAGTTCCTAAACTATCTTAAGGAGTGTGGGATTGTCTGACAAATGACACCTCCCAGGACACCACAGCTGAATGGTCTAGCTGAGAGGCGTAATCAGACCTTGATGGGCATGTTTCGCTCCATGATGAGTCGAGCTTCGCTACCAATCTCTTTTTGGGGGGTATGCCTTAGAGACTGTCGCCCATATCCTTAATCTAGTCCCTACAAAGAAGGTTGCCAAAACACCTCATGAGATGTGGACTGGGAAAGTTCCCAACTTGGACCACATCAAGATTTGGGGTTACGAGGCTTTTGTGAGGCGCGAAACTCGCGATAAGCTCGAACCTCGAAGTGAGAGGTGTATTTTCATCGGCTACCCATAGAAATCCTTTGGTTACCTCTTCTACAGACCCAGTGAGAATGTGGTCTTTGTGGCAAGGAGAGGGGTCTTTCGTGAGAGAGAGTTCATGAGCCAAGGAAATAGTGGGAGGCAAATTGACCTTGAAGAACTTCAAGAGTCAAGTGGTGAAGGAACCTCAAACCCTAGCAATCAACCTGAGGAGGAAACTCCTGTTGATCCAACTGACGAGACTGTACCTTTGAGGCGTTCCACGAGAGTTAGGAATGCACCTGAGCATTACTATGGTTTCCATATTACTGCGGAAGGTGATACACTTATCAATTTTAGTACACTGGTAAATCTGGATGAACCTAACAGCTACACGGAAGCCATGGCAGGCCCTGAGGCTGCTAAATGGAAAGAGGCTATGGATAGCGAGATACAGTCCATGTATGACAATCAAGTTTGGAAGTTGGTTGACAATGTACCAGGTCGTAAGACAGTCGGGTGTAAATGGATCTTCAAGAAGAAGACTGGGATGGATGGTAATGTACACACATATAAGGCGCGACTGGTTACAAAGGGCTTTTCTCAAACTCCCGGAGTTGATTATGATGAGACAATTTCACCGGTAGCAAAGATTAAGTCTATTAGGGATATGTTAGACATTGCTGCATTTTATGACTATGAAATATGGCAAATGGATGTCAAAACCGCTTTCCTTAATGGGAAGTTGGCTGAGGATGTTTACATGAGTCAGCTAGAGGGTTTTGTCAGTACAAAGCACCCTAATAGAGTGTGTAAGCTTGAGAAATCCATCTATGGATTGAAACAAGCACCTCGCAGATGGAATCTTTTTTTCGATGAGAAAGTCAAAGAGTTTGGCTTTTCGAGAAGTGAAGATGAGTCCTGTGTATATGTCAGAGCTAGTGGGAGTATAGTTAGCTTCTTGGTGTTGTATGTGGATGACATACTGCTCATAGGAAACGACATCCCAACTTTGCAGGAGGTGAAGTCCTGGCTTGGGAAGTGTTTTGCTATGAAGGACCTTGGAGAGGCTGCCTATATCCTAGGGATAAGGATACTAAGAGACAGGAGTAAAAGACTAATTGGACTTAGTCATAGTACCTACTTAGATAAGGTGTTGAAAAGGTTCAACATGCAGAATTCCAAGAAAGGAGAATTACCGATCCAAATCAATGCCAAACTGAGCAAGGCTCAGAGCCCGAGTACAGAGGTTGAGATAGCTGAGATGAGTCGATTACCATATGCTTCCACTGTTGGCTCGATCATGTATGCAATGACTTCTACCCGCCCTGATGTAGCCTTCGCTTTGAGCATGGTCAGCAGATATCAGGGGAACCCTGACAAGGCTCACTGGACTGCGGTAAAGAATATTCTCAATTACCTGCGGAGGACTAAGTATTGGATCCTTACCCTTGGTGGGAGTGATGATTTGAGAGTAGTAGGGAATAGTGATGCTAGCTTTCAGACTGATAGGGATAATTTCCGCTCTTAGTCGGGCTGGGTCTTTACTCTAAATGGAGGGGAAATCACTTGGAAGAGTTCCAAGCAGGAGACGGTAGCTGATTCCACTTGTGAATCAAATTACATAGCAGCGAGTGAAGCGGCAAAGGAGGCGATATGGCTGAAGAACTTCATCGGATACCTTGGAGTTGTACCAGCTATTAAGGAGCCTATGGAGATTTTCTATGACAGCAATAGTGCGGTTGCCTTAGCCAAGGAACCGAGAGATCATGGCAGATCCAGACACATTGACAGAAAATATCACTTCATAAGACATAAGATAGAAGAAGGACTCGTCGTGGCAAAGAGGTTATCATCAGAAGAGAATCTTGCAGATCCCCTCACAAAGGGACTGACGAGGGTTAGGCATTTACAGCATGCGAGGCGCATCGGGCTGAAGGATGATATTAGTTTTACATATTAGATAGCTATTTCTGAAACTTGTAAAATGTAATCGACATTTGATGATGAATAAAAGGTGTGTTTATTTATGAGTAAGGTGTTACTGTCTTTTGTCAATTATTTACTATTGTTTCAGCTTTGCATGTTTTGACTTCCAGAATAAGTAACTTTATTCAAACTTCCATAGTCGGTCATACGTCGGAAGTAGGTATGAATTAAGACTGTCATGAATTGGGCTTGTAGATTACTAAAGGTGTTTAGCCATAGCAATGGTTGCTACAACATTCATGAGTACTCATAAGTTCTGAGTATTGGAATAAACCCACGCTCACTTGCATCACTTCATGGAATAAATCCACGCTCACTTGCATCACTTCACGAAAACGCATCAGTAACTTGATGTTATAAAACGTGCCTTTGTGTATAATTAAACAAGTAGTAGAAACAAGATATCTAGGACCCTCGATGATTTTGTTTTGACCTATGTACCGGGCCCGGTCATAACCTAATTGATGTGTTCAATTTAGTTCTATGTAAAACAAATCAGAAATCGGGAAACAAACTACTGGACAATAAGTACGACGTTGTTCCATGTATTTGTCTGGCTGATATCTTGATAACAGAGGATTATATGATCACTTATCTAAAATAACGCTTCATAGTTCAACTGAGTTTTAAGAGCTACGACTCCCGGTTGGTTCCTGAAGTAATATAGGCAAATATAGTTATTAGACTTATCCAAGTGGGAGACTGTTGGATAAGGTGTCTAAGTCCATAACTTTATTTGGTATATATATACTTGACCCGACCCGGTATGGTCCATTTGGGTTGCACTTCACCCGGACTATTTGTATGGTTAAACCTTTGAGAATTGTATGTTAATGATTTCGTAATATATTATAAGTTATAATATATTAATATGATATCATATTATTTAATTAGTATTGATCATAAAGTAATTTAGAATTCATTTGGTGATGAAAAAGGTGACTAATTAAATATGGGCTCTTGTATTTATATAAGTGTGGGCTAATACTCATTTGGAATGGCCTTGGCATGCATGGGAGTCCATGGATAGTCCATAGAGATTTTAACCTATGGATCCTTGGAAAGGAAGAGTCATGGGTATTAGGGTTTACATGGATGTAACCCTAATCCTCCACACTATATAAAGGAGCTTGTGATGCTTGAAATGGCACTAGCTGTGTGTGTGCAAGAAGGTGGCCAATTTCTACAAGCAAACATACACTCTCATAGTTTTTCCAAGTTTGTGGTGATTTGTGATTTCCATTTGAGGCATCCACATTGTTGGTGCTTGGCTCTCAAACTCCAAGGAATCAACTCACTATTGAAGAGGTATGTAATTCTTCTAGCTTTTTTGTTTAAAGTACCTCATGCCATGCTAGATAGGTTATGAACCTTGGAAAAACAAATTTGCATGTATTCATAGTAAAACATAGATCGGAGGTTTCTAGGGTTGCATGTACACCATACGAGTGTTAGGATGCTCAGAATCCCATCAGTATGTACTTAAGCAGAGAGTAGCATGGTCCTTTTAGGTTACCTTCACCAGAGCAATCTGATAGGTTGGATATTTGAGAAAGAGGTTATTTGTGATTTATTAATATATTATAAGTATAATATATTAATGGATAAATCATATAATTTAATTAGTATTGATCAAGAATTAATTTGGAATTAATTTAGTGATCAAAAGAGACTAATTAAATTAACGGGGACTAATTATGTAAATTAGTGATACATACGGTTTGGGCTATTGATCCATGATGGACTAAGTTTATGTGAGAGTCCATGAAGAGTTAATCCATATGGGTTATTGGATCGTAAGCCTAAGTGTAAGAATTAGGGTTACATATGACTCTTGGAATTCTACACTATGTATATGTAACCCCTTGGCCCAAAATCGGCACACACAAGTGATATAACAAGAGTATATCTGATTTTACGGTGTTCCTAACCTCTCTCTCAAGTCCTCCAATTGTTGGTGGTGTTTGTGACTTATTAGAGGCATCACACTTGAGGTGCTAAGCTCTGAAAGGCCAAATTCAACAAGCTACAACAAGAGGTAATCTTCTAACTTGTTTTTTATGATTCATATATCAAGTTGTATGCTAGATAGGATTCATGCTTTGGAAAAATGAAATTTGCATGTATAACTAGAGAAAACTTAGATCCAAAGAATTAGGGTTGTATGTGCACCATAGGGATGTTATAGTGCTCAAAACTCATCTGTAGTATCAGAGCCAGGTTAGTTTTCTGTTATACTGAAGCATGGTTGTTTTTAAAAGCTGAAAAAGTCACATTTTTGGCCTCTGACTGATGGACTCGACGAGTCTAATGATCTGACTCGACGATTTTACTCACAGACTGGCAACTCAACGAGTCCAGTTCATGCACTCGACGAGTAGAATCTTCTTCTTGCAGATTTTCGAGCCTTTTGGCCAGAATTGGATTAGGATCATTGCCACAAATTGTTTTGCATCATAAAATTCGTTTTTTTTATATGATAGTGATTATCCTCATCCAATTAAAGGACACTTATCAAATTTTAAGATAATAAGTTGATTATTTGTATTATTTGATTTGAATTGCCTTGCTATGTGAGTTAGATTAGATCAACTTGGTAAATAATAAATTATATGATAATTGAATTAGTTATATTTGATCTAAATGGTTCTTGAAGAGAGTTTCATAACTTTCCCTCAAGTTATGAAATATGAAAAGTGTCATTAATGAACATTAAACCCATAAGTTATGGAAACCAAAAGTTTTGAAGAGTTACAAAACTTGCCCTCAAGATTTGGAATTTGTAATGTGTCACTTATGAAACATTTAACTCCAAACCTTAGAATTTTAAAAGTTTAAAATTCAGCCCTTATACTATTATAATATTAAAAGTTTAAAATTCAGCCCTTGGCTGGTGGAGGGTCGTTAGCCGAACGGGTAGGATAGGACATTAATTCTCATTAAACAGTATAATGATAATTATAAAGTAACTAAATGTTTTTATAAAATTCTCAATCTTAGTTACTTTAGGAAAAATGTGAAAATGATGCTATTCTATGAAATTACACTTTGCACCTTGTCAAGTCATTAGTGGAGCGTGTGTGGTTAACTGGCACACTAACTTGGACTAACAAGGGTGTCAAAGGGTAGCTTGATGTTTGTGATGGATCAATGGAGCGTATGTGGTTAACCGACACATTGATTAGGTCATAAATGACATCGAGTGTACCAAGCACATTTCCATGGTTATTCACACCTTGTTTGTGATCCTCGGTATCCCAGCCACAAACTTGAAGGGCATAACGATATTTAAACATGCCATTGAAAACTTCAATGAATCTCAAAAGAATCTAGGAATTTCAATTCATTTAAAACTTAATAATCAATTTTGTTTTTCAAGGTGGAAATTGGTAAATCATCATTTACCTAACTTCAAATATTTCACAATTGGATTACGGCATCCCTCTTTCGAATTGTAAAATATTGTGTTGGGTCCTAGCCTTAATATTTCATTTCGGTGTCATATTAAGGATTTGTATAAGATATAAACGTGTTCTTTCTTTTTCAGATGTCTTCCAACATCGCTTTTGGCTCAACCCCTTCTGGCTCTTTCTCCCTCATGAACTTGTGTGGGAGGGTCATCTTTGATGGTTCGAATTTCAATGATTTGATTCAAAACAATAGGATGGTCACTCGTTACGAAGACAAGGAATATGTCGTAGATAAAGAGCTTAAGGAGATTGATGAAGCAACTACTACTCCTGAAGAAGTTGTTGAATATAGGACTCATGAGAAGGACGCCACAAAGGTGTCATGTATCATGTTAGTGATGGGTTTTCAGCAAAAGAACATCCTATGTGCACATGCAAAACCCTAAAGCTTTGGATCTAGGTTTCTCTATTGTACATGCAAATTTATCCAAAGCTTGTAAACCCTAATCTAGCATACAACAAAACTAATTAAATATCAAATAAACTAGTTAGATGAACACCTTGATTGTTGATTGTAGATCTTGAAGCTTTGAGAACCTTAGCACCCCAAGTGTTGTGCCTCTAATGAATCACAAAAACCAAAAGAAATTGGATGAAGCAAGAGAGAGAGGGGAGAGGAAAAATCAGCTCCAAGACTCCTCGGGTTTCAGTGTAGCCGAAATCTCATGCCCAAGGGTTCTTTATATAGGTGTGGGAATTAGGGTTTCAGTGATTATCCTTATATGGTTACTTAGCCACCAAGCAGCCCAAGGATAATTCTAGAAGCCCCTTGGACGAATTCCTAAGGCCTTATCCTTAGAATTTGTCCACCCTATACTCTAGGGTTTCCTTACCCAACTTTGCAACTATCACATAATTACAAGTTCAGTCCCCTTAATTCAATTAAACTCTTTTGACCACAAAATTAATTCTTAATTAATTCTTGACCAATGTTAATTAAATAAATATGATTTATCTTTTAATATATTATTCTTATAATATATTAATAAACCATAATAACCTCTTTCTCTATTATTCATCCAGTCAAGTTGCTTTGGTGAAGGAAACCCAAAAGGACCATGCACAACCGGGTCAAGTACATACCAAATATAGTTATGGACTTAGACACTAATCCAACAGTCTCCCACTTGGATAAGTCTAGTAACTACAAATGCAAGTGTGACTTCAAGATCCGATTAGCAATCTCAGTTCTCAAAACTCTTGATCTTATCAATAACCTTTCCTTTAGATAAGGGATCGTATAATCCTCCGTTCTAGATATCGTGCGGACAATTACATGGAAAATAGTCATACTTATTGTCCAGCAGTTTATTTCTCGATCTCTGATTCGTCTGACATAGAACTTAATTGAACACATCAATTCAGTCCTGACCGAGCTCGACACATAAGTCAAACCAAATCATCAAGGGGCCCACATATCGCTTTTACCCTCTTAGGATAAAAGGAACATATAAACTTCGACTTATGTGCATTTACTATTCACTCATCAAATCATACACAACAATGCATTTTATAACATCAAGTTACTGATGCGTTTACACATTATCAATGCACAACCAACTTGCAAACAATAAACCATATATCTTGGTTTAAAGACTATATGATATTATCGTCTTGCGATCACTCGTGATAAATTCCATGAAGCGATACCAACAAGTGTGAGTTTAATCCAATGCTCAAATCTTAGTTCATAAGCACTCATGAACGTTGTAGCAAACTTTTGATATGTCTAATACACTTTAGACAATCTACAAGCCAATTCATGACAGTCTTCTTTCATACCTAGTTCCAAAGTATGAGCGATTGTGGACTGTTCGAATAATCTTATTATTCAGGAAGTCAAAACTGTTGGATTAATGTCTAAGTCCATAACTATAATTGGTAAGACTTGACCCGACCCGGTATGGTCCATTTGGGTTGCATGGCATCATGCATTTGGATAGACTATAATGAGAGAAATAACACTTAAGGTTGGTTAATATATTATAAGTTCTAATATATTAATAAGGTTATTTAATTAGTATTGATCAAGAATTAATTTGGAATTAATTAAGTGATCAAAAGGAGACTAATTAAATATATGGGTTGATTGTGTAAATCATTCATTCTTATATATGTGGGCTTGTGATCCAAGATTCCTTATGTTGGACTAAGTCCATGGGGTGACCCATGGATACTCCATGGAGGTTAAAATCCATGGAGCATAAGGAATGGGTAAAGTTATGAGTTACATGGTGTAACCCTAATAGCCACCATATAAAAGAATCCCATGGCTCAAGAAATCGTGCACTAATGTGTGAGTGTGAGGGCTAGACGATTTGAAGGAGTGTTCAAGTTTCTCTCAAGTTATTCTAAGTGTATTTGGTGTTGTGTGAACCATTTGAGGTGTCACACTTGGGGCACTAGGCACTCAAGCTTCATGAAGACATTCTACATCAAAGAGGTATGTATTCTATCTTGTTATATTTATTATTTTGTATGCTAGATTAGGATAATACCTTGGATGTTCATAATTGTATGTATAATAGAGAAAACATAGATCCAAGGTATTTAGGGTTGCATGTACACTTAGGAGTGTTAGAATGCTCATAACCCAACAGTGGTATCAGAGCCTAGGCTTGTTTTCTTGTTATACTTGCAAAAGTAGCTGAAAAATCGAGTTGGATGCATATATTCGATTGTTTTGGCTGGAATTGGAGTAGGAACATTACCCTAAGATGTTTTTGGACTTATAAACTTGTTTTTGATGTGGTAATGTTCATGCTAATCCAATTTCTAAGATAATTGTCATAGTTTCAAGATTTGTATTAGTTTGTATGTTCATGCTAATTTCTTGAAGATTGATGATTTGAATTATCTTGTTCTTATGAGGTTCTTAGATTAATAGAAAAGTTGTGTGAAATAGTTGTTTTCAATCCATTTTAATCTAAGAGTTGATTCCAAAGTGTGTTTTTGTAACTTGTCCTCAAGTTATATGAAAAGTCACATTTAAGAATCATAAAACTCATAAAAGTTGGCAAAGGTTACAAAATGAAGAATCTAGTTCTAATTAAATAGTTTTATGACTCCATAACTTGTCCTCAAGTTATGGCGGTTCAAGAGTCTCTTCATTAAATTAAAAAAAAAGTGTAACCTTAATTAGTTCCATAAGTTACAATAAAAAAAAAGTTATTTTTTTATTAATTAGTTTAAAGTCTTCCATAACTTGTCCTCAAGTTATGGAACTTGAAGAGTTTTTTTTTTAATTAAAACTACTTTAAACTCATAAGTTATGGAATTAATTAGTTTTGAATAGTTTCAAAACTTGCCCTCAAGTTTTGGAATTTGAAAATTTTTCACTTATGAATACTTTAATTCCAAGTTAGCCCTTAGAATTTTAAAAGTTAAAATTCAACCCTTATACTTTATAATATTATAAGTTAATAATATTTATATATATGTATAAGAGTAAAGTCAGTCTTACCGTTAGTAGGCCTCATTCACGAAGCCGGTCTATAAGGGGGGTATAAGGTTACTGCCTATAAAACGGCAGTTTAATAGGTGTCCACTCTCACCCACCGCTTCCTTGACTGGTGGAGGGTCGTTAGCCGAACGGGTAGGACAAGGACTATAATTCTCCTTTCATTAAAAGTATTAATGATAAATACTAAGTAACTAAACTCTTATTAATTCCCAATCTTAGTTACTTAGGAAAATGTGAATTTGGTGCTAACCCATGAAATTACACTTTGCACTTTGCTTAAGTCGTTAGTGGAGCGTGTGTGGTTAACCGGCACACTAACCTGGACTTAACAAGGTAGGAAAAGGGTAACTTAATATTTATCATAGTATCGGTGGAGCCTGTGTGGTTAACCGACACACTGATTAAGGGGTAAATATTAAGGGTACCAAGTATATTTGCATGGTTATTCACACCTTGTTTTGTGATCCTCGGCATCCCAGTCACAAAACCTGAAGGGCACACTCGAGATTGAAACATGCCTTTGAACAGTTCAATGAATCTCAAAGATCTAGGACTTTCAAATCCAATTAAAACCTAATAAATTATTTCGTTTTTCATGGTGGAAATTGGTGAATCGTCATTCACCTACCTTCAAATATTTTATAGCTTGGATTACGGCATCCCTCTTCTAAGTTATAAAATAGTTTGTTGGGTCCTAGCCTTAATATTTCATATTGGGTGTCATATTAAGGACTTTAAATCAACTATCTTGAATATCTCCCAAAAAGATGTCTGGTCTAGACATTTATGATCTTCCCAAATCTCTTGAAACAAGCTTTCCTAAATGAAGATGATGTCCCATGGATATCATACTTCTTTCACCTCCTCCAATTATTCTCCCTAACCCACAAGTTCCTAAAAAGTTTAAGGTCACTCAAGCCCTATTGGCAAGGCAAGGTCTAGGTGTGATCACATCTTGGAGATGTAGTCACATATTGACAAGCCGGGAGAGTTGGGTGTCAAAGTCTTGAGAAAGTTGGTGGCTCAACTACTTTCTAAGTCACATAGTGAGTTCTTTTGGGAATCCTATGAAACAGACTAAGACAAGACCCTTAATGATCTTATCTATTTGCTAAGATCAACTTCCTAAAAGGCTATGGACATTGACAATGATGACATTGGATATCCAGTAAAGCTCTCTCTTCCCAATGGAAAGGGATCGGCCATAGTCAACTCGGTTGACCCAATGGTAAAGAGATAGGCGAAGTCTGAGATAGTCCCATTATCAAGGGTCCATAGGTAACTATTGCCAAAGGAAGGGGAATTGGTTACGAAGCTGCCAAATTTACCTAAGGATGTTAAAGTCAATAAGTTTGGCTCTACTTCAGGTAAAGTCCATTGTCTAACTCTATTAAGTACATGCTGATTCTGATCGCGAAGATGGATTTCAATCGCATGGTTCGGTGATCAGAATTTTGGGCTATTACTTAAGAGTTATGATATTTATATTGCTTAGGAATAGATAACAACAAGGTTTTCATATGGATTGTAAGGATAAGTTTTTCCGCAAAGTTTTAAAATAAAAGAAAAAGGTTTTGATTTTATTTATTTTAAGTATCCTTACAATGGCATTTGTGAAAAGTTGTTGCTTATAAGATTCCATTGATAGCAATATTGGAAAAATGGATTTGATTATTTCGGTTGTGGTAGTGTCTAATATTACCAAATAAGGAAAGATTATCATCACCCAAGGTTCAATTGGACCGAAACTTGGAATCATGCAAGTTGTATAGTATAATGAATGAGAACTTTCAGCTTGGAAAATTAAGACTAATTCCTTATGTGAATAAGGAAAGGACTAAGGGATCGAGTACACATTCTTGTGCACTGGTCAAGTCCACCACAAAAGATCAAGAAGACTATTCGTCATGATTTACTTAAGTTCAGTAAATATGGTTATACTTATAAGTTTAAGTATAAGTCTGTAGCATTGAAGAAGTTTCAATGTGAGACAGAACGAATAAGAAGAATCAAAGTATGGCAGAAAGATAAAAGTTTCTCAAATCTGAAAAGATGGGAGAGTACTTTAGTATCATGTTTATGATCATCTTAATGATTAAGATACCATATCACAATTGGTCCTCTAAAGTCATCTTAGTGCATTCTTATGACTAAGAAGAGGAGTCATGAATTATTGAAATGGTTAAATCAAAAAGATGAGTCATACTTCGTTCCAAAACAATTCTTAGAGTCATACTCCAAGATTGTAACTTGAGTGATATATCTTAAAGAGGGTTTGTTAACACTAGTCAAATGTAAGAGTAAAAGGTTATCTACTCTTGTACATTTGAAATTGGTAAGTTGTGATGTTTTGGATAAAACAGAGACCAACTTAGGCCAATTGTGTAAAGTGTTAGTCTTGATAAAGAATCCGCACTATCTCTTGAATATTTGACAAGGGAGTCTTATATGTCAAGAGGACAGTAGGAGTCTTAAAGCTCTTGAAAGTTTCAAGACTTAATCAAGAATAAAACCTAAAGTCCTTCACTAGCACACGACTTGAGGTTTATAACCTATCGTGTTGAAATTTTTGTGCGTATTCAAGTTGGCTTTGCATAGGAGTTCTGAGAGTTTTCAATTGGTTGCACAACTACTTGGAAGCAATGGCAGACACCTGAGCTGCCAAATGGCAAGAATTTAAGATTGCACAAGTTTAATCAATATGAGTTTGGATTTGTCACTAACCTTGTCTTGTGATTATGGTTTTGACAAATTCACATGGATAAGAACACATACACTATTAAATCTAAGTGTCATAAGGTTTCTCTCCGATTCATGAAAATGATGGTGAGGAAACACTTTCACTAAGTAGATTTTAGCTAGATAGCAATTGTGATATTTGCATTCTCAAAGTCGTTAGTGGAGCGTGTGTGGTTTACCGGCACACTAACATGGACTTGTGAGAAGTGGCAAAGGTCTAAACAATTGAGACTATGATTACGGCATCCCTTTTCATAGTTCTAAAATTGTTTAGACACACATGTGAGCTATCTAAGAGAGGTGTATGATTTTGATAAAGTTTTATCAAAACAATCTAGTATCAGAAATCTGAACTTTGGTAGGAAAGTCAGCTGATTTCTGAGTACATGTCAAAGCTAGTGGGAGCATAAGTGTTATGCTAATAATCATCATGTTAGTGGGAGCATGATAATTATGACAAAGGTTGCAAGTTAGCAATGTTAATTATAGAAAATAAAAGTTTCAATTTGTGAGGTTGCAGGGGTTGAAAAAGTTGTTTTGCTATAATTAAGGGAGATGAAATTATACTTCATTTCAATTCTAAAAGCTTAGATTGAGATTTTAATCGTATTTAATCTAGGATATATATATGAATTTCATGTCGGAATGGCTCAACATAAGGAAATTCTATATATGAGTCCATTATTTGCGTTCTAAAATCCGATTATGATTACGGCATCCCTTTTCATAATCTGGATTTTGAGAACTTGGCAAATTGAAATGGAAATATTATAACAAAAGACTGGTTTAGTCTTTATGTGAGACATCATGAATCGTGTCCCATATGCTTCGGATATAGGATCGATTACATGTGCTATATTCATCCTTTCTAAAATTTTCCAAATGCCTGGGGCATTATCAAGGGAAAAGGTCTAGAATTGGATATGACTAAAATGATTAAGCAATTGTCGAGGACAATCTAAGGTTTACCAAAGATTGGTTGCTCAAGGACAGTTGGAAGTATAATGTTAATTCTGGAAGGACCATATTGACATAATCTGTAAGGAGGCAACTCTTGTTCAGAAGTGATAGGCAAAATGGAATATGGAAATGTTTCAAAGTTAGAAATTATTCAATCTGTGTAAGATTAGGAAACTTAATGAAAGAAGGATGTTTCCAAGGAGCTGATCTCCTTTGGAATGCTCTGTAATGATTGTTGTCAAGTCTTTCTGACTTCGTGCATAATCATTAAGAGGATCAATGCATATAAGTTTAGAATCTAACAGATTTCAGTAAATGGCATGAATTTGGAATTCTTGCATTTGCAGTAAGGATTTGGGACTGTGAAAAGAGGATCATTGGAGTGATGTTCAATTGATCTATTTTAAAAAAGTAAAGATCATAGACAAACATATTATGCATACTTGGTGTGTGGCATGACTAGTGTTTAGAAAACATAGTGTACATGCTTGGAGCATGGGACAACTTTTGTTTTAAATTCAAGTATAAAGTTGATAAAACCGAAACAATGAATAATGAGTAATCAGTATGGTGATAAATAAAAGTGTTTTTTTATATTCATAGGGTTTGATACCATATTTGATTCATTTATTCTTGTGTTTCACTTTGCATGTTTTGACTTCCAGAATAACTAATTCGCTCTTCCTGAATGATTAAGTTATTCAAATCATCCACAGTCGGTCATATGTTGGAAGTAGATATGAATCAAGACTGTCATGGGTTGGTTTGTAGAGGTCCAAGTTGGTGGACAAAGTGGTGCTACAACACTCATGAGTGCTCATAAGTTCTGAGTATTGGATTCAACCCGCGCTCATTTGAATCACTTCATGGATTTTATCACGAGTGATCATGAGACGATAATATCTTATATTCTTCAAACCTAGAGATATGAGTTGTTACTATGAGTTGGTTATACATTGATTGCACGAAAACACATTGGTAACTCGATGTTATAAAACGTGCCTTTGTGTATGATTCAACAAGTAGTAGAACAAGCCATATGAGTCGAAGTTTATCCATTCCTTTTACCTTCGGGATAAAAGCGATATCTGTGGGCCCCTCGATGATTTAAAGATGATACATGTGAGTGCTTGGCCAAGCCAGGACTGATTTGATTTGTTCAATCAGTCAGTCATCATGAATCGGAAATCGGGAAACAATAAAAGGACAGAGAGAATGATTGATAATCCATGTCTCAGTCCATATGATATCTAGAATGGAGGAATATATGATCCCTTATCTAATGGACAAGTCATTGACAAAGGTCAGAGTTCATCGACAAGGTCAGAGTTCGACAGAAGCTTTTGAGAGCTACGATTGCTGATCGGTTCCTGAAGTCATACGTAATAATAGTTTTAGACTTATCCAAGTGGGAGACTGTTGGATTAATGTCTAAGTCCATAACTATAATTGGTAAGACTTGACCCGACCCGGCATGGTCCATTTGGGTTACATGGCATCATGCATTTGGATAGACTATAATGAGAGAAATAACACTTAAGGTTGGTTAATATATTATAAGTTCTAATATATTAATAAGGTTATTTAATTAGTATTGATCAAGAATTAATTTGGAATTAATTAAGTGATCAAAAGGAGACTAATTAAATATATGGGTTGATTGTGTAAATTATTCATTCTTATATATGTGGGCTTGTGATCCAAGATTCCTTATGTTGGACTAAGTCCATGGGGTGACCCATGGATACTCCATGGAGGTTAAAATCCATGGAGCATAAGGAGTGGGTAAATTTATGAGTTACATGGTGTAACCCTAATAGCCACCATATAAAAGAATCCCATGGCTCAAGAAATCGTGCACTAATGTGTGAGTGTGAGGGTTAGACGATTTCAAGGAGTGTTCAAGTTTCTCTCAAGTTATTCCAAGTGTATTTGGTGTTGTGTGAACCATTTGAGGTGTCACACTTGGGGCACTAGGAACTCAAGCTTCATGAAGATATTCTACATCAAAGAGGTATGTATTCTATCTTGTTATATTTATTATTTTGTATGCTAGATTAGGATAATACCTTGGATGTTCATAATTGTATGTATAATAGAGAAAACATAGATCCAAGGTATTTAGGGTTGCATGTACACTTAGGAGTGTTAGAATGCTCATAACCCAACAAAAACATGCAAAGTGAAACAATAGGTAAATGATTAACACAAGACAGTAACTTTACTTATAAATAATACACCTTTATTTAATCATCAAATGTTAATTACAAGTTATCTATTACACGTTTTGAAGCTATCTAATCTAAACTAATATCGTCCTTCAGCCCAATGCTCCTAGCGTGCTGCAAGTGTTTAACCCTACTCAGTCCCTTCGTAAGGGGATCTGCTGGGTTATCCTTTGACGATACCCTCTTAACTACGAGGAGGCCCTCTTCTACCCGATGTCTAATAAAGTGATATTTCCGGTCGATATGTCGAGATCTGCCATGATCTCCCGATTCCTTGGTCAAAGCAACCACTCCTTCATTATCGCAGAAAATCTTCATAGGCTCCTTTAGAGCAGTCACAACTCCAAGGCCTCCAATGAAGTTCTTCAACCATATCGCCTCCTTTGACGCTTCTCTCGCCGCTATGTACTTTGATTCGCACGTTGAATCAGCTATGGTCTCCTTCTTGGAACTTTTCCAAGTGACTGCTCCTCCATTTAGGGTAAAGACCCAGCCTGACTGAGATCGATAATTATCTCGGTCTGTCTAAAAACTGGCGTCACTATACCCTCGCACCCTTAAGTCATTGCTCCCACCGAGGACTAGAAACCATTCCTTGGTCCTCCGAAGGTACTTAATAATATTCTTGACTGCGGTCCAATGTGCTCTTCCAGGGTTCCCTTGATATATGTTGACCATGCTCAAAGCCAAGGCCACATCAGGGCGACTACAATTCATAGCATACATGATTGAGACAACTATGGAAACGTAAGGTATTCGGCTCATCTCTGCTATCTCGATCTCTGTACTCGGGCTCTGAGTCTTACTCAGTTTGGCGTTGCTCTGGATTGGTAACTCCCCTTTCTTAGAATTCTCCATACTAAAACGTTTTAGTACTTTATCCAAGTAAGTATTCTGACTAAGTCCTATTAGTCTCTTACTCCTGTTTCTCACTATCCTTATTCCCAGAATATAGGCAGCCTCTCCGAGGTCCTTCATAGCGAAACACTTCCCAAGCCAGGACTTAACTTCATTCAGGGTCGGGATGTCGTTTCCATGATTAGTATGTCATCGACATACAATACGAGGAAGCTTACTATACTCCCACTGGCCTTGACATACACATTATTCATCCTCGCTTCGCAGAAAACCAAAATCTTTGACTTTCTCATCGAAACAAAGATTCCATCTGCGAGATGCTTGTTTCAATCCATAAATGGATTTCTCAAGCTTACACACTCTATTAGGATGCTTCGCATCGATAAAACCCTCTGGCTGACTCATGTAAACATCCTTAGCCAACTTCCCATTAAGGAAAGCGGTTTTGACATCTATTTGCCATATTTCATAGTCATGAAATGCAGCAATGGCTAGCATCACCCTAATAGACTTTATCTTCGCAACTAGTGAGAAGGTCTCATCATAGTAAACTCAGGGAGTTTGAGTAAAGCCCTTCGCAACCAATCGCGCCTTATAAGTGTGTACCTTCCCATCCATGTCGGTCTTCTTCTTGAAGATCCATTTGCACCCGACCGTCTTACGACCTGGCACATTGTCAACCAAATCCTAGACTTGGTTGTCGTACATGGACTGAATCTTGCTATCCATAGCCTCTCTCCATTTCGCGGACTCTGGGCCTGCCATGGCTTCCTTGTAGCTATTAGGTTCATCCAAATTTATTAGTGTACTGTCACTAATAAATGTATCACCTTCACTGCTTATATGAAAACCATATAACACAGGCGGAACACTAACTCTACCGGAACGTATAAGAGGTAAGGACTCGTCAATCGGTTCAACAAGAGTTTCCTCCTCAGGTTGAGCGCCAGTGTTAGAGGTTCCTTTATCGTTCGATTCTTGAAGCTCTTCAAGATCAATTTGCCTCCCACTATCTCCTTGGCTTATGAGTTCTCGCTCTCAGAAAACCCCTCTCCTCGCAACGAAGACAACATTATCACTCGGTCTATAGAAGAGATACCCAAAGGACTTCTGTGGGTAGCCGATGAAAATACATTGCTCACTACGAGGTTCGAGCTTGTCGTGAGTCTCTCGTCTTACGAAAGCCTCGCAACCCCAAACCTTGATATGTTCCAACGAGGGATCCTTCCCCGTCCACATCTCGTGAGGTGTTTTGGCAACCTTTTTTGTAGGGACTAAGTTAAGGATATGGGCGGCAGTCTCTAAGGCATACCCCCAGAATGAGATAGGTAGTGAAGCACGACTCATCATGGAACGAACCATGTCCAACAAGGTCCGATTACGCCTCTTAGCCACACCATTCAACTGTGGTATCCTAGGTGGCGTCAATTGGGAAACGATTATGCATTTGCTTGAGGTAGTCGTGGAATTCAAGACTAAGGTACTCTCCACCTCGATCAGATCGAAGCATCTTGACTTTCATGCCCAACTGATTCTCCAATTCTTGTTTAAACTCTTTGAACTTTTCAAAGGTTTCTGACTTGTGCTTGATTAAGTAGATATAGCCATATCTCCTATAATCATCAGTGAAAGTCACATAGAAGCGGATTGCATCCCTTGTGGTGGATCTAAAGGGTCCACATACATCTATATGTATGAGATCCAATAAACCCTCACGCCTTTCACAAGTACCAATGAAGGGTTACTTGGTCATCTTTCCAAGTAAACAAGACTCGCACACGTCATCGTCTCTAAGGTCAAATGACTCCAACACTCCATCCTTTTGGAGTTGGGCTATGCGTTTCTTGTTGACATGTCCAAGACGACAATGCGACAACCATGCTTTATCCAAATCATTGGAAGAATCGATATGCAATACGTCATTTCCTAAATTGTCTACAACTATCACAATTTCATATATTCCATTACAAGGCAATGCTTCAAAATAGAAAACACCATTAAGATAAGCATTAATAGAACCCTTTTCATTATCAAATGAATATCTAAATCGTTGTCTATACAAGCCATGAAAAGAAATGATGTTTCTAGCCATTTCTGGCGAATAGCAACAATTATTCAACTCTAATCCTAACCCACTACTAAGCACTAAAGAGTAAACTCCAATCTTGGTGATAGGCGACGATCTTCTGTTTCCCATGATCAGGTTTATCTTCCCATGCTCCACATCCCTATTTCTTCTTAGGCCCTGCAAATCAGAACAAATGTGAAAACCACATCCTGTATCAAGAACCCAAGAAATAGCATGCGATGAGTCATTAGATTGAATAGTATAAATACCTGCGTAGGATGGTTCTATCTTTCCATCCTTGATGTCCTGCAGATACTTCGGGCAGCTTCGTTTCCAGTTCCCTTTGCCGTTGCAGTGGTAGCACTCAGCATCCTTTGGGTTGGAGGAGGGTGCAGTGGTACCAGCTTTGGTTCCACTAGAAGAGGTACCATCGTGAGACTTTCCCTTATGGTGGCTCTTTGAAGGAGCCTTCCTCTTCTTACCCTTTCCTTGCCCAATAGCCAAGACTGGGGCAACAGTAGGAGTAGGAGTTGGTGCAACGGATTTATCCTTGAGGTTGCTCTCAGCAGTCCTCAACAAGCCTTGAAGCTTGCTAAAGCTGACCTCCTCTTTGTTCATGTGGTAGGTCATGCGAAACTGGTTGAAGCAGGGTGGCAGTGAATGAAGAATGATGTCAATCTCCAGCTCTTCATCGAAGTTAACATTTAATTTCAGCAGGCGGTCGATATATCTCTGCATTTTCTACAGATGAGCAGTGACGGACTCTCCGTCTCTCATCTTCTTCGTGATCATCGAAGTGATGATCTCGTATCTTTCCTGCCTAGAACTCAGGTGGTACCTGTCCAATAAATCCTGGTGCATCTCATAGGGATAGTAGTCCTCGTAGGACTTTTGGAGTTCTGCAGTCATAGTCGCGAGCAGGATGCAATGAACTTTCGTAGCATCTCGCTCGTGGGCCTCAAATGTAGCGATCTCCTCTGGAGTAGTAGTGTTGACATTTACCTTCTCAGCTCCTTGTCGAGGACATATTCCTTATCCTCGTAGTGGGTGACCAATCGAATGTTGCGGATCCAATCATTGAAATTGGTCCCATCGAAAATCACCCTCCCACACAAATTCATGAGTGAGAATAATCCTGAAGAGGTTGAGCCCGAAGCGTTGCTGGTGTTCGAGTTGGACATCTGAAAAGAAAAGAGACAAAGTTTGATTAGATAAGAATCCCCAATTAAACACCCAAATGATAAATTAGGGCTACGATCCAACAACATTATTTGCAAATTAGAAGAGGGATGACGTAATCTAAACAACAAATAATTTGAAGGTAAGTGAATGACGATTCACTAATTTCCACCATGAAAAACGAAAAAGGAAATTAAGTTTTAAATGTATCGAAAACTCCTAGATCTTTTGAGATTCATTGAACTTTTCAATGGCTTGTTTAAAATCTCGATATGCCCTTCAAATCTGTGACTGGGATATCGAGGATCACAAACAAGGTGTGAATAACCATGCAAATGTACATGGTGCCCTCAATGTTACAGTCACCTAATCAATGTGCGGTTAGCCACACACGGTCCATTGATCTATGACAAACAATGAGTCACCATTTTCCACCTTTGCTTAGAGTCAAATTAGTGTGTCGGTTAACCACACACGCTCCACTAACGTCTTAGCAAGCGTAAAAAGTGTAATTCCATGGAATAGCATAAAATTCACATTTTTCCTAAAGTAACTAAGAATGGAAATTTTATAGAAAAACATTTAGGGTGCGTTTGGTTGTGGAAAATTTTCCAGTTTTTTAGGAAAATTTTCGAAGAAAAACGGAAATTTTGAAAACTCGTTTGGTTCTTTCAGTTTTCCAAAATTTTCCAAGAAAATGAAAATTTTCAGTTTTCCAAATTGTATGTAAATTAGAAAAGTGATTTTTACAGTTTTCCAAAGTTTTCCAAATTTCTAAGATGGAAAATGATAACTCCCCCGCTTTCAACCAAACGCGTTTTCGAAAATTTTCATTGAAAATTGAAAATGAAAACTCAACTCCATTATCTGAAAACATTTTCTTAGAAAACGAAAACAATTTTTCAAACCAAACACACCCTTAGTTACTTTGTATAATCATTATACTTTTAATGAGGAATTGGTTTCCCTATCCTACCCGTTCGGCTAACGACCCTCCACAAGTCAAGGGTGCGGTGGGTAAGAGTGGATACCGAATGACGGTCATTTTACAGGCCGCTTCCTTAAACACTCCTTATAGACCAGCTTTGTCAATGAGGCCTACTAACGGTAAGACTAGCATTTATCTTATACATATATAATAATTTTTCTTATAATATTATAATAGTATATGGTGAATTTTAAACTTGTAAAATTCTAGCGTTTAGAATTCAAATATTTCAAAATTAAACTTTTAATCCAAATATTCAAATTCAAAACTTGAGGGCAAGTTTTGAAAAATTTCAAAAAACTATATAGATCAAAATTCAAATAATACAAATAAACAATCAATTTGGTGATTATCTAATTTTGACCTAATCCAATTTCATGCAAGATAATGATCAAATAATTCAAATAATTAATATTTATCAAATAAGGTAATAATTATCTAATTAAATGACAAAATATTTTATTTTGACAAAGATAATCATAAGGAATCAATAAAATTCGTATTTTATTAATTAGAAACAATTATGGAAATTATCCTAAGTCAAAATAAGCAAAAATCCCGAAAATTCGTCTGTCTGACAGCCCGACTCGCCGAGCCCCTTACTGGACTCGTCGAGTTAATTCTACTCGCCGAGTACCTCATTAGGCTCGACGATTCTATCAATCAGATTGCATGAAAAACGATTTTAAGCAATGGAAAAACATACCAAGCATCAAATACAATAGAAACCAAGCAAGGTTCTGATACCACCGATGGGTTTTGAGCAAAAGAACATCCTATGTACACATGCAAAAGCCTAAAGCTTTGGATCTAGGTTTCTCTATTGTACATGAAAATTTATCCAAAGCTTGTAAACCCTAATCTAGCATACAACAAAACTAATTAAATATCAAATAAACTAGTTAGATGAATACCTTGATTGTTGATTGTAGATCTTGAAGCTTTGAGAACCTTAGCACCTCAAGTGTTGTGCCTCTAATGAATCACAAACACCAAACGCAATTGGATGAAGCAAGAGAGAGAGAGAGGGGAGAGGAAAAATCGGCTCCAAGACTCTCAGGGTTTCAGTGTACCCGAAATCTCATGCCCAAGGGTTCCTTATGTAGGTGTGGGAATTAGGGTTTTAGTGATTATCCTTATATGGTTACTTAGCCACCAAGCAGCCCAGGGATAATTTTAGAAGCCCCTTGGACGAATTCCTAAGGCCTTATCCTTAGAATTCGTCCACCCTATACTCTAGGGTTTCCTTACCCAACTTTGCAACTATCACATAATTACAAGTTCAGACCCCTTAATTCAATTAACCTCTTTTGACCACAAAATTAATTCTTAATTAATTCTTGACCAATGTTAATTAAATAAATATGATTTCTCTTTTAATATATTATTCTTATAATATATTAATAAACCATAATAACCTCTTTCTTTATAATTCATCCAGTCAAGTTGCTTTGGTGAAGGCAACCCAAAAGGACCAAGCACAACCGGGTCAAGTACATACCAAATATAGTTATGGGCTTAGACACTAATCCAACAGTTAGCCACTATGACAACTGAACTTCAAAAGTCCTATGAGGACTACTACCCTTTCAAGATGCACCAAGACTTGATGGAAATATACCATCAAAGTGCTCGACAGGAAAGGTAAGAAATCATTGCCTCCATGATTACAACAAAAATGAAGGATGGAGAGTCCATCACGGCCCACTTACAAACGATGCAAAGGTTTGTGGACCGCTTGCTGAAGTTGAATGTTAACTTTGATAAAGAGTTGGCCATTGATATTATCCTACACTCTTTGCCTCCTTGTTATGATTAGTTTCATATGACTTATCATATGAACAACGAGGAGGTCACTCTAAGCAAGCTTCAAGGCCTTCTGAGAACTGCTGAAAGTAGTTTAAAAGGCAAATATGTTGTATCTACCCCTACTGCTACTGGCCCTGTTCTGGCAATTGGACATGGGAAAGGGAAGAAGAGGAAGGCTCCTGCTAAGAGCCAAAAGGGAAAGTCCCATGATGGATCCCCTTATAATGTAACCAATGGTGGTTCTGCTACTCCCTCTTCCAACCAAAAGGAAGCAGAGTGTTTCTACTGTCATGATAAAGGGCACTGGAAGCGAATCTGCCCCAAATACTTGCAAGACATCAAGGATGGGAAGATAAAGCCCACCCATGCAGGTATTTACACTATTTTGTCTAATAACTCATCACATGCTAATTCTTGGGTCCTTGATACAGGTTGTGGTTTTCACATTTGTTCTGATTTGCAGGGACTAAAAGGAAGTAGGGATGTGGAGCACGGGAAGATAAACTTAATCATGGGGAATATACAGGTTGTGGTTTATTATATTTTCCTATCAGTAGTATACATTGAACGTAGAACTTACTAAACATGATAAACATAGTTACTACTAGATTTGCGGACAGTTTTATAAACATGTTAAGATACAAACTTTGCAAATACAGTTTTCAAACTAGGAAACAAACTTATAATTATAAAATAAAAGGTATTATTTTATAAGGATTCATGTTAATAACAAAAAGGGTTTTCATAGTATTATTCATGAATTTGTTGAGAGAACTACAGTGTGAGACATGTCTTCTGGGAAGTCTACCCCTTGTAACGAGAGTCTCCTGGAGGGAGAGCGTGAGTATGTGTATAGATCTGTATGGGAGTGACAATCCCGCACCCTGACTATTAGCTACAGTCAACCTAGAGTGACAAACGTCATTCAGTTCACGACGTCCAAACTACGTCGTAATGTTTATCGTTCATAGTATGGTTATAAGAACTCACTGGGGAAACAACGACTCGTTCACATAGTAATGTACTTAACAATCAGTCATCAAGGTTAATAACTAGGGGATTACTTAGTATATACATCAAGGTGATAAGAAATTAACATCCGACATGCAGTGGGATGTGTGACTTCCGCCTCATTCCCTGTTCCTTGTTTGGTTGTGGGCTTAGGGAAGAATCACCCAATCAACTGTCTGTTCGATCTTGATTTCTATAACTCGTATGTACTAAGTGATCATAGGAGGGTATTAACAACACTTTGAGTATACAGAACAATACGTTTTCAACTAGTTTTATTTATGTAATAAAACTACTATACATTACTGGTGGTAGCCAGGGTTTTCAAACAGAACAATGCTTAAACAACATAAGTATGGTAGATACTTGTACTCTTCGGTTTGGAACAGCTAATTCAATAAGTAACACTTAGGGAAAATATAGGATTTTCCAGGGTAAACATCAGTACTTTACAAACAATGGGATTATTACTCACTTAACGAATATTCATCATTAATTCTATAATTCCTTAGTCTATGCAGTCGGGTTACGTATCAAGAATATCTGATAGACTGTGGAATGTGTGGTTTCCGCCTCATTCCCTGTTCCTTCTTTAGTTGTGGGTTTAGGGAAGATCCACACAATTAACTGTCTGTTCGATATTGGTTTATACATAACTAGTATAAACTAAGTAGTTATAGAAGGAATGGGTTTAATCATGCTTTTAATAAGAAAATATTGGATTTTCTTAAGGAACATTATCAACAGATATCAAAGGACCAGTACAATTAAATCTGTAAGTATCTAGTGAATACTTCAGGGTTATATACGTGAAGATCCGACAACCAGTGGGATGTGTGGCCTCTGCCTCATTTCATGTTCCTTGTTTGGTTGTGGGCTTGAGGCAGAACCACACAAACGATTGTTTGTTCGATCTGAATTGTATATGATTTGTATACACTAAGTACTCGTAGGAGAAACTAGTAAGAATCATTTTTTTTACTTAACATTCATTACATAAGAAAAAATAAGGTTTTCTAGAGAAACACAACGCACTTTTCGAAAGAACACATAACAGTTTTCTAAAACAAAATGCTTATGAACTCACCAGCTTAATGCTGATACTCTTTCAAAACCTACTTGTATTCTCAGGACATTAGTAGACAGGTACACGCGTCGGGTTCAAGAAGATGGAGCATAGTAGTTTCGAGTCTTTACTTGTTATTTACTTTTGGAGTCAGTTGTTTATGATTCGAAAACAATGTAAACATTATACTATTAATACAATGGTTTTTGTTGCTTTGATTACCAATATTCAATTGTTGTGACACTAAACATGACATCCTCAGCCCCCGAACGTTTCTGCCGTTCCGATTTGGGGGTGTGACAGATTCGTATTAGAGCATTGTTTATAGTGAACTTAGTATATCAACCAGTAAAAGATATACAACTATAATTACAATGGGGCCGAAGTGCTCTGACTAAAAGTATACTTTTAAAATATAAGTATTTTGCGAGAAGTATACTAATAAACATACATGCTAAGAACAAGTATCACAATAAGAACAAATAAGAACAAAACAAACAAAAGTATTTAAATGTTGGACACTACAGTCAAACCTAAGCAGTTATGTAATCATATCTGGAATAAATATAACCTGATCAACTATATTTATTTGAGATACGACCGACATGTGTTTGGGAGTGATGGTGGTGTCGCAACGAATCTAAAACATACCTAACTCTATATACAGAAGATCCTTAGAACAAAACATAAAGATAAAATACTATAGGAGTATTTTAGGCACTATAACAAACTTACATGAAAACTAAAAGACCTTTACTGGCAGGACTATAGTTGCGAAGTGCATGCTTCCAGGGTTATATATAATTGGGACCTTATAGAATTAGAATTGGTGATCTTCGCTCTACTACCTGTTCCTTGTTTGGTTGTGGTTTTAGAGTAGGATCACCTATTCGAAGGTCTATTTAATCCTGGTTATATACAGCTTGCATGCACTGCTTGACTGTAGGAGGACCCAGTTTGGATCATCAATAACTACAGAAGAAATATTTTACTTAATCTCATAAGATTCTTTAGACATTCCCATTCTCGCACAAACAACCTAGATATAGACAGCCACTCCACTACAACCACCAACAGAGAAGTCAATGAGGAATAAGAGAGGATTCATAAAGTGGATTTCAAGAAGGAATTATACGAGGAGGCAAATCTTCCATCAGGAGATCTAAAGTAAAACTCGAAGCATGATCTACAGTTAATAGGAAAACCATAAGAAAGTTCAGAGACAACAAACCCCCACAACTGAATTCAGGACCATCATAACTAGGATAGAAAACCCCTCCCAAGGCGTGGAAGGTGGTAGAGCACCATATACGTCATACTAATAAATAACTAACTAATATGATCTAGTGAGTTACTGATTACACTGCTCACACTATGTGTCAGGCTTATCGCTTTTATCATATTAACTAGTAACAGTAAACCAGGTCACAGGACTTCACGAAGAGGGTAGTCACTATCAAATTCATAAGTCTAATTTTGCATAGACCTCTGTTATGAATTTCTTCAAGGGTCAGAACATGAAACACTCAGAACTAAGATAACTTCAATTCAGAATACACTCGATTTGTAACCACTAAGGACTTACCCTCGTTTCGTCTTTTAAACTTTATGGCAGAAAGATGCCACCGAAGAAGTCGAACAAAAACAAAAACAACGCACCACCGCTACCACCTCCTCAATATGACTCGGGTGTCTTTCAGGTGGCAGTAAGAGCCGCAGTGACAGTTGTCATGTCTCAAATCAACGCAAGTGGTACCAGTGGATCGGGTAGTGGTACCAACAGCTTTAACCACGGACACACAAAGGAGTGCTCGTACAAAGACTTCATGACTTGCTGACCCAAAACCTTCGATGGGAGTGGAGGAGTCATAGACCTAATGCGATGGTTCGAGAAGACAGAATCAGTTTTTGAGTTATGCGCATGCCCAGAAAGGAGCAAAGTGAAATTTGCTGCCTGCACCTTCTCTGACAGAGCCCTTACATTGTGGAATAACCATGTCAAGTCATTAACTCTTCCAGTAGCAAACGCAATGGGCTGGGAAAATCTAAAGAAGATGATGCTAGAAGAGTACTGCCCGAGGGGCGAAGTACAGAAACTAGAGCATGAGCTGTGGAATATTACCATGGCAGGCTCAGACATTGTAACATACACCAATAGATTCAGCGATCTGGCTGCACTATGCCCTGGGATGGTTACCCCAAAGAGCAAGAAGGTAGAGGGATACATTTGGGGACTACCTTCTCCAATCCAAGGAAATGTATTAGCAGCGAAACCTCTTACGTTTAACAGTGCCAAACGCCTGGCTCGAACATTGGTGGACTATGGGATCCGCCAAGGCATAATGGACCCCGTTCATGGTTCAACCAAATTAGGTGATGATAAACAAAGGTCCGAGAGCAAAAAGAAGAGGCAATAAACACAAGAACCCTTCGAGGGACAACAGACAGGTGCAGCCTATGCTGCCACGACACCAACCACTTCAGCACCAGGCAGTCGTTATGCTGGAACCCTCCCTAAATGTAATAAGTGTAACTTCCATCATACCGGAAGGTGTCGGAAGTTGTATTGCAAGAACTGCCTCAGAAGGGGATACACCATCCGCTTCTGTAGGGCACCGGCACGACCAATCTCTCAGGTCCCATTTGAGGAAGTAAGTGTAGAGTCGAAATATCTTGTAATATGTCGAAGTCTATGTATTTGTTAATCTCGTATGTTTTCTATGTATTTGCTAAGGCGTCTTTTTAACGAAGCGTAATGTCTAGCCTTAGTATTTTTTGTACTTTCATCATCCTATAAATAGGAGCTGAACATAGAGTTGATAGAAGAGTTTTACCATGTTTTACTATCAGTTTTGTACTCTTGTTCTCTGAAAGTAATATGAGTTGAACCAGACCTTATTTACTTCCCGTGTTCATCTTTTACTCTGAATTGATTCTCATATTCAATTGATCACAACTACAATTGGTATCAGAGCAGGAATTAGTACTGCAAAGATCTGATTTTCAATTGAATCTCTAGTTTTTGAGTCGCGAGTTTGTCTCAAAAGTTTCCGCACTGTTTGATTCTGAAAATCGTCTCTGATCTACAGTTTTGATTTGATTCTGCATTTGAATTGTGTAATCGAGTAATCGTTCTTGAGTTTCTGATCAATTCATTCACTCAATTTCAAATTTCTTCAAGTTCTTTTGAAAAATCTCATCCGTACGTTAATGGTGAATTTCAACATGAACACGATGACTTCATTTTCTCATATGTTAGGATCTTCTACGAAGATTCCTATGTTGATTCCAGAGTACTATGATCAGTGGGCTGATCAAATGGAGGATTACTTGAACGGATTGGACGAGGAACTCTGGAACTGCATTATAGGAATCGCTCAACCTCCATCGAATGTTCAACATATTGGATCATCTGGATCAGTACCTGCAGTTACTGATCAATCCACCAGGCTGAAGAACAACGAAAAGCGTTGTTTGAGAGAATTGCGAGGTGCCTTACCACCTGTTTTTTGCAATTACATCCGTGGTTGTAACACTGCAAAGGAAATTTTGAATACTCTTAAGGAAAAGTATCAGGGAAGCGAGAAAACAAAGATAAATTCTGTT
Source organism: Lactuca virosa (assembly GCF_052849685.1). Taxonomy (NCBI): domain Eukaryota; kingdom Viridiplantae; phylum Streptophyta; class Magnoliopsida; order Asterales; family Asteraceae; genus Lactuca; species Lactuca virosa. The sequence continues at coordinate 4,872,791 of NC_136430.1, read as the reverse complement.
AAACAGTGTCTTGTGGAGCTGAAAGAGTTCAGACAAAAAGAGAATGAAACGATTGAAGTTTACTATGATCGTCTTAATGAACTGATCTATAGATGCAATCGTTATGGAATCACAAGGTCATCAATGGAGTTCAATCTCACTTTTGTGATGGGACTTCGTAAGGAGTGGAGAAGTGTCAGCATGATGGTGAAGAATCAACAAAGCTTCGATACTTCATCTCTGAATGATTTGTATAATCAGTTGAAAACTCATGAAAGTGAAGTGAATGAGATGGCTGAAGACTCGAAACTTAGTTTGGGAGGTCCTTTAGCTCTTGTTTCAAAAGTGTCTAAAAAAGAAGATGTTGAGAAAGATGATTCTGATGAAGAAGGCTTTATAATGAATTCTGATGATGAAGCAATTGCTTTTTACTCGAACAACCGAGTTAAAAAGTTTTTTAAGAAAGCTTTCAATCCCAAGGTGAAGCAGAGTGATGTGAAAGGAAGTTTCGTTAATAAGTCTGTAGGTGAGGAGAAGAAGAAATTCGAGAAGAATGATCTGAAGGCAACTGAAGCCAAATTTGAAAAGAAACTTAAGGGAGATTTGGGCATTAACTGTCATTATTGTAATTGAGCAAATCATTTGGCTAATGATTGTATGATTCGTAAGAAAGAAGAGAAAAAGAATAGGGTCAAGGACGAAGCCTATTATGTTGAAAGATTGGAAGAAGTTCGTGCAAAGACGAAGGGGTTGTCTTTGGTTGCACAAGGCGAAAGTGAGGAGGATGGCACGTATCAGATCTGGTCCTCAGGGTCTGATGACGAAGAGATGCGTAATCTGATGCATGGGGCTATGTTCGCACAATTTGAAGAGGATGAGGACGAAATGGTGACTGGTCGTTGTTTCATGACCAAATCAGGAAACAAGTCACCGATGACAACCAAGGTACGTGCTATGCTTCAGTCTTTTAACATTCATTTACAAGCTTATGATTCTGAAATAATTGCATTTGATGATATTGTTGCTTACTTTGATACAATTGTGGTGTCTGCTAGTAATGAAGCTAAGAAACTGAACATCCAGTTGCTAGAGACCCAAAAATTGCTAGATTCGAAACGAAGCAGAGTAGAGTATCTGGGATTGCAATTGTATAATGTGAATAATGATAGGGAATGTCTAGATAATGAAGTTCGAATGTTACTTGCTCAGTGAAACATTTACTGTAATTCACCAAAAAGATTATATGCTAAATTGACTTCATTGCATCATTCATCTGACATTAACAAAGAACAACATAGGAAATTGTTGCCTTTTCTTGTTTTCGAAAGAGAGAAAGTTGATAGCTTGTCCTATGATTGTGAGAAAACCATAGCAGAATTCGATAAAGTGCCTGATAATCGATTTGCTTGTGGTATTGTTAATATAGACGAATATTTGAATGTTGATGAACTTGTTGAGATAGTGAATGATACTTTGACCAAAAGTGAACAAATCAAAGTTTTGAAAAGAACTGAGAATTCGAAACTTGACTCTCAATCTAATTTTGTTGATATCGATGATAATTCTGATAGTTTTAGCGAAATCAGTGAAATTGAGGAGGAGGAAAGTATCGATTGTTCTCAGTTATCTGTAATTAATGTCACATCAAAGTCAAAAGGTAAAGAAATTTGTAATGATTCGATGGTTGAGGATGACACTGATAGACCCTCTACTTCGAAAGTTTGTGACTTTGATCATGTGAGTATAAGAGACAGTCAAATAGATAGTAGTGATGATGAGAATGAAGAAAAAGTTTCAAACAATTCTGAGCCAGAAAAGAATGTTTCGAATGAAACATCCATTCCACGAGTTGTTGTTGATCAAGTGTTTGGAGACACTGAAAATTTTGACAAAATCTTATCTGACAAAGGTGCTCATTATTTGGAAACAAATATTGTTGTGTATCCAAATTTTAAGTGTTCAGATGATGTTGTATTTCCGAATCAAGTGTTTGTCACTACTGGAAATGTTGAAAACATCAAATCGGAGTTCAACAAAATGGTCGAAGAAGATAACAAGAAAACATCAGACGAAGGATTCTTGTCAAACCAAAGCACTGTCGAAAACAATCTAACAAAGAATTTGTATGTTTTTCAAAGACAAAAACCACAAAGAAAATGGGTCGATAACAAGAAAATACAAAAGAGATTTTGAAACAGGAATCTAATGAAACAAATGAGAATGTAAAACTTAATTCACAAGAATTTAAGGATCTTGTTGAAAAAATTTCGAATGAAAAAGGAATTTCGAAAAGACAGGCACGAAAGAGAATTTTTTGGCAAGTAGTGATCAATGAAAAGAAATCAAAAATACCAACCAAGAAAATGTCTGAAAATGAGTTGCCTAAATCAGTACAAACAAAGTTTTCAACTCGTTCGGATAAAAAGGAAAATCCCGCTCAACCAATTTCGTCTGATACTCAAAATTCTTCAACGAAGTTTTTAAAATCAACATTTGATGGGTTTTTGGCCCATCTATGAAGGGTTCACGGCCCTTTGAAGGGTTCACGGCCGTGAACTCTTCAAGTTCATAAAGATGGTGACGAAAATGATGAATTAATGGATGAATATGAAGCTCTTTACATGAGTAAGATGATTAACAAGTGAAGAGGGATGAATCACTTACGTTTGTGGGGTGAAAGGAGAGCTTTTGTTCGATGAGTCTTGAGAGAGTCTTGAGGAGTTTTCGGCCAAGGAGAGAAGAAATGAAGGGTAAATGAAGGAAAAACATATATATATGGAGAGGGGTTCACGACCCAACATGGGTTCACGGCCGTGAACCTAGTTTGCGGTAGTGAACATCCCTAGATGATGTTTCTGGCTCGAATGCATTCCTCTAATCCCGAACTAACACTTCTCAACCTTCAATCCTTAAGTATACTAGGCTTAGAGACTCTCAAACTGATCCTAAACACAGTAAGACCAAAGCAAAAGCAAGTCTGACTTCCTATTGATTGCGTTGACTTACAGATAGAGATTTCAGGTTGTCACATCATCCCCCGATAGAGGGAATTTCGTCCCAAAATTCGGATTTCCGAGTGGTTGGTTAAGGATAAGGAAAAGAGGTGGGTACCTTGGTTTTAATTAAGCCTTGCGTTCTTCAGTGAATTCAGATCCTCAATAGTTGTTTCAAAGGATTTTCATTGTTGTATCTGTTGTTCTGGTCTGTGAAGGGTGTGTGGGTTTGCTTGTTTGTCTATGTTCATCCAACTGGTAGGATGTCCATTCGTAGTCCTGAGCAGTTTTTGTCCTGAAGTTCATGGTAGGACTCATACCTGGTTCATCTATCGTTGCCTTGTGTACACAAGTCGTATATAATTAAGATTGATAAGACAGTCGGATGGGTGGGTCTGCCCCAGGTCCACAACCAGACAAGGAATAGGAGATAGGGCGGAAACACACATCCTAGGTCCGTAAAATCTTAATTATATACCACCTCCGCGTATACACTTAACATTGATAGGCTAACCGTATCTGTCCCTAGCCTCTGTGCTTGAACCTGACTTGCTGCGTGAGTGGTATTTCCAAAATGGTCTGCTGGGAATACTTAGGGAAGGTTACGGTAGGATATCATACTCCTCGCATGATTACTTCGGAGGTTTGAAGCGATATGAAATTTCGAGGTTCGCGTCTAGTTTGTTGTTATGAATGACGAGAGCTTTGTTATTCGGTTGGTCTAACGCGAAGGGTCTCCTTGGTGACACGTGGGTTTGTTATAACGTAGACTCAGTTAGACTACGCTGAATGACGTCGTCAGATCACGTGTTAAGTTAGTTCGGAGGGAGCGTTTTGACCTTGTTATTACTATCGCGAATGTTTTGTACTGCATTAAGTGTGTACTAACTGAAAGATCGTTCTAGTGAATGATACTTGATATTATGATCCCCTTCCGGTTCCTCTATAATCGCTTGGTGTCTACAAGTCATATATATTTAAGATTGATAAGACAGTCCACTGAGTAACTTTGCCCTAAATCCACAACCAGACAAGGAGCAGGAAATAAGGCGGAATCACGCACTCTAAGTCTATTGGTTCTTGATTATATATGGCCCTAATGTTTAAACTAAGTCATTATAGCTTACCAGAAAGAGTATTTAGTTTCTACATAAACTATGTGCTTTGTTTAGACGAGGAACAAATTATTATTGTTAGGATTTAGTTGGGACACGTACCGCTGTTCTCAGGTGGTTCCGGGGTAGACTCCCCTGCAGTGATCATTAGCACTCTTCCTTCTTCACCAGGGTTTCTGGCCAATGGACAATCTCTCCTGTAGTGTCCCGTTTCACCACATTCGTAGCAGGTCTGACTTAGTGTAGTTGTGATTAATCGAGTATGATAATCAAATCAAAGTAAAAGATGAACACGAGAAGTAAATAAGGTCTGGTTCAGCTCATATTACTTTCAGAACAAGAGTACAAAACTGATAGTAAAACATGGGAAAACTCTTCTATCAACTCTATGTTCAGCTCCTATTTATAGGAAGCTGAAAGTACAAAAAATACTAAGGCTAGACATTACGCTTCGTTAAAACGACGCCTTAGCAAATACATAGAAAACATACGAAATTGACAAATAAACAGACTTCGACATATTACAAGATATTTAGACTCTACAATCTCCCCCTTTGTAATCATGTCGAACTTCTCAATTCGTGAGAATCTGTGCAGCAAAATGCATCATCCTTCGTATCTTCGAGTACCATGTCATCACCTTCCTTAACTCAACTTTATCTCCATCATTATTCTTCTTGCAATTATTCATACGAACAATGAAGTTCGTATATTGCGAAGTAGTATATCTTTCTATCTCTGAAGACTGGAATAAAAACCTCTTAGCTTTGCCATTCTTGTCTTTTCCAGCAAAGACCAATCCAAAACGCTTTAAGTATATCTCCCCATCAACATATTTCTTCAGTTCAGCTTGAGTCTTCGACAATTCCTTAGCTACTTTCACTTCCTTCCCAAGTGCCGTTGACAATTCAACATCAGTCAAGGCTAGACAATCATAATAATTGTCTATGAAAATTTTGATATGACCAAGACCTAGTCTCAAAATTTCCTCATCAGTTCCTAGAAGTTGAGAAGCATCCATGTCTTTCAGAATTAAAGTAACTTGAATAAGATCATTCAAGTTCATGAGAGGGAAATCTGCTATCGAGAAATCACATGGAACATTGTTTGCTCTAACAACATGATAACGAAAATTTTGTATCATGTTCTCAAACATTACATCTTTTGTGATACTCAACACCCTTTTGATCTTGATGAGTGACCACACTTCTTCTTGTTCCTTTCCCATAACAGCATGAAACCTAAGTTTCATATGAAGAAAGTCATCTTCGTTCTTGAACTTCTCTATTACCTTATACTAAGCATTAATGAACATCATTTCGTTAACAGGAAAGTCGAGTTGATTCATATCAGAATTTTCGATAGAATAACTCCTTCGTGGTTTCTTCTCGAATGCATACATTTGATTGTATGACACTCTGGCTTCAATGTTTTCGTAACTATGCAACTTCTTTGGATCTCCCTTATCCATACCAGGAGGATCATTCTCATGAAGCCTCATAATGCTTTGAATATGTCTTTGTTTCTCCATTTCAGCTTCTATCTCAGACTTCTTCTCTTCTTTTGATTTTTCAATCACAATCACTATTCCTTTATCTCTATCAGCTTCAGAAACCTTTGGCTTTGAAGAACTTGAACTTCCTCCTTCAGTTGTTAAACCAAACACAATCCCTTTTACTATCGGTTTTGTTGTGGTTTTGATAGCTTGAGTTGTATTGACTTTCGGAACAATTAAGGTGACGATTTGACTTGATACTACCTTAATTCGTTGAAACTTGAGTAGGTATCACTTTTTCCACAGTTGTGGACTTGTCTTTGCCTTCATCCAAAACCTTCGAAGTTTTACCTCCTTGAGTTTTCTTCTCTTTTTCTCCCCCTTGCACCCCTGTGACAACAGGTGGGGCACCAATGGGTAACATGTTTGCAAACTTCGAAATTGGAGCAACAACCTTCTAAATTGCTTGATCCAAACTGTGTAACTTCTGAGTTAAAAAATCAGGAGTTAAAAACGAAGTTGGAGCCGGTTTTGATACTAACTCTTTCAGTTCTCCAAGCAAAACACCCATCTTGTCGAAATTTTGAGCATCTGTTGTATCCTTTGCATCAAACTTGGGAGTTAATGCTTGATACCATTCAACAATCGTTCTGACTGCAGCCGCTACAGTGTCAACATTCGACTTGATTGTCGAATAATTGGAATTCAGCTCATTCAGTTCTTTGGAGACTTCAACCTTCAGCCCCTCAAGTTTTCGATTGACATCTTCCCGTACTGTCTTGACATCTTTAACAAAAAGAACATGTCGTTCTTTTGCTGTCAAACGAAGATCTTTGAGTGCAGAATTAAACGAATCAGTCTGAGCTTTGACCCGCAATTCGTTACTTTTATCCATACCATCCAATTGCTTCTGCATTCGAAGCTCCATAGCCTTTAACATAACATCAACCTCTATTCCCGAAACCGAATTCTTTGATCCGGAATCAGCTTGTGATTGAAGAATATAATTGAGTTTTCGATTGAGAATCTTGAATTGCTTCCCCGACATCAGCATATGATCAGGTATGTTATCCTCTTCGGAATAAAACTCTAAATTAGCAAATGTTCCTCCGAAACCTCCTCCATCTGTTTCATGATCGGAATGGTTTTGGTGGATCGGTGGATTGTGATGGGAAAAGTGTAGTGAAGGGTTGTTTTAATACTTGATCAAACGTTGGTGAAGTAGTGGTAGTGGAAATGGGTTTAATAAAAGGTGGAAGTGAAACAAAAGTACTTGAAATAGGTGCAGAAGAAGATGTAATAGGAATACCTTGAAATGATGGATCAACATTTACCACAACATGTTCACCCGTATCAGATACGTTTGCAACAATGGGAGAAATTGGAACCTTCTCAGTGGTTTGTGGTAAGGATAGTGGTGGAGAATTCGATCCCAATGGTGTTTTTGGGACAACTTCACTATCAGATGAGCCATCATGAACCACCAGCTTTCGTTTCTTTCTCTTCTTGTTGATATGCTTCGCCACATCCTCAGCTCTTCGCTTCTTGGAGGATGGTGAAACTGGTGCAGGAATCTCACGAACTTTCACTCCTTGTCGGTTAAGCTGAGGTTTGCGAATAGTAGGAGATTGATCTTTTGATGAAGTTCGTTTCTGATAATAGAAATTCTTTAATCTTTTGAACACACCTGATTTCGAAGGGATGAATTCCTTTGAAGATTCAGGAACAACCTTCTCCTTGGGCTTCTCAGTTTCGTTTACAATCTTCTTAGGAGACTTAGACTTAGCTTGTTTCTTGGGACTTTCATGAACAACATCATCAGCTTCCTTCTTCGATTTCTTAACTTTCTTAGATGATCCTTCACCACTTATTTTCAGCAAAATCCCAGTTTCAACTGAAGGATTAACATGTTGCAAGTATGCCACCAATACTGAATATGTTGGATCAGCTTTCTTCAACATCCCATCAGGAATTCGAGCAACATTTGGGAATACTTCTGAATCATCTGCAACAGTCTTTGGAAAATGATACTTCGCGAATTCTGCCTTAGCCTCATCAGCAGGAATTGGAATACCTTCTTTCTCATATACATACTGAAGAATCAAACTCCAGTAACATGCACACGAAATTCTTTTTACTACATTCATGTTTTCCAGGCTCTTTATAAACTCTTTCCAAATCTGAGTAGCATAATCAATATTAAGATCATAGTACAACCCTGCTACCATAGCATAGACTTCCATTCTCCCCTTGTCAGGTCCTACACTTCGCCCAGTTAAGAAACGAAGGTATATCCCGAACAAAAAATTCCATATGCAAGGAAGACCAGACTTCTTGAAATCACTGATCTTAAAGAGTGGTGGCTGATGACCCATCTCGTTAAACATGAACATAACTTGATCACTAGTAGGTTTAAAGAATGGAGGTGAATTTGGAATTACCAAGATTTGAGTAAACAACTTCTTCGTGAGTCGAATCACTTTTCATTCACCAGATTTAATGTGATTACATTAGTGGCTTTGCTGTAAGAAGCAGTGGAACCAGCCATTGATAACCATGACAACGGGACTTCAAAAGCATTGAACATTGTAGTTGCGAGACCTGAATGTTGAAGAGCAACAATCAGCATCTTGAGTTCTTCAGGATACATTGACACATCTCCTTCAACCTGATAGTTGGTGCTTTGAATCTTTATAAGTGGTTGAGATGAGGCATCGTCAGTGGTGTTGGTGGGATCAGCAGCCATTGATTAGGGTTTTGAGAAAATCTTGAAGAACAGAGAAATTTAGGGCTTTTTGATCGTCTGAGAATTTGAATGCATAATTATAAAAGGAGATGAGAATTTCCATTTATATGTAAGCCCAATGGAATTCCAAACGTTTCATTAAGAGTAACCCACGTCTGTCCTTGAAAGTCGCGACACTAGCCGTTATGAGCACCACGTCAGAAAAAAGTACCTTGAAATTCGGACCAAGTTGCCAAATTGTCACATCAAACTGTTCGTGAGTACCAAGTGGATAAGATCGAAAACCTTCGGCATGGAGGTTAGGCTCTTTCGTCTTTGGGATTAGGGACGAAGTCATAAGCCAGACTGTCGAAATCATCAGCCTGAGTTGGTAATACTCAGAACCTCAATGATTTCGTGAGTGCAGTGTGCCAATAGAATAAGATAAGAAGCAAACTAACGAAAATTTGGGATCTGTGATGTCGAAAAATAAAATTTCGACACAAAGGCAGTTAAACCCCGGGCAAAGGTTGCTTCGTTAATTATCAAGAGAGATAATCAACAACTTGTGTATGTTCCCGTGAATTTCAATCGAATACTTGTAGAGAAGTATCGAAGGGCTTCTTTTTCAAGGCTTCGTGGGTGGCTTAAAATTTTCGTTACATATCAACCTAAACATAAGGTGAGTAATTGTAACCGAAATTACTTGTTTGACCAGTGTAGTCAGTGACAAGTATGCTTTGATTTAATTTGAAAGTGACAATTGAAAGAATTGATACTCCCACGAAAATCATATTCAAAGAAAAATTGTTTTCAGCTGGATCCTGTTGGGTAACAAATGTCATGGGTTTCAAACATTTGATCAAGACCACTCATAACGAAAGAATATGATTTGGAGCATCGAAAATGTGGTACTGAAACAATTGTTTCGTGAAAATCTGGAACATAGTTCCCCGTCAATTCCTTAAATGATTTCGATAATGTGGGTTTCACTTTCATCACGGTCTCATGATGTTATATCATTAACACAGAAGTTTGATATGTCTAAGTCATGATTTGTTTGATCAATGACCTCTTGGACATATGTCATAGTGTGTGAAATGTGTTAGAAGTTTGAGATGAAAAAGGTTGTTTCACGAATTCAATTGTACCTCTGTTATGCTTGGACTAAACAGAAAACTCTTAACTCATTTGAGAAGAGTTAGGTAGCTCAGTAGACTAATGTGAATGCAAGCCTGATTGGGAAGAAATTTTCGTAATGAAAAATTTCATTAAGGCTTTCGAAATCACACATTGAGTCAATGGAGGCTTGGGTCGACATGTTGCAGCATGCTTCTAGGGACATTCTAACTAGTACAAAGTTGTCGAAAATTTACCTTACCCTAGAAACGCAAGCATGATCGTTGTAAAACTTCCTTTGAATCTGCACTAATAAAGAAAAGACAAAGTACAAAATAACAAAAATCTTTTTGGTCTTTTATGTTTTTGAAAAGAAAGAAAATATTTTTTTGTTTTTAAGTTTTTCGAAAATTAAAACAAATAACAAAAGAAAATCTTTTTGATATTTTTGATTTTTCGAAAAGAATACAAAATAACGAAAATATTTTTGGTTTTTCCAATTTTTCAAAATGAAATACAAAGAAAAATTTAAGAGTGTACCAAACTAACAAAACTTTTCTTTCACAAGTGTCGAAAACGAAGCGTATCGAAGCACTGAATATGAACAGTAACCTCTGAATGGTTAATACTATACACCTCTGAACCATTCAATAATGCCTTTGAATCGACACTTTTTCACCTTCTTTCTTTGTTATTCTTTCGAAAGTAGTCATGGAACCGAACTCGCTTCAATCATTCCCAATCCTGTCAAAATTCGAACAAATGATTTTTCGTCCAATGCTTTTGTAAAAATATCAGCAAGCTGATCAGTTGTTTTTACAAAATGAACTTCAATATTGCCATCTTCCACGTGATCTTTAATGAAATGATAACGAAGTGCAATATGTTTGGTTTTCGAATGTTGTACAAGATTATGACAAATACGTATATCACTTTGTGAATCACAATACAATGGAATCTTTTTCATATTAATTACATAGTCACGCAATTGACTCTGGATCCAAATGATTTGCAAAGTGCAAGCGGCAGCTGCAACATACTCAGCTTCTGAAGTGGAAATTGAAACACAAGTTTGCTTTTTCGAATGCCAACATACAAGCATCCCATCTAACAATTGACATCCTCCACTTGTACTTTTTCGATGAAGTGTACATCCTCCCAGATCTGCATCTGAAAACGCTTGAATGAAAAATCCTGATTTCGAAGGATACCACAATCCTAACGAAAATGTTCCCTTGAGATAACGAAAAATATTTTTCACTGCAGTCAAGTGTGGTTCTCTTGGATTTGCTTGATACCTAGCACAATTACATACAGAAAACATGATATATGGTCGACTTGATGTAAGATAAAGCAATGAACCTATCATACACCTGTATAAAGTATGATCAATGGCAGGTGTGTCTAACGAAGGAGTTAGCCTTGTTCCAACTGTCATTGGTACTCTTAACTTCGTGCCATTTGTCATTCCAAATTTTTCAAGTAAATACCTCGTATATTTTTTTTGATTGATGAAAATTCCTTCTCTGCTTTGATGAATGTTTAAACCAAGAAAATTATTGATTTTACCTATCATGCTCATTTCGAATTTGCTTTTCATCAAACATTCGAATTCACTAGACAAAGCAGGGTCAGTAGAGCCAAAAATAATATCATCGACATAAATTTGAACAAGCATTAGATGATTCCCAACTTTATTTCGAAATAATGTGGGGTCAACTGATCCTTGTTTAAATTTCGATTGTTTTAAGAAACTGGTAAGAGTTGCGTACCAGGCTCTTGGTGCTTGTTTTAACCCATATACTGCTTTATCTAGAATATAAACATGATCAGGATATTCTTCATTTATGAAACCTGGAGGTTGTTCAACATAAACTGTTTCTACGAGTTCACCATTGAGAAAAGCACACTTCACATCCATTTGATAAACATCAAAATATTTGTGAGCTGCATAAGCCAAAAATATTCGAACAGCCTCGAGTCTTGCGACAGGGGAAAAGGTTTCTTCATAATCGATACATTCTTGTTGCGAATATCCTTTAACAACTAATCTTGCTTTATTTCGAACAATATTTCCATCCTTGTCGGTTTTGTTTTTGAAAATCCATTTTAATCCGACAATTGAAACATTTTCAGGTTTAGGAATTAACCTCCAAACCTTGTTTCTATCGAAATCAGCAAGTTCAGATTGCATTGCTACAACCCAATCTGAGTGTTCCATTGCAACCTTAACTGTCTTTGGTTCTATTTTCGAAATGAAAAAATTAAACATGCAAAATTCTTGACGAGCATTCGATACCTCATTCTTTGCACAAATTTGAGCTCTAGTCAAAACTCCATCTTGTGGATTCCCAATGACTTGTTCTTTTGGATGATTTCTTGTCCACTTTTCCAATGGTGGATATGCTGGATCAAAGTCCAAAGGTGCATCTTTGTATATTTCTTCATTTTCAGATCCTGCAACAAAATTATTATCATTTAGTTCATGAAATTCACCGTTTTCATCAAGATTTATTGTTTCAGTATCATTATGTTCCCCCTCAACATAATTGTCATTCTGATGCTCCCCCTTGAAAATATCATTTATACTGCTCTTCTCCCCCTCGAAAGGATGCTCCCCCTCAATAGTTGAAGGTATATTCAAGTGCTCCCCCTCCACTTGAGCATCTAGCATACTTTCTCCATTAGCAGTTGTATCTGATGTGATTGTCGAATCATCAGAAAGTTTCGAAGATTCAGGAGTTTGATTATCAGCAGCATGTACTTCAGCATCAGCAGCCCTGTATGGAACACCAAAAAGTAAATCATAATGAAAATCAGATGAATGATAAATTTCAGACTCATCATTTGATTCATTAAGAATTGGTTTATGTTCGAAACGTTTTTCAACTTGTTTCACATAGTAATCATCAAAAGTGAGGTTAAACGTTTCTTCAACTTTTCTTATTCGCTTATTCAACACTCTGTATGCAACCGAATTATGTGAATATCCCAAAAATATTCCTTCATCAGCCTTAGCTTGAAATTTCGAAAGATTATCTTTGAGATTCATGATAAAACACCTGCAACCAAACACATAAAAGAATTTGACATTAGGTTTTCGGTTATTTATGATTTCATACGGAGTTATATTAAAACGAAGATGAATGAAAGATCGATTCTGAGTAAAACATGTTGTCGAAACTGCTTCTGCCCATAGATATTGAGGAAGATTCGCATATGTCAACATTGTTCTTGCTGCTTCGCAAAGAGACATATTCCTCCTTTCCACCACACCATTTTGTTGTGGTGTATATGGCGATGAGTAATTATGCGAAATTCCTTTCTTAGTTAAGAACGAATCAAGCACGTTGTTTTTAAACTTGGAACCATTATCACTTTTGATTTTACGAACATTCTTTTTTCAGACTTGTCTCAATTTTCTTGATAAATTCAATAATTGTTTGACCGACTTCAGATTTTAACCTGAGAATACACCCAAGTAAATCGTGAAAAATCATCAACAATAACCAAAATGTATCGTTTCTTGTTGATAGTTTCAACAGTTGATGGTCCACAAAAGTCAATATGAAGAAGTTCCAGCGGTTCAACAATTTTCGAATCTATGACAATTGGATGTCCTTTACGATGCTGTTTTCCTTCTTCGCAAGCTGCACATAAAGTATCATTGTCAAACTTTAGAACAGGTAAACCTCGAACAAGATCTTCTACTACCAACTTATTCAGATTTCGAAAGTTTAAATGAGATAAACGTCGATGCCACAACCAGCTAACATCAGATGAAGCTTTCGAAAGTAAACAAACTGAGGGTTTCCCAACAATAGGTTTGATGTCAAGAGTGAACATATCATCAAATCTTTTTGATTTCAGCAAAACTTCGTTCGTCTCAACTTTAGAAATGATACTTCCTTCTTCGTTAAACACAACTTGATTTCCAGTGCCCATAACAAGTTGTGAAACACTTATCAAATTATGTTTAAGACCTTCAACATAAGCAACACGATTCACTGTAAATTGTCCATTTGTTACTTTTTCATAACCTTTAACTTGAAACTTGTGATTATTTCCAAACTTCACTACTCCTGCATTTTCCAAACTCCTAAAATCACGCAAATTCTCCTTCCTACCAGTCATGTGACGTGAGCAACCACTATCAATGTACCATTTCTCATCATATTACTCGTCACTCAGTACCTGCATTCATTAAAAGAATTTAGGTACCCAAGGCTGTTTGGGTCCTTGGTCATTAGTTTAAAAAAGCGAATGAAATTTAGAACCTAAAGCCCAATTTCGAACTTTGGTTCAATCATAATATATCTCATATTGGGATTAGGCCTCGTTACTTCTCAGATACCTAATCACATATATCGTCTACCTGAGTAAACCAAATCACCTCACATGGGTCTAAACATGTAAGTGTAACATTTCGATTTCCGAGAATGAGATTTCAGGGATATCATGCAATTATAGAAGCCTACTCGACGAGTTGGAGGCCCCTAACTCGTCGTGTAGGGATTAGTCATCCCGTGTGATTTATGAAGTCTACTCGACGAGTCGGAGGACCCCAAATCGACGAGTAGGATCTGGAAAATGAAACCCTAATTTCCAGGGTTTTATGCCCTATTTAAAGGGTCATTAGCCTCCATCTGCCTCCCTTACCATCCCCCTTGAGCTCAGAAACCCCTAATCACGCCTACTCTCCATTTTTTAGTGTTAAGAAGCTTGGAAGGTGGATTTTGTGAAGAGAGCTTGAAGTCTAAGGAGCTTGGAGCATGAAGAAGCGTGGGGATCTGATTTCTACTTCATCATAACATCATTTTGAAGGTAACAAGTCGTTACCTTGACTTCTCTCTAGCTAGATCTCTTCATGCAAAGGTTTAGGGACATTTCTAGTTGGTTGTGGGTTATTTCGAGTATTGGGCATGATATGAAGTTGTAACTTCAGATCTGGACTCCTCTAAGTCCTTATAGTCATAAAGTTCTAGCCTTTAGCAAGATGCGGCCTTCTCCTTACCTAGAACTTCTTCTTTGACTTGGTTTTGGCCTTTAAGACCTTGCATGCACGTAAAGTTTGCAACTTTGCGTGATAACTATGCCTTAGGAAGCTGGATCTACAATTTGGAGCTTTGGAGTAGCTTGAAATCATCTGGATAAGAAGTAGACTGCATGAACTCGACGAGTTGGATAAGCCAACTCGACGAGTCAAGACGGGTTTCCCTGTTTTCTGGTTTCGACAAGAACTCGACGAGTTAGTAAGAAGACTCGGCGAGTGGATAGGGTTTCCCCGACTTTATGGACGTTGCAAGGACTCAATGATGTTGGATAGCCAATTCGGCGAGTCGACTCTGATCACGATACTCTCTGAGCTCAGAAGGAACTCGACGATTCTGTAGGTTGCACTTGACGAGTTGGGTCAACATGGACTATTGACCTTGACCATTGACTTTGACCTTGACTAAGGGTTGACCAGTTTGACTTCTGGGGGTATTTTAGTAATTTGGGAATTTATGAAAGTGGATCATTGGTGAATGTAGGTGATTAATTTTGGAGCTGCATTTGGGGAGTTTGACATTTATCATCCTGAGCTACTTGTGAGGTGAGTTGTCCTCACTATACTAACAAGGTCGAAGGCACCAATGCCAGCCATTTTCGGATTTGTATATTGGTTTACTGCATTATATGGTTATTGATTTGCATCCTTTTAGTTAGGATGGTGATATGCTTAGTGACCTGGTAGGTCGGTATCCTGGTATATAGGATAATGCTATGCTAGTCACCGGTTAGGTTTGTATCCTGGTTATAGGATGTTGCTATGATTAGTCATCTGTTAGATCGGTATGACTATAATATATGCAAGCGTATGATATTTATGTGCACATGATTGTTTGATTTGGGGGTTAGGTTGAGGCGGACCTTCTTTGTGCTGAAGGCCAACATACCCTGGGCGGACCGGATAGACTGCAGACCCGGGAGGGCATACTAGTAAGGTCGAAGGCCCGGCGAGAGGTTCGGATAGGCTGAAGGCCCTGAGAGGCGGTCCAGACATGCCGAAGGCTCAGAGAGCAGTCCAGATAGACTGATGGCCCTACGAGGCGGTCCATTCAGGCTGATGGCTCATTATGCATGTTGTTTGTTTATATGATATTGACATGGTTTGTATGGCGCTGATATATTTGGGGGAAACTCACTACGCTTCGGGCTTACAGTTTTGTGTTTTGTTTCAGGTACTTCAGATGATCGCGGGAAGGCGAAGGCGTGATCGTGAACGTCCTCACATTTTTATGATCTGGATTTCTGGGATACTCTGATGTTTAAACTATTTTTAAGACACTTTGTAATAACTTGATGGTTTTGAACGGTTGAAAAAGTTTTAAATTGGCTTGATTTTTATGGGTGTTACAAGTTGGTATCAGAGCGTTGGTTTGAGTGAATTGGAGGAAACATTCATGTGTCTCCATTCTCAAACTAAGGACAAGATTTTAAAATGATGTTTCAAATGGTTTTCAAAATACTAAAGGAGGATGCAAGTGTACGATCAGCCGGAGCCAGTAAGTAGACCCCAAAATACCTTACGGATTATTTGATTTTGTGATATGTTAGAAAAGCATGCTAGTACTAGGCTAGGGATCTTCAGGAATTGCATGATAGAATTGCCTGATTATAAGATACCTGATAGCCTAGGGTTTTCCTTATATGAAATTGACATCATTACTGTAGTTGCTTAGTGTATGCAACACGGCCGTACATAATTAAGATAGTATAGCCTGAGAATGTTTGGTTTGGCCTTATTTCCTGTTCTCGTCTGATTAAGGGCTTAGGGTAGGATCAGGTATTCGAAAGTCTATAGGGTCCAGCGTTATGTATGGCTGGCATACACGAGTACTGTAGGGTTGGTGGAAGTTTCATGGTTGGGTTGTGCGGGGTCAGTACGCCATTTATGAGATACTTAGCCTTCCTCTAGGAGTGAGTATTGAGCGCTCGCCATGCATACGTATATTGTTAGGGCGTTGTGATGATACTTGAGACAAATATGGGTAGGTGTGGAAGGTAGTATGGGCACGTACTACTGAAAGCACAGAACCCATACGTAGCAAGGAAGTCACAACCCCTAGGGTTTTGTTGGTAGTTGGTTTTCCGTTGTTGCACGGAATGACTGATATCTTCCTGGTATGTATTTTCAGTATGGTGGTTACGAGACGATTTGAGGTCGGATCCGGGTTAGGATCAGGAGCTGGCAGCCAGGATAGGCCAGCGATGACAGAGCATCACGTTAAGGAGATTATCTAGGAGGCAATGGTCGAGATTGTCTGAAGTTAGATTCCGTAGATGTTTGGGTCTATTAAGACCGCCATGGTTGAGTACTTTGACGAGCGCTATGCAGCCATTGCTAACACGGCTACCACAGCAACTTTAGCAGGTGTAACGGCGGTAGGGGGAGGAGCTAGCGGCCAGGATAGGCCGGTATTGTCTGTTGATCAAACGCGGGAGATGAGTTCTGTGGAGGTATCTTAGATTTTGCAAGAAGAATTGTTTGGTGATGCGAACTGGGTCACCGCCAGGGTGATCGCCAAGCTCGGGAGCAAATTGCAGTCCTGCAAACTATGAGAGACGTTGCTACTAGGATTACCACCGGGGGAGTGCCGGTTGTAGGGTCACAACTAGGAAAGAGGACGAGGGACTTTTCAGCATAGGACGAAGAGTTGGAGGCTGCTGACCTGGGTATTGGAAGTCAGGAGGGTCAAGAGGTGTGTGGCAAGTGTGGAGGAACCCACAGATTTGCTTGTCACAAATTAAAGTGCTACAAGTGCAGAGAGAGAGAGGGCATGTGCAACGGGATTGCAAGAAGGATCAAATATGCTTTCACTGTCACCAGCCAGGTCATTTCAAGTCCAGCTGTCCTACGTTGGGGGCGAAAGGAATTCGGATTCCAACGATCATCGTTCCTCAGGAGGTCAAAGTCAAGCCGCAAGAAATATCAGGTATGTAATTGGAAACCCCCATTATGTAATAATATTATGGTAAATTTGTATTTGACCAATATTTGTCTTGCCTTGGAATATTGTTGAGTGTGGATAAGCAGTAATTTCGGGTTAGTTACCTGCTTTGTCAGATCTATGTGTTGCGGAACTTCATGAGTCTTTAGGTCATTAAAAGTGTTAGGATAATTTTATTATCAAAAGATTGTATGTAGTTAGAGTTCAAGGATTCATTAGAGGATAGGAAGTAGAATGGTTGATTGATGGATTGGAATTTTATCATCTATGGCAAGGGTTGTACCCTTTCAGTTCTTCCAAGTTCACAGGAATGAGCAGGCTTGTGACCCAAGGTCAGGTGGTATTTCCAGCTCGGGGTCCGCTGGTCGTAGGGGTTGGTAGTAGTACTTCAGCGCTGGTAAGCACAGGTGAGTTGATGTGGCATGAGTATCTTGCGAGGCAAGTTATGTACCATATTCTTGGGTAGGCCGGGTGTCGGATTGCCATTTGGATGGAAAACAGGAACTAGTTAATGTTACCTGGGATCGAAGGAGAGAATTGGGAATTCTCAGATGGTGCATCAGCCATTGAGCGTTTTGTTTAGCTGTCAGGGCTCGGCAGTATATTCAGCACGGTTCTGCGTGTTATTTAGCGTATGTGGTGGATACGTGGGTCAGGGATCAGACCACGGTTTCCTGAGAGGGTGGGCGATCCACATGAGGTCTAGAGTTAGGTCAGGATTATAGTCTGCGGATTGGATCAGGAGTTCGAAACCCTAAGTGGAGGAGAGCTGGCTATATGGGAGAAGGCACCAGGATGGGTCCGGGGTTATGCTCAACAGACTTAGGGCGATCCAGATAGACTGAAGGCCAGCGGGGCGTACCAGTCAGGTCGAAGGCCCGGAGAACGGTCTGACAAGCTGAAGGGCCAGAGAGGCGGTTCAGACATGCTGAAGGTTCTGAGAGTGGTCCACATAGGCTGAAGGCTCGGTAAGGCAGTCCAGTCATGCTAAAGACTCTACATGTATTCTGTTAGATCTACATTCTGGTATTGAGCGCGTTGTTTCGTGATAATAACCTGTGGAACTGTATGTTAGTTGTGCTTGCTGTCAGTGGTCATGTAGGAGAGCCTAAAGACTCTTGGCCAACGATTTGTTCTATAAGGAAATTGTGTGTGGTAGGATTTCTGTATTGTGATGCTGGTTTGGTGTTGTGTGGGACGGCGATTAGGTCCCCTCAAGGCAATGAAAGGAGGAGAGTCTGTCTAGGACTCATGAGGATGGGCAAGCAATGTAATACCGAAAAGGTCGGTATGAGATCAGGATCATTTCAGCCATGGACTGAGGACCTGGTAGGGGCATTCCAGTCATGGGCTGCAGGCTAAATGACCAGGGTTAATCATTTAATCTCTTTGTGATACTCTTAGTGTGACGCATTGATGGAGATCGGAAGACCCATTAATTAGTTGGTTTGGATAGGGAATGGTCAAGGGCCGTTGGAAGTGCCAGTCGGGCGTCAGATTGAATCTGTGAAATGTCTGCCCCGTATTCCTACTTGTTCGCAAGTTCTTGTTAGGGATCGGATGTAATGTGGATGTTCTTGGTTGATCATCTTCTTTCGTCGCTCTGGAGGTTGTTAATGGCATGGTAAAGAGTCAAAGGTTATATTAGGGTTTCGGTGTATCATATGGATTCGGATTGTGAAAGGTTCGCTATCGACCTGTTTGACGGTCTTCTCTGCATGACTTGTGGTAGTTTCAGTCAGAAACTTGGGGTGGATTCATGGACGGCCATTTTGAGATGGCTTATAGTTGAAACTTGCGTTGGGAATCGCAAGTGTATCCGTGGGAGGCATGCACTCTAGAGGTCAGTAAGGTAAAAGGGGAACCCTTTGTTTGTAGGGTGAATCGCGAGTTGCATTCAAAAAGGTATGATATCATCTACAGGAAATTGAGGGTTGCTAGGTTAGAGCGTCCCTGTCTGTAAAGTTCTGAGAACCGGGTTAGATCTTGCTCCTGATTAAGGTCCTCGTTCTCCCTTTTTATCAATTCAATTTGCTCACGTAAAAATTTAACAGTGGTTTCACAAGATTTAGAACATGAAACTTCATTTACCGGGAAGTTTTTTGGTTCCATTTTTTAAAATTTTCTAAGTTTTCTTAATTGACTGAAATTTAAGGTTTGTAAAGAAAAGCAACCGTAAACGATTATAACCAGGAGAGTTCACGACCGTACAGAGTTTACGGCCGTACACATAAAATGGTTCACGGTCAGTTCACGGTCCAATGAGTTGATCGCGGTCAAGCAATGGATCACGGTCCAGCAATGATTCACGGTCAAAAGATGATCACGTTCAATGAGTATGAATGGTTCACGGTCAACTAAGAATACGATCAATGAAAATGAATGGTTCGCGGCCGTACACAGAGTTCACGACCGTAAACACTTCAAACAGTGAACCGCAAACACCAAGAAAACTATTGAGAACTAATGATTTTGATGCTGATTTCGATTCCTTTTGCCTTGAACTTCACAATCCAATGCAGAAACTCCGTAAATAAGCTTTAAACAGTCACATAATTGAAGATTACTCTAGTCGAGAACACTACTTGCATGATTTTCATACCGGATTGGCTCTTATACTAATTATAAGTCCCACAAACGTGAACCAACCAGTGATCAAAACACAATCAAGATGCAATAATAGAAAGAATTAGAAGAAGTAGAAGCAAAGAAGTTCCAACAATGCACACATTCTATTCAGCCGTAAACGTCAAGTATAGTCGGAACACACACACACACGTCTGACTGATCAACTGTGACTCTGACATATTTTGACACTATTTATAGGACACGACCAACCGCAAACGGGTTCACAGCCGTGAACACCTTAAAACCGTGAACACCAGCCGCAAACACCTAAACACATGACCAAACCCCAATCAAGACATATACAAGATAAATGCCTAGCCCAAATCATCTAAATGTGACCTAACACTTTTTATTGTAAAATTTCATGTTAACAAAGAACTAAATGTGAAAAAAAAATGACAAAAAAATGAAACAAGTTCTTATGACAACGTATTTCTATAAAGTTGTTTGATTATAGACTAACTTTACAATCTTGGTTGGTATTTATTGTAAAATTTCATGTTAACAAATGAAAAAATCTAAAAAAATGACAAAAAAGTGGAACATCATGTTATCACAACCTATTTCTACAAAGATGGCTACTATTATAGACTAACTTTACAATCTTTGTTGCTATTTATTGTAAAATTTCATCTTAACAAATGACCAAATCTGGAAAAATGACAATAAAATAGAACAGGTTCTTATCACAACTTACTTTTATAAAATTGGTTGCTATTACAGATTATCTTTACAAAGTTAATTGCTATCGTAAAATCTCATGTAAAAATAGGACCAAACATGTAAAAATTACCAATAATGGAACAATTAGTTTCTATTAATTCAAATTTGTATTGTATTCTACAAAAGCATCATTTTATCAAATATATAAAAATGCAAATGCAGAATCAGATATTAATACAAATATATATTTTAATTTTAACCAATCATTATAAATTTACAAACAAAACATCTATCTTTATAAAATAATAAATTTTACATATCATTGATTAGTAGTTATGATTTGGAATTATCAATAATGTTATCTTTTTTTTCTCCTTTTGTAATTTACTTCGACTTAAACCTGTAAGGTAATAGACACATTAAATAAACAATAGTAAATACACTAGCTCTAGGTTTATTATTTTCACTTCTATGGATTAAGATCTATCGGCAATTCGACATGAATACGCTATGTCTCAACTCTCAACTATAAAGGGTTGGAGAAAATGCTTGTGTTGGGCCTTCATCAAATGCACAATTGGGCTCCATGATGAAGTTTGAAGTTTGAAGTAAAAGATTCGACCGTGTGGTCATGAGCTAATGAGTCGTGACCTTGTGATGTAATTTTGTTTTCAAACCAAAATAAATACACGAACAAGTCTTTACAAAATATAAAATTTACATCACAATATATATATATATATATATATATATATATATATATATATATATATATATATATATATATATATATAGGTTCATTATTTTAAACCATGCTAATTTTGTAAGACCGTGAGCCCAAACCTAAAAATAATTTTAAAATGCAAAATAAAAGTAAAAATTCGAAAATTCTTTTTTTAATTATTATTTTCATCACTTTAATTACCTAAAAAAAATAACATAAAATAAAATAAAATAAATTACTGTTTTTTTTAAATACGTGAAATATTATAATAGAATATTACATTGTAAATATTATAATGTGATTTTTAAAATGTTAGAATATTCTACTAGATTTTTGTCAGATATGTAAAATATTTAAATATTCTACTAGAATATGTAAAAAAATGTATTTTTATTTATTTATTTTTTATTTATTTTTTGGTATTTTTTTTTAATTTTTTTTTGGAAAATATAAATGACGAAAATAATATTTGAAAAAAAAATCGAAAATTTTCATATATTTTACATTTTAAAAATAATTTTTTATCTACAAAATGAGTGGCTAAGATTGCGTCCCACGGTCTCACAAAATTAGACCGTCTCACATGAACCTAACTATATATATATATATATATATATATATATATATATATATATATATATATATATATATATATATATATATATATATATATATATATATAAACCCAAAAAAATTAAGAACCCTTATGAACTATTTTTTTAGCTTATAATTAAAGGTAAATATATGTTTGCAAACTTTATAAAGGGTATTTATGTCCATCAATTGTTAAAAAGAAAAAAGAACGACATGATTGTAAATAAAAACAACTCGTAGTCTACATTCATAAACAAACTCAAATTATTGATCTGATAGATCAATAAACTTTAACTTATTATTCTCTCTCAACAACTACGAACACCAACTTCATTTTCTCTCTTCAGCAAAAATCTGGTATCTAATTTTCCGGCCACCATTATCTAGTCGTGCGCCACCTATTGTCGTTGCCGCCTAACACCACCTCTGTTTCTGTGTTGCACTAATCTCCGATGAAAAGTGTCATATCTACCGTCTCTGTCACTTTCTCTCCCCTTTATCTCTTCCTATCAGATCTCCGACGAAAATCTACCTGATCTGATGTATTTCAAGTTAGATCCACGTTGTCCTCTTCTACATCTACTTCTTACCGACATTTTCCTCCACCGCAAAAACCCTAGCCGTCGTTGATCTAAGAAATCTAGCGGATCGAGAAAGTTTTGGCGAGATTGACAAATTTTCGAAGTTAATCTATCTGTAGCTTCGTTCAATCAACATCAGATATGTTCTCTCATCATTTGTGTCGTCGTCGGAGCATCACTAGTCACAAGTCGCAGCCAAAATCGTAACAATCAGGTGTTATTTTTGGCTTATTTTTCTTCCAGAACTTGTCTTTTTGTTTATCTGATTTGTTTCAGAACTCATTTTTTGTTTCTATGATTTGCTTCATCACTGGAGAAATCTATTCTGGATCCATACCAGATTTGTTCCTTCACCACAACCTCTTCATTCCATTAATATCTTTCTCTCCGATAGTTATGTAGTTTAGAAAGAAAAGATATGGAAAAAGATGCACATAAGGTGTTCGATTAAAAGCCACAATGCAGTTTTTTTTTATAGTTTAAACAATAAATATTATAAATTAACCTATAAATAAGTGAATTAAGCTATGAATAGAATGTAAATTAAACTGTGAATAATTGTATTAAGTTGTCTATTGCGTAACTAAACTATGGTTTTTTGTATTTTTTTTACTTTTTGTAACATCTATAAAAATCATGCCAAATTTAAACTTTTTAAAAAATTTCAAAACCCATGATTATTACAAAACTTGTTTTCAAAATAGTATATTGTCAGAGTATCCCAGAATCAAAACATAAAATCATAAAGTGTGAGGAGCGGTACGATCATGCCTTCGCCTTCCCGCGATCATCAGAAGTACCTGAAACAATAATCGATAAATGTAAGATCGAAGGCTTAGTGAGTAACCTCCTGTAGGGTTTCAAAGTACTCCATGGATGATCGCAATGGGCCCCCTTGATGAAGTGTAGGTTAAAAGTCCAAAACTTGTCTTTTCCCTATAAATAGTCATGTATTATTCATAATTAGGGTTAAGAGTGAGGAAAAATATAGCCGCCACATTGTGAGGTTTCTTGTAGAGTTAGATTCTTATTCTTAAAGTGTAATATGTTCCTCATAATTGAATAAATTGAGTGATCATTCGACATATCTTCATTATTTGTGTTTGTTCTTATTTTCCGCATCTTGTTCATCAAATCACAATTAGGGTTTTAATCCCAACAAGTGGTATCAGAGCGGGTCTTTGAAGATCTATTGATTTTTGAAGTATCGGTTCTTGATTTGATGATTTTCTGCACATATATTGAAGATTATTGGTGTTTTGGCGTTCTAGAATCAAGCTTTCTGTTCAAGCAACCGTTCGTGGAAAATTATGTGTTTTGTTACTGTTCATCTGGTATTTTCTTTGATCTGATCTGTGTTTCTATTCGTATTCATGATTGGATCTGTTTGTTAATTCATTGCAAGATCAACAATCGTTCTATTGTTTTAATCTGGCCCAAATAATTGATCCAATTATATTCATGTGTTCTCGAGACCATGATTGTCGATTATTGTTCATTGGTTTAGCCCATATTTTTGTTCTTTGAAATCGTATGTTCTGAATCACGCAGTCGACTCATCTTGATTCTCGAAATACTTTTTTCAAATTAAGCGATTCATTCTTATATTCTGTTTCACTACTCTCATTTGATTTATTAATCGATTTCTGTTCTTGAGTCAAAATTTCTGAAAAGTATCAATCTCAAATTCGATTTTGATTTTGTTATTTGATTATATGTTTGAATTGAGTCGATCTAATCTATCTTGTTCCAAAATCGATTCTGTTTGTTGATTAATGATGATTTTTCTGGATACTATTGAACATGAATATCCTCTTGTTGTTATTATGTTCGATTGTGATCTTAGAGTTTAGAATTGTCACTCGATGTTTTGAGTTGGAAGAGTTTGATAAAGAACGAATGAAGATGAAGAATAGATGGAGTTGGTGACGATTATTGATTGATCAAGCAAATGTAATTGGAAACGAAGACAGAATTGAAACGAATGTGACCATGGTTATCAGATGTCTCTCGGAATCGAGACGAATCTTTGTTCTCAGAACTGTTTCAAAATTGTGATGTCCGATGGCGTCAATCTGAACGAGACAGAATGGTTTTTGTGTATCTGTTCTTTTTTGCAGGTCAGACCTCAAGGTCAAAATTGGTCAGAAAAGTCGTTATATGTGGATGAAATCGGGACTCAATTGGGATGAACAATGGGCTAAAAGGAAAGTCAAAATTGATTGAGAATCAGGCTTAACCATGTTGACCCTCGCAGTCGATCATGGCACCGAAACGACTAAGCCAATCCATACCCACGATCACACATACATCCCCCATGGGAATCGGAATCAGGTCTATCGGAAAAGATACTCTGAAAATATCCAATACGCAACCCCGATAGACCGAAGAAGCAGAAATCCCGTGTTCGTTGGCGATGGAAACTCGCAACGGACACTCTAACTCTCCCACTGGAAATCAAAACTCCCTACTGAAAGTCTGAGAAACAAACAACCGACTCGCCCTCGAGTCAAATAATATCAAAGCAGGTAAGGAGTTCACTAAAAACGTATATCCGGTGCTGCTCTGCCCTCCTCTGTTGTAAGCTGGAAGGCGCGTCCCTGGGCCCTCGGGGGCACGACTCGACCCTGACTCCCGTCACTAATCCTCAAAGTAGCTGGCGCTGGATCTTGCACCGGCCTGGCTACGAGCTGAGGACAGTTGGTCTTCACGTGACCAACCTGATGACAGTGGTAGCAAATCCTCATATCCTGAACCGCGGCCATCTGACGACAATCCTTCGCATAATTCCCCTCCCTGCCGCATTTGAGGCACACACTGCTAAACCTGCAGACCCTCGAGTGACCCTTCCCACACTTGCCACAAGTGCGGCCCTGCTGTCCCCCTGACCTGGAATCAGCGGTCTTAGACCGCTTCGGCGCCTGCTGTGTCTGTGCCGGGGCCCAACCCTGCTCTCTTAGCTGTAGCTAAATCTCAAGCTCACGCCGCCTAGCGGCCTCTTGCAAAACCAGAAGCATATCACAACGTTGGGTCGCCACAAATTGTCGAATATCCGTCTTGAGAATGCTCAGATAACGAGTCATCTGAGCCTGCTCAGAAGCAAACTCCGGGCATAACATCGCCCTCTCCGTGAACATACGGGTGATCTCCGTTACCATCTCACCATCCTGTCTTAGCTCCAAGAACTCCTGAGCTAACCGTTCCCGCTCGACCCGTGGGATGTAGCGAGCGCGGAACATATCTCTGAACTGCTCCCAAGTAACCGCAGCTCTCTGATCATCAGTGTAAGACCCAGTCATCAACCTCCACCAGTCCTTTGCCCCAGACCTCAGCAGGTTCGGGACACATTTGACCATCTGGTCAGTAGGACATGAACATGTGAAGAAGCACCCATCCACATCAGATAACCACCTCATAGCCTTGATGGGATCCTGAGTCCCATCAATAGTAGGGGGCTTCATGTTGTCGAAGTCCCGATACTGAAATGCCCAACCAGCTCCCAACCCTACCGCCGATACAACTGTTGTGGCTGATGCGACAGCCGCCTCAGTGAGGGCTGCATATCGATCATCAAATTACTCCACCATAGCGGTCTTGATAGACCCAAACATCTCCGGCAACTGAGCCCGGAACATAGCAGCAACCTCATCATGCAGGATCTCCCGGATCCTGTCATCCATCTCATATGGCCTCATCTGGCCGATAGTCTCGGGTGCTGTCGGTGCCTCCTGTCCGTCCTCTCCTGATCCTGACCAGGATCCAGTCACGAATCGTCGTGTAACCACCAAGCTGTAAACATACCAAAAAGATATCAGATATTCCACATAACATTCTGGGAACCAACTCCCAATCAAAACCCTAGGGGTTGTGATTTCCTTGCTACGCGTATGGGTCCTGTGCTTTCAGTAGTACGGGCCCATACTACCTTCCACACCTACCCATATTTGTCTCAAGTATCATCACAACGCCCTAAAACTATACATAAGCATTGCATGCGCTCAGTCCTCACTCCTAGAGGAATGCTATATATCTCATAATCGGCGGACTCATCCCAAACAACCTACCCATCCATGAAACTTCCACCAACCCTGCAGCACTCGTGTATGCTAACCATACATAATGCTGGACCCTATAGACTTTCGAATACTTGATCCTACCCTAAGCTCTTCATCAGACAAGAACAGGAAATAAGGCCAAACCAGACATTCTCAAGCTATAAGATCTTAATTATGTATGGCCGTGATGCATACACTAATCAACTACAGTAATGATGTCAATTTCATATAAGGTAACCCTAGGCTAACATGCATCATATAATCATGCAATTCCATCATGCAAATCCTGAAGATCCCTAGCCTAGTACTAGCATGATGTTCTAACATATCACATAATAAAATAATCCGTAAGGTATTTTGGGGTCTATCTGCGAGCTCCGGCTGATCATACACTTGCATCCTCCTTTATTATTTTGAAAACATTTTAAGAAAATCTTTTTAAAATCTTGTCCTCAGTTTGAGAGTAGAGACACACGAGTGTTTCCTCCAATTCACTCAAACCAAGGCTCTAATACCAACTTGTAACATCCACAAAAATCATGCCAAATTTAAACTATTTAAAACATTTCAAAACGCATGATTATTACAAAACTTGTTTTCAAAATAGTATATTATCAGAGTATCCTAGAATCAAAACATAAAATCATAAAGTGTGAGGAGCGGTACGATCATGCCTTCGCCTTCCTGCGATCATCAGAAGTACCTGAAACAATAATCGATAAATGTAAGCTCGAAGGCTTAGTGAGTTACCCCCAAAATACCAACACCATAAACATATCAATAACATATAAACAAACAGCATGCATAATGAGCCTTCAACCTGACTCGAAGGCTTAGTGAGTTACCCCCAAAATACCAACACCATAATGAGCCTTTAGCCTATCTGGACCACTCTCCGAGCCTTCGACACGTCTGGACCGCCTCGCAGGGCCTACAGCCTATCCGGACTGCTTGCTGGGCCTTCGGTCTGATTGACATGCCCTCCTGGGCCTGTAGTCTATCCGGACCGCCCTGGGTATGTTGGCCTTCAGCACAAAGCAGGTCTGCCTCAACCCAACCCCCAATCAAATAACATGTGCACATAATATCATATGCTAGCATATATAACAATCAAACCGATCTAACAGATCATCAATCATGGCAACATCCTAAAACCAGTATAGAGACCTAACCGGTCACTAACATAGCATCATCCTATATACCAGGATACAGACCATACCAGGTCACTAAGAATAACACCATCCTAACTACCAGGATGTAAATCAATAAGCATATCATGCAATAAACCCGGATACAAATCCGATAAGGGCCGACATTAGTGCCTTAGACCTTGTTGATATAATGAGGATAACTCACCTCACAAATGTCACACTGAAGTGATAAGCTCAAACTCTCGAATCACCAACACGAACTCCACCACCTATAGTTACCATAAAACCATTTCCATAAATTTCCAAATTACCAAAATACCCCCAGAGGTCAAACTGGTAACCCTTGGTCAAAGTCAAAGTCAACAATTAAGGTCAACAGTCCATGTTGACCCGACTCGTCGAGTGCAGGTCACCGACTCGTCGAGTCCTTCCTAAACTCGAGAAGTTGTGAAATTCTTGGTTGACTCTTCGAGTTCCCCTGTAACTCGCCGAGTTCATGCGTGTCCAAAAGGCGGGGAAACCCTAACTGACTCGCTGAGTCACCCTACTGACTCGTCGAGTCCATGCAGAAGCCCTTGCACGACAATCTTCATCGGACTCGCCGAGTTGGCCAAGCAACTCGCCGAGTCCCTTCAGTCCATTATCCATTCAGATGCTTTTTACGCCATTTTAAGGTTTCATATTGCAGATCCTGCTTCCCAAGGCATGTTTATCACGTAAAGTTGCAAACTTTACGTGCATGCAAGGCTCTAAAGATTTATAATGTCAAAACCAAGCTTGTAATGGAGTTTTACACCTAAGTAGAGGTTCATACTTGCTAAAGCTGGAAGCTTTATAGACATAAAGACCAAAGAGAGTTCAGATCTGAAGTTGCAACTTCAGATCTTAGCTCATACCCAAGAATAGCTTCCTAATATGCTAGAAAAGCCCTAATCTTTAGCCATATGAGATTTAGAAGAAAATGAGGTCAAGATAACAACTTGATACCTTCAGAAGATGCTAACTGAGGTAGATTTCAGATCCCCACATGCTCCTTGCTTCTAGCCACTTGTTTCTCCAAGCTTTTCTCACTAAGATCCACCTTCCAAAGCTTAAAATACACAAGAATGGAGCACACACACAGATTAGGGTTTGCTGGACTCTCAAGAGGCTGTAAGGGCTAAAGGAGGCTAATGATCCTTTAAATAGGGTGGAAAACCCCGGAAATTAGGGTTTCATCCCCCAGCTCCTACTCGTCGAGTCCTATCTTAGACTCGGCGAGTCGGCCACTTAACACATGGACAAACCCGCTCCTACTCGACGAGTCAGGGCATCCAACTCGTCGAGTAGACCTTGCAATTTATGAAAATTAAAGCCATAAAATTAATAGCTGAGAGTCGGGGAGTTACACTTTCTTTACATTTATGTGTGTTTTATAAATAATGTAAATATTTTTTTGAATGTTTTGAATGTTTTTTATTTAACTGTGAATGGCTCTAAAAATAATGTAAATAATATTTTAATGTTATGAATCTTCTTCTCTCTGATCTCTAGAGAACCACCAAATATGCATTAGATGTCACCATAACTAATGTGTTTTTTTCTTTTCAGATTAGATACTACTAACCACTACCTCCGCCAATCTCTTACCATTGACGAACCATCCTTTCGCTTTCTCATACAACTAACGAATCAGATCTCGAGATTGATGAAGTTCTGAATGCTAGATCTACTACCTAACCCCAAATCTACATCAGATCTGATATGTTCGATGCATTTCATGTATGAATCTGATGGATCTGGTGCATTTCATGGTGGCTTGCATTAAATCCGATTTTTGGAAAATATTAAGGTATGTCGACTTTTATAGATAAATATTTTTGAAGTTTTTTTTTCTACTTGTTTTTTTTTACATATATTGTAGATCTCTATGATACATTTTTTATATAGTTTTTTTAATGGTTTTTCTTTTTGTTATGGTGTGAATTTAATATTTAATATGTCATTGATTGTTTACTTTTGTTAATCTTAATTTTAACTGATTTTAAGTTGTGAATATATAATTTTTTTGAATTAAATTGTGAATTTATTGTAGTATGTTGTGAGTTTTGTGTATTAAACTGTGATTTTTGTGTTTTAAGCTGTGTGTCGACTGCATTAAGCTGTTAATTGTACGTTTTAACTATGAATTAACTATATTAAGCTATGAATTTTGTGTATTAAATTTATGTTAAGCAATCAATTTTGTATTTTAAACTATGAATTGACTGTATTAAAAATTTTAAGTTGATAATATGGTTGTGAATGCATAATTTTTGTGTATTAAACTTTGGATTTATTGTATTAAGATGTGAATTTTTTGTATGAAGCTGCGATTTTTGGGTTTTAAACTGTGAATTGACTACATTAAATTGTGAATTTTCTATTTAAACAATGAATTGACTTTATTAAGCTGTGAATTTTGTATATTAAACTGTGATTTTTGTATTACAAACTGTGAATTGATAACATTAAGTTGTGAATTCTCTATTTATACAGTGAATTAACTATGAATTTTTAATCAATTTTGTGTTAAATTATGAATGATTTATGTATAAATTTTGTATTAATTTCTTGTGAATATATTTATTTTTTTGTTGTACAAATATGTAAAAATGTATTAGTTTTTATAATTATATTATATTAAACTTTGAATAAGTTAATTAATTAGTTTATTAAATTGTGAATATAATATTTATGCTATCAATCAATGTGTTTATATACAGATTTGATTTGGAAGAAATAATGATTGCGACAATGGCACAAGTGGTTGGTGGTGACGTGTGGTAGTCGGTCATGGTGGTGGTGGGAGAGTTTTAGTTTGACTTTCTTTAAATATTTGAATTAATATATAATGGATGGTATGATGTTATCTTGTGAATTTTATGTATCAAACTTAAAATGGACCGTATTAAGTTCTATATTTTATATAAATTGTGTGTTAAAATATGAATTAAGGTACACATGAAAATATTAAATTGTGTATTAGTAAAATATTATGTTTATTAAACTGTGAATATTGTATTTTAGACTGTGAATATCTCTTATACAGGATATATATATATATATATAAATATATATAAAGAAATCTACTATTTTTTTTAAAAAAATTCATCTTTTTCAAGCATAATTCTATTTTTTACGTAAATTTTATATATTTTGGCTGAAAAAATAAAAAGTATTATCAAAGAAATATGAACTATAATGTTTTTTCTATTAAGCTGTACATACAACTAGAAAAATGCTACTAAATTTAATGTTAGTCCGGCGGTGGTCCGGTAACGGTCCCACGGTGGTCCGACGACGGTCCGATGCTGGTCCGACAACAAGTGCCAAGTAGTTTCTAAAATAAGGAATGAAAAAGTTTGTTTAATACAATATAAATGATGGATTTGTCCACAATGCCCTTAACGAAAACATTAAAAATATGGTTCTTAGGGTTCTTAACCTTTTTAGGTTCTCATTTGAACCACTCCCTATATATATATATATATATATATATATATATATATATATATATATATATATATATATATATATATATATATATATATATATATATATATATATATATATATATATACAGAGAGAGAGAGAGAGAGAGGACGGTTCACCTTGAAATTCTAAAAAAAATTGAGATCTTAATATTCTACCTCAACCATATATTTCTCATTTGTCGTTCTAACGCTTCAGCGTACCGGTAACAACGAGGTATGCCTAATCATAAATGGTTATATGGCGGATTGGTATAATCATATTGTTAAAACAATGTTCCAGTAGGATCGATTGATTCTAAGCAGAAAAGCAATAAATTACATAATAAAGAACACATGGATGGTTTAACTGATGTCGAATGATTAAGCTTTAACACCTCAGAAGAGCTCGATTAAGAACTTCGACTGTAGAGGTGTTTAGGGTTACAAAGCAATAATGATAATAATCACAACCGTATCTAAGGCATACATGCATGCACTATTTATAGCTTAACCCTAATTAATAATCACGGATGGACAGGCCCAATCCGGATATACAAAATAAAGCCCATGACGCAACATAAAATACCCGACAATCTCCCCCTTTGCGTCAATGGAGCCGAGAGCTCACTTCGGTTGAGCTATAGAAGACTTCTTGACAGTCTTGAACACCTTCGGTATAATGGCCAGTAGAGTATGCCGAAAAGTAATATAC
This sequence comes from Lactuca virosa, assembly GCF_052849685.1. NCBI lineage: Eukaryota > Viridiplantae > Streptophyta > Magnoliopsida > Asterales > Asteraceae > Lactuca > Lactuca virosa. The sequence goes on along the minus strand of NC_136430.1, from coordinate 4,840,769 downwards.
CACCGAAGCATGTCAGTGAAGTTCTTCTTGTCTGACTCAGTGTTTTGCTTGCACCGATGGATAATATTGATTATATGCTCCAAGCAGTCAGTTGAGAACAAATGCTTATCAACAAGAGCAAAAAGAAATCTGTTAGCTTCGCCTCTTGTGAACATCACTGTGAGATGTGTAGAATCAATTTGACCCATATTCATCTTGTTCACATCTCCATGCTTTGCGGTTGGCTTCACAGGTGGTTTCTTCTTCAAAACATTAGCAATCTCCTGATCCATTGTAGCAACTTCATGGACATAGGAAGCCAACATCCTCTTCAGATGATCTAGGATCGGCTCATACTCCTTCGCATTAGTGAGCAAAATGTTGTACAATAAGATCCAATCATGAGGATTCAAGTTAGGAAGATCTGCCAGGGAAATCACAGAAACTGAGTTGTCTGAACCTCGGGTTATTTTGAAATTAACATTAACAAACTTCCCTACAGGCGAAGGTTTCAGCACCTTGACAGTTGTAATCTTTTGTGCACTCCAAGTCAGATACTGAGGCTGACCGAACTTGAGATAAAAATCGATAAGTTCACGATCAACTTGAGGATGAGGTGAGGGAACTTGAACTGTTGAATCAAAGCAGTGAAAAGTAAATGCCTTTTGTGTTATAGGCATATCAAACTGTGAGTCCCTCGTATTCTCACAATCAAACGAAGCTATAGGTTCCAGTCAGTACACGCTTGGAAACTCTATCGCTTCTTTGATGAGCGTTTCCCTAGTCCAAGGCGGAAACAAAGCCTTTTTGCAATTTAAGGCATCTTGCTCTTCCTTGTTCGTTCGCTCCCTCTCTTCTGCTTCCTTTGCAACTCGAAGGGTTTCATCTAACTCCTTATCCATTTTCTTCCGTTTCAGGGCATCAACAATAGTTTCTTCTTCATCACTATCATCAGCAAGTCCTTTCTTCTTTTATTGATTCCCAGAACCCGAAGCTTCATTACTCTTCGGTTCTGTTTTGACAGTGACCTTCGGTTGAGTTTTCTGAGCACCTTCTCCCCCTTGTTTTGGAGGTACGAATAGCTCCGAAACACCCATCATCTCATGTAGAAGTTCAAGGGCAGGAAGAAGCTTGGAGGTCAGGTGATTCCGGATGGTTAGTGTAAGAATCGGATCATGAGCATTAAGAACATTGTGCAGCATATTCTGAACGTCACCAGCACAACTCCGGAAAACAGCAGTTTTCAACAATGAAATCTCCCGCTCAGCTTGAGCCAATTGAATCTTCTGGACTTCAATGGTAGATGTTTGACGAGCAAGATCCTCCCATAGTGCGCTCTCCTTTCCTAAATCAGCATGGAGCTTTTCAAGACAAGAATTCACTGAGCTAAGAAGAGAAGTGTTCTCAGCTTGAATTTCAGAACGAACAGTCTCGAACTTGGCTTGCTCCCCTTGTAGTGACTTTGAGAGCGAGTCAACTGAAGCATTCACTTTAGCTGCATTCGCATCAGCATGACCCTTAAGGGATTCAAGAAAGATCTGAGAACTGTGAATGAGTTCAGCAACATCTATAGTAGCCTTTTGACATGAAGATGTGGATGCTTCAACCGCCTTTGTGGATTTATCAATTGCTCCTATATACTATTCAAAAGCAGTGTCTAGGAAAGCCTTCAGCACAACATCATTATACTTCGAAGAAGAAGCGAGCAATTGATCAAGCTTTTCATCGAGACTTTGCACTTGTTGTCTGGTTACTGGAGCCTCTTCATCTTCATCAGTGGGAAGTCTATAAGGACTGTAATAGTTTGAGTCAAACTTAAGATTGTCACCACCGAGAGTAGCACCAGAATCATTTGAGGGTGAGGGTGAAAGAGGTTTGGATGTAACAAGGGTTTCAGTTTCAGTATTAGCCCCCGTATCAGATACGTTGACGTTTACTGGAGGTTCGGTTGGAGTGGTGGAAATAGGTGTAGTTGTGGTAGTTGCTTGTGAAAAGATGGGAGGGGGTAAAGGAGTTGTAGAGATTGGTACGGTACTAACTGGTGGTGGTGGTGGAATTGGAGCAACCGAAACTGGAACAGTAGTCTTCAGTGGAGATAGAGGAGGAGTTGGAATTTCGTCATTGAGTGGTTCAGTGGGAGTTGGAGAACGAGGAGGTGTATTACCTCTTGGTGAACCGTGATGCTGAACCTCTTCTTCCTCATCAGTCGATTTCTCCTCAGCATGATCTGTACTTGAAGGAGAAGGACTCTTTGATTTCCTAGCCATCTTCTTAACTTTCTTTGGAGCCGAAGAATCAGCCTTTTCAGCCTTTTGCTTTTTGGACTTGACAAGCTTAGAAGAAGGACCTTCGGTTTCCACCTTTTTGGGATCTGCCCTCTTCCCTCGCTTTGCTGGCTTTTCCACAGCATCTAAGGTAGCCTTCTGTTCAGGAGTCAGTTCTCTTGGGCCTTTGGGAGTAAGCTTCCGGTAGTCAGCCATCACATTACTTTCGCTTGACACACACCTGTACATTGGTTCAGGTATCGAACCAATGTGAGAAAACTTGGTGGCATCTAAGAAGATAATCTTCTTTGTATGAAAAGTAGCCACAGAGGAGACCAATGCATCTTTCATGACTGGAATATGTAAGGTGTCAATGGCCCGTCGGGTGACGATGGTCCAGAAACGACCACATGAAATCTCTGAATGTCTAGTGGAGGTGTTGAGACTTTGCACCAGTTGCGACCAAATAATCGAGCCATAATCCAGATTAATACCATTATAGAGACCATAAAGAATGGTCAGAAAACCCTTACTCGTACCATCTGACCCAGCTACCCGTTCCGTTAAACCTTTGTTGATAAGAGTAAGTAATCCATTCCATTGTGGCGGCAAACACGACTTCTTAAGCTTCGTCACTGTGGTAAGAACATCAGTATACCCCATCTCATAAAGCATCATAAACAACTGGGTTGTAGTGACGAAATCAGGAGAGATGACAGAAGCATCGACTGCAAGCCTTAATAGGGAACAGAATCGGCCTTTCGAAATTGATGCCTTGTGAGTGAAGATTTGAAAATTGATCCTCTCCTTGTTTTTTTCGTAAGACGCAGTAGAATAAACTTGTGACAGCAGAGACATGGGAACAGATTCCACTTGCGTAAGAGCGATAACCAGTGGGGAGTACTTGAGACATTCAACAACGTGGAGCATGTACGAATCATAAAAAAAGGGGTTTAGTTGAATGATCATGTTCTGATTAGGTTTGATCACGAGCAATGACGATGAAACAGTTTGATCTTGAACAGATGATGATTCCGCCATTGTTGATGTAAGGAAGAAGATGAATAGTTTAAGATCGCCTGTTGTATTTGAGAGAGTTTGAAGAAGGTAAGAAGGTACAATATGTGCGAGAAACCCTTTATATACCATTGCCAGGAGAGAGAAAGAATCTCCGTGATGATGATACGATCACTGAAACGTCGCCTGAAAAAGCGCGATTTGACAGCTTGGTTTCCCCAGATAGACGTCATCAAGCGTGGGTTTAGGAACCATTTCAAATTCACGCGCCCAATATGAATGATTATCCGATGACGTGATGCAAAATCTTATCTACATATCGTCTTTTCAAATTCACTTTCGCTTCATATGTCAAAATAACCACTGTCGCTCCAAAAAATACTTTAAAAGGGCCATAAAGAACATCAACCAGAAGTTTGGAAAATCACAAAGAACTTTCGTGTAAGAGTGTGCCAAAAAATAAAGAAATAAAGCAAAATGTGTATAGGATGTGAGTGATGTCTTTAATAAGACATGAAGCATATGATTCCGAGCAAGAATCTCTTCCTTCAAAGTCAAGAGAGACTTGAAGTGCTTGTGTGGTTCCCCGAGAAAATACGATCGAGTGTTTGTAAAGAAACACCGAAAGGCTTCTTTTTAAATAATAAGTTTAAAGGGTGGCTTATCTTCAACCGAACATCAATACTTAACATAAGACCGAACGTTGGAAAAAGTACTTGTGAGACCGATGTGGTATGTTGAACAAGTAGGTTGGATATAATTTGTTGTGACTAATGATGTTATAAAAATATCAAAAACAAAAAACAAACTGGATCTTTTTGCGAAGAAATGCCTTGGTGTTAGACAATTTCATAAAAGACCACTCAAAAAATAAAATGAGATTTCGTTAGGTAACAAGTGAGATCTTGAATATTAAAATTCACCGTCAATTCATTATTGGTGTTGGATTTTGGATCTCACTTAGCACGTGGTGTACGCATCTAAGATCATCAACGCAGATTTTGTGTAACCGTAAACCTCAGTGGTAATATCTGAGAGTCTCAAGGGTTACCTTGGTGAAACGAAAGTTGATGGAGAAGGTAGTGGAGGTTATTAAGGAACCAAAAGTACCCTTGCTATATATAAAAGTGACAAAGCAGAAACCTCTTAACTCATTTGAGAAGAGTAAGGTAGCTCATGACTTGAGTGAATTTAGCAGCCTGATTGGGAAGAAACGATAGATATAGATCGAATCATTAAGGCCTTACTCATAGCCTTAGAGGCTTCGGTCTACATGCAGCAGCATGCTTCTAGGGACACTTAATTAGTTTAAATTAAAATGGTTGTACCTGCCCTAGCTCCAATTTATGTAGCAACAATGTACTTGGTACCTAGTAAAGAGAATAAACAAGGACACACAGAAACAAAACAAATAATAAAAACAAAAGAGATAATTAAAAGATAAAACCTTTTGGAATTTTGAATATTATGAAAAAAAATAAAAACAAACTATTTTTGGATTTTTGATGTTTTCTGAAAAATAATAAAAACAGAAATAATATTTTTGAATTTTAAAGTTTTCTGAAAAAATAATAAAAACAGAAAAAGAAACAATAATAAACGAAGTTAATGTTAATAAAACTCTAGGAATAAAGATAAAACATAGCAAGAAAAAGATTTAAAAAAGAGTTTACAAAGTATACAGCCGAAATCAAACCTTAAAAGGAATGAAGCGAAATAAGCCGAGCGATCGGTTCATTTCGGTTCCCTAAAATTCCAGAGCCGAAATAGACCGAGCGTTCGGTTCATTTCGGTTCCCTAAAATTATGGAGCCGAAATAGACCGAGCGTTCGGTTCATTTCGGTTCCTGAAAAATCCGGAACCGAAATAGACCGAGCGTTCGCTCTATTTCGCTTGTCTAATTTTTAGAGAGAGGTTTGAGGGTTCGGTACCGACTCTGCTTCCATCATTCCCAAACCTTGTAGAATTTTATTGAAGCTTGCTTCTGGTAAGACTTTAGTGAAGATGTCAGCCAGTTGATCAGAGGACCGAACGAAATGTACTTCCACATTTCCATCTTCAACATGGTCCTTGATGAAATGGTATCTTAGTGCAATATGCTTTGTCTTTGAGTGTTGCACTGGATTGTGACATATTCTTATCGCGCTTTCAGAGTCACAATAGAGAGGTATTTTCTTCATACTCAGTCTGTAGTCTCTTAGTTGGCTTTGTATCCATATCACTTGTGAGGTACAGGATGCTGCAACTATATACTCAGCTTCGGCTGTTGAAAGAGACACACAGGTTTGCTTCTTGGACTGCCAGCTAACAAGTTTACCGTCAAGGAATTGGCATCCTCCAGTTGTACTCTTTCGGTCTAGACCGCATCCTCCAAGATCGGCGTCAGAAAAGGCTTGAACAAAGAATCCGGATCTAGCAGGGTACCAGAGACCGAGAGAAGAGGTTCGCTTCAGATAACGGAAAATATTTTTCACTGCCACCATATGAGGTTCTCTTGGATTTGCTTGAAACCTGGCACAATAACAAACAGAGAACATAATGTCTGGTCTACTAGCTGTTAGACACATAAGAGACCCTATCATTTGACGATAGAGTGTTACGTCAACAACATGTTTTTCCAGAGATGGTGTTAACTTTGTGCCAAACGCCATGGGAACCTTCACCTTCGAATCTCCCATCATACTGAACTTCGCCAGCAAGTTCTTCGTGTAGGGCTCCTGGTTGATAAAAATGCCTTCCGGTCCTTGTCTTATATTCAATCCAAGGAAAAAGTTAATTGGACCCATTACGCTCATTTCAAATTTAGTCTCCATCAACTTCCTGAATTCAGCCGTTAAGCTAGGATTCGTGGAGCCGAAGATGATGTCATCGACATAAATCTGAACTATCATTAGATGTTCGCCTTCTCTCTTTCGGAAGAAGGTTGGGTCAACCGAACCTTGCTTGAATTTCGACATTTTAAGAAAGCAAGTTAATGTTTCATACCAGGCTCTCGATGCTTGCTTCAGACCATCTACAGCTTTATCCAACACATAGCAGTCATCAGGGTATTTCTCGTTCACGAACCCAGGTGGTTGCTCAACATACACCGTTTCTTCTAGTTCTCCATTTAAAAAAGCACATTTCACGTCCATCTGGAAAACTTCGAAGTTTTTATGAGCAGCATATGCCAGAAAGATTCTAACTGATTCCAACCTTGCTACAGGAGCGAAGGTCTCCTCATAGTCTATCCCTTCTTCTTGGCAATATCCCTTCACCACCAGCCGAGCCTTATTGCGAATGACGTGGCCCTCTTTATCCAACTTATTCCTGAAGACCCATTTTAAGCCGACCATAGAAGCATCCTTTGGGGTGGGAATCAGTCTCCAAACTCGATTACGTTCAAACTCATGGAGTTCATCTTGCATTGCTTGTACCCAATCAGCGTGATCAAGTGCAGCATTAGCCGTCTTCGGTTCGATTTTTGAGACAAACGAATTAAACATGCAGAATTCAACATGAGAGAATAAGGCAGTTTGTTTCACTTTCAATTGAGAACGTGTGAGAACTCGCTCAGATGATTCACCAATTATTTGTGTTTTGGGATGATCCTTGGTCCATTTCATTAGAGGAGGGTAATTTGGGACATAGACAGGATCCAACTCTGCATTTACCTCTTCTTCAAATTCTGATTGATCACCTTCGTCATTTGTTTTCTCATTCTCCCCCTCAAATGGTGAAGCGTATCCCATGTCAGGTTCAGGATTTTCACCATCGGTTGGAGTTGGATTCTCCCCCTCGATTGGACTATTATGGGTTGGGGTTGAAGTTGGATTCTCCCCCTCGATTGGACTATTATGGGTTGGGGTTGGAGTTGGATTCCCCCCCTCGCAAGACAAATCGGTTGTTTTGGGTACAGATGAACGCTCCCCCTTGAATTTTGAGCTGTTGTTTAGAGGGTCAGTTGAGGGTTGACCACCAGTCAGTTTAGGAGGAGCACTTTCCATATCTTTTGCAGCTTTATCGATGATCTTTTTCAGATTGTCAATTTTATTGTCTGCTGCTTTCGTTTATGAGTGTATGGCCTTTTCTGGTTCATCAAATAGCCTTATATACTCTTAAAACAAGTTGGAAATGGGAACCGAGAATTGTCCGGATTGTGGAAATATTTCCCCCATGGTACTTTCGCTTGTTTGAACTTTCTTCATGTAATTGTCATCAAAGGTTACATAGTAGGATTCTTCAATACGTTTGGAGCGTTTATTGAAAATCCTATATGCCTTTGAATTTAGTGAATAACCAAGAAAAATTCTCTCAACGGCTTTGACGTCGAACTTGTTTCGGTTCTCTTTAGAATTGAAGATGAAGCATCTTGAACCAAACACATGGAAAAACTTAACGTTGGGCTTTCGATTGTTCAGAATCTCATACGGTGTGATGGAGAATCGTTTGTTAAGTAAGGATCGGTTCTGAGTATTGCACGCGGTTACAACTGCATCGGCCCAGAAGTATAGCGGAAGAGAAGCGAAGCTTAGCATGATTCGGGCTGCCTCACATAAGGAACGGTTTCGTCTCTCAACAATTCCATTCTGTTGTGGTGTATAGGGAGCCGAGAAGTTGTGAGGTATCCCCTTTTCAGCCAGAAAATCTTCAAAATCTTATTCTTGAATTCAAGCCCATTATCACTTCTAATATTCCTCACCAGCTTTCGCAACTGCATTTCCACTTGCTTGATAATCGCCTTCAACTTGGGAGTCGCTTCTGATTTTTGTTTAAGAAAGAAAACCCAAGTGAAGCGTGAAAAATCATCTACTATGACAAGAATGAACTTACTACCACCGATGCTTTCGATAGCCGAAGGTCCACATAAGTCAATATGCAGAAGTTCAAGAGATTCAACAATCTTTGTATTGATACGTGTAGGATGGCTCTTTCTGCTTTGTTTGCCCATCTCACACGCTGTACACAGGTGTTCCTTATCAAACTTGAGAAGAGGAAGGCCTTGAACATGATCACCAAGCACCAACTTATTAATGTCTTTGAAGTTCAGGTGCGATAGGCGTCGATGCCATAACCAGCTTTCATCAGAGTTCGCCTTTGACAGCAGGCATATTGCTGGTTTTCCTCGAATTGGGTTGAGATTTAAAGGATACATCTCTCCCTTGCGTTCAGACTTCAACATAACTCTTTTGGATTGCTTTTCAATAATTTCTGATCCCTCATCATCGAATGAAACTTTCAAACCACTTCCCACAACCAATTGAGATAGACTGATGAGGTTGTGCTGCAATCCTTCCACGTAAGCCACTTTTCGAATTGTGAATTCTCCGTTGGTTATCATTCCATATCATCTGATTGTGCCAAAAGAATTGTTTCCATACTTCACACATCCACCATCCTTAAGGGACCGAAACTCCCTTAGCTCTTCCCTCCTTCCTGTCATGTGACGAGAGCATCCACTGTCAATGTACCATTCGTCATCGAACTGCTCGTCACTTATAACCTGCAAATTCAAGCAGATTTAGGAACCCAAAGTCTCTTGGGCCCTGGTGAGTCTTTTACAGAAACATGAATAGCAACAGAAAGATCAACCAAATAAGTTCTTTTTATTAGAGTGGTTTCGTCTTTTCTTTTGATGGTATACACCTTGATTTTGTTTTTGTCTTGTTTAAATTGTGGTGTATCAGTTGGTGTGTTGTTAGATGGTTTTGGAATCTTCTTTTGAATCCTAGGGTTAGCTGACTTTTTCTTATTATTGATATCAGAATTCGAATCAAGCTTTCCCTTTCCTTTGATGTCCTTCATGAAATTCGGCTTTTGTTGGTAGCAAGAAGGACCGAAGCTTGACTTTCGGTTGTTAGCCTTGATGTTGTGACCGAAACTGGATGTTCGGTTCTGAGATCTGGTATTGTAACCAAAACTGGTGTTGGAACCGAAACTGGATGTTCGGTTCTGAGCTTTGGTGTTGGAACCGAAACTGGATGTTCGGTTCTGATCTTTGGAATAATAGGAGCTTGGACTAAAACTTTCCTTTCGGTTTGGCTTGTCATTTTCTTTGACGTTTAACTCTTTCTTAGAAGGAATGTAGTTAGGGTTTTGAGACTGCCAAAACCGTTTTCGCTAATTCAGATTCTTCATGTATCTCTGATTTCTTTGGCATTTCTGTTCAGCCAACTGTTTTTGAGATTTATGAATATTGAAGCTTGATTTTGGCTTCTCCTTTTGAGTTTCGGTTGTCTTGGAAGATACATTGGATACTTTCTTTGGTTCTTCTGGTATCTCTTTTGTTCCACTCGTGCTTGGTTTACCAAAACTTGAGGGCTGAGATACATTGGATACTTTCTTTGGTTCTTCTGGTATCTCTTTTGTTCCACTCGTGCTTGGTTTATCAAAACTTGAGGGCTTGTTGATGGGTTCAGCAATGCATCTACCTTTTACCCTCCACGAGGTTCGCTCGGATAAGCCGACGGTTTCATCTGCATTATCGACAGGGGCAGACCATAAGTAATCGTCGCATCCTTCAGCATTGTCTGTGTCGACCAAGATTTTAAATTCTGCTGTTTGTTTTTCAGTGACCCCTGTAACAGCATATACTTGATTTGGCACTGTTTGAACTTTCTGATACACCATTGCTTTCTCTTTGAGTTTCTGCGGCTTGTCCTTTGACAGGCGAGCATATTCAACCGAGTTCTCAGATATGAGTGGTTTTTCATTCTCGGTTTCGCTCTTCATAAATTCAGAGCAATCAACCACATCTTCCACCGATATTTCGCTCATCTCACTTTCCTCATCAAATTCAGACGTGTTTTCTGTATTCATTTTATGTTCTGAAATTAATTTGGCGTTATATGAGTCAAATGTTTGAATGGTCTCGGACTTAATTTTCAACCTATCATATTCATCTAAAAGATTTTTGAGCATACATTTATGTTCCTTAGAGTCAATAAAGGTCTCTATCTTGTCCAGTCCGATTTTATAAGTGATGGAAGTCTCTTCTGAAGACATTATTGATTCACACTCAGCGATGACCTCATCCTCCTTAAATTCAAGGAAGGGTAAGACCATCTTATGAATCTTTTTCCCTATTTCACAATTTAAGTGCAACTGAGTAATATTCGTATATAAGCGTTTAGCAAGCAAGCAGAAAACATTCCGTTGTTTTAAAAACTTTAAATTGTCTCGTTGCAAATAAATAATCTCATCTCTAGCCCTAGTTAACTCCGTCTCCTTCAGCTCAATCCACATCCTTCTCTCCTCACTCTTCGAAGACACCCTGCTGAGTTGGTCAGTTAGGTTAGAGTTCGCTAAGCGAGTTTGCATGAGACTACCACTTAAGTTAGAAAATTTAAATTTTAGTTCATTTAATTCCTCTTCATAATTTGTTGCAGGAACTTTAAGTGAATCAAGGATGGATTGTACCTTTTTGATCAGCCGATCACAGTCGTTGATCTTCTCACTCACGGGCTTGGCTGCAAAACACTTGTCCTGAGTGAGGTTCGGCTCATTATGCTCACCTTCGGTTGGTCTTCCAGCAGTAACCATCAAATATTTCCGAGCCGAACTAGTAGCTTCCTCTCTTGCCAAGTAAGCTCTTCCATGTGTGGGTTTTCTCACTTCTTCATCCTCAGAATCGGTTGACCAGACTTCAACGCCACCGAACTCATCTTCATCCACATTTTCCTGCACAATCAAGGCATTCATTGAACTATTAGTTGCCTTCTTTTTCTTTATTTCTTCCAACTTTCACATGTAATACGCCACATCATCTTCACTGTCCCTTTTCTCAGCCATCTTCCTCAACATGCAATCTTTGGCAAAGTGGTTCTTTCCATGACACTAATTGCAGTCGAATCCAGAGTCTCCTGCAAGCTTGCTTTCTTTCTTGTCGTCATCCTTTTGAGAGGTGTTCTTCATTTCTTCTTTCACCTTCTCAGAGCTGTAACTTCCTTGCCAGTTTCTGTTCTTATTGACAGGGAACTTCTTTCGTGCAAACTTCTTTGGGTTGGTGACCATCATTGCATATTCTTCGCCTGTAAGGTTACACTCAGACATATCTGAATCCTCCTCTTCTTCTGCAACACTTTTGCCTTTTGAGACAAGGGCCAGCGATCCCACACCCGAAACTATCTTCGCCTCCTTGGTTACCACACTTTCATGGGATTTAAGAATACCCACCAGTTTCACTAACGAGTATGATTTAAATTGTTCATGAGCTTTCACTGTTGAAACCACTGCCATCCATTCTGGTATTAAACCATTCATGAAGGTCACCTTCTGCTCAATCAATTTTCTTTCAATACCATGCTTGATCATCTTGCTAAGGAGATGATTGAAGCGATCGAAGGTTTGTATCAGTTTCTCTTCAGGTTTCTGTTTGAAAACTCCAAATTCTGAGAGCAACAAGGTTTGGATCGAGTGTTCTAGATCCTCATCGGTTGAGTACAGTTCTTTTAACCTATCCCCGATTTCTTTAGCCGTCGTGCGTGAACCGACTAAACTAAAAGTGTCAGATTGCAATGCGAATCTGATCATTCTCATGGCTTTCACATTACATAGCACCTTGTCCTTTTCATCCTGTGGCATCTTATCTACGTCCGCCACAAGCTGATTATATTTTTTTTGAGTCTTCACTGTCCTGTTCGTTCCAGAGTGAACAAACGGCCCCATCGTGATAGCTTCCCAGATGAGATAACCATTATCTTCAGATCCAACTACGTAATCTTCAAAGTGATGCGCCCACACTTCATAGTCTTGAGTGTAAAGAATGGGAACCCTTGTAGTGGATCCAATGCTGTTGGAGATGTTAATGGGATTAGTTTGTGAATCGTCGTGAGACATGATGAGCCTTTCCTTGGAACTGCTAGAATCAGACCTGTAAACTTGAGATTAGGGTTTTATCAAACACAAGAGTTACCGTCGACAGGAAGAAGACGACTTCTTTATATTCGATAAAAGCGGAAACCCTTAAGAATTCTGCAAACAGAAGGAATGTGTATTGATTAGACAGTCTCCTGCAAACAGAAGAGCTCGATTAAGAACTTCGACTGTAGAGGTGTTTAGGGTTACAAAGCAATAATGATAATAATCACAACCGTATATAAGGCATACATTCATGCACTATTTATAGCTTAACCCTAATTAATAATCACGGATGGACAGGCCCAATCCGGATATACAAAATAAAGCCCATGACGCAACATAAAATACCCAACACATATATAATTGAGTAAATTACACGAATGGTCCTTATGGTTTAGGGTAATTTTCGCGTTTGGTCCCTAACATATTTTTTTAACTCGGAAGATCTGTACTGTTTGTTTTTGTTACACGCTTGGTCCCTGTCTTAACAAAAAAATCTATTTTGTCATTGATTTTTTAGTTTATTTAAATAAACACACTCCGAACCCCACCTCCTCACATTACCTTACCTACCCCACCATTTTTTCCTATTTAAATAATAGTCTTTTTAGGTAAGATAGGGACCAAGCGCATAACAAAAACAAACAGTAGGGACCAAACGCGTAACAAAAAACAAATAGTTGGGACCTTCTGAGTTAAAAAAATAAGTTAGGGACCAAGCTCGCAAATTACCCCAAACCATAGGGACCATTCGTGTAATGTACTCTATGTAATTATACATGTTTATACATATATGTCTAATCATAAATGATTATACATATATGTTTGTTCATAAAGTACTTAATAATATATGATTACGGTGGTTGGTGGGGGAGGAGGTGGTTGTGGCAGAGGTGGTGATGGTATAGTTGATAGAGTTGGCCGTAGTTTGATCAGTTGGTGGTGGTTGTGGCGGTAACAGTGGTGGTTGTGCTGGTGGGGAAGGCGGTGGAGGAAAAAGGAACGGCAGAGCTGCATAATCATTTATGATTATAAACTCTTCGTCTGTGTCGATACGCCGAAGGGTCAGAGCGGCAAATGAGAAATATGTGGTTAAATTTGAATATGAAGATCTTTATTATTTTTTATAATCTCAATATATATGTATATATTGTAACGTCTTAAATGCCAGAGTAAATTTGTGATTTTTAGAAATAGAGTAAACAATCATTTTTAATGAGGTTACATTCAAGTCAAACCACTTGTTAACAAATCATAAAACCGTTGATGTGTGTGTACAGTCCCGCCTTCGCAAATCGATAAATACTTGAAAAACATTTAATTTACAATTGTAAGCATATAGTTTAGTGAGTTCCCCAAACATCATATACAACATAACATAAATAAACAACTATGGGTTATCAACAACCCTTGGGATTATCAGTAATCCCAATGGGCTAAATCCACGCTTGGTGGACTAACATCATGTCCAATGGGCTAACAACATGCCCAATGGGTTATCTGCAACCGTGGGGACTATCAGCAGTCCTAGTGGGCTAACAACATGCCCTGTAGGTTATCAGCAACCCTAGGGACTATCATCAATCCTAATAGGGTAGCAGCACATCATGGAGTTATTAGTAACTCCTTAACATATATAAGAGCAAATAGCATATAAGACCCAGCTGGTCAACATGTATATACTACCACACAGGAAAGTATAGTGAGGAGACTCGCCTGCATGAAGAACTGAAATACTCTACTCAATGTGCCATAAAATCATCTACACAAACCTCCTATACCATACACAAGCTAAACCTCAGATTATAACTTACCACCCCTCAAACTTTGTGTAACACCCAGTCCTGAATCGTTTCCTAATTCGGGGCTGCGACCCAAAGGCCGGTTATCATAAGGTTTAGTTCCTTTGAGAAAGGGAGATTTAGGCCCAATTGGATGTCGGAAATGTTGCTTATGTGATGAAAGGGTTCAGTTTGTGCTTTATATCCTAAGGGTATTGGTAGAGGTGTTGGTTCAGGCCTTTTATGAATTTTGGATTTAAGTTCGATTGGCTTTCAACAAAAAGTAAGTCGATAGGAGTGTAGCGCTTGTCGTTACCTTTCTGTGGATATAAAGAACGTCGAAAAAGGATAAGGGATGCAAAAGTTATGATTATTTGAAGTTAGAAGGGTTTTGGACCAAACCGGGTACGCATGGCGTACCAGGTGGGAACGCATGGCATTAAAAGAAAAATGGACGCGGGCCAACTTGGGAACGTAGTGCGTTCACAGGGCTGTTTCAAAAACTCATTTCTAGGGTTTGGAGCCTTTATAAGCATCATTATAGACCCAAACCTCTTCCATTCATCAGCATCCATCCTCTCTAACCCTAAGAACAAAACCCTAGCCCCATTTGAGTGATTCTTGAGCCTCAAAGTTATTTATGTGTGTTTTTGGTGCTTGAGGAGGAAGATGGAACTTCTTGAAGAGTCATTGCTTGACTTGGAGTTTTTGGATCCAGGCTTTGTTTACCTAGATCTAACTTCTGGAGGAATAAAATCTCAACCTTGATAACTCTTTTATGTAGATCTAGCTAGGTGGCACTTTGTAATGATTTTGGTACCTTTGTGGTGATCCTTGTAAGTAGAAGTAACTCCAAAACCTTTGAGCTTCATATTTGGCCCTTGTTGGGGTTATGGAGTCATAAAGTTTGGATCTTGATGAGTATAAACCTTCCATGCATGATTTGGTAGTCATTTGATGAGGTTTGGGACTTAGGGTTTTGATTTGGGTCCCATTAAGTTATTTTAATTCATAAAGTTGGAAACTTTATGACTTAAGAAGTCCGTTGAAATCAGATTTGGAAGTTGGAAATTTAGACTTAATGGATTCAGTTGAGAAGATGCACTTTTGGTCCCCTTTTTTAACTTAAAAGATTAGATCTGGACTTCTTTGATCATTCTAATGGATAAATTTGCAAAACTTTATCCATTAAAAATGTAATCTTGGGTGTTGTATTCAACCCATGCATGTGTTAGATGGTCTTAATGGGTTAAAAGGTTAGAACATTGACTTTAGGCACTTAATGGACATGCATGGTCATAAAGTTGGAAACTTTATGACCCTCAGTGGCATATTGGACCTAGATCTATGTTTGGACGAAAGGACTTAAGGTATTAAGCACTTAATAGAATGTTTGGGGATTCAGTGGGAACGCCCCGCGTAAGTGGGAGGAACGCAGCGCGTTCCGGTTCGAGTTAGCGATTCTGGTCAAGGGCTTGAATGCCCTTGGTTCAAGCATGGAATACCCCGCGTTCGAAGTGGTTCGGCTCGGTTGAATCGTTTGACCTTGATCCCTGACCAAGTTCGACCAAAAAGGGTATTTTGGGTATTTTGTGATATTGATAGGGTTTTGGTCTACGTCTGGTATTCAGGAAGACTTGTAGAGTTGGTGTTGGAGTAGTGTTTTGCTCAGCTATTCGTCATCCTGTGAGGTGATATTTCCTCACCGTACTTATGGGTCGAAGGCACCAAGGCCGGCCCATTGGTTTGACAACATGATATTTGCTTATATGTTGAGTATGGAATAGATATGTATGATTATGCTAGTTATTGATATGCTAGTTTGGTAGATCGGTAGGACTACCTATGATTCTGTCTATATGGTTATCTATATATGTTGTTAATTATAGACATATTGTGTTGGGTTGAGGTTGTACTGCTTCATGCAACATTCCAGATATAAGCTGAGGGCCGAGTGGGGCATGCTAGACTCATACTAAGGGCTCAGATGCATTCCAGATATGAGCTGAGGACCAGGTGGTATGTCAGACTCGTACTGAGGGTTTAAGGGTATTGGATCATTCTAGATATGAACTGAGGGTCGGGTGGGGCCTGCCAGATTCATACTGATGGCTTAAGTACATTCCAACTATGAGCTGAGGACTGGTTGGTATGTTAGACTCGTACTAAGGGCTGAACATTGTATTCTAATCTGATGACTGATTGGACTAGGGAGCAAGCCAGACATAAGCCGTAGACCAGATGGCAAGCCAAACTTATGTTGTGGGCGCAGGAGCAAGCCAAATATGAGCTTTAGGACTGATAGGCAAGCCAAACTCATACTGTGTACCCAGTACATGCTGGTATTTGTATATGTTATATGTTTATGTGTTGGTACCTTGGGGGAACTCACTAAGCTTCATGCTTACAGTTTTGTTTATGGTTTTAGGTGCTTCAGAGGACCATAAGAAGGCGAAGGTGTGACCGTGCACATCCTTGATTTTACTACGGATTGGATCTTGGGAGACTCTAATTTTAAATCATATTTTGGAAACAATGGTTTTGTAAACAATTTTATTAGTAAATGTTTTGTTTTGAAAATTTTAAATTGGTTGTGATTTTTAAGGATGTTACAAGTTGGAATCAAAGCCTTGGTTTGAGTAAATTGGAGGAACACTCATGTGAATTCAGTCTCAAAGTAAGGAAAAAAGGGGTTTTAAAATGATTTTCAAAGTAAGGGTTTAAAAAATAAATAAATAAATAATCTTCAAAGTTGCATTCAAAATACTCAAAAAAGGATGCAATATGTACGATCAGTCGGAGCCAGTAAGTAGACCCCAAATTATCATACTGTTACTTGATATTATGATATGTTAGAAGAGCATTCTAGTGATAGGCTAGGGGTCTTCAGAAATTGCATGATAGAATTGCTTGATTATATAATGCCTGATAGCCTAGGGTATTCCTTTTATGAAATTGACATAATTACTGTAGTTTCTTAGTGTATACATCATAGTAGTACATAACTAAGATTCTATAGCCTGAGAATGTTTGATTTGGCCTTATTTACTGTTCCTTGTATGGTTGTGGGCTTAGGGTAGGATCGAGTATTTGACTGTCTATAGGATCCAGTGTTATGTATGATTAGCATACACGAGTGTTGCAGGGTTGGTGGAAGTTTCATGAGTGGGTGCAGTATAGCGGGTCAGAGAGAGGAATGATTAGCCACTCTTGAGAGAGTGAGGGCAGGACGAAGGTGTATCTGATATGCTGGGATTTAGAGATAAAGAATTTCGTATGAGGATCTACCTGATTTTTATTGCGCCTTAGTGTCAGTCAACTCTACTGCTCAAATGCTGCTTTCTTTGTGCTTTGTGGGACTCACATTGATGTGAGTTAACTATCAAATGAATACACTAAGTTACATGCTATCGAGGTTAAATAATCTTAGAGTGAAGGATTTGGCCCTATTGTGCAACTCTCGTTTTAGTCTAACTGTTGTAGGGTTGGGTCCTCTTGTCGAAAGATTATTTAAGTTTTGTTGCATGTAATTGCATTCATGAAGTGGTTGGCTGACATTGATTGGAGTCCTTCAGCAGCTGATAGCACGGGAGGTGGGGAATACTGAGAGATCCTAGGAAGTATTTTAGTACGGTTGTTTCACCTTTAAGCAGGTATTGGGAATAATTATGAGTACATCCTAGAGGACCCGAGATGATTATTGAGGCAAGTATGGATCGGTGTGGAAGGTAGTATTGATCCCATACTACTGAAAGGACATGATCCATACTCGAATCGAGGAGAGTTTCAGGGATTCTAAGGGCTAGTTCGGGTAGATAGTATGGTTTAATACCATGATTCGTGGTAGTGGCTCCGTATCTGTCGACCTTTTGGTTGTGGATGCTCAGGCATAAAGATGGGTCTGGTAATTGTTTTGAGCCCAAGTAGCAATAGCGGTTTTGGTTGGTTGGTTCATACCACGATGAGTTTGTGGGTTTTAAGGCCTCGAGGGTTTTGCTCAAGGCAGTGCATTGAATCTTAGGACTCAAGAAGGAAACGACTGTTATGATCGGCTTGGGGATTGCAGCTGGAAGTTGAGTGGTGGATTGATCGATTTGATTGTCGCTATATGCGGCAAAGGATTATGCCCTTTCAGTTTTCCAAGTTCGGACAAGGAGTGAGCAGGCTTGTGACTGTCAAAGCTGGGATGTAAACCCAACATGGGGTCTGTTGGCCGCGATGTTTGGCATCAGTATGTCAGCATGGAAGTACGTAGGTGGATGGATGTGGTATGGATGCCTTGTGATGCGATAAAGGGTTCGTGTTCTTTGGTTATAGGCATGTCCGGTACCGGATTAACGGTTGGGATTCCAGGCAAGGAGGGCATGTTTTGGATCGTAAGTCGGTATTTTCTTATGCATTTGCATGATTGGAAAATTTCAGAGGTCTTCGGATGAAATTCAGGATTCTCTAAGGATTAGTTTGATCCTTCGTTGGAAGATCATCATGCGTGTGTTATACACTCGAAGAGTCAGGGGTGGTGGTACCTGGTTAAGCTGATTGGAGATATGGTTTGTTCACCACACCAGTGGGTGGTAGTTCGAACCCTAAGTGGGGGAGAACTAGGTATTCTTCCTGGACGATCACTGATCTTTTTGATTTGTTGTGTTGGAAGAATGGTTCATAGGGTTATTGTGTAAGCGGTGTATTGGGTTATTTGGTTAGTTGTCAATGCAGTCTCGATTGTTGGTCTTTTCATTCGTCATTCAGCAGAGGTTCTCCGAAAGTTCAAGTTGTGACAGTTGAAGTTCAATGGACGGGTCAACCTATCATCAAGTTCAGTATGTTCCATGTTCCCTTGGTATTTGGGTATGTTTACCCTCAATGGTGGAGTGGAATTTAGGCTCATAGCAGGCTCAGGTTTTGGTAGCATTCAGGATCACCTTGGAAGTCTTCTCAAGCTAGTTTCGTATTAGTGGAATCTGTTCAGTCTCAATCATGTATGGGATCTTGCTTTGACCGATCATGAGGATGTCTTCTGTTATTGATTGAGGTATTGCTTCTATAAAACTCTGGTATTTCTTCCCTTATTGGATGAGGTTATGGGGTTCCTTAAGGATGTGTATTGTGGTAAATTCATAGCCGAGAAGGGTATATGTGAGCTGGACAAGATAACATTGGAACACTTGGTTTGAATTATTTGCATGGTTCTTTTTGGGTTATATCCTTCGAATTGGATCAAGAGTACAACCATTTATCCTATTCTCAGGTCGTGTGCGACAATGTTTTCATAGGGTTTTTCATTGGTAGCATGTTGTTCTATGAAGGGAATAGTGTGTGGTAAGATTAAGGCATTGTTGTTCTCGGTTGGCGTTGAGAGGGACGTTGATTTGGTCCCTGCAAGGCGATGGAATGAGGTGAGTATCTTTAGGCACGGAGTGTTGGCGAATTATGTAAGGTCGACATGATCGATGTAATATCGGGAGCATTCTAGACATGGGTTGAGGGCCGGGTAGGGCATTCCAGACTCATGTTGTGGGCTCGGAGGCAATCCAGACCTATGCTGAGGACCTTGTAGGGGTATTTCAGTCATAGGTTGTGGCCCAGTGATCAATCATTGTTTATTTGTTTTGCTTGTGGTACTTTCGGTGTTGACGCGTTGATGGAAGTTGGGAGACTTAAAAATCAACTTATTTGGATAAAAGGAGCAGTTAAGGGTTGTTGGGGGTATCATTCGTGTAACGGAAAGTCTTTGAAAAATGTTTGCATTATAAATCCCATTTGTTCGCAAGCTGTTATTTGGGGTTCGATTATCCAAATTGGGTATCGGTCACGGAGTCTCGAATCATAAAGTTCTTGGTGAATGTATCGAGTGATTTGCCAGGTGGGGGTACACCTTAGTTGATAAGGATTGGAGGCAAATGTGAAAATTCTTGGATTTTCATCTTTGCTCGTAGGAGCAGTGGTTGGAAATGGCGTGTCAGGGAGTCAAGGGTTCATTAAAGGCTTTTGGTTCACATTATGGATTTGGAATTGGTGGAAAATTTGCGATTGGTAAGTTTGAATCCTTTTCTGCGTGTTTGGTAGTGATCATACTCATAGGCAAGTGGTGGATTCAATGAATGGTTGAATGTCAGTTTTGGAATATGGGTTTAAAATTTAGATCTAATGGGTTCCCGGTCTCGAGTTGCAGATTGTTTGAGTTGGGTCGGTGATTGTAGTTGAGAGTCCCCAGCCCTGTGGTTCTCGCTAGAAGTTTGGTTTTATAGCTAGGAATTTGTAGATCATGTTGGCGTTGTGTGTGCTTCTTTGCAGAACTTAACGGATGAGGCTCACATTAGGAGTCGTCATAGTATTGATGTATCAAATGTTTTCATCAGCAAGTCATGGTTTATGTAATGGTATTTTGGGTTGAGGTGATCCAGTCATGCTGAAGGCTCTATATTTGGGTCAACCTGCATGGAGATCACGCAAGTTTGGGCTTCAGATTCAGCAGTAGCGTTGGTTCTTCAGTAAATGATCAGTGTTGTTCTCAGTTATGGTGTGGGATGGAGTCTTTGGTTCCCAGGTGGGTGATAATGAGTGATTTCGACGACGAAATCCAATTTAAGTGGGGGAGAGTTTTAACACCTTGTCCCAAATCGTTTCCTAATTCAGGGATGCGACCCGAAGACCGGTTATCATAAGGTTTAAGGCCTTTGAGAAAGGGAGATTTAGACCCAGTTGGATGTGGGCAATTTTGGTTATGTGATGAAAGGGTTCGGTTCATGCTTTAGGGCCCAAGGGTATTGGTAGAGGCGTTGGTTTGGGCCTTTTATGCACTTTGGATTTGAGTTCGATTGGCTTTTAGGAAAAAGTAAGTCGATAGGAGTTCGATTGGATTTGAGTTCCATGGATATAAAGAACGTCGAAAATGGATAAGGGATCCAAAAGTTATGATCATTTGAAGTTAGAAGGGTTTTGGACCAAACCGGGTACGCAAGGTGTAACAGGTGGGAACGCACGACGTTCAAAGGAAAATGGACGCGGGACAACATGGGAACGCAGGGCGTTCGCGGGGATGTTTTAAAAACTCGTTTTTAGGGTTTGGCCCCTTTATAAGCATCATTATGGACCCAAACCTCTTCCATTCTTCAACCTCCATCCTCCCTAACCCTAAGAACGAAATACTAGCCCCATTTTAGTGATTCTTGAGATTCAAAGTGATTTATGTGTGTTTTTGGTACATGAGGAGGAAGAATGAACTTTTTGAACAGTCATTTCATGACTTGGAGCTTTTAGATCCAGGCTTTGTTCACCTAGATCTAACTTCTAGAGGTATAAAGTCTCAACATTGACAACTATTTCATGTAGATCTAGCTAGGTGGCATTTTGTTATGATTTTGGTCCCTTGGTAGTGGTTCTTGTGAGTAGAAGTTACTCCATAACCTTTGAGCTTCATATTTGGCTCTTGTTGCGGTTATGGGGTCATAAAGTTTGGATCTTGATGAGTATAAACCTTCCGTGCATGACTTAGTAGTCATTTGATGAAGTTTGGGACTTAGGGTTTTGATTTGGATCCCACTAAGTTATGCTAAGTCATAAATTTGAAAACTTTATGACTTATGAAGTCCCTTGAAATCAGATATGGAAGTTGGAAATTTAGACTTAATGGGTTGAGTTGTGAAGATGCACGTTTGGTCCCCTTTTTAACTTAAAAGATTAGATCTTGACTTCTTGGACCATTCTAATGGATAAATTTGGAAACTTTATCCATTATTGAGATATTAAGAGCATAAAAATGTAATCTTGGGTGTTGTATTCAACCCATGCATGTGTTAGATGGTCTTAATGGGTTAAAAGGTTAGAAATTTGACTTTAAGCACTTAATGGACATGCAAGGTCATAAAGTTGGAAACTTTATGACCCTCAGTGGCATATTGGACTTAGATCTGTGTTTAGACGAAAGGACTTAATGTATTAAGCCCTTAATAGAAGTTTGGGGATTCATTGGGAACGCCCTGCGTAAGTGGGAGGAACGCAGCGCGTTCCGGTTCGAGTACGCGATTCTGGTCAAGGGCTTGAACGCCCCGCGTTCTAAGTGGTTCAACTCGGTTGACTCGTTCGAACTTGACCCTTGACCAAGTTCGACCAAAAAGGGTATTTTGGGTATTTTGAGATATTGATTGGGTTTTGGTCTACGTCTAGTATTTAGAAAGACTTGTAGAGTTGGTGTTGGAGCAGTGTTTTGTTCAGCTATTCATCAGTTTGTGAGGTGAGTTTTGCTCACTGTACTTAGGGGTCGAAGGCACCAAGGCCGGTCCATTGGTTTGATAACCTAATATTTTCTGATATGCTGAGTATGGAATAGATATGCATGATTATGCTAGTTATTGATATGCTAGTCTGGTAGATCGGTAGGACTACCTATGATTCTGTCTGCATGATTATGTGTATATGTTGTTAATTGCAGACATATTGTTTTGGGTTGAGGTTGTACTGCTTTGTGTTATAGCCAAAAAACCCTGGAGCATTCCCAATATGAGCTGAGGGCCAGAGAGGGCATGTCGGACTCATACTGAGGGATCATATGCATACCAGAAACGAGCTGAGGACTGGGTGGTATGCCAGAATCGTACTGAGGGCTTAAGGGTATTGGAGCATTACATATATGAGCTGAAGGTCGGGTGGGGCATGCCAGACTCATGCTGAGGGCTCAGGTGCATTCCAGATACGAGGTGAGGACCGGTTGGTATGCAAGACTTGAATTGAGGGTCGAACATGTGCACTCTAATCTAATGACTGATTAAACTAGAGGGCAAGCCACACATAAGTTGTGGGCCTAAGGGCAAGCCAGACTTATCTTGTGGGCTCAGGAGCAAGGCAGATATGAGTTATAGGCCCGATAGGCAAGCCAAACTCATACTATGGGCTCAGGGGTAATCCAGTCTTTTAGCTGTGGACCGAGTACATGTTGTTACTGATGGGTTATGAGCATAACATCATTTCCATGGTGTTCATGCAAACCTAATTGCTTTGATCTAGGTTTTTCTAATTTGAACATACAACATTGAATACCAAAGCAATGAACCCTAATCTAGCATGCTTATTTCGAAATAGACATAATCAACAAGTTAGAATGATTACCTCAACTTGTTATGTAGTAATAACAAGAACTCCTTGACCTTTGAAAGCTTAGTGCCTGAAATGTTGCACCTCTAATGGAATCACAAACACCCAATCCAACAAGATGACTTAGGAGAGAGAAGAAAACGGCTAGGGAAACTCCAAGAAGCATAGGGCCGATTTCATATACAAAGGGATCTATTTGTAACACCCGATTCCTGGTACGCAGTTAATTCAAGCATTTCTTGTGTTTTTCTCTGGGACTCGACGAGTTGGAGGCCCAACTCTTCGAGTAGAGTCGAGATCCGCGGACAATTTAAGTGACCTACTCGACGAGTCGGAATACTGACTCGGCGAATAGGTGCTGGTTGAGTGAAACCCTAAATCTGAGGGTTTGCACCCTATTTAAACACCTTATCTCAGCCTACATCACCCTTATCACTCCCAGAAAGCTGTGTAACGAAACCCTAGCCGTTTTTGTGTGTTCTAAGGCCATTTTGGTACATTTGGTGGTTTGTGTAGCTTGGAGAAGAAGAAAGAAGCTTGAGAGTTCGAGTTGGGGCTTAGAGATTCAGGGATCTAGTTCCATTTTCAGCTCAATCAAGATAAAATGCCCTTGTCTTGGTCTTCTATGTGTTTATTCATCTTTAGACTTGGGTTTTGGGCACATTTAGGGCTTTCCAAGCCATGTTCGGATTTGTGGAGTGTTATATGAGGTCTTGACTTCAGATCTGAGTCATTGGAAGGGTCTCCTGGCATAAAGGTGCCAACTTTATGGCCATGAGAGCCCCATGCATCTTGTAGAGCACCTTTTATGGCTTTTTGAGCCAAATCCCCCATGCATGCGCACCAAGTTTGGAGCTTTACGTATGAAATGGATATAAGGGGGCCAGATCTATGGTTTTGAGGTGTTAAGGATCATCTAAATCGACTGTATAGTGTTGGTCAAGGATGGAATCGCCGAGTTGTTCTTGGGACTCGGCGAGTCGCGGTGTAATGACCACCAAATCCTTTCTGTGGATGGACCAGTTGTCAGGGAGGAAAGTCCGGTAGATGTTTAGACGCGAAAAGGGACCTGGGAATTATGGGAATTGACGAGTGTATGAACAGGCTCGGCGAATCCAAGGTAATCTACCAATCTTTGAAGATGGACTCGACGAGTCGTTCATACAACTCGACGAGTCGTAGACCGGACACATTCTTACGAGGGAGATGAGCTCGCCGAGTTCAAGGAAGAACTCGGCGAGTCAGATGAAGATGGTCCCGATGGTTTGGATGAAGGAGAACCCGTCGAGTTCTTGCTAGACTCAATGAGTGAAGTCGGGGTTGGATCGGGTTAGTGGGGTATGGACTCGACGAGTTGGAAGAACAACTCGGCGAGTCAGGTCAACTGGGTGTTGACTTTGACCAATGTTGACTTTGCCTGGTTTTGGTATTGACCCTGGTTAGGGTTGTATGTTATGTTGATGACTTGAGGGTTGTTGTGTAGGGATTGAGGAGTCGAGGAGAGCCGACCTTCACGCCGAGGACAGTTCAGTCACTACGCGACATCGAGGTGAGTTATCTTCCAGTAGAAGTTGGTCTAAGGCATCAAGGTCGGCCCACTAGTGATTGATAGATGGGACGATTATATATGTGATAATTGTCTGGTCTGTTATTGTTGGATATGTGAGTATTCTAGTTTGTTATATATGTGAAAATTCTAGTTTGCTAGTTACTATGTTATGTGAGATAGTAACAGTAGAAGGGGAGTAGTCCCCGATTCGGTCGCTAGGACCAATGGGTAGGTCGGACACCCCAGATATGTCTGACAGCACGATTATGATATGATATTATGTGTTAGTAGTAGGGGTGAAATAGTCCCCGAGTTCGGTTGAGACAGACCGGAGGGTAGGTCAGCACCCCATAATAGCTTGACATGGGTAGGTCAGCACCCTAGAATAGCTTGACATGGGTAGGTCAGCACCCCAGAATGGCTTGACATGGGTAGGTCAGCACCCCAGAATGGCTTGACATGGGTAGGACGGGCGCCCCAGAATTGCCCGGCAGTATGTATGCTATGTGATCGTATGGTATGTGGTATGATGGGGGAACTCACTAAGCTTTGTGCTTACAATTTCATTTTTGGTTTCAGGTACCTCTTCGTCTAAGGGGAAGGAGCCGGCGGTGTAGCAGTGCATCACACACACACTCATATGATTTCCGCTTAGAGTTTTCTGAGATTGTACTCTGATATTTTGTTATTTCCTGATGATTTGGTTTTGAGACATGATATTATAGTTTTATGTATTGGCATGATTTTGGCAACATTATGATGAACCATTTTATAAATAACCTAATCAAAAGTGAAATTTTTGGCCTCGGATTTTGGGATGTTACAAGTTGGTATCAGAGCCTTGGTTTGAGGGATTCGGACACACCCTCGGGGTGTCTGAACTCAAACCGAGGGCTTGAATGATTTTTACAAAGAAAACGGTTTCTAAAATTTTAAGTTAAGGAATTTTGAGAAAGGACAAGGTGTGTGATGCGTGCGACCGGCTGAGCTCAAGTAAGTTTTCCCCAAGATACCCATACTTGTTATGTTATGTGTATGATTTATGATTCTGAGAACTGCATGCTAGATTAGGGCTAAGGATATAGGAGGATGCCTTGTATGCCTGATATGTGATTCTGAGAACTGCATGCTAGAGTAGGGCTAAGGATCTTGGAGGATGTCTGGAATGCCTGTTGTATGAGTTGTGTGCTTGGACTGTTTAGCCAGCAGCAGGATAGCCTGATTAGGTTATGCTGGATGTGGTTACTAAATGAACGAATGATGATTGCTTTGTGCTATAGGGGTCCTGGCTAACTTTAACTAACTAGTGAGCAAATATGTATCAGTATTCGCAAGATAGTTAGGGAAGGGAAGAAGGGACTCCTAGTGCAGCTGATGGCGGAGAGTAAGTCGAAGGGTGCCCTAGGAGAGCCTAGGACGAGATTAGTGGAAAAGGGTATCGGTCAAGCGACTTGGTGAAGTTGAAGCAATCCTTGAGGAAAGTACGGATAGATGTGGAAGGTAGTATGGGCCCGTACTACTGGAGGAAGAGGATCTGTACTGGAGTCAGGGAGGGCCGAGATGGAACCAGGGAACTTGGAGAGTGTGTGAGACCTCTCAAGAGCATGTATGATCCTGACGTTTATGTGTTTATTTCCAGTATGGCAATCACACGACATGGAGTGGGAGGTTCAGGATCAGGATTAGGCTCGGGTGCAGGACCCGAGCAGGTTGATGACGGGCTACGCGAGTTCATCGCGTCTGAGATCACGAGAGGCATCCTTGAGTCGACCCCAGTTATTTTCGGGTCGATCAAGGAAGGATTGTTGAGCTGATGTAGGATCGCCTCCGAGCATTCAGGAGTGACTTGGCGACCAGCCAGTCGAGTACGCGCACACTGTCCTTTAAGGACTTCAGAGGGAGTGGTGCGCCAGATTTTCACAGGGTGAAGGACCTCATTGCTGCCAGGAGATGGATCGCAGACATTGAGTCTGCGCAGTTGACGAGCTTCTGCCCGGAAGGGTCGAAGGTCCGTTTTGCTGCGGGATGTCTGAGGGATAGAGCTAGAGACTGGTGGGAGTCGGTTGGTGACTCGTTGGGAGCCCCAGCCGTCGAGGCTATGGCGTGGTCAGATTTCGTGACTAGATTCAGGGCTGAGTTCCCGCCGACTGTGGAGCTTCAGCAGCTGGCCAGGGAGTTTTTGGATATGAGGCAGACGACTGAGTCAGTGGCGGAGATCACCGCCAAGTTCAGGGAGAGGGCCCTGTTGGTACCCCAGTATGCGGGGGATGAGGAGATGCGGAAGACCCACTACCATGATATGTTGAGGGCTGATATTCGGGAGCATGTCAGCTATTCAGCATGCCCGACCCTGGAGTCCATGATTTCCAGGGCACGGGAGAGGGAGCTCGATTTGGAGTACGTTAGGAAGAGGAAAGTAGAGTCTGAGCAGGTGACAGGGGTTTCGGGGAAGAAACCCAAGGGATCCGACGTTAGGTCGAAGGGCCAGCCGGGCCAGAGCCGCTGCAGGAAATGCGGCAGGCCGCAGGAGGGAGCGTGTAGAGCGGGATCGTCGGGCTGCTATAAGTGCGGGAAGACGGGGCACTTTGGCTGGGATTGTACTGCCCCGCCCCCACAGTGCAGATGTCAGACCTGATTTGCTTCCATTACAATCAGAGGGGCCATAAGAAGGCCAACTGCTCTAGATTAACAGCAGCGACAGCAGCTGTGCCAGCGGCGACGTCGACTCCAGCAACAACGCGGGTTACGGATGGCCGGAAGGCCAAGGCAGAGGCTCCGGTGGTGCGGAGCCGAGCATTTCAGTTGACAGCCGAGGAGGCACGCGCTGCACCCGATGTGGTGACGGGTACGATTTCTTTCTTATGATTTTATGTTATGACGCTGTGATTTTGATATGTTATGTATGTGCTCTGTTTAGGATCGTTCCATGTGAACGGTATCCCAGTTTAGGTATTGTTTGATTCGGGTGCTACCCGATCGTTTGTCTCTCTTGCGCTTAGCAAGAAGTTTCCTGAGTCTTCGAGCGTATTGGATTGCCCTCTAGAGGTCGAGATTGCGGACGACCGGTCAGTGCGAGCATCAGAGGTCTACCGAGATTGTGTTTTGTGGCTGTCCGAGGAGCGTTATCTGGTAGATCTGGTTCCTATACCTTTGCGGGGGAACAAGGTTATTATTGGTATGGATTGGCTAAGCCCCAATGGGGTAGTGATTGACTGTGCGCAAAAGGTGGTGCAGACAGGACCCCAAGTAGGGGAGAGCTGGTGATTCAGGGCGAGAGGCCACAGCGAGGACCAACTTTATGTTCAGCAGCCAGAGCTAGGCGCTACCTTCAGCAGGGTTACACAAGATTTGTCGCCTATGTTATGGATACCCGAGAGGCGGGTAAGGCGACGGTGGGCGATGTGCCCATGGTACGAGAGTTTGTGGATGTATTCCCCGAGGAGTTGCCTGGGATACCTCCGGAGAGGCGGGTAGAGTTCAGGATCGACCTAGTCCCTGGTGCGGCTCCGATCGCCAAGGCACCGTATCGGTTGGATCCTCCTGAGATGCAGGAGTTGTCTACACAGCTGCAAGAGCTGTTAGACAAGGGATTCATTAGACCGACCAGTTCACCCTGGGGAGCCCCGATTCTGTTTGTTAAGAAGAAGGATGGGTCGCATCGGATGTGTATAGATTATCGGGAGCTGAACAAGATAACAGTGAAGAATCGTTACCCACTTATGAGGCTTGATGACCTCTTTGACCAGCTACAAGGATCATCTTGGTTCTCCAAGATTGATTTGCGTTCAGGGTATCATCAGATGAGGGTTAGAGAGGAGGATGTGCAGAAGACTGTGTTTCTGACGCGTTATAGACACTATGAGTTCGTGGTGATGCCTTTCGGGCTCACCAATGCTCCTGCCGCGTTCATGAATCTCATGAACTGCGTGTGCAGACCGATGTTGGATCGGTCTGTGATAGTTTTCATTGATTACATCTTGGTTTATTCCAAGACGCGAGAGCAGCATGAGGAGCACTTGCGAAAGGTTTTGGATACTTTGAGGAGGGAGAGCTTGTATGCTAAGTTCTCGAAGTGTGAGTTCTGGTTGCGCGAGGTGCAGTTTCTTGAGCACCTTGTCAACCAGGACGGGATTTCGGTTGATCCGGCCAAGGTGGAGGCCATGATGAGATGGGAGGTTCCGAGGTCTCCATCTGATATTCGGAGCTTTCTGGGACTGGCAGGCTACTATCGGAGATTCATTCAGGACTTCTCCAAGATAGTCGTGCCCCTGACCCGGTTGACGAGGAAAGTCGTGGTCTTTCGCTGGGGGCCTGATCAGCAGGTCGCATTTGAGACGTTGAGACAGAGATTGTGCGAGGCGCCAATCTTCGCCCTGCCAGAGGGCATGGAGGACCTTGTAGTATATTGTGATGCGTCCATCTCCGGCTTGGGCGCGATATTGATGCAGAGGGGGCATGTTATTGCTTACGCTTTGAGGCAGCTGAAGCCTGACGAGGCGAATTACCCGACGCATGATTTGGAGTTGGGAACTGTTGTTTTCGCCCTTAAGATTTGGCGCCATTACCTCTATGGGGTTCGTTTTACCATTTACACAGACCACAAGAGCCTGAGGTATCTCATGGACCAGCCAAATCTAAATATGAGGCAACGTCGGTGGCTTGATGTGGTGAAGGATTATGATTGCGAAATCCTCTACCACCCGGGGAAGGCTAATGTCGTGGCCGATGCGCTTAGCCGCAAGGAAGTGCCAACTAGGGACATCTGTCTGAGGATGATAGTTGTGGCTCCGCTGTTGGAGCAGATTAGGGAGGCCCAGCAGGAGGCCATGAAGGAGGAACATCGGAAGAGTGAGCGAATTGTGGGTCAGGTTTCCTCCTTTGACTATGATAGCCGGGGATTGTTGAATCTTCACCGTAGGGTGTGGGTCCCTTATCATGGGGGTGTGCGCCAGGTATTGATGGCAGAGGCACACAAATCCACGTTCTCTATCCATCCCGGGGCGACGAAGATGTACAGGGATATTCGTCTTGATTATTGGTGGCCCTGTATGAAGAGGGACATAGCTTGGGTTATAGAAAGGTGTCTGACCTGTAGAAAGGTCAATCCTGAGCACCAGAGACCACACGTAAAGGTCCAGCCGTTGGATATCCCGCTGTGGAAGTGGGAGGATATTACTATGGACTTCATTACGAAGCTTCCCAAGACCGCGCGAGGAGTGGAATTGATTTGGTTCATCGTTGATTGATTGACCAAGAGCGCCCATATTATTCCGATCCAGGAGAGTATTTCGGCCGAAAAGTTGGCTGACATCTATATCAAGAAGGTGGTGGCGCGGCACGGGGTGCCAGTTTCAGTGATTTCCGACAGGGATGTGCGGTTCACTTCCAGGTTTTGGAAGAAGTTCCATGACGAGCTGGGTACTCGTCTGCATTTTAGTGCCGCCTTCCACCCACAGACGGATGGCCAGAGCGAGCGGACCATCCAGACCTTGGAGGATATGCTGCGGGCATGTGTTTTAGACTTCGGAGGTAGTTGGGATACTAACCTTCCGTTGGCGGAGTTTTCTTATAATAATAGTTATCACGCAAGCATTGACCATCGTCTTTTCGAGATGTTGTATGGGAGGAAGTGCAGGACCCCGATATGCTGGGGAGAGGTCGGACAGAGAGTCATGGGGAGTACCGAAGTGGTACTCAAGACTACGGAGAGGATCTAGCAGGTTCGGAGCAGGCTTCAGACTGCTCAGATTCGGCAGAAAAGTTATGCCAACAAGCGTCGATCGGATCTGGAGTTCCAGGTCGGCGATATGGTGCTCCTGAAGGTGTCGCCTTGGAAGGGCGTCATTCGATTCAGGAAGCGGGGCAAGCTGGGCCCCAGGTATATTGGACCCTTCAAGTTTACGGCCCGGGTGGGCAAGGTGGCATATAGGCTAGATCTGCCAGCCGAACTCAGTCAGATTCATAGCACATTTCATGTCTCCCAATTGCGGAAATGCCTGGTAGACGATTCGGCGGTGGTGCCTCTAGAGGATATTCAGGTTGATGTCAGCCTGAACTACATCGAGAGGCCAGTGTCAATCCTTGATAGGAAGTCAAGGGATATGAGAAACAAGAGGGTGGGGCTGGTAAAGGTGCAGTGGCAGCACCGCAAGGGCTCGGAATGGACCTGGGAGCCGGAGGACGAGATGAGGGAGCATTACCCCGAGCTTTTTCCGGATTCAGCGGCAGACTTCCAGGACGAAGTCTAAGATAAGTGGGGGAGATTTCTAACACCCGATTCATGGTACGCAGTTAATTCAAGCATTTATTATGTTTTTCTCTGGGACTCGACGAGTTGGAGGCCCAACTCGTCGAGTAGCGTCGAAATCCGCGGACAGTTTAAGTGACCTACTCGACGAGTCGGAATACTGACTCGGCGAGTAGGTGCTGGTTGAGTGAAACCCTAAATCTGAGGGTTTGCACCCTATTTAAACACCTTATCTCAGCCTCCATCGCCCTTATCACTCCCAGAAAGCTGTGTAACGAAACCCTAGCCGTTTTTGTGTGTTCTAAGGCCATTTTGGTACATTTGGTGGTTTGTGTAGCTTGGAGAAGAAGAAAGAAGCTTGAGAGTTCGAGTTGGGGCTTAGAGATTCAGGGATCTAGTTCCATATTCAGCTCAATCAAGGTAAAATGTCCCTATCTTGGTCTTCTATGTGTTTATTCATCTTTAGACTTGGGTTTTGGGCACATTTAGGGCTTTCCAAGCCAAATACAGATTTGTGGAGTGTTATATGAGGTCTTGACTTCATATTTGAGTCATTGGAAGGGTCTCATGGCATAAAGGTGCCAACTTTATGGTCATGAGAGCCCCATGCATCTTGTAGAGCACCATTTATGGCTTTTTGAGCCAAAGCCCCCATGCATGTGCACCAAGTTTGGAGCTTTACGTATGAAATGGACATTAGGGGGCTAAATCTATGGTTTTGAGGTGTTAAGGCTCATCTAATTCGACTGTATAGTGTTGGTCAAGGATGGACTTGCCGAGTTGTTCTTGGGACTCGGCGAGTCGCGGCGTAATTACCACCAAATCCTTTCTGTGGATGGAGCAGTTGTTAGGGAGGAAAGTCCCGTAGATGTTTAGACGCGAAAAGGGACCTAGGAATCATGGGACTCGACGAGTGTATGAACAGGCTCGGCGAGTCCAAGGCAATCTCCCAATCTTTGAAGATGGACTCAACGAGTTGTTCAAGGAAGAACTCGGAGAGTCGGATGAAGATGGTCCCGATGGTTTGGATGAAGGAGAACCCGTCGAGTTCTTGCTAGACTCGACGAGTGAAGTCGGGGTTGGATCGGGTTAGTGGGGTATGGACTCGACGAGTTGGAAGAACAACTCGGCGAGTCAGGTCAACTGGGTGTTGACTTTGACCAATGTTGACTTTGCCTGGTTTTGGTATTGACCCTGGTTAGGGTTGTATGTTCTGTTGATGACTTGAGGGTTGTCGTGTAGGGATTGAGGAGTCGAGGAGAGCCGACCTTCACGTCGAGGACATTTCAGACACTACGCGACATCGAGGTGAGTTACCTTCCAGTAGAAGTGGGTCTAAGGCACCAAGGCCGGCCCACTAGTGATAGATAGCTGGGACGATTATCTCTGTGATAACTGTCTGGTCTGTTATTGTTGGATATGTGAGTATGCTAGTTTGTTAGATATGTGAGTATGCTAGTTTGTTAGATATGTGAGTATGCTAGTTTCCTAGTTACTATGTTATGTGAGATAGTAACAGTAGAAGGGGACTAGTCCCCGATTTGGTCGCTAGGACCAATGGGTAGGTCGGACACCCCAGATATGTCTGACAGCATGATTATGATATGATATTATGTGTTAGTAGTAGGGGTGAAATTGTCCCCGAGTTCGGTTGAGACAGACCGGAGGGTAGGTCAGCACCCCAGAATAGCTTGACATGGGTAGGTCAGCACCCTAGAATAGCTTGACATAGGTAGGTCAGCACCCCAGAATAGCTTGACATGGGTAGGTCAGCACCCCAGAATGGCTTGACATGGGTAGGACGGGCGCCCCAGAATTACCCGACAATATGTATGCTATGTGATCATATGGTATGTGGTATGATGGGGGAACTCACTAAGCTTTGTGCTTACAGTTTCAGTTTTGGTTTCAGGTACCTCTTCGTCCAAGGGGAAGGAGCCGGCGGTGTAGCAGTGCCTCACACACGCACTCATATAATTTCCGCTTAGATTTTTCTGGGATTGTACTATGATATTTTGTTATGCAGATGATTTGGTTTTGAGACATGATATTATAGTTTTATGTATTGACATGATTTTGGCAATGTTTTGATGAACCATTTTATAAATCACCTAATCAAAAGTGAAATTTTTGGCCCCGAATTTTGGGATGTTACACTATTTATAGTTGAGGCTATTAGGGTTTTATGGTGGAAACCCTAATTTCCTTGCTTAGGGCATAAGCAATCCATGGAGCCCATCCAGAAAGCCCTTTGATGAAATCTTCTTGGACTCTCCATAGATTTCGTCCAATCCCTTTGTATTAGGAATCCATAGCCCAACTAGCAACTATCAGAAAATTGCAATATCAGTCCCCTTTATTTAATCAGTCTCTTTTGATCACCAAAGTAATTCCAAATTAATTACCGATCAATACTAATTAAATAATATGATTTCCAAATAATATATTATTCTTGTAATATATAAATAAAACCATTTTGAGTATGAATTTGTTATTCATATAATAAATTCTACTTTCTCTCATCTTGTCATCCGATCAAGTTGCATGAGTGAAGGCAACCCAAAAGGACCATGCTCAGAATTTGGTCAAGTACATACCAAAATAGTTATGGGCTTAGACATCTAATCCAACAGTCTCCCATTTGGATAAGTCTAATAACTATTTTGCAAGTACGACCTCAGAACCTGATTAGCAATCGTAGCTTTCAAAAGCCGTTGTCAACTCTGATCTTATCAGTAACGCGTCCTTTAGATAAGGGATCATATATTCCTCCATTCTAGATATCGAATGAACTAAGACATGGATTATAATCATTCTCTCTGTTCATGTGTTGTTTCCCGATTTCTGATTTATGACGACTGACAACAAACTAGAATTGAACACATCAACTTAGTCCAGGCTTGGCCAAGTGGTTAGGGTGTCATCACTAAATCATCGAGGGCCCCACATATATCGCTTTTATCCCTCTTAGGGTAAAAGGAACGGATAAACTTCGACTCAAATGCTCGCTTGTACTTACTCATCAAATCACACACAACCATATGTTTTATAACACCAAGTTACTGGTGCGTTTACATATGTCAATGTGCAACCGACTTGCAAACTACAACTCATATGTCTTACTAATCACCCGTGATAAAGTCCATCAAGCGATTCAAGTGAGCGTGGGCTTAATCCAATACTCAAATCTTACTTCAGGGGCACTCATGAACGTTGCAGCAAACCTTTGCTATGTCTAAACACTTAGACAATCTACAAACCAATTCATGACAGTCTTATTTCATACCTACTTCCAAAGTATGATCGACTGTGGACAGTTTAAATAATCTTATTATTTTGGAAGTCAAAACATGCGAAGTGAAACACAAGAATAATACTAATCATATATGGTCCCAAACTCTTGAGTATAAATTAAACACCTTTTATTTAATTACCATATTAATTACTCAATATTCATTGTATAACGTTTCGGAAAATCAACTTATTACTTGAATTATAAGAACAGTTGTCCCGTGCTTCAATCATGCACACTATATTTACCTATGGTCCATACTTTGTGAAATAGATCAATTGAACACATTTCCAACGATACTCATTTCACAACTCTTAATCCTTATCATAAGTGTAAGAATGCCAAATTCTTGCCACTATTAGAATATGTCAGATTCTAACATTTTATGCACCGATCCTTTCGTAATGTCACAGCACAAAGCCAACAAGACTTTGCCAATGATATTACAAAGTTCTCTATTGGAGATTGTTACAAGGCAATTCCATAGATATGAAGTTTCACATTCAAAGTACATTCCTTTGAACATTCTTCTTGCATAAAGTTTCTAATCTAGACATAGATTTTTGATATCCAACTCCCATTTATGGAAACATTTCCATATTTTCCATATGACAACTCATTCTAAATAGAGTCCTATCTATTCATAATAATGTGAATATGGTTCATCCATTACTATACTTCCAACTTCCCACAAGGACCAACCCTTAAAGAACCTTAGATTGTCCTCGATAGTTGTTTAAATATTTAAGTCATTTCCGGTTTTAGTCCTTTTTCCCTCTTGATGCCCTAGGCATTTGAAAGTTTAGAACGGTCGAATATTACAACATATGCAATCTATCCTATACCATAAGCGTATGGGGGCACGATTCAAGAAAAACGTGATACTTTACCAGTTTCTTGCTATAATATTGTCATATATAGAATTCCCTTATGTTGAATCTTTTCAACATAACATCCATATATATCTTTTGACTAAATTTGATTAAAATTTCTCGATCTAAGCTTTTAGATTTGAAATGAAGTATAATATTCTCTCCCTTAATTACAAAAACAACCTTTCAACCCCTGCAACTTTGCGAAGTGAAACTTTTTGTTTTCTATAATTAATATTGCTAACTTGCAACACTTAAAATAATAATCATGCTCCCACTAACATGACGATTATATCCTTACCAGCATAACACTTATGCTCCCACTAGATTTGACATGTATCCATAAATTAGCTGAACTTCTAGAAAACAATACTTATTGAATTTCTTAACGAAAGTTCATATTTCTAATACGAGATGCTTTGATAAGCCTTTCTCTAAGATTCTCAACTCATACACCTTTCCTTAGATAGCTCATATGTGTGTCTAAACAATTTCAGCACTTATAGCAACAAGTCTTAAATGTTTAAACTAATTGCCAAATCTCACAATTTGAATTATGAAGAGGGATGTCGTAGTCATAATCGAATTTGAGAATGCAAATATCACAATTGCTATCTTCTTAAAATCTCTCTTAGTGAAAGTGTTTCCTCACAATCATTTTCATGAAAATGGAGAGAAACCTTATGACACTTAGATTTAATGGTGTATGTGTTCCTATCCATGTGAATTTTTCATAACCATAATCATAAGACAATGTTTGTGACAAATCCAACTCATATGGATAGAAGTAGTTCATCCTTAATTTCTTGCCATCAAGGGTCCCACCATTGCTTCCAAGTCTTTGAGCAGCTCACCCATACCTATCAATGTACTTTCCGTTGATCAGGGTGCCTTGCCTCTATGTAATCAATTGAGAACTCACAGAACTCACATGGATAGTTGACTTAAACTGGAATGGCACAGAAACAAAATTATATCAACACGATAGGTTGTAAACCTCAAGTGGTGTGCTAGTGATTAACAATAGGTCTACTCTTGGTTAGCTCTTGAAATTTTTTCAAGATCTTTAAGACTCCCATTGACCTCTTGACATATAAGATTCTCTTGTCAAGAAACATTCCTTGACAAAACAAATATTCAAGGGTTAGTGCGGGTTCCTGTCAAGACAAACACTTTACACAATCGGTCTTAGTTGGTCTTTGTCTTATCTAAGACATCACAACTTACCAATTTCAAATGTGCAGAAATAAGAAAACCTTTCCTATTTCGTATTTTATAAGTGCTATAAACCTACTTAAGACTATGTTACTCAAGTCACAATCTTGGAGTATGACTCTAAGACTCGATATTGGAACGAAGTATGATTCACCTTTTTATTTAACCATTTTAACAATTCACGATTCCTCTACTTAGCCCTACTAGTGCACTAAGTTGTCCTTGGAGGATCAATTGTGATATGATTTCATCATCATTCAGACGATCATAAAACATGATACAAAAGTACTCTCCCTTCTTCTCAGATTGGAGAAACCTTTTATCTTTCTGCCTTATTCATTCTTCTTATTCGTTCTGCCATACATTGAAACTTTTCAATGATTCAGAATTACACTTAATCTTGTAAGTATAACCATATTCACTAAACTTTTAGCAAATCATGACGAATAGTCTCATCGTTCTTTGTGGTGGACTTGACCAGTGCACAACATTGTGTATCACACCCTCCAGTCCTTCACTTGACTCACATTCTTATGTGAACAAGGAATTGGTCTTAATTTCCCAAATACGAAGGTTTTCATTCATCACACAATACAAGTTGTATGATTCCAAGTTTCTGTCTAATTGAGACTTGGGCGATGAGAATCTTTCCTTACTTGGTAAATTTCTGACACTACCACAAATAACATAACTAAGAATCACATCTATTTCAATATTGATAATAATAGAAACGAACAAACATCAACTTTCACAAATAACATTGCAAGGATAAATAAATAAGATAAAACTCAAAATTTCATTTATTTATAAAACGCGGAAAAAAAACTTGTCCTTACAACGCAATTAAAATGAAAACTATGGTATTTCATATTCCTAAGCAATCGATCACAACTCTCTAAGTAGTAGTTCAAAAATCCGATCATCGAACCATGCGATCGAAATCCATTTCTTCGCGATCAGACTCAGCTCACTTTTCCTTTAAGCTTCCTTTCTTTTCTTCGATCCTACAAAACATCAAAATGTAATCTTATCACATCATGTATTAAGAATCTACAAATAGGAACTTAATAGAGTTAGATAATGGATTTTACCTGAAGCAGAGTCATACATCTTAACTCTCCCATCTTCGCGATCCTTCAGGTAGATACGACAGCTTCGTAACCAATGCACCTTCTCTTGGCAGTAGAAACAATTTGACTCTTTGGGAACAATACACAAGACAATTTCAGATTCAGCCTTCCTCTTTGCCATCCGGTCAAACGGTTTGATCTTGTCCAATCCCTTTCCATTGGGAAGAAAAGATTTTTCTGGACTTTCAATGTTGCCATCATCAACGTCCATGGAAGCTTGGTAGGTTGATCTACCAGTCAAATTTGCCTTACCAGTGCGCCAAATCATTGCTGATTCAGCATCAATAAGCAAATAGGTTAGATCAATGAGGGTCATGTCGTGGTCCATCATATAGTACTCTCTAATGAATTCACTATATGAAATCAATTGAGAACTCATAAAACTCACATGCATAGTTGACTTAAACTGGAATGGCACAGAAACAAAATTATGTCAACACGATAGGTTGCAAACCTCAAGTCGTGTGCTAGTGATTAACTATAGGTCTACTCTCGGTTAGTTCTTGAAACTTTTTCAAGATCTTTAAGACTCTCACCGACCTCTTGACATATAAGATTCTCTTGTCAAGTAACATTCCTTGACAAAAGAAATATTTAAGGGTGAGTGCGGGTTCCTGTCAAGACAAACACTTTACACAATCGGTCTTAGTTGGTCTTTGTCTTATCCAAGACATCACAACTTACCAATT
This sequence comes from Lactuca virosa, assembly GCF_052849685.1. Taxonomy (NCBI): domain Eukaryota; kingdom Viridiplantae; phylum Streptophyta; class Magnoliopsida; order Asterales; family Asteraceae; genus Lactuca; species Lactuca virosa. The sequence continues at coordinate 4,802,806 of NC_136430.1, read as the reverse complement.
TCAAATTTGCAGAAATAAGAAAACCTTTCCTATTCCATATTTGATAAGTGTTATAAACCTACTTAAGACTATGTTACTCAAGTCACAATCTTGGAGTATGACTCTAAGACTCGATATTGGAACGAAGTATGATTCACCTTTTTATTTAACCATTTTAACAATTCACGATTCCTCTCCTTAGCCATACTAGTGCACTAAGTTGTCCTTGGAGGATCAATTGTGATATGATTTCATAATCATTCAGACGATCATAAAACATGATAGAAAAGTACTCTCCCTTCTTCTTAGATTGGAGAAACATTTATCTTTCTGCCTTATTCATTCTTCTTATTCGTTCTGCCATACATTGAAACTTTTCAATAATTCAGAATTACACTTAATCTTGTAAGTATAACCATATTCACTAAACTTTTAGCAAATCATGACGAATAGTCTCATCGTTCTTTGTGGTGGACTTGACCAGTGCACAACATTGTGTACCGCACCCTCCAGTCCTTCACTTGACTCACATTCTTATGTGAACAAGGAATTGGTCTTAATTTCTCAAATACGAAGGTTTTCATTCATCACACAATACAAGTTGTATGATTCCAAGTTTCTGTCCAATTGAGACTTGGGCGATCAGAATCTTTCCTTATTTGGTAAATTTATGTCACTACCACAAATAACATAACAAAGAATCACATCTATTTCAATATTGCTAATAATAGAAACAAGCAAACATCGATTTTCACAAATAACATTGCAAGGACATATAAATAAGATAAAACTCGAAATTTCATTTATTTATAAAACGCGGAAAAAAAAAACTTGTCCTTACGACGCAAATAAAATGAAAACTATGCTATTTCATATTCCTAAGCAATCTATCATAACTCTCTAAGTAGCAGTTCAAAAATCCGATCATCGAACTATGCGATCGAAATCCATTTCTTCGCGATCTGACTCAGCTCACTTTTCCTTTAAGCTTCCTTTCTTTTCTTCGATCCTACAAAACATCAAAATGTAATCTTATCACATCATGTATTAAGGATATACAAATAGGAACTTAATAGAGTTAGATAATGGATTTTACCTGAAGCAGAGTCATACATCTTGACTCTCCCATCTTCGCGATCCTTCCGGTAGATACGCCAGCTTTGTAACCAATGTCCCTTCTCTTGGCACTAGGAACAATTTGAGTCTTTGGGAACAACACACGAGACAATTTTAGATTCAGCCTTTCTCTTTGCCATCCGGTCAAACGGTTTGATCTTGGCCAATCCCTTTCCATTGGGAAGAGAAGACTTTTCTGGACTTCCAATGTTGTCATCATCAATGTCCATGGAAGCTTGGAAGGTTGATCTACCGGTCAAATTTGCCTTACCAGTGCGCCAAATCATTGTTGATTCAGCAGCAATAAGCAAATAGGTTAGATCAATGAGGGTCATGTCGTGGTCCATCATATAGTACTCTCTAATGAACTCACTATATGAGTCAGGAAGTGATTGAAGAACCAAGTCAACAACCAACTTCCTTGAGACATTAACACCCAACATTCCCAACTTGTCAATATGTAACTTCATCTCCTAGATGTGAGTACATACGAACTTTCCATCTTCGTGTTTGCTAGCCAATAGGGCTTGAGTGACCTTGAACTTTTCAAGTCTTTGAACACATGGGTCAGGGAGAATTATTAGAGGAGGTGGAGGAAGTGAAACATGATTTCCATTTCCACGATCTAATCGTGGAACATCATCTTCATGTGGAAAGCTTTTTCCATTGGATTCGGGAAGACCATAGTTGTTAGATTTTGACATCTACAAAACGGGAGAAATTCAAGTTAGTCGATTTAATCCTTAATATAACACCCAAATGAAATATTAAGGCTAGGATCCAACATAATATTCTACAATTCGGAAAAGGGATGCCGTAATCCAATTACAGAATATTTGAAGGTAGGTAAATGACGATTTACCAATTTCCACCATGAAAAACGAAAAAGAAATTTAGGTTTTAAATGAATTGAAACTCCTAGATCTTTTGAGATTCACTGAACTTTTCAATGGCATGTTTAATCTCGATAATGCCCTTCAAGTTTGTGACTGGGATGTCGAGGATCACAAACATGGTTTGGATAACCATGGAAATTAGCTTGGTACTCTTGAAGATGTCTATCATCTAATCAATGTGCCGGTTAACCACACACGCTCCATTTATCTATGATAATCTACGAGCTACCCATTGCCATCCTTCATTGGTCCCATATTAGTGTGCCGGTTAACCACACACGCTCCACTAACGACCAACAAGGTGCAATGTGCAATTTCATGGATTAGCAGCAACTCCACAATTTTCCTAAAGTAACTAAGATTTGGGAATTTATAAAAGTGTTTAGTTACTTCGTATTTCATTATACTTATAATGGAAGGTTGTGTCCTATCCTACCCGTTCGGCTAACGACCAACAAGGGTGCGGTGGGTAAGAGTGGATACCCAATGGTGGTCATTTTACAGGTCGCTTCCTTAAACACCCCTTATAGACTAGCTTCATGAATGAAGCCTACTAACTGCAAGACTGACATTTACTTATACATATATAATATTAAACTTTTAATTCTATATAGTATAAGGGTGTATTTTATACTTTTAAAATACTAGGTGGTTTAATCTATTAATAACATAGACTTTCAATTTGATTAATCTTAAACAATATACTTATGGATTTATTAATTATCCCTTTTAATTAAACACTTAATTAACTTAATAAAACCATAAGGGTGTAATTTGAACTTTTCAAAATACTAGGGTTTTAGAATTCAATATTTCAAAATTAATACCTTTTAATAAAATTTTAAATTCCAAAACTTGAGGATAAATTTTGAAACCTTTCAAAATATTATGGTTTAACTATTTAAATTTCAAAAACTAAAACTTTTAAGTTCAAATTTAAACTATAAAACCTAAAGGGTGTAAATTGAAACTTTTCAAACTTACTAGGTTAAATATTTGAATCATAATAATCCTATATTATCCATATTTAACCAAATCCATTAATTTTGATAAGGATAACCATAGCAAACATGAAAAATCGATTTTAGGCAAGAAAAACGGGTTTTGGTAATTATCCTCATCAAAAACTGCTAAAAAAATCGAAAATCCCGGCAACAGCACCCTGGACTCGCCGAGTTCATGCAACTCGTCGAGTCCACTGAAGGACTCGCCGAGTCGGCTTCACAGACATCAAAAATTCGACTTTTTGATCCTGTGGTAGTTCACTTTTGCATCTATTCAACTAGAAAAACTACCTAGGCTCTGATACCACTGATGGGTTATGAACATAACATCATTCCTATGGTGTTCATGCAACCGTAATTGCTATGATCTAGGTTTTTCTAATTTGAACATACAACATTGAATACCAAAGCAATGAACTCTAATCTAGAATGCTTATTTCGAAATAGACATAATAAACAAGTTAGAATGATTACCTCAACTTGTTATGTAGTAATAACAAGAACTCCTTGACCTTTGAAAGCTTAGTGCCTCTAATGTTGCACCTCTAATGGAATCACAAACACCCAATGCAACAAGATGACTTAGGAGAGAGAAGAAAACGGCTAGGGCAACTCCAAGAAGCATAGGGCCGATTTCCATATAAAAAGGGATCTATTTATAGTTGAGGCTATTAGGGTTTTATGGTGGAAACCCTAATTTCCTTGCTTAGGGATTAAGCAATCCATGGAGCCCATCTAGAAAACCCTTGGATGAAATCTTCTTGGACTCTCCATAGATTTCATCCAATCCCTTTCTATTAGGAATCCATAGCCCAACTAGAAACTATCAGATAATTGCAATATCAATCCCCTTTATTTAATCAGTCTCTTTTGATCACCAAATTAATTCCAAATTAATTTCCGATCAATACTAATTAAATAATATGATTTCCAAATAATATATTAATCTTGTAATATATTAATAAAACCATTTTGAGTATGAATTTATTATTCATATAATAAATTCTACTCTCTCTCCTCTTGTCATCCGATCAAGTTGCATGAGTGAAGGCAACCCAAAAGAACCATGCTCATAATCGAGTTAAGTACATACCAAAATAGTTATGGGCTTAGACACCTAATCCAACAGTTACTTCTATATGTTATCTGTTTATGTGTTGGTACCTTGGGGGAACTCACTAAGCTTCGTGCTTACAGTTTTGTTTATGGTTTCAGGTTCTTCAAAGGACCATGGCAAAGTGAAGGCGTGACCGTACACATCCTTGATTTTACTACTGATTAGATCTTGGGAGACTCTAATTTTAAATCATATTTTGGAAACAATGGTTTTGTAAACACTTTTATTAATAATTGGGTTGTTTTGAAAAGTTTAAATTGGTTGTGATTTTTAAGGATGATACAGTTTGACCACAAGTCAAATAGGTCAAAGTCAACGGTCAATAGCTAAAGTCAACCCCCAAACGAATCCCACGTTATGATCACTCATTGGTCACGTCGTGGCATCTTCACAACAAAACAATCGCGATGGCACCAATCGTTACGTCGTGGCAAGCTGACTACCACGTCATGAAATATCAACTTTCACAATTTAATGGGTTACACTATTAATCCTTCAAGCCACCCTTTCATACTTTCTAGATGGATTTCTTACTTCTATTCCAACATAAAAATCGTAGCTTTTTACAGAAATGCATGCCCAATGCAAATCTTGATCTCAAACTAGGTCAAAATGGGGCAAAAACACCAAAATCTCATGCAAGGAGTTCAATACACAAAAAAAACTTCAGATCCAAAAGATATGGGGACCAAGGTGAGCTATAAAGTTGCAAACTTTAACTCATCTAACCAACTCAAACTCGAAGATTAGCTAAGAAATGCCATATATTCTAGATCTATGGAGAGAGAACCAAAACTTGGAAGCTTTATACCTTCCCAAGCTTCACAACATACATGAGATGGAAGATCTAGAGTGATACACTCTTCCAACCAGCAAGCACACCATATCCTTCTTCTTCAAGGGCTAAAATCATCATAAATAGCTCACAAGGTCAAAATGAAGGCTAGGATTTCATGGAGGATGAAAGGGAGGTGATGGAGGTTTAGAGTGTGCAAACCCTAACCCTCACTTCCCTTAGATAAGGGCACAAATCCCAGAATTAGGGTTAAGCCTTTAGGCGGCCGCTACGTCGTGCCCATCAGCTTGTCACGTCCTGTCACACAAGGATGATGCACGTTTAAACAGTTATTGCCATGTCGTGGCAACCAATGTCCCACGCATGGCACAATGTTTTTGCCAAAAAACCCCATCTTTGATCCCATTAAGTCTTTAGTTGATCCGACCTAGAAAACGGGTGTTATATATATATATATATATATATATATATATATATATATATATATATATATATATATATATATATATATAAGGGTTAAATTGAGAAAAACAAAAGTTGAAAATGGGGGAATCAATTTTAGACACACATTTAGTTTACTGCAAAACAATTGATCGTATCAGCGAAAAATGAGAAAGATATACATGTGTGCTTTCAACAAAACATGTTTCCTTAAACTATGTTAGTAATTACCTTAATATATACAAAAACATAGTTTTTTCGTTTTTTAATTTTTAAAAAGCTACTTTTATCGAAAAAAAGATTTTAAATATATCATAATTTATAATTTTTTATTCTCTATAAACAGACTTCCATATTGACATAGCTTAAGATAAAATATTTTTTTATAGTTTCAGCTCTCGTTATTCATATGTGAATAAAAGTGCATCAGATGTTTATTATAGTACATTCGTTATTCACTTATTAATAAAACGCATGCTTAATTTTTTTTTACAATTTAAGTATCATTCATATATGAACATACCATGTAATAAAGTTTTTTTTACCTAGAATATATTTTTTACATCAACTTTCGTCATATGTTCTATTAATATATGAATAAAACGTATATTATCTCGTCATATGTTATATTCATATGTGAATATAACATTTATCAGATTTTGATATAGTTTATTTGTTATTCATATATGAATAAATAGTATGTTAATAAAAGACGAAATGTTTTGAAAATTCAAACTACTTACTTAATACGTGTGTAATGTACTAGTTTTAATCCTACTAACTTAGACACAAAGACAAACACACGAAAGGCAGTGTACCTATCGATTAGCAATATAGTTTAAGCAAGTAGGGTATCGAACGCATGGAAGGGTAACAATTAAATTATATACTAGTATTACCTAAATAAAAACAAGTAATAAAAGGGGGGGTTTTCTCTAGTTTTGCAAGACTAGAAACTTAAGCAATCAAATAACACTTAAAAAAAGACAATTAACAACTAAATGAGAATGAAAAACAACTATATTTAATAAGATAAAAGAGACTTCCATTTAGATTTCCATTCACTTATTCCTATGGTTGATTTCGTGGAAAGTGAAATGGATTAATATATCAATGATTACCGATTTCTAATGTGATTAGGTTCATCTTCACTATTACTAATCCATTAGCAAACAAGTTAATTCAAACAGTGTCCAATTGATTAAACTAACAAGTTTCCTAGTGTTCATTTCGAATCAAGTAAGACTTGTAATATTAGTCAGCTAAATTTGTTAATTCAATCAACTCATATGTGGATGTTCATCACACATTCTCACACATTAAGTTACTTATTTTCTAGTTAACCCTAGGTTCATGTTCACTAATACTAGGCATACAATCTTGTTTTCATAAAACTATATGATTCAAGAAATTAAGAAGATATTCATACAACTCAATACACTTGGTTATTAACAAAAAATAATTATCATTAACATGCAAGGATCTTTTAACAAGCTTAACAAGATCAATAACCAAATCAAATTAATCCAAGCCACTCAATTAAACCATATTCATAAGATCCTCTACAACTAAATAGAAGTATGGAGTTTAGCCCGTAACTTCAGCAATAACAATCATAAACTCAAAATCTAATGTTATCAACATGATTAAAAACAAAGATTGAGAGAAAAGTGATACTTTAATGCCTTTGATCTCTTCAAACTTAAGCTCCTAGTTGAAAATCGAAAACTAGAACTTCTCAGAACCTTTCTAGCCTCTAAAAATCATCCAAAGCCTCCATCATCAGTTAGGGTTTTGGGAATAAACGATCTATAAATAGATTCCAAAATATATCTCCAACTCGTCGAGTTTTTAAGATAAACTCGTCGAGTTTTTTACTTAATACGCATGTACGGCAAGGCATCCTTATATCGTGAACTTTCAAGAAAACTTGTCGAGTTGAGGGACCAACTTGTCAAGTTCCTCTTCATTTAAGCCTTCTTTCTTCAAAATCCAATCTCCAAGTTTCCAGTTGCTAGTTCTGCTTCCTTTTTCACCCGAGCATGTCTTTATTACTGAAAATGAAATTTTAACATACTTAAGCATCTTTTGTTCACTATTTGAGATAAAATGTCACACCCCCATACCAAGACGGCGGAAACGTTCGGGGGTGGAGGACGTCATGTACAGTATCACAACAATTGTATCATAGTAAATCAAAGCAAACACAACCATTACATTGAATATATATAAGGTATTTACATATGTTCGACACATAGTTTGTATAGAACAAAATGTATAACCAAAATTATAAAAGACGCGACTCTAAAAGCTCCGTCTTCTCAAAAACCTGCAAATGTACATGTGTACTAGTTCCCTAAGAATACAAGAGGTTTTGAAAGAGTATCAGCATTTATGCTGGTGAGTTCATAAGTATGTTTTTGTAATGAAAACCTTTCTGTGAATCTGTAAAATGTTTGCATGTTCTCAAGAAAATCCAATATTTTCTTTAGTAATGAAAAGTAGTCTTAAACCCTAAGATCAAAATGTATGTTCGTTACTATATTTTGTAGTAGTATATGAAAATGTTAGTCTGTATGTCTGGATACCACCAGTTGTGTTGTATACTGTGTTCTGTACGAAAACCTTTGTATGAAAACCCTGGCTATCACCAGTAATGTATAATGTGTTTTGTATGAAAACCTTTGTATGAAAACACTGGCTATCACCACTAATGTATAATGTGTTCTGTATGAAAACCTGGCTATCACCAGTATGTACAGTAGTTTTATTACTTAAAATAAAACCATGTATTTGTATTCCCTGGAATCCTCCAGTTGTAGTGTATGATAGTTCTATTAATGAAAATAAAACTATTTGAAGAATTGAAATCCCATAAACAAATGGTTAGTTTGTACTGTTGTGAGTTTGGTATAACCATGCTTGATATGACCTAGTGACCTCTACGACATTCTTCAGTCATCGGATGTTATGACATTTGTCACCCCATGCATGCATGCCTAACTATAGCTAGCAGTTTAGGTGTTGGATTGTCGGTCCCGAATAGATCTATTCACAAATCTCACGCTCTCCATCCAGGAGACTCTGGTTATACTGTAGTAGTATATATAGTTCCGCACCCCGAAGGGTACAATTAAAGTAGTGCCTCACAACCCGGTATTAACTAGTTTACGTGTAGTGTTGTAGTGTTCTCTTGTACTTGAAACTGCATGTATACTTGTAGAGTAAAAATAATTATACTTAAATAATTATTTAGTATTATACTCTTGTTTTCAGAAAATAGTATTGTATGCCATAAACTATATCTATCATAGTTTATATGTTTGTTAATGTACATGCTTTGGAATTGATGAAACCGTATGTTGAACCCCAAACTATACCTATTGTAGTTTGCATGTATGTTAAGTATTCGATTCATGTATTGTACTGAAAACTTTGCAATGATGGTTGTATGTTGAAAACTTCCCTTATGCTTAGCATGTTACAAAAGGGATAAAATATCTAAATATTTTATAAAATGTAGTGATCTCTTTGTTGTATCAATTGCATAAGTTTTTAATTCTGTTGAAATCATTTATATAAGGACACAAAAATTCATTTGTGTTTTGCTTGTATTCCCCATGAAAACGTTAAAAACAGTAAAAGTGTAGGGGTATGAACTCACAGTTGATTATGTGCACGTGCTCGACAGCAAAACCGGAAAGATGACCCTCGAGTTGGAGTACGCGGAAATTAACGGTATCCTAATGATAATTAAACACATAATTATATTTAAATTAGTGAATCCATTAATTAAAGTGTTAGAAAACACTCGCTTTTTGGTTAGGAATGTTGCCGAGACCGGTTTGAAGTGTAAAAAGAGGGTTTTCAGCCAAGGTTCCTGGTGCAAGGCTGTTTGCGGCCGTGAACTAGGTTTGCGGCTGTGAACTGGTTTGCGGCTGTGAACTGGTTTCCAGCCTTTGAAGATATGAAGGCTGTTATTGGTGTTCTTGGTGAAAATATGAATATTTTAAGGTTTGTTATTGAGGATATGAATGTTCTTGGGAGGTTCTTGGGAGCAACTTGAGAGTGTTTTCGGGTGAAAAAGATGAGAAATGAAGAATCTCTCCGGGAAAAACCTTTATACCAGTTGGGTTTACGGCTGGAAATGGGTTCACGGCTGTAAACGGGTTTACGGCCGAGGAGTTTACGGCCCATCGGTTTACGGCCGTAAACATCTGGCTGAACGATTTTGCTGATTTTTTGAGGGAAATCTTGATTTTTCGAGCGTTTTTTGGTTCCGAAAACTTATATACAGCCGAGCCCCTGATTGGATGCATCGCAATATACTACGAAGTCTTCTATCCCTTCGGGGAGGGACAGTATCGGTGCGGTGCACAAGGCTCGTTTTAGGGTTTGGAATGCCTTCCCTTGTTTCTCTACCCAGTCAAAGGCCACGCCTTTCTAGGTCAATGTCGTAAGAGGCTTCGCAATCCGAGAGAAATTTTGAATGAACCTTCGGTAGTAGCCAGCGAGGCCTAGAAATTGGCGAATTTCTGTAGGCGTCTTCGGTGTTGACCAGTTCTCAATAGTTTTAATCTTGGATGGGTCCACGTGGATTCCTTCTTCGCTAATCACGTGTCCTAAGAATTCGACTCTTCGGATCCAAAATTCGCACTTAGAGAACTTTGCGTAAAGCTTCTCCGATCGTAGGGTTTCCAGGACCTGTCGCAGATGATCGCTATGCTCTTTCATTACTTCTAGAGTAGATAAGTATATCATCAATGAAGACGATGACGAACTGATCCAAGTAAGGACGGCATACTCTATTCATCAAGTCCATGAAGACTGCGGGCGCATTGGTTAGTCCGAACGGCATCACTACGAACTCGTAGTGTCCGTAGCGAGTTCGGAAGGCTGTTTTCGGAACATCCTGCTCGAGCACTCGTAACTGATGATACCCGGACCTTAGATCAATCTTGGAAAAGTACCTCGCCCCTTGCAGTTGGTCAAATAAATCATCTATGCGAGGAAGAGGGTAACGATTCTTGACCGTCAGTTTGTTGAGTTCCCTATAATCGATGCACATACGGAACGATCCGTCTTTCTTCTTCACGAACAAGACCGATGCTCCCCAGGGTGAGAAGCTTGGTCTTATAAAGCCCTTGCTGAGCAGTTCGTTAAGTTGACCAGACAGTTCTTGCATCTCAGCAGGCACTAGGCGATAAGGCGATTTTGCTACGGGGGTAGCTTCGGGGAGTAAGTCGATTCGGAACTCGACCTGACGTTGCAGAGGTAAACCTGGTAGCTCTTCTGGGAAGACGTCGGGAAAATCGCGTACTACGGGGAAGTCTTTTAGGTCTTTCGTTTTCTGGCTCGTGTCGACGACGTGTGCAAGGAATGCACGATATTCCTTACGCAAGTACTTCTGAGCTTGAATACTAGAGATGATACGAAGACTCGTACTGGGTTTGTCTCTGTAGATCATTAAGGTTTTGTTATTGGGTAGGTTTAGATGGATGGCTTTGTCGAAACACAGGATATCGGTACGGTGGAGACTCAGCCAGTCCATGCCTATGATGACATCGAAACTCTTGATCGCTACCGGTATGAGGTCGATAGGAAACGAATGATTATCTAACGTGAGTGTACAACCTATGTAGATTTCGTTAGAAGTCTCTGTCTTTTCGTTAGCCATTTCTACGACGAAGGTTTCTTTTAGTGGTTGCGGTGATTGTTTAAGTAAATGTTTGAATTTTTGGTTAACGAAGCTCCTTTCTGCCCCACTATCGAATATGATATAAGCATAAGAGTTATCGAGAAGGAACATACCCGTGACTACGGTGGGGTCTACCACTGCTTCATTGTGGCCAATAGCAAGTAGTCTGCCAGTTCCTCCTGCGTTCCCAGCCTTCAGACAGTTTCTTTTGAAATGCCCTACTTCGCCACAGCCGTAACAGGCCTGGCTTGCTCCCGAACTGGGGATTTGGGAAATAGGTTTGGGTGGTGTTCTGCAAAACCGGACGGTATGGCCCTTCCGGTCGCAATTGGTGCAGTGCATCTCACGGCAGGGGCCGTTATGATGGAAAGAGCACTTATCGCACTTGGGTAGATTCCCCGCATATGTTTTGGCGGGCACAGGGGCAGTAGGAGTAGTGGCAGCGTGGACAGCCACTGTTCGTTGGTTATTGGAAGAGGATTTGGCTGATTTTCCTTTCTTTCGATCCCACCGCTTTCTTTTGTTGATGGAGGTGTGGGTTGGGGCAGAAGTGGTGGTTGTAGTAGCTGATGGAGTGGAGGGAACTTCATGATCAATCAGCCTTTGGGCCAATTCCTTGGCACTTTCGAAGGTCGCAGGTTTTGATGATAGAACGTTCCCTCGATATGGGGGTACTAGACCCCAGATGTATCGCTCGATCTTTTTGCTTTCGGTGGGCACCATGTTAGGGCATAGAGCCACCAAGTCGCAGTACCTGGCCGTATAGGCTACGATGTCGGAACCCTGCATTTTGAGGTTCCAGAGTTCCTCCTCAAGTTTCTGAATTTCGCCCCTCAGGCAGTACTCCCGCGTCATGAGGTCCTTCAGTGTGTCCCAGCCCATGGCGTTGGCTGCGACCAGGGAGAGTGATTTGACATGGCCATTACACCACGTCAAGGCCCTTTGGGTGAAGGTGCAAGCAGCAAATTTTATCTTGCTTCCTTCGGGGCATGAGCACATTTCGAAGATCGCTTCGGTTCTCTCAATCCATTGGGATAGTGCAAGGATCCCTCCGGTTCCATTGAAGTAAGTAGGTTTGCAGCTGATGAAATCCTTATAGGTACACTCTCGTGCACGTGGGTGGATTTCACCATGGCTGGAGTTTGTGCCAGTTCCCGTTCCACTAACACCACCAGAGTTGACTTGCGCCAGCGCGGCGGTCTCAGCTGCAGTCACAGCTGCTTGAAACATCACCGGGTCAAACTGTGATGGGGGAGGTGGTGGTGGTGTTTGATCCACAGGCGTGCGTCTGGTCGGACACTTGCGAGGAGGCATCTTTTACTGAAAAATTTTAAAAGATGATGACAACAGTGAGAATCAATTGTAAGTATGATGAGAGTGTCTCATGGAATAAATCGCCATGGTCTAACAATTAGATAGATGCATATCAATAGAGTAAGAAAACACAAGGGCATGAACTTCCAAATAGATTAGACAACTGCCAATATTACTGGTATTACTGATGTAAAATGAGTTCAGGAAAAACGACCTAACAATTGGTCTTACATCAAACCATAAGGAGAATGTTGACAGTTTAGAGGGCTAGTTATAGTACTTTCAAAGTCGGGAATGTTTTACAGACAGGTGAGACGGAGGTATTGAAGAGGAAGGCTATTCTTCTTGGGAAGAGAGAGGATGAGTAGATAATCTTCTGCTGGCGACGGGCACCCCTCTCTGGGTTACCCTTGAATCAGCCATTGTATCTATGCGAGAATGGAGAGAAGATAGTTAGTAGACGTACTAATCCTAAGATACTTATAAGATGATCGTTATTAGTCGACCCAATACTTGCATAATGCATACCAATTACATGTAATCGAGACAGGATAAACCTTCGAATAAGTGACCCTAACTCTAAATCCACAACCAAACAAGGAACAGGAAGTAAAGCAAAGATCACAGATTCTAAGTCTATAGCGTCTTAGTCACATGTAACTGTAGTGTATCCACTTAGCAACTATTGCCCTACTAGTAACGACCTTTTTAGTTTTCACATATGTAAATTACAGGAAATGCAGAATACTCCTATAGTATTCTTGTTCAAATGTTCTTGTAGTAGTGTTGGTAAGTTTTTAGACTTGTTGCAACACCACAACCACTCTTAGGCACAGGCTAGTCACTCCTAGGTAAATGTAGTTGATCAGGCTACATCCTCCCAGATTTGACTATATGTCTCTAAGCCTAATTGTGCTGCTCAACAATCTTAATACTTTTGTTCTGTTCTAGTATGATACTGACCCTTAGTGTGAATGGATGTATATATATACTTAGTTAAATATTTTCTTATTTAATAGTATATATTCTTGGTCAGAGTGTTTTGATCCCGATGTGTTTATAGTTCGTATATCTTTTATGGGTTGATATACTTGATTCACTATAAACAATGCTCTGATGCCAATCTGTCACACCCCAAAACCGAGAACGGCGGAATACGTTCTGGGGTGGAGGACGTCATGTACAGTATCATAACAATGCATAATAGTAAAGACAAGCAACAACATCCATTGCATTAATATAATAATTGTAATACAAGCGTGTTCTGTATAGTTTGTTAGACACCAAAAGTATAATCAAAATAAAGAGGAGTCTTGTATGTGCTCCATCTTCTCAAAAGCTGCATCTGTACCTGTCTACTGATAACCTGAGAATACAAGTTATTTTGAAAGCGAGTATCAGCATAAAGTTGGTGAGTTCATGAGTATTTAGTGTCATTGCTTGTATAAAAATGATTACAACCATGTAGTATAATATTTGATCTCAATGTTGGAAAATAGTATGCTCCCTAGGAAAACCCTATGTTTTCCAGTAAAAGTGGTCTTCTACCAAGACCCGGTTGTATGTATGTTGGATCCTTTGAAAATGTAAAAGTTTTCCCAGAGAAACTATTAGTAGGAAAATATAGTTTTAGACTTCATTCATGTAAAGTAATTTGGGAAAATAGTGTTTTACCCCAGCAGTATCACTGCCAGCTAATGAAATAAAAATGCAGACTCCAGGTAGTATTAAATGTACAATACACCTCGAGGAGTCTGTTTTGCCTTTATTTCTTAATGTATTAATTAAAGGTCGAAATATGAACTTGTATGTAACCATGCTGATTGACGATCGAATCCCTGATGACCCTCCGAGTCATCTGTAGAAATGTGACATTTTGTCACCCCTGGGCCTAGTCGGCTCGGACTGTAGCTAGCAGTCGGGATGTGGGAGTGTCTGTCCCGTATAGATCTATACACATAATGCCCGCTCTCCCTCCAGGAGACTCTGGTTACACGGTGATAGCACAGTGAAGTGTCGTATCGAGAGATAGTATGTCACATTCTGTTGTAGTATGTTCTCTTTGTATAATGTATATTGTACTTTCTGGTATAGTGTATAGAGTGTTCTCTTGTATAGTATATAGTATTCTCTCTTTATAGTGTTTAACATGTATTGACTCATAACCGTTCGGACTCTGGTAGGTACCATTGTAATAGTATACACGAGTAGTAATCCTTAACTATACCTATTATAGTTAAATAGTAAGGTTGGTTGCATGCCTTTGATACACAAAGGTATTGAACTGAAGTGAAGACTTTAATATTCAACACGAATATATATAATATATAACTAAAAATTCAACGACAGTCGGACAGATAACAATATACCCTAAGTCCACAATCAAACAAGAACAGGAAGTAAGGTGAGCTATCAGTCCTAAGTCCTTCAAGTCTTACTTATATAAATATATTGGTGTAGATATGGTTTGGGAACAGAAGGAGTTTAAAAGAGTTTAGAAATATTTTTATAACAATTTAACATGAAAATGAGTTTGATAAACACTTAAAGCAGTTTTGTTGGTAAAGCAGTTAAAAGTATAAAAATCCTTTTGGTTGCAAGTTATAAATCACATGTGATTGATACTATAACTTGATTGATTCAACTTGTATCCCCCCATAAAAGCATTTAAAAACATTTAAAAGGTTGATTAAGGGGTATGAACTCACCTGCAATGAGTGAAGTGGATGGAAGTGTCGGGTAGGATGCTAGGTGTCAAGTGAGGACTTGATCACACACACGGATCCTATGTAACATGTAGTGATACATAAATGTATCTAATTAGTTATTTAATCACTAATTAGGTAAGTAAAGACACTCTAATGCATGAAGACACTTTGTTTCAAGTTCAAGGAGTGCTAAAGGTTGCATCTAAGGAGTGTATGGCCTCACTATGGAGTTTACACTTCAATTGGTTACACTTAAGTGTGTTTACGGTTTCTGGACCATTGTCCCCATGAGTTTACGGCCGTAAACTCATGGTAATGGTGTCATTGGGTGTTCAAAGGTCTTAAACTACTCAAGGAATTATGCTAGACTCGAATCCATGGCTTAGGAAGTGATTGGGGCTAGAAATGGACACTTCTTGGAGTTTACGGTCCTTGGACCACTCCCTTGGGAGTTTACGGCCGTAAACACATGAGTTTACGGTCGTAAACTCATGTTGGTTCATTTCTCTTGTGTTTTGGTGGTTCTAGGCTATGCATGCAAGGTTCTAGTCACTTACACAAGCATAAGAAGGTTTTTAAGGCACTTAAACATTCTTAGAAGGTGTTTACGGTTTTGGGAGGCCTTCCCAAACCGTAAACTCATGTTTGTCTCATCCTTACACGTTTTTGGGGTTCCTAGTTCATGCATGTAAGTCCTTAGTGCATTACTCAAGCATTGGAAGGAGTTTGGGGCTTCAAAACCCTTCTTTGGGGTGTTTACGGTTTTGGAATGTTCCAAAACCGTAAACCCACGTTCTTGGGGTTTTTGGGTGTTTAATCCATGAATACTAAGCCAATAACTAGTTAGATGAAGTATACTTATTTATAGGAAGCTTGTAGAGGTGTTTTAGGACCCAAAAACGCAAATGTGTTCTTGGTGTTCTTGAAGATTTGAAGATTCTTTGAAGATCTATGTAAAAATCGGAATCCTTTGGATGAGAAGGTGTAGAAACACCAGATTAAGTGTTGTTTAAAAGGATCTAGGAAGAAAACTTACATTTTTGGGCGGATTTGGAAGAAGATGATGATGATACTTGAGAGAAAAACTTGTGTTCTTGAGTGGAAGGTGGTAAAAAGTGAGGACAAGGGGTAAACTCATGTTGTATGCATGAGTTCTTGGAGAGAAGGGTGTTTACGGCCCAAACACCCCATGTTTGGCCGTGAACACCTAGTTAAGGTGTCGGGTTGTCCGGTTTATTACACGCCACTAATTACGTCACATCCAATTAATAAATTGTTTGATGAAAAATAAAATAAAACACCAAACGGGTTTAAATCCGGCCAAAATGCATTTGAAATGTTTTTGAATATTATTTTTTTTGACGTATTTAACTGTGGAAATTATACAAAGAAAATTTCGGGTTGTCACACCATCTGCACAACTCCTAAAAAGATAGGGCTCATCCCAGAAATAATATTTGATTTCTGAAAAGGGCTTCGTTTTCTACAGGTAAGAGAGCCCTTTTGGAAGAAAATTTTCTGCCAGGAAGTTTGCAATGTCAGCATACCATTGTTATTCCTCCATTATCACCATCAAGTACTCTTATGGAAAGCGCCCAATACCCTTGTTATCCATCTCGTCCCTTTCCGGATTTTCTAATCTAGATAGATGGTCGGCTGCTACATTCTCCATCCCTTTCTTTTCCTTGATTTCGATGTCAAATTCTTGAAGTAAAAGCACCCATCGGATCAATCTAGGCTTCGCATCCTGCTTGGCAAACAAATACTTGATAGGATGGTTAGTAAAAACAATAGTTTTAGACAAAATAAGGTAAGGACGATATTTTTCAAAGGCATAGACCACGACCAATAATTCCTTTTCAGTAATAGTATAATTCTCTTGGGCCGGATTTAAGGTCTTGCTCGCATAGTAAATGGGTTGAAAGTTCTTGTCAACCCTTTGAACAAGTATAGCTCCTAAGACAAAATCACTCGCATCACACATTATTTCAAAAGCTATGTTCCAATTCGGGGCGATAATGATCGGGGCATTAGTTAATTTTTTTTGAAAATCTCAAAAGCAGCTAAGCATTCTTTCGAAAAATTAAAAGGTGCATCTTTCTAAAGGAGTTTAGTTAAAGGCAAAAACCCGCATGACCTAAAAAACTCCTAACGCCCTTCACATTAGTTGGTGGGGGTAATTTAGCAATAGTATCAATTTTTGCCCGATCCACCTCAATCCCCGCTTTGGATACTTTATAGCCTAAAACAATGCATTCTTTTACCATGAAAATACATTTTTCCCAATTCAAGACTAAATATGGTCTTTTCACACCTAGCAAGCATCAAATCAAGGTTAGTAAGACAATCATTAAAAGAAGAGCCAAAAACAGAAAAGTCATCCATAAATACTTCTATAATTTTTTCCACCATGTCGTGGAATATTTCCGTCATGCATCGTTGAGAGGTTGCCATCGCATTGCATAACCCGAAAGGCATGCATCGATTGGCAAAGGTTCCACTCAGACAAGTAAAAGTCGTCTTCTCGTGATCAATTGGGTCAATAGGAATCTGGAAATAACCTGAAAATCCATCTAAGAAACAATAATAACAGTGGCCAGATAATCGCTCAAGCATTTGATCAATAAAAGGAAGAGGGAAGTGGTCTTGGCAAGTGGCATCGTTTAGCTTTCGATAATCGATGCACACCTACCAACCAGTTACCTTTCGTGTGGGTATGAGCTCGTTCTTCTCGTTTGTCACGACCCTCAACCGCCTTTGATGTTGCACTACCGGCTTCGCGCCTTCTTCAAGGTTGATCTAGTAAGAGCAACTAGAAGGACTAATTCCTTTTATGTCGATAATTTTCCACATGATGGCATTCTTTCTTTTATTCAACACCTTTACGAGATCTTCTTTTTCAGTTGGTGTAAGGTCAGAAGCTATAAGCACAGGTTTTTGATCACTCTCTTATAAAAATGCATATTCTAAGTGTTCCGACAAAGTTTTCCCGTCAGGTCACGACTTTTCGTCCAGTAACGGAACTCGTCGAGTTGTGGCCAGTTTTCCCATCAGGTTGCGACTTTTCATCCCAACTCGCCGAGTTTATCTCCGAAACTCATCGAGTTGAGTTTCCAGCATTTCTGGTTAGTTCGTCGTATTCGCTTTCTTCGAGGAGCCTTTCTATCTCCTTTAGGTCTCTTTCAGCATCGAAGTCATCTTCTAAAGCAATGGTGGATTTACTCGACTTGTCTTCTTTCCATTCCTCCAATAATTCTTCCAAAATGTCCACCGAGAAGGCTGTGTCGTCACTATACTTCGAATGCTTCATGGCTTGATCGACTCAGAATGTAACAGAATCATCGCCTACCCGAAGGATAAGTTTTAATTCTCTTATGTCCACTATAGCGCATGCGGTGTTTAGGAAGGGTCTTTCAAGAATGATCGGCACTTGATGGTCTTCTTCCATATCTAAGAATATGAAATCCGTGAGAAATACGAACTTATCAACTTTCACCAATAGGTCGTCACATATCCCCCTTGGAAATGTCTCCGTCTTGTTTGCTAGATGGATCGCCATTCGAATCGGTCTCGGCTCTGGAAGGTTCAACTTCTTAAAGAATGAATATGGCATAAGGTTCACACTCGCCCCCGAATCAGCCAATGCATAACTAGTAGCTAAATTCCCGAATTGGCATGTCAAAGTAAAACTACCTGGGTCACCCATCTTCTTTGGCAATTTATTCGACATTTCAGCTGAACAATTTTCATTAAGAACCACCTTGGATGCTTCCTCCATCTTCTTTCTATTTGTGAGAAGGTCCTTCAAGAATTTGGCATACTTGGGCATTTGTGCAACCGCCTCAATGAAAGGGATGTTGATTTGAAGGGCTTTGATGTGCTCCAGGAACTTTTGATAGTCTTCATTTTGTTTATCTTGTGTAGCTCGGCTCGGGAATGGAAATGGAGGTTGATACGGCTTAAATGGAGGATCATTTTTCTGATTAGTTGGAGAACTCGTCGAGTTCTGTTCTGGAACTCATCGAGTTGTGTCGACTGTTTGCGATTTCGGGTTTTCTTTCTCTTCCTCCTGCACCTCTTTAGGATCTTCATTCTGGAACGGGTTCAGAGGAGTGATTATTTTTCCCCTGATAGTAGTCACAATATTTATATGTGTGCCTTTCGGGTTTTGCTCGGTGTTGCTAGGAAGTCTACCCGGTGTTCTTTCGTTGAAGTGACTTGCAAGTTGTCCGAGTTGCTTTTCAATATTAAGGATCGAAGCTTGCTGATTCCGAAGAAGAGCTTGTTGATCCTTCATCATAATTTGGTTCTCTTTCATCATGTTTTGATGCTCCCTTATAGCAGCATCAGCTTCATCGTATCTTTACTCGGATGTACTCACAAAATGTGCAAGCATGGCTTCAAAATATGTCTTCTTTTCTTGCACCGGTTCTTCCTTTTGATAGAATCCTCTCCCCTTTTGCCAAGACTTTTCCTCCTTTACCTTCTTGTATTCCTCATATGGTAGCCACTCCTTCTTGGCTTTCATCCAATCGTCATCAAACCTATCGCCACTCAAATAATACACTTGTGCTTTCTGGTTCCCGTTCTCATCAACGTCATAACCTTTATTAAGGTGGGGCCCGCTACAATTGTCACATCCTACTTGGATGTCGTGGATGGATTGGTCCATCTTTGTCATCCTACGATCCATGCTCTCTAGCTTAGCCATCACTGCCGCCATGTCATCAGAAACTGAGTTTACCACCCCTCGTGTTGAGTCGTGCCTTGGGTTATGATATTCTCTAGAGTGCTTGTATAATTCTTCAATCAATTCTTTTATAACTGCGGGTGCCTTCTTCGTGAGTGGTCGTTGGGAGTCAAGGAGCTTCCTGGTTGTTACATTCACTCCATCATAGAATATAGAGACTTCTTGCTGAATGTTTAGGTCATTATGATGGTAGTTCCTCAACAAGCCTTTGTATCTTTCCCACGTCTCATAGAGCCACTCGCCTCCTTGTTGTTCGAAGTTTGCAATGACTTTCTTCAACTTTGCTATTTTTGAGGGAGGGCAGAATTGATCAATGAACTCTTCGCGCATCTTAGCGCATGTTGTGATGGATCCTGGAGGTAGTGATTTTATCCAATCTTTCGCGGCTCCCTTAAACGTAACTGGTTGCATACGAAGTAGAACAATATCACGAGGTACATTAGGGATGTTGAAGTAGTCAGCTATGTCATTGACCTCGTCGATATGCTTGTATGCGTCTTCGTGATCCTTCCCGTAGAATGGATTTCCTTCAGCTGGGCAAGTATGTGACCTTTCAACTCAAAGTTTGCTATTGCTGGAATCGCGGGTTGCACAAGTCCTGGCCCGGTATCATCATACATTCTCCTATTGTATTTGCCCATGGCTATGTCTGCGATGTCAGCCATCTCTTCTTCTGGCTCGGGTTTACCTTTTTCTTCAAATTCAGGTGTGTTCGGCTCGATATCTTCTATCTTCTTGTCAATACCGTTTGATTCTCCGATTGACTTGTCCTTCTTTTTGCGAATAATCGACTCCGGATCTTCAACAGGTGGTACTACTGAAGAACTTGAACTTCCTGAAACAAAACAGAAAAACACGCGTAAAACGAACAAAACGAAACAAAAAACGAAACAGAAAATGCGACAAACTCGTTGAGTTCAGAAGTGTACTCGACGAGTCGAACGGAAAAACAAAAAAACTAAAAAAAACCTGAAGATTTTGTAACTTTATGCAAGATAAATCTCATACAAGGGATCGATAACACTAGCAAATAAAATTAACTATTATAATCGTTTCCCGACAACGACGCCAAAAACTTAATACGTGTATAATGTACTTGTTTTTAATCCTACTAACTTAGACACAAAGAAAAACACACGAAAGGCAGTGTACCTATCGATTATTAGTATAGTTCAAGCAAGTAGGGTATTGAACATAGGGAACGGTAACAATTAAAAAAAATACTAGTATTACCTAAATAAAAACAAGTAATAAGAGCGGGGTTTTCTCTAGTTTTGCAAGACTAGAAACATAAGCAATCAAATAACACTTAAATTGTAACAACCTGTTTTCAAGACATTTTCATTTCGAAATGCTGAACAAGGTTTGGGTATTAGCAGGGTTACAATCCTTGATGAAGTCTGTTATTGGGCTCATTTGAAGGTGAAGGCTATATTGGATGTTTTGGGTATTCAGTTGTGACTTGGACAAAAAAGAGTATTTCGATAATTGGTCAATCGGGCTTTATGGGAAATGGATTCAGATTCGGGATATCTGATGGCAAGTATGAATTGATAATAGTGTTGAGCGTCTCGATGCCTATCTATGGATATGTTGATGGTCGAGATCGGAGCTGTATCGAGTGAGTTATGACATTCAGAAGAGTTAGGGTTTGGGAGAAAACCCTAGTACGCGGGGCGTACCGAGTGATACGCAGGGCGTACCGAGGAGAAAAGGTCTACGCGAGGCGTAGCTGGGAAGAAGACACAGCGTAGGTGCGAGGATTGAGTTGGGGTGCACGGCCTCGTACGCGGGGCGTACGAGGTTCAAAATGAAAAACCCTAATTTTAGGGATGGACATTATATAAAGAACATGATGCCTCAAAGATCAGCCTCCCTCTCACCCATGGACAACTTTCATGAAACCCTAATCCTTCTTGTGTGTTCTTGGAGCTTAGAAGACCATTAGAAGAGTGTTTTGGTGATTTTGAAGAAGGTGCTCACTCTTGAAGATTCATTGAAGAAGCTAGAGCTTTTAGATCCAGAACCTCATCAAGCTTTGGCTCTCATTTGAGGTATAAAGTGTCAAACTTGGTGGTTACTGTCACACCCCCAAACCAGACGGCAGAAACGTCCGGGGGTAGAGGACTTCATTTGTAGTATCATAACACATGCATCATTGTAATCAAAGTACAAACAACCATTGCATTTAAAAGTAAAAGTATTTACATGTGTTCAATCACTGTATATTGACACCAAAATAATTATAGCAAAATACAGAAGATATGACTCAAAATAGCTCCATCTCCTCAAAAAGCTCGGGGAGTACCTATTTATTGTTTGCCTGAGAATACAAGTAATTTGAAAAGAGAGAATCAACATTGTTGGAATAGTGTCCAAGGTCATTAACTATTGGTCATATTTATAATAATAGGGTGTCCTTTTGGGTTGCCCTCAAGACCCAAATTGAGTAGAATAAATCAAGGAGAAATTGGTTTATTAATTATTATAGTTAATAATTAATTAGAAACTAATTGGAAATATATTTTGGAAATATATTTTGGGAATTAATTAACAGTTTAATTAATTAAAGGGTTGAATGTTCATTAATCGATAGTTGGTTAATCAGGAATGTTCCAGAACCTTATGGAATTAGGGTTGGATGAAAATCACTCTATCCCACATGGGAAAGGAGTGAAATTTCGTGGTTAGGCCTCCATCCCACATGGGAAGGAGTACTAAACCCTAGGAGACATCCAAGGCTATAAATAGGGCCTTAGGGATTTCATTCCTCCTTGCACCTTGGCTTGAAGTTTCGCCATCCCTTCTTCCTCCCCCTCTTAGGGACGATTTCTAACCCCTTTGGGTTTGTGAAATTGACCCTTCTCCTAGTTATTTTTATTCTACTCTTTGGTGTCATTGGGTGTGATACCATTAGAGGGATTCTGGTTTGGATCCTTTCATCCAAGCAACTTCATGGAGGTTCAAGATCTCAAGCATGGAGATCAAGGGCTACATAAGAGGTATGTTTTCTTACTTATGTTTTAGTTTTCTAGGGTTGATGTAATTAGCATGAAGCCATAGATCCATAGGTTGCATGTACACTTAGGTATATCGTTGTTTCGATTTTTCCGCTACCTAGTTTTAGAGTGTATTTGATGCGTAGAAATCCCAACAGTGGTATCAGAGCCATTGGTTCATGGTTATGTTCACCCTAGATCCATGTTTTCTGTAAAACTTTGTTTGAAATTGAATGGTAGAAGGATTATTGAAAAATTCGTAATTGATAATACCTTAGTCGCAGCTCACGACGTGAGAGCTTAGAGCTCACGACGTGAGCTCAGCAGAATTAGGGTTTTCAGATTTTTTCCATTTTTCAAATATGAAGCTTTATCAAATATGGATAATTACCAAATTTTAAAATGTTTTAAATCTGGAAATTGATAAATATTATTTAAATGTTTTATTTGAATTTGAATATTTATTAATAGATAAATATTGTTTAAATATGTTTATTTGAATTTGAATATTTATGTGTTTATTTGAATTTGAATATTTATTAATAGATAAATATTGTTTAAATATGTTTATTTGAATTTGAATATTTATGTGTTTATTTGAATTTGAATATTTATCTATTATTTAAATAGTGAATTTAAATATTTAATATTATTTATAAAAGAGATTTATAAATTTGAATATTACCCCCTTCTGATTTATTAATTGTTACATTGCGTCCTCGCAATTAATTAGAATTAATAATAGACAATTAATTTAAAGAGTTTTAAATTTACCCCTTATATTTATATATATTAGAATTGTGTCTATTATATGTATAAGAAAGTTACAATATGCGCCCTCGCGTGTTTAAATATTGATATTGTCAGTCTTACATCGACTAGGCTCACCCGTTCTAATGTAGGGGTTTAAGGAGGTCTCTTTGATTCCTAATGAGGTCGGTTTTTTTAATATGCTTCGCGCTTACCACCCTCACCGCCCAATTGCATTTTGTGAATGGAGTTACCGAAAGGGTTTGATAGTGATAATGGTCAATCTAAAAGTATTTTAAATACAAGTATAAAACAAAATCCCGTTTTATTAATAGAATGTGAGTTTATATTATCCATGAAAATTGCACATTCTCTTTATATTCTGTTGGTGGAGCTCGTGTGGTTAACCGACACATCAATCTAGGGTATAGTTGAGAATGATATGGAACTCGCGAATCTCAAGCGTAACTTGAGCCGGAGGCCATGCGATTTTGCAAGGTTAATTCTCAATCTATTTAATGTGAATCTTATGTTATCCATAAAAGTTGCACATTCTCTTTATAACTTGTTGATGGAGCTCGCGTGGTTAACCGGCACGTCAATTGGAGAGTATAAGTAGAGAATGATGTGGAACTCGCGAATCTCAAGCGTAACTTGAGCCGGGGACCATGTGGTTTTGTATGGTCGATTCACCATCTGTTCAATGATCCGCGGCGACCCCGTCATTGAATTTGAGATGAACATAATTCGAGATTAACATGCCATTGATAGTCAATGAATCTCAAAGATCTAGGAATTTTGTGGTGATCGAAATTGGCAAAGGGCTTTGCCTACCTAAATAACTTTATGGTGTGTTTACGGCATCCCTTTACACATCATGGAGCCAAATATGGATCCTAGCCTTATAAAATAATTTTATTTAGGGTGATTATTTTCTAAGGATAAGTAAAACAAACTATAATGGAATTTGTTATTGAATGATGTCTATAACCTTATCCACTAAAATCTACTGCTATAAAACCTTTGAAAGGATTAGCTATGAGGATGATCAATCTAGTCAAATTCATAGTTTGGGAGTAGTTCTCATAAACGAAAAGAAAGATCATGCCTTTGTTAAAGCTATTCCTTGGTTACTTCAAACATTGCATTCTAAAGTGTTAGAAAGAGCAATTGTCAAATGT
The DNA here is from genome assembly GCF_052849685.1 of Lactuca virosa. NCBI lineage: Eukaryota > Viridiplantae > Streptophyta > Magnoliopsida > Asterales > Asteraceae > Lactuca > Lactuca virosa. Next base: position 4,778,057 of record NC_136430.1, on the reverse strand, counting down.
ACGTTGTAAAATGACATATTGAAGTAAAATGGAATTTCCTTGAGTTAGGAGTTGACTAGGATTAATCGACTAGCTGACATGTACATATAATCAAATCATTTTGATTTTGATATGAACAACTTGGAATGACCATGAAGGAGTTGTGGAGCATGTTAAAGTTTCATTTTGGAATTAACATGGCAGTCATAGAAACTCAAACTTCAAAACACTCCCATATTTTACTATCATTAATAGAAGTGTCAAGAAGAAGAAAGCCAATTGCACACGGTTTAAAAGGCGATTAGTGTGGGTATACCTAATCTAGGCCCTAATACCTAGGATAAAGGAAGGCTTATTCTAAGACATGTTCTGATAGTTGCTCGTTTCCATAACAAGAAAAGGACTAAGAAATCAAACTTGCCCAAATGTATATTTGAGGTGAAAGGACTGGAACATGAAGAAGTTAAATTTGATCATGGATCACGAGCCCGTGCTACTTTCCATTGGATCAAAAGATAACTAGTTCTTTCATGTTTGTTATTCAAAAAAATATATCAATTTATAATGCCATCAAAACATTACTTCTAAACCTTGAGTATTTTACTGAGGATTAGTACTGACATTTGCAAGAATGTGCAGTTACTAAAATGAAGTAAGAAGACTAAAACATGGAGAAGATAATTTGATCATGAATGCCAAGCCCTTGCTACATTCATGGGATCAAATGACAATTCTCCTCAAGAGTTTAGTCTATGGTAATATAACTAAAATTTTTTATACTATAATTCATGAGATAGTTCTGACTTATTTAAATGTAGATCATTCTAACATGTTAAAAGAAAGTCATGAAATCTATGAAGCTAGTATAGTAGCAATCGTTCAAAATTGATTCGAACATTTAAATAAGGTGTATTATTGTGAATATCTGTTGATGTTAGTTCAACTAATGGATCGTTCAGAATGACCACAATATGTACTGATTCAAATACATCCAAAGTTTTGGGTGAAATGTATTTGTGGAATCATAGTCTTGGATACATAAACGAGAAATGCATTACCAAGTATCCAGTTGGATCGGATTTTGGATATCATTTGACCTCGAGTCTCATGATTAATGCAAATCTTGTTTATCAAGATAGATGATGAATGTTTCACTGGTTGATGTGAGTATCTGTTGGAATTAGTTTACACTAATGGACCGTTCAGATTAATCGCAATACATGGTGATACCAACTTCGTATGAATGTGAGTCTGAAACCTTTCAGGTGTTCAGAGCTCTCATAAAGTGAAGTTGAGAATCAATTGGGCAATAGGATGAGACACTCATAGTGAGAATCTCAGTGCAAACTTTATCGATCATCTAAGTAATTGTGAAAGAGTTTCATGATCTGTCTCCTCCCAAAACACTGCCACTAGGAAGTGTTAGTTGGATAGAGAAACAAATCGTTCATTGATTTTGTACTAGATGAGTCGCACTGTATTTGCTAACAAATCGTGGATTGTACCATAAATAGTGTTACAAGAAGTCCTTTGGTCTTGTGCCAACTAAGTAGGTTCCTGAAACACTCTATGATATGTGAAGTGGGATTCTATCCTCACTTCCATATATGTAAGTCTACGATTATGAGGCTTACGCTCGTCGTTGAAGCGCTCGACAATCTGGGACATTGAATAGAGATGTGTTATCTCGTTGGAGAACCTATCAATCATTTTGGATAGTTGTTTAACAATCCTTATGAGAACAAAATGTATGTTGCTCGAAGGGCAGTCTTCCGAGAGAGGGAGCTGATTTCCAAAAGGGCTAGTGGGAGCCACATTGATCTTGATAAGATTCGAGATCCAACCAACGAAGAGCCTAAAGTTGGACATAACATTGAATTTGGAATTGAAAGAGCTATTAAGGAAACTGACATATTTCCATTTTTCCTTATAGATCTGATAGAAGACGTCATGGACCTAGTTATATAAGAGTTTATATTGCTAAGGTATTTGAGTCACTGGTAGATAGCAATCAGAGTGTACCAGCTATCGGAAGCTATGGTAGGCCCTAAAGGCAACAATATAGAAAGAGGAATTGGAAAGCGAGATTCAATCCATGTATGTTGTTATTTGGTAGACCTAGCACTTGACCTTATCCCTTAAGTGCAAGTGGATCTTCAAGTAGAGACAATCATGGATAGGAACAAACACATAATTAAACCAAGATAGGTTTTGAAGGATGTGTAAGCTTAACAAGTTCATTTGTGGACCGAAATAAGCATTTCGCAGGATGGAACATTATTTCAATGAGAAAGTTCAAAGAGTTTGAATTTCGAGAAATAAAGATAAGCCATATATATGTCAAAGCTAGTGGGAGTAATTGGATTCTTTGTTTCAATGAGAATATTCGAGGAGTTTGAATTTCAAGAAACATAGATAAGCCATATATATGTCAGTGCTAGTGGGAGCACTGTAGTCATCCTTGTATTGTACATAGATAATGTACGATTCATAGGAAATTATATTCTAAGTTAGCAAATGTAAAAGCTTGGCTTGGTATGAGAATTGTTTCGCTATGATATACATGGGAGATACAACACACATACATAATAAGGATCTATGGAGATATATCTAAGTGATTCATTGGATTAAGGCAAAGTACATTGAATGTTGAGGAAACTCGACATGCAGAACTCAAAAAGGAGTTTAGGCTGGCATGACATTGAGCAATGCTAATGTCCTAGTTCTACTATTGAGCTAAATCAAATGAGTTGTGTCCCACATGCTTCTGCTATGGGATCGATCATAAATGCCATGACATGTACTAGATCTAATGACTCGTATGCCTTGAGCATGACAAGTTTGATTAGATCAATTTGGCAAGAATCAATGAATCAAGATCAAGAATATTCTTAAGTGTCCTTGGAGGACAGAAGAGATGATCTTGATAGTATGGAATAGATCATTGTAAGAGTTACATTGATGCTAAGTTCCGCACTAATAAAGGCAATTACGTTCGCAGTCGGAATTCGTGCTTTTACTGAATAGTGATATATTAGCTTGAAAGAGTACCAGGTAATACACCATAGTGGATTCAACAAACTTAGAGTATATTGCGGTTGGTTAAAATGCAAAGGAAAAAATGTGACTAAAAGAAATTCATTAGTGACATCTTTGTTGAAATTCAATCATTGATGGTCCTTATGAAGTTTCTTGTGACTTTGGGTGAACTTACCTCGAGTATGGATCCCAAGTCACACGAGCTCACATGAAACATACTCAGTAAGTACCAACACATTTGATAGTGAGTCAAATGTAAAGACATCATAGTCAATATGTCATATCGAAAGATAATCTTGTCGATCCATTCCTAAGCTGATGTCATTGACCAAGTCTGACAGTCAGACAAAGTCGAGAGGCATTAGATTTGCAAGTGAATTGGCTTAAAAAACTCTTAGTTTGGTTTGTTTTAAAACTCGAGAACTTTAAGCGGTATAAGTTTTAATTTTATTTGGCGATTATTAAGTGGTGATCTTAATATATGATGGATTTCGGTCATTTCAATTAGCTTATCACTACGTTCTCACTTTTGCATGTTTTGAACCCACTTCCCGAGTATTAATTTACTCAAACGTCCACAGTCGGTCATACTCTTGGAAGTAAGTAGTGATTCAAGATTGTCATGAGTATTGGTGGATTGCCCATATTGATTAGACATAGCATAGTGATTGCGCTAACACTCATGAGTGCTTAATAGAGATTTAAGTATTGGACCAACCCACGCTTAGAGATTACTTCATGGATTCAGTCACAAGTAATTCTAAGACGATAATATCTTCTATTCTTCAAACCTAGATACATGTGGGGTTTTGCTCTATGATTCTGTTATGCATTGGTCTACTCCAACGCTAACCGTAACTGGTAGTTATAAAGGGTATGTCCATGTGTGACATGATGAAATAAAAAAAAACTATGTGATCGAAGTTTATTCGTTCCTTCTGCCTCAATAGGAGAAGCGATATCTATGGGCCCCTCGATGATTTGGTGCTGACATCTAAAGTGCTTGGCCGAGCCCTGACTGGAATTGATGTGTTCGATTTAGTAGTCAGATGCAGTCGTCACAAATCTATATCGGGAAACATAATTTTGAATTCTGAGATTGACCATTATCCATGTCTCGAATTCATATAGATATCATAGAATGAAGGGATAGTTGATCACTTATCTAAGGGCTGAATCTTGATTAGATCAAGAGTTCGGTAGTTGCATTGGATGGCTAACTCTCTGTTGATTATTGAGAAATATTGGTCCTCGTATAGTTGATGACTTGTCCAAGTGGGAGACTGTTGGAATAGTGTCCAAGGTCATTAACTATTGGTCATATTTATAATAATAGCAGGGTCCTTTTAGGTTGCCCTCAAGACCCAAATTGAGTAGAATAAATAAAGGAGAAATTGGTTTATTAATTATTATAGTTAATAATTAATTAGAAACTAATTGGAAATATATTTTGGAAATATATTTTGGGAATTAATTAACAGTTTAATTAATTAAAGGGTTGAATGTTCATTAATCGATAGTTGGTTAATCAGGAATGTTCCAGAACCTTATGGAATTAGGGTTGGATGAAAATCACTCCATCCCACATGGGAAAGGAGTGAAATTTCGTGGTTAGGCCTCCATCCCACATGGGAAGGAGTACTAAACCCTAGGAGGCATCCAAGGCTATAAATAGGGCCTTAGGGATTTCATTCCTCCTTGCACCTTGGCTTGAAGTTTCGCCATCCCTTCTTCCTCCCCCTCTTAGGGACGATTTCTAACCCCTTTGGGTTTGTGAAATTGACCCTTCTCCTAGTTATTTTTATTCTACTCTTTGGTGTCATTGGGTGTGATACCATTAGAGGGATTCTGGTTTGGATCCTTTCATCCAAGCAACTTCATGGAGGTTCAAGATCTCAAGCATGGAGATCAAGGGCTACATAAGAGGTATTTTTTCTTACTTATGTTTTAGTTTTCTAGGGTTGATGTAATTAGCATGAAGCCATAGATCCATAGGTTGCATGTACACTTAGGTATATCGTTGTTTCGATTTTTCCGCTACCTAGTTTTAGAGTGTATTTGATGCGTAGAAATCCCAACAAACATAAAGTTGAGTGAGTGCATAAGTATTTATGTTTACAAGTATGTTTTATGTTCCATGAATCTGTAAGCTGTTCCAGAAAATCCTATTTTTTCTGCTGTTTATGAAAAGTAGTTTTTATCTCATAAAATCGTTCTGTTTGTAAACCATTGTTCTGTGTTTGTATCATGTTGGTAAAACTTGTAAAAGTGAGTGTGTCTGGTTCCACCAGCTGTTATTGTAAACTGTATTGTAATACTGTAAACTGTATCTCTGTAAACTATTATTTGAAAATGTACTCATGTTTTAGTTAATTATACACTAACATATTGTTAATATCCTTTTAATGAGTTATTATAACCATACTGAGACTAGATTGCCTGAAACAAACGCTTTGTAGGCGTTTAAACTGTTGATAACTATTGTCACACATTGGCGTGTATGCCTGACTGTAGCTAGCAGCCGGAGTGCGGGGTTGTCAATCCCAATATAGATCTACACACAACTTGTTTCGATCCCCTGACTGGAGATTCTGGTTATAATATCAGGACTTTAACTATATTGTTTAAATGAATTAAACAACCTGAATCCAATGACTCATAAAAAGCATATAGACGTTTCATGTATAATAGTTATAAAAACCCAGTCATCCTGAAATAATGATTGATTGTATATTCCTGATTTAGTATTCTTAACATGTATTTGAAAGTTGTATATCCTTGATTAGCTTTGAATCAAACCCTTGTCTCTTGTAAAACGGTGTATTCTAGTATACTCGAATCGTGAATTAATGTTCTATGTATCATAAATTATACCTATTATAATTTATAGGTACTTTCTGAATTTGGTATTAACTGTTTTTGAATGTAATCCCTTGCTCAACATGTTACAAAGGGTATTTAAACTGAATGAAATAACTTTTATATTTATATACATATACAATTATATATAAGTAAAATGTGAACGACATTCGGACAAATAACCGATACTATAAGCCCACATCCAAACAAGGAAAAGGACCCACAATCAGTTATCAGTCCTAAGCCTTTTAAATCTTATTTATATAAATATATATATATATATATATATATATATATATATATATATATATATATATATATATATATATATATATATATATATATATATATATAATTTTTGGGGAAAAATATAAGTTTATATAAGAGTTTAATATTTTGAAAACTTTTCATGACTTAATGTCATTTTATCACAAATTGGAATTCATTTGTTTGTAACACAAAACTTTTGTGTTAGACTTGTATTCCCCCCCCCCCCCTTAAAATAGTAAAAACTATGAAAATACGGGGGTCACTTGATATGTGGTGATTTGGATAGCGTTTCGTTTTCTGGAAAGGAGTTTATTTGATGAAAAATCGGCTTTACTCGGACATAGTTTCGACTGGAGAAGGTTGATTTTCTCGAGAATCTCGGGGCTTCGAGGCTTGCTTAGGGTTTTAGATATGATACATGGGCTTTGGGGGTTGTAAGTAAGTTTTTGGTAGTGAAAGAGGTGAAAAGTATGACAAAATGATGTAAAAATGGTGTTAGAACCGGAGGATCTCACACCTCCTTTTATACCCTGCGAGGGTTTGGCCGAAGGGGATAAGAAGGACACGCGTCTCGCATTCGAGTGGTGCACGAGTCCGAGCTCGGAAGACGCCACCGCGAACCCACGCGTCGCAACCGGAGTGGGTCGCGCTTCGGATGTGAGGAGGAGGCGACACGCGTTGGATTTCGCTTGGACCTCGCCTTCGGTCGAATCAAAAGAGGACACGGGGAGGACACGAGGAAGACTCGCATGCGAGGTGACGTGGCCGAACCCCAGCCATGCGAATTTTCCCGGTTTTCAATATTTTTCGATTTTTGTGCCCAAAACTTGCGAAATTCATAACTTTCGCATACGAGATCCGTTTTCGACATTCTTTATATGCACGCGTAGGTAAAATTATACTCTACGACTTTCGTTTAGACTTTGTCGGCTAATTTTGAATTTATTTTTAATATTATTATTTTTAACAGACCGGGATAGGAAAATCAGTTAAAAATTCATAACTTCTTTATCCGAAGTCCGTTTTCGTCTGTCTTTTTACCGTTGTACTACTATTGACGAGACCTTAGATTCTCATTTAGGTTGTGTCCGCTAAAAATTACACGATATTTATTTCGAGTTTTTAGTTGTATACTGCTATACTGAAACGTAGAAAAATCATAACTTCCTCATACGAAGTCAGCTTTTGACATTCTTTTTATGAAAGTTCTCGGTTTAACATATTCTATAACTTTCATTTAGATTGTTAAGGCTAAAAAGCCTTTTTTATTTATTGAAAACTCAGTTTTTATGCTGAACAGTGTTTTGCCGGTTTTGTCGCGGATCTTCGATTGGTCATAACTTCTTCGTTATAACTCAGATTTTAGTGTTCTTTATATTTTTGGAAACCTTGTTACAATCTCTACCACTTTTTTCATCCCAATCGAGATTATTTAATACTTCATTTTTTAGGGTCGATTATGTAAATGTACATAGTATGCTAAAATTTCTCTTTATTAGTTTAAAAAGAAGTACAAATTGACCTATATTATTACATAGGTTTGAAATAACGGTTTGTTACATTATCCCCCTGTTAGAGAGAATTTCGTCCCGAAATTAGCATTACAGATAGACTAGGGAAAAAGATGTGGGTATTTCTGTTTCATTTGATCCTCCCGCTCCCAAGTGAATTTAGGTCCCCGTTTTGCATTCCAACGAACATTCATTATCGGGATACGGCTTTGTTTGGTTTTCTTAACTTCCCTGTCTAAAATCGCTATGGGTTCTTCCACAAAGTTGAGGCTCTCGTTTAACTCGATTTCCTCGAGTGGGATCACAAGAGTCTCGTCCGATAGCCACTTTTTCAAGTTTGAAACGTTGAAGGTAGGATGAATGTTACTTAGTTCTTGGGGTAGTCGGAGTTTGTAAGCTACTGGACCGATTTTAGCAAGAATCTCAAATGGTCCTATGTACCTTGGATTCATCTTGTCATGCTTTCCAAAGCGTATGATGCCCTTCGAGGGTGAGACCTTCAACATGACGCGGGCAACAACCTGGAATTCCAAAGGTTTCCTTCTCTTGTCAGCGTAGCTTTTCTGTCGGTCTCTAGAGGCTTTCAATCGTTCATGGATTTGAACGATCTTATCTTTCGTTTCCCGAATGATTTCTAGACCAGTGAGAGTGATGTCAGGAACGCGTCCTTTAGCTAACTGTGGGTCACCCACTTCAGCCCAGCATAGAGGGGATCTGCACTTTCGGCCATAGAGGACTTCACATGGAGCAACCTTTATGCTTGTGTGATAATTGTTGTTGTAAGAGAATTCAACAAGGGGTAAATGAGTATCCCATGCCTTTCCAAAGTCTATCACGCAAGCTCGGAACATATCTTCTAGAGTTAGAATCGTCCTCTCACTTTGTCCGTCAGTTTGTGGATTTGTAAAGACTGCTAGAAACGAGAACTGTATCTACTATCTCGGTCTGAAATAATTGATATTGGCACACCATGCAGTCTAACGATCTCCTTGAGGTAAGTTCTTGTTAGCTTTTCCATCTTGTCGGTCTCTTTGATTGGTAAGAAGTGCGCGGATTTAGTTAATCTATCGACGATTACCCAAATAGTATCATAACCACCCGATGTCTTGGGTAACTTAGTTATGAAATCCATTGTAATTCGCTCCTACTTCCATTCAGGGATTTCAGGTTGTTTTAATAAACCTGAAGGTTTCCGGTATTCTACCTTGACTTTGGCACAAGTAAGGCACTTGCCCAAAAAGGTAGCGATCTTGGCCTTCATGTTAGGCCACCAGTACAGTTTCTTGAGGTCCAGGTACATCTTGTCTGAACCTGAATGAACAGAATATCGGGTTTTTTGTGCTTCATTCATAACCACGTCTCCGTAACCACCGAACTTTGGTGTCCAGATTCGGTTCATGAAATAATAGACTCCATTATCCCTGACTTCGAAGTTCTATCCATTCCCCTCAAGGTTTCACCTACCATGTTTTCAGGTTTTAAGGCCTCGAGTTGAGCCTCTCTGATCTGTATGGACAGATGTGAATGGATTGTCATGGTCAATGACTTTACTCGGCGTCCCGAGTATTCTTTTCTGCTAAGGGCGTCAGCTACTATGTTAGCTTTACCAGGGTGATAAAGAATCTCAAAATCGTAGTCGTTCAGTAGCTCCACCCACCGTCGTTGTATCATGTTCAGCTCTTTCTGATCGAATACATGCTGGAGACTTTTATGGTCCGTGAATATTGTGCATTTCGTGCCATATAAGTAATGTCTCCAGATCTTCAGAGCAAATACTACTGCTCCTAGTTCAAGGTCATGTGTTGTATAGTTCACTTCATGTGTCTTTAGCTGTCTTGAGGCGTAGGATATAACCTTTCCTCTTTGCATAAGAACACATCCAAGACCTTGATTAGAAGCATCACAATACACTACAAAATCATCTGTCCCTTCAGGAAGAGACATGATCGGTGCACTACACAGAGCTCGCTTCAGGGTTTGGAACGTTGTTTCTTGCTTTTCTCCCCAGCTAAAAGTTACAACCTTTTGCGTCAGGGTGGTAAGATGTTTAGCTATTCGAAAGAAATTATGGATGAATTTGCGATAGTAGCCAGCAAGAACTAAGAATTGACGGATTTTTGTAGGTGTTTTGGGTGCTGACCAGTTTTCAATTGCCTTTATTTTGGAAGGGTCGACGTGTATTCCTGCTGAACTGACCACGTGACCTAGGAAATCAACTTTCCTGATCCAAAATTCACACTTTGAAAACTTCGCATAGAGTTTCTCTTATCTAAGAGTTTGCAATATTTGACGAAGATGTTGGCCATGTTCCTGTTTACTTATTGAGTAGATAAGGATGTCATCAATGAAGACTATGACGAATTTGTCCAGGAATGGACGACTCACTCTATTCATTAGATCCATGAACACAGCAGGTGCATTCGTCAATTCGAATGGCATCACTACAAACTCGTAATGACCATAATGAGTTCAGAACGCGGTTTTGGGAATGTCATCCTCCAAAATCCGTAATTAATGATACCCGGATCTTAAGTCTGTTTTTGAGAAATAGCTCGCACCTTGAAGTTGGTCGAACAGTTCGTCAATGTGAGGCAGAGGATATCGATTCTTGATGGTAAGTTTATTCAGCTCACGGTAGTCTATGCACATACGGAATGATCCATCCTTCTTCTTTATGAACAAAACTGGTGCTCCCCAGGGTGAGAAGCTTGGTCTTATGAAACCTTTGCTTAGGAGTTCGTTAAGCTGGCTAGATAATTCCTGCATCTCAGAAGGTGCAATACGATAGGGGGATTTGGCTACAGGGGTAGCCCCAGGGATGAAGTCGATTCAGAATTTGACTTGTCATTCGGGAGGCACTCCTAGAAGATCGTCGGGAAAAATGTCGGGAAAGTTGCAGACCTCATGAATGCTCGTGATGTCTTTCACTTCTTGCTTTTTGTCTACCACGTGAGCTAAGAAAGCACAGAGTACTCCTTGCGAAGGTACTTCTGTGCCTTGATGCAAGAAATGATCTGAAGGTTCGTTTCGGGTTTGTCGCCGTAGATAATAAGAGTTTCGTTAGTTGGCAAGTTTAAGCGAATAGCTCTTTCATAACATAGGATGTCAGCATGGTTAGAGCACAACCAATCCATACCTATTATGATGTCGAAACTTTTGATAGAGACCGTCATAAGGTCTATTGGGAATGAAAAGTTATTCAAGGTAAGAGTACATCCTATGTATATATCGTTGGTGGATTCAGATTTCCCGTTAGCCATTTCGACAATGAAAGTGTCATTTAGTGGCTGGGAGTTTTGATTTAGTAAGTGTTTGAAATTATGGCTCACAAAGCTCTTCTCAGCACCACAATCAAATAGAATGCATGCATAAGTGTTGTTGAGAAGAAACGTACCCGTGACCACCGCAGGGTCTGCCACTGCTTCTTCGTAACCCAAAGCTAAAATTCTCCCAACTCCACCAGCATTTCCAGCTTTTGGACAATCTCTCTTGAAATGCCCCACATCACGACATTGGTAGCATGCTTGACCTATTCCAGTGGCAGGTACTTGATTAATCGGTTGAGGTGGTGATCTACAAAATCGGGCAGTATGCCCTTTTCTGTTGCAGTTACGACACTGCATTTCCCGACAATTTCCGTTATGATGAAAATTGCACTTGTTGCACTTGGGGAGATTACCAGCATAAGGCTTAGCTGGTGCAGGGTTAGCAGGAACAGTAGCAGGTACAGTAGCAGCATTGACTGCAACTAGCTGTTGCTTCTTTGAGGATTCCTGTGTGGACTTTCCCTTCCTCTTGTTCCAACATTTCTTCTTGCTGTTGTTGTTGTTATTGTTGTTGTTGTTGTTTACCTTCGGTTGTTCTGGTTCAGCAACCACTAAGTTTTGACGAGCTCCGTGGTCAATAAGAGATTGTGCCAGGTCTTTGGCGCTTTCAAAGGTAATAGGCCTTGAAGCTAAAACACTTGATTGAATCTGGGGCGACAGTCCCCAAATATATCTCTCGATCTTTTTGCTCTCCAGAGCAACCATTTCCGGACAAAGAATTGCTAAGTCATAGAATCTATTGGTATTGGTTGTTATGTCAGAACCAACCATTGTAAGACACCAGAGCTCTTGCTCGAGTTTCTGAATTTCCCCTCGAGGACAGTATTCCCGCATCAGCATAGTTTTTAAGTTCTCCCAACTTATCGAGTTAGCCACTACCAGAGTTAGTGACTTAACCTGGCCATTCCACCATGTTAAAGTTCTATCGGAAAAGGTACAAACAACAAATTTGACTTTGCTGCTCTCTGGATAGGAGCAGATTTCGAAAATTACTTCTGTCTTCTCAATCTACTGTCTTAATGCCATAACTCCTACAGTCCTGTTAAAGGTCCTCGGTTTGGCATTCGAGAAATCTTTATAAGTGAACTCTCGCGAGTGCCCATGACTCTCGCCATGGTTAGAAGGATGCGCACCAGCTCCCGACCCACTAGTACCAGGAGTGTTGATATGAGACATGGCAGCTGCAACGGCTGCCGTGACCGCCGCTTGAAACATAGCAACGTCGAATTGAGGAGGTGGTAGCGTCAGTGCTTCATTAACAGTGTTACGTCTTGGATTTCTCTGAGGAGGCATCTTTTACTATAAGAGTTAAAAGATAAAAAGATGATAAGATATCAAGAGTGAAGTGAATTTGATATCTCTGAACTAAAACATTTAGTTCAACATAAATCTTGTAATGAATTGGAAATAGAAGTCTACCACAAGTACAACTTGCAACATGATGATATGAAATTGAGTGGTTATTTTTCAAAGAGTATGAAAATGCATGTCGATAGTATTGGCATATTGAATACATAAAGTCTGGAAAGCTTGACCCTAAACAGGTCTACAATATACCAAATTCTAGGAAAAACATCGGCATCATACTGACCTACTAAAAATGAAAATTTCGCGATCGTACTGAAAAACATGAAAAATAATGCTAGAACATATGCGTAGACTTTAACTATAACCAAAAGAGTGAACATGAAACGAGTAGAGTATTATCCATTTACTAAACCAAAAGAAAGGATAAGTAGAGTATCTCCTACTGGCGACGGGCATCACTCGGACGAACCCTCAGCTCAGCCAGTTGACGCTCCACATCAAGCAGATGTCTTTCATACACTATCTGGCGTGCTAGGAGCTCATTGACTTCAGCTCGAGTTACAGCTAGCTCTTGTAGCAGTGCCTCATTGTCTCTCATTGCTCTGTTATGAGCAAGTTCAAGATTGCGAATACTATCCATATTGGCATTCGTGTCAGCATCTAGCTCTATGGTTTGCTGAATGGCTGTCACTCCTAGCTCAACATTTCTAGCCACTCAGCGAACCAAAATAGGGAGAATTCTGTCTGCAGAGCCTCCCTCACTTATGTTGTAGAAGCTTCGGTCTCCGTTGTAGGGTAAGGGTTGACCTTGCTCTCGGCTCAACCTACCCAAGTTCTTAGCCCATGAAGGTGTTGGACCTTGGAAATTTTGTCGTGGATTAGGATTCTGAGAAACTAGTGGTGGATTATAGGCTTCTGATTCGGAATCATTGTCTTCAGGAAAATTTTCTGCAAAATCATCATCTAAGGGAATTTCATGATTTTCTTCCGGCTCTGCATCTTGCCCTTGATTGGGAAAATAAGGGTCTCCAGGTAGATGAACTCCAGCCATTGTTATTTAAGTGAGAATAGGGGTAAGAGATATAGAATATAGTTAGTAACGATAGATTAAAGATACAAGTTTCTACGAGAGAGACTTACAGTTAACAAGTATTGTATTCTTTATGACTTGTTCTAGGTATTACTATAACTATAAAGTGTATTCTAATTATATATAACTTGGGTATAATCGACCTTCGATTAAATGACCCGACTCTAAATCCACAACCAAAGAAGGAACAGGAAATGAAGCTAGATCACATATTCTAAGTCTATATAACTTTAATTATATATAACTATAATATACCCTTAATATTTATAATTCTACCCTCAATGGTTCTTTTGTTTTCACATGTTTGTTATTAGTATATAGTGCCTAAAATACCCCTATAGTATTTTAATCTTTATGTTCTACTCTAGAGTTCTTCTGAATATGTATGGTTGGTAAGTTCTAGACATGTCGCAACACTACTATCACTCCCAAACACATGTTGGTCATATCTCAAATCAATATAGTTGATCAGGCTATATTAATCCCAGATATGATTACATAATTGCCCAGTTTTGACTATAATGTTCAGCATCCAAATACTTTTAAGTACTTATGACGGTGATACTGTACTTGTAGGTATGAGTGTTAGTATACTTCTTGTAAAAATACTTCAATTTTTAAAAAGTATACTTGTAGTCGGAGCTCTTAGCCCCAAATGTATTTATAGTTTGTATATCTTTAATGTATTGATATATTGAGTTCACTAGAAACAATGCTCTGATACCAATCTGTCACACCCCCAAACCAGACGGCGGAAACGTCCGAGGGTGGAGGCCTTCATTTGTAAATTCACAACACATGCATCATAGTAATCAAAGTACAAACAACCATTGAATTTAAAAGTAAAAGTATTTACATGTGTTCAATCACTGTATATATTGACACCAAAATAGTTATAGCAAAATACGGAAGATATGACTCAAAATAGCTCCATCTTCTCAAAAAGCTCGGGGAGTACCTGTTTATTGTTTCCCTGAGAATACAAGTAATATTGTAAAATACTGTTTATTGTTATTGTAAATTTTATGGTAATACTGTAAAATGTATCTATGTAAACTAGTACAATGTACTCATGTTTTAGTTAATTGTACACTAACATATTGTTCATATCCTTTTAATGAGTTATTATAACCATACTGAGACTAGATGGCCTGAAACAAACGCTTTGTAGGCGTTTAAACTGTTGATAACAATTGTCACTCATTGGCGTGTATGCCTGACTATAGCTAGCAGCCTGAGTGCGGGGTTGTAAATCCCAATATTGATCTACACACAACTTGTTTCGATCCCCTGACTGGAGATTCTGGTTATAATATCAGGACTTTAACTGTATCGTTTAAATGAATTAAACAACCTGAATCAAATAACTCATAAAAAGCATATAGACGTTACATGTATAATAGTTATGAAAACCCAATCATCCTGAAATAATGATTGATTGTATATTCCTGATTTAGTATTCTTAACATGTATTTGAAAGCTGTATATCCTTGATTAGTTTTGAATCAAACCCTTGTAACTTGTAAAACATTGTATTCTAGTATACTCGAATCGTGAATTAATGTTCTATGTATCAGAAATTATACCTATTATAATTTATATGTACTTTCTGAATTTGGTATTAACTGTTTTTGAATGTAATCCGTTGCTCAACATGTTACAAAGGGTATTTAAACTGAATGAAATAACTTTTATATTTATATACATATACAATTATATATAAGTAAAATGTGAACGACATTCGGACAAATAACCGATACTATAAGCCCACATCCAAACAAGGAAAATGACCCACAATCAGTTATCAGTCCTAAGCCTTTTAAATCTTATTTATATAAATACATATATATATATATATATATATATATATATATATATATATATATATATATATATATATATATATATATATATATATATATATATATATATGATTTTTGGGGAAAAATATAAGTTTATAAAAGAGTTCAATATTTTGAAATATTTTTGATGACTTAATGTCATTTTATCACAAATTGGAATTTATTTGGTTGTAACACAAAATTTTTGTGTTAGACTTGTATCCCCCCCCCCTAAAATAGTAAAAACTATGAAAATACGGGGGTATGAACTCACTTGATATGTGGTGATTTGGATAGTGTTTCGTTTTCTGGAAAGGAGTTTATTTGATGAAAAACCGGCTTTACTCGGACATAGTTTAGACTAGAGAAGGTTGTTTTTCTCGAGAATCTCGGGGCTTCGAGGCTTTCTTAGGGTATTAGATATGATACCGGGGATTTGGGAGTTGTAAGTAAGTTTGTGGGAGTGAAAGAGGTGAAAAGTATGAGAAAATGGTGTAAAAATGGTGTTAGAACCGGAGGATCTTACACCTCCTTTTATAACCTGCGAGGGTTCGGCCGAAGGGGATAAGAAGGACACGCATCTAGCATGCGAGAGGTGCACGAGTCCGAGCTCGGAAGACGCCATCGTGAAGCCACGCGTCACAACCGGAGTGGGCCTCGCTTCGGATGCGAGGAGGAGGCGACACGCGTCGGATTTCGCTTGGACCTCGCTTTCGGTGGAATCAGAAGAGGACACGGGGCGGACACGAGGAAGCCTCAGATGCGAGGTGACGTGGCCGAACCCTAGCCATGCGATTTTTCCCGGTTTTCAATATTTTTCGATTTTTGTGCCCAAAACTTGTGAAATTCGTAACTTTCGTATACGAGCTCTGTTTTCGACGTTCTTTATACGCACGCGTAGGTAAGATTATACTCTACAACTTTCGTTTAGACTTTGTTGGCTAATTTTGAACTTATTTTTAATATTATTATTTTTAACAAACCGGGACAGGAAAATCCGTTAAAAATTCATAACTTCTTTATCCGAAGTCCGTTTTCGTCTGTCTTTTTACCGTTATACTACTATTGACGAGACCTTTGATTCTCGTTTAGGTTGTGTTGGCTAAAAATCACTCGATCTTTATTTCGAGTTTTTAGCTGTATACTACTATACTGAAACTTAGAAAAATCATAACTTCCTCATACGAAGTCAGATTTTGACGTTCTTTTTATGAAAGTTCTCGGTTTAACATATTCTATAACTTTCATGTAGATTGTTAAGGCTAAAAAGCATTTTTATTGAAAACTCAGTTTTTATGCTGAACAGTGTTTTGCCGGTTTTGTCGCGGATCTTCGATTGGTCATAACTTCTTCGTTATATCTCGGATTTTAGTGTTCTTTATATTTTTGGAAACCTTGTTACAATCTCTACCACTTTTTTCATCCCAATCGAGATTATATAATACTTCATTTTTGAGGGTCGATTACGTAAATGTACATAGTATGCTAAAATTTCTCTTTATTAGTTTAAAAAGAACTACAAATTGACCTATATTATTACATAGGTTTAAAATAATAGTTTGTTACAGTTACTTTCTTAGATATCTTTTGGGTTGAGTTTATGGACTCTTTTGGTCCCATTGATGAAGTCCCTTGAGTCCATGTCGTTTTTGGAGCTTAGAGTTTCCCCTCTCAGTGTTATTTGCGACCTAGATTCATAAAGTTGTTATCTTGGAAGCCTTAATGGGTTCATGCAAGAGTTAAGACCATTTTCATGGAAGTAGAATGCCGATTTTGGAGTTTGGGCTTATGTGGGGCATGCAAAGTCACCAAGCTAGTGACTTTATGGGTTTAAACGTGATTTGGGATTCAGATATGTAGTTTGGACTTATGGCTTTAAGCATTTAGTGCTTAATGGAAAAGTGGGTTTAAGAGGGGCGTACGTTGGGCGTACAAGCCAGTACGTGCAACGTACAAGCCATTAAGCGAGTACTCACAGCGTACCACTGAGTACGCCCTGCGTACTCTGTCTGAGTGTGTTTGCATATTTGGGCTTCAGTTTGGGATGTCTTCTTGGGCCCGATTGCTGGTGACTGGTTGGGGCATCTGAGAAAGGGTGTTTTGGATTAGAGTTAAGTCGTGGGCTTTAGGGTAAGTCCCAAACAAGGGTTTGGGCCCAATTTGGAAAATTAGGCTATTAGTGGAGCTTGTGGACCTTTTTGGTCTTGGGCCTTGGTGGGCCTAATGAGTTGGGTCAGTAGTAGGCCAGGTTAGTTGGGCCATCTATGGGGGCATAGTGTTGGGTGTAGCCTTGTATAGTCTTTGATTATAGTGTTGGGTTGTTTTGGCCCAGTTCAGGAGTCAGTACGCAACAACAACGACATTGTAAGGTTTCTCGCGTAGCAGTGGAGGTGAGTCTTCTCACTATACTTACCTGAGCGATAATCAGTGTGTGACTGGCGGGTCTTATGTACTTATACTGAGTTATGTGATATCATGCATTTTGTCATTGTGACTTATGTTGTATATTACTCCTGTGCATTATTGAGTTATTCTATTGTTGTGAGACCGGAGGGTCTTCACTGAGATATCAGACTGGAGGGTCCGACCCGAGCTGTGAAACCGGAGGGTCTTCACTGACACACATGACCGGAAGGTCCTTATCAAGATATAGCCATGAGAGGCTAACTATTTGCGTGTGGTATTTTGGGGAACTCACTAAGCTTTGTGCTTACCGTGTTGTGGATATGTGTTTCAGGTACTTTTTAGGATCGCGGGAAGGCGACGACTTGATTGTACATACCAGTTAGAGATCATGATTTGAGGATTTTGGGATTTTATCAAACAATGTTGACTTGTGGTATGAGAACTTATACATTTAGTGGTTTTTGGGAAATGTGATATTAAGTTGATGTGATTTTAAAAATGAAAAATTTATTTGAAAATTTACAGTGTTACAAGTTGGTATCAGAGCCTTGGTTTGAGGGATTCGGATGTACTCCCAGGTATGTCTGTACTCACTCTAAGGATTTGAGAAAAGTTTCTAAAAAGAAATGATTTTTCTAAAACGAGTAAGAGTTTAAAGAGAAAACGAGACGGAGTAGTGTGTACAATCAGCCAGATCCCAAACGGTGATTTCCTAAAATACCATATTTGTTTATATTATGAGATACTTATGAGGTATTAGAGCTCCATGCTAGAGGACATGCTAGGTATTTCAGGAATTTAGAGCTAGAGTTGCCTGATTCATGACGCCTTAGTCTAGGGGATGCTATCGATTGATATTATCCACTATTTGCTCTATGTATGTGCTGAGTAGGAGTGCCTAGCAGGAATATTTTGGAGAGAGAGCTTTGAGTAGAGGAGTAATCTAGGAGAGATACCTAGATGTGCATTTGAGGAATCTACTGAGAGAGTAGCTAGATACCCACGAGAGGTAGGGTTGTCTGAGTTAGGTGATTCCTTCTGAGTAGTGGATAGAGCGAGTGGAGTTGTAAGCTAGAGTGGCTTTATGTGCTGGTAGACGATATTTGTTGCCTGAATGCTGCTTGATTTGTGCTTTGTGGAACTCTTGATGATGGGAGTCAGCTACTAAGTGAATATGACAATATTCAGGAGGTAGATGGCTAGCATCACAGGGAGTTCTTCAGCAGCTGATGGCAGCGAAGTGTGAGAACCTAGGAGAGACTAGGAAGTAATTTTAGTGTGATGAGTACGTTGTTTAGAGGTGAGTATTCGCTTGAAAGCGAGCATGCGTAAGGGGATGGGTGATTGAGGAGGTCAAGCAGCTACTTAGGAAATCTGGGGTGATCCGTGTGGAAAGTATGGGTAGATGTGGCAGGTAGTATGGGCCCGTACTACTGAAAGCAGAGGACCCATACTCGAAACAGGGAGAATTCTAGAGGTTGTAAGTAGCAGATTGAGGGGAGATAACGTGGTTCGGGTACCATGATTTGTAGCAGAGTTTGCTTCCATCTTTACCAGTTATCCCGCTGTGGTTGTTCAGACTGAGAGTGGATATGGTAGCTTGTGGGGCCAGAGGGCCATGTCGGTCGAGCTTCAATGAGGGTGTACCTTGCAAGGAAAATTGAGTTAGATCCCAAAGGGTTTTACTGGCAAGGTTCCAGTTGGAGTCGTATGACTCAAGGAAAAGTGGAAATAATGCTTTGTGGAGGATTGCGGTCTGGGTTAAATGATCGACCGATGGTTGAGGTGTCACTTTCTGTGACGAGAACTACACTATTTCCGTTTCCCGTGTGGAGCGAAAGGGATAACGAGCTTTCGGTTTCAGAGTTTGGAGCTAAACCCCGTGGGGTAGCATATAGTTGTGATACTTTCACCAGAGTATTTTGTGGTATGTCTGTTGCGAGGTATTTCTTATACCGTGAGGGAGTCATCAGAGGGGACTGAGATGGATGAGGACAAGGATATGGCTTAGTGAGAATAATAAGGCATATTTTAGCAACAGTTCTAGGTAATCAAGAGGAGTATATCGGGGCGTTGGCCCTCGTTGTCTACGTTATATATCGACGGCAAGGGTTGAGAGTCGTAACTAATTCGAGACAGTCGAGATGTCCGATGGTGTGTTGGTACGAAATTTTGGGTGACTAGAGGCAGTCACATTGGCTGGATTCCGAGGTTTCCATCTGAGATTCGGGATACTTGGAGTTATTTGGTCATTATCTGGAAGGTCATCGAGTGTTGCGTGGTACATTCCATGAGTCGGGAATGGTACATCTGGTGAGCCAGTCTGTAGTGTGGATTGTTTGGTATGTCAATGGACAATGGTTCGAACCCTAAGTGGGGGAGAACTGGGTATCATGTGGGGAGGATCCTCAATCTGCTGTGGTACAAAAGTTTGGATTATGGGGATCTACAGTCCGAGTATATGAGACGGGGGTCATGTGGTAGTCAAGGCAACGTACAGAGGAGGATGATGCATGTTGCACATGCTTAGGATAGAATGAGTGTTTTCACGGCTGGTGGCCGTTGGGCAGGAATCCGATTAGGGTCCATGTTTCTTCGGGTATGTCGATGTTTGAGTTTCGAGACAGTTGGGTTGCTGAGGTCAAGATTCGATTGTTGAGAGATTGATAGTTCGATGTACAGATTGTTATCTGTACTCCGGGAAGGGCAGCATTTGATTTGTCAATCTACTTCAGAGTCGATATGAGTAGCTTCGCATGGGCGTGATCAGTAGAGGATGGGGCTTTGGTTCGTTGTCAATGTGTTCTTAGTCATGGACGATTCGTCCCTGCTTCAAATTTTGAGTTGGAGTACTTCAAGGATTCGAGTTGTATGGGTAGAAGATCAGTGGTCGTGGCAAGACATCATGAGATTCTGTGATGGTGTATCGAGGTATCCGAGTATGATGCCCTAAATTGTTGGATTACTATGAGACTTGGGTTTTTCAGTCGACAAGTGGAACATCAAGCGACTATATTCCCCGATGTGATACCATCAATTAATTGTCGCCAGATGGGGATTATCCAAGGGTGTGACTGTACTAAGGAAAATGCCTTGTCTGTGAGAACTTTCGTCAAGAGTAGTGATGCATAATTTGGGTAGGTGTGTACACCTAACTATGTTGGACTGCGGAGCATGAGATAGTGAACTCAGTGTGATGAAAACTTGATGATGAAATTGTGGGGTGATAAGAGAGTGAGCGGATCCGGGTAAGAGTAATCACTTAGGATTGTCAGGGAAAAATCGTGGGGTGAGCCCATGGCGAGTTAGAGAATATTATAAAACTACGGAGAGCTGTAGCATTCATGAGTCAGTGAGAGAGAGTATTGTATGACTGCGGGGAGCCGTAGCATACATGAGTCAGAGAGAGAGTATCGTATGACTGCGGGGATCCGTAACATACATTAGTCGGAGAGAGAGTATCGTATGACCACTGGGAACCGTAGCATACATGAGTCAGAGAGAGAGTATCGTAAGACTACGGAGATCCGTAGCATTCATGAGTCAGCGAGAGAGAGAGTATCGTAATACTGCGGGGATCCACAACACTTGTTAGTCAATAAGAGAGTGTTGTAAAACTGCGGGGAGTCGTAGCCTTTACTAGTCAGGGTCTCACGCAGAGGGTTCTTAGGCCTGGGTAGCCTTGCCAAATGAGTATGTGGGAACCTGGTGGTCGGACCAGGGGCGAGACTGGGGTCTCTGTGATTGTAGGAAACCATATTATCTCGATTGAGGGAGAAGTTGTCGCAAATCGAAAGGATGGAAGGAGTAATGTACGCGTGGATTCGCGGATCTTGGGTATTAAGTTGAGTAACAGATTGGATATGAGTGGTTCCAATTCTGCATAGGGATGTTTCCTATCTGTATGGAGGACGGGCAGTTTGGGATTTCAAAGTTTTCAGATGGATTTCTTTGTGAGTAGGGATGTTTCCTATCTAATGTTTTAGACCTGGGTGGATCGGTTCGTTGGTTTGAGGAGAACCACGACACGAATGAAGTAGAAAATAGTAGAGGACAGAGGTCGGAGGTGAGGTGCAACTTCAATTCAGTTGTAGCAATCGCTTAGGGCAAAGCAAACTTGGTGACTGTGATTCCAGTGTGATTGGTTGAGATAGTTTGGTTGGCTAGAACGACTGTGAAGTCGTATTGCCGAATGTGTTAGCGTAGCCTCAGAGGTTCAAATCTTAGGTCGCGAGTTGACCTGGTACTCTGTGTTGGAAGGGACATTTGAAGGGAAGCTAGGGCTTATGGTTATAATTATTAGAGGATATTTCCGACCGAGCATGATCATTATTTTAGTGCCTGAGGGAAGAGTATTGAGATTCATTTTTCTTTGGGTTGGAGTTTTCTGTTGGATTCAGTTGTCTTAGGGAGGTCATGTTACGTTCTGATTTTTTTGTCCCGCTTCTCGAGTTATTCGGGATGATCTGAGTGTTTGCAAGGAGGGATTTCGAGGGCAAAATCTAATTTAAGTGGGGGAGAGTTGTAACATCCTGTTTTAAAGACGTTTTTATTTCGAAATGGTGAACAAGGTTTGGGTATTAGCAGGGTTAGAATCCTTGACGAAGTCAAATGATGGGCTCATTTGGAGGTGGAGGCTATATTGGATGTTTTTGGTATTCGGTTGTGACTTGGAGCAAAAAGAGTATTTCGATAATTTGTCAATCAGGCTTTATGGGAAATGGATTCAGCTTCAGGATATCTGATGGCAAGTATAAATTGATAATAGTGTTGATCGTCTCGATGCCTTTCTATGGATATGTGGATGGTCGAGATCGGATTTGTATCGAGTGAGTTATGGCATTCGGAAGAGTTAGGGTTTGGGAGAAAACCCTAGTATGAAGGGCGTACCGAGTGATACACAGGGCGTACCGAGGAAAAAAGGTCTACGCGAGGCGTAGCTGGGAAGAACGCACATTGTAGGTGCGAGGATTGAGTCGGGGTGCGCGGCCTCGTACGCGGGGCATACGAGAAAGTACGCGGGGCGTACGAGGGTCAGAATGAAAAACCCTAATTTTAGGGATGGACACTATATAAAGAACATAATGCCTCAAAGATCAACCTCCCTCTCACCCTTGGACAACTTTCACGAAACTCTAATCATTTTTGTGTGTTCTTGGAGCTTAGAAGACCATTAGAAGAGTGTTTTGGTGACTTTGAAGAAGGTGCTCACTCTTGAAGATTCATTGAAGAAGCTAGAGCTTTTAGATCCTGAACCTCATCAGCCTTTGGCTCTCATTTGAGGTATAAAGTCTCAAACTTGGTGGTTACTTCCTTAGATCTCTTTTGGATTGAGTTTATGGACTCTTTTGGTCCCATTGATGAAGTCCCTTGATTCCATGTCATTTTTGGAGCTTAGAGTTGCCCCTCTCAGTGTTATTTGGGACCTAGAGTCATAAAGTTGTTATCGCGGAAGCCTTAATGGGATCATGCAAGAGTTAAGACCATTTTCATGGAAGTAGAATGCCATTTTTGGAGTTTGGGCTTATGTGGGGCATGCAAAGTCACCAAGCCAATAACTTTATGGGTATAAACGTGATTTGGGACTCAGATCCATAATTTGGACTTATGGCTTAAAGCATTAAGTGCTTAATGGAAAAGTGTGTTTAAAAGGGACGTACGTTGGGCGTACAAGCCAGTACGCGCAACGTACAAGTCATTAAGTGAGTACACGCAGTGTACCACTAAGTACGCCGTACGTACTCTGTCTGAGTGGGTTTGCATATCTGGGCTTCGGTTTAGGATTTCTTCTTGGGCCCGATTGCTGGTGACTGGTTGGACCATCTGAGAAAGGGTGTTTTGGATTAGAGTTAAGTCGTGGGCTTTAGGGTAAGGCCCAAGCAAGGGTTTGGGCCTAATTTGGAAAATTAGGCCATTAGTGGACCTTGTGGACCTTTTTGGTCTTGGGCCTTGGTGGGCCCAATGAGTTGGGTCAGTAATGGGTCGGGTTAGTTGGGCCATCTATGGGGGCATAGTGTTGGGTGTAGTCTTGTATGGTCTTTGATTATAGTGTTGGGTTGTTTTGGCCCAGTTCAGGAGTGAGTGCACAATAGAAACGACAATGTAGGGTTTCTCGCGTAGCAGTTGAGGTGAGTCTTCTC
This sequence comes from Lactuca virosa, assembly GCF_052849685.1. Classification (NCBI taxonomy): domain Eukaryota; kingdom Viridiplantae; phylum Streptophyta; class Magnoliopsida; order Asterales; family Asteraceae; genus Lactuca; species Lactuca virosa. The sequence continues at coordinate 4,754,288 of NC_136430.1, read as the reverse complement.
ACTATACTTACGTGAGCGGTAATCATTGTGTGACCGGAGGGTCTTATGCGCTTATACTGAGTTATGAAATATCATGCATTTTGTCTTTGTGACTTATGTTGTATATTACTCCTGTGCATTATTGAGTTATTCTGTTCTTGTGAGATCGAAGGGTCTTCATTGAGATACCGGACTGGAGGGTCTAACCCGAGCTGTGAGACCGGAGGGTCTTCACTGAGACACATGACCGGAGGTTCCTTATCGAGATATAGCCATGAGAGGCTAATTATTTGTGTGTGGTATTTTGGGGAACTCACTAATCTTCGTGCTTACCGTGTTGTGTGATATGTGTTTCAGGTACTTTTCAGGATCGCGGGAAGGCGCCGGCTTGATTGTACACACTAATTAGAGATCATGATTTGAGGATTCTGGGATTTTATCAAACATTTTTGACTTGTGTTTTGACAACCTATAAATTTAGTGGTTTTTGGGAAATGTGATATTGAGTTGATGTGACTTTAAAAATGAATAAGTTATTTGAAAATTTACAGTGTTACATAAACAAAAGATAATTAACAACTAAAGGAGAAATAAAAACAACTAGATTAAATAAGATAAAAGAGACTTCCATTTAGATTTTGTTTCACTTATTCCTATCGTTGATTTCGTGGCAAGTTCAATGGATTAATATATCAATGATTACCGATTTCTAATTTGATTAGGTTCGTGTTCACTATTACTAATCATTTAGCAAACAAGTTAATTCAAACAATGGCCAATTGATTAAACTAACAAGTTTCCTAGTGTTCATTTCGAATCAAGTAAGACTTGTAATATTAGTCAGCTAAATTTGTTAATTCAATCAACTCATATGTGGTTGTTCATCACACATGCTCACACAGTAAGTTACTTATTTTCTAGTTAACCCTAGGTTCATGTTCACTAATACTAGGCATACAATCTTCTTTTCACAAAACTATATGATTCAAGCAATTAAGAAGATATTCATACAACTCAATACACTTGGTTATTAACAGGAAATAATTATCATTAACATTCAAGGATCTTTTAACAAGCTTAACAAGATAAATAACCAAATCAAATTAATCCAAGCCACTCAATTAAACCATATTCATAAGATCCTCTACATCTAAATAGAAGTATGGAGTTTAGCCCATAACTTCAGCAATAACAATCATAAACTCGAAATCTGATGTTATTAACATGATTAAAAACAAAGATTAAGAGAAAAGTGATACTTTAATGCCTTTGATCTCTTCAAACATAAGCTCCTTGTTGAAAATCGAAAACCAGAACTTCTCAAAACCTTTCTAGCCTCCAAAAATCGTCCAAACCCTCCAACATCAGTTACGGTTTCGGGAATAAAGGATCTATAAATAGATTCCAAAATTTAGCTCCAACTCGTCGAGTTTTTAAGATAAACTCCTCGAGTTTTTTACTTAATACGCGTGTACGGCAAGGCATCCTTGTATCGTGAACTTTCCAGCCAACTCATCAAGTCGAGGGACCAACTTGTTGAGTTCCTCTTCATTTAAGCCTTCTTTCTTCAAAATCCAATCTCCAAGCTTCCATTTGCTAGTTCCGATTCCTTTTTCGCCCGAGCATGTCTTTTATTACTGAAAATGAAATTTTAACATAATTAAGCATCTTTTGTTCACTATTTGAGATAAAATTAACATAAAGTATTAATATAATGCATGATTATTATGACTAAATAAGTACATATCAAAATACCCCACACTTGACTTTTGCTTGCCCCAAGTAAAACTGAATTTTAGCACACTAGCATCACATAAGACAATCCCAATAAAACCCAACCATTATGCCAAGACCACAACGCATGCATTTGTGTCTAAATTTTTTTCCTGAGGACCCCCCCTAATTCTAAATACTAACAATCCTCATAAACGCTCGCCCACTTTTTCCGAACAACGCTCATTTTATGCATTCCTCCGAATCCAACCGCAGAAAACTTTCTTAACCTCAAGTCATTTTTGGTTAAACCCCCAATCATACATATGGAAAAAATAACCTAGAAAAGAAATTACAATAAAAATAAAAATACTTGATAACTTGAATCTTCAATTATTTGCGGCTTTTCTTCATGATATTTCTTCTTTGTCTTCATATCTTTGTAGATTCTTTCAAACATTTCAGCACTCTTTTTTTTTTTCAAACTCACTTTTTTTTTTCACTCAAACTAAAAACCTAGAAAAACATATGCTTAGGTGAGGAGATTTAACTTCATCATTTATTGATTAAAGGAATTAGTCTTATGTGTAATGATTACTTTAACTTTTCTAGATACATTTCTAGTACATGATGCTAAACATGTTGCAATCCTCAAACTAATCGAGGTTGTGTTTTTTTTCATGATTTCACTAGAATAAAAGGGGCCACAAATGCTGTTGAATGTATATTGGCTCAACTAAACATTTCGGTCATCATAGAATCATCAAACATAATACTAGCATGGAATCGTAATTGCTTTTTACCATAATTTTCTAATTTAACCCTAGCAATTATTTTATGTTTTTTTTTTAAATTAAACTTAGGATTCCAATTTAACTAATGTAACCAACCCCTACTGTTAAATCATGAAAAGTGACCCTCTTGAATTTCATCTACCGCAGTCCACAAGCACCCGCAGTCAAGCTCCCATCAACAACCTGAACCGAAGTCATCAAGCCAACCGCAGTCTTCTTACTTTACTTAGTTTATCTATCTTACTGTAATACTCTCTATTGTCCAGTATGCCTTGCATGGCCACTCTTAGAGAGTTAATCAAATGTAACTCTTGAGACTCTATAAATAGAGCTCATTCTCACTTATTCAAACAACAACTCTCTGAAGCTATCTTTTCTATCTCTCTATCTGATTACGCATCTCTTCTTACTCTCAAAGCTTACTAGAATATAACTGATTACAATCTCTCTTCGGAGAAGTCTCTTGTGACTTAATCACTAAGTTTTACCTCACTTATTAACTTGGTTTGAATGCATTCCTCGTTATGAATCAACTTATGTGTATACTTGATATAACAATTGTTGTCATTTCCATTTCTTTTCTTTTCCGCAACTAACTCTCTAATTATCTAACTCTAACTTATTAATATTATTGTTGAGCTTTTAGATCCTTCGATATTAACTATTCTGCAACTATACTTGTTCTAACGTTTGTTCAAGTGTGTCTCAAAGTTTTTCTCTGAACAATTGGTATCAGAGCCATAGTGGTTGCTTTTTGAAAACAAAACTCTGATTTCTCAAAAGGCCTTCTATACCACTAAAGCTCATTTCTTAAAACAAAAAAAAACAAGGAAGAATGGCACAATCATTATCTCTGAATGTCTCGAACAGTGTTGGTGGTTCTAATCGAGCCCCAATATTGGTGGCAAATGAATATCATCATTGGTCTCAAAGAATGGAAATATACTTAAGGAGACTTGGTAGAGATGTATGGCGATCCGTAGAATAAGGACCAAATGTCCCAGTTCTTACACCAGTCCAAACTGACGGCGCTACACCCAGACTAGGAGGAGGTCAACCAGTCATGAACCGTCCCACCAAGGATGATATCGATAAAATGGAAAATGATGTTGTTGCCTTTTATGAAATCTCTTGTAGAGTTGCTCCTGACAACTTCGATATTATCATATATTGCAAATCAGCAAAAGAGATCTGGAAGTTCTCAAGAATTTGTATGAAGGCGCAGAACAAGCACAAGACAAGAAGCTTACGACCGCACTCAATGAGTTCAACAATTTCAAAGCTCACACTGGCGAAAGCTTAGAAGATTCCTTCAAAAGGTTCAACCTAATAGTCACCAAGTTATCCAATACGGGCACCATCCGCAGTAACCATGAAACAAATCTTCAGTTTCTTAATGGTTTGGGAAGACATTGGACTACGGCCAAGATGATAGTCCAAGGAGATATAAAGATTCACTTATTGTCTCTCTACAAGCTCTACGGAGAATTGCAAGCACAAGAATCCACCGTACTCAAAGACTGTGCTGACTTCGGAGGACCACTTGCTCTCATAGCACAAGCTCCATATAATCAATCCTACTCTCCCTCGTATGACACTGCACCGCAGTCATACGAAGCTGATTCAGAGTATGATGATGAAGAAGAATTTTAGAAGGCTATTGCTCTAGGTAGCCAAAAGTTCAACCGTCTACCACCTCCTTCCTTACGCAAGAATCAACAGTTCAACAAACCTCCATTCAACCGTAACTTCAATCCACAAAATAATCATTCTCGTTACCCCAAAAGTTCTCATCCACCACCACAATCTCAAAATACTCAACCAAAGGAGGCACCGCAGTTTACTCAAACCACTGACTCCGGTACTCCCTCAGCAGACAAGACTGATGTTGTGATTTGTCACAAATGCAACAAAGAGAATCACTTTGCAAGAGATTGTAAGGCCAATGTAGTAAAAGACAGAGCATTCTACCTTAGAATGGCTCAATAGTTGGAAGATAAGGAAAAGGCAAGGGCATATGTAGCCCATGTCAAAAGAGACCATCAATTTTGGTCATCCGGAGATGAAGATGAAGCCATCAGCAGTATCAAAGGAAAAGGGAAAATCTGCATGCTGGCAACTGCGGATGATGATGAGTCTACAAAGCTGGAAAAGAATTACTGCTACATGGCTAAGGATGGAACTCTAAGCATCGTTGAACAAGTAAAACTCATGATCCAAACTCTAAACTATAACATGCATGACTGTCAACCCTTCATAGATGATCTTAATGACACTTGTGCTGCCGTCCTTACAGACTATAACAAAGCCTTAGATGAGAAGAACATTGCGTCCCAAGAGATGTTCCATGTGAGAGGACGACTGGATAACAAAAGACTCAAAATGGCTATGTTAGAAAAGGACTTAGAGTTAGAAAAAGATGCAAGAATGTTGAGTGAAACACAATTAGAGATAGCTTTGAACCAGAGAGATTTAGCTCAGAGTGAAATTGTACGCTTAAATCTTTTAATCGAAAAATTGTTCAATGAAAGTGAAGCTATTGAAAATTTGGTAAATAATGGAACCATGTACAATACATACAATTGGGGTTGGTCAAATGGATATCCTACCGCAATGGATTCCTCACCCCGGTTCAACAAAGACAGACTGTATGTCCCTCCAGACCGAGAATTTCATTTCCCAGTCAATGACAAGACCTTTCCCGAAGACATCAAAACACACTTCGGTAGACTTCATAATCTAAGCAATAATTGTGTCATTGAGGAAATTGTGCCTGAGGTTTCGGGTCACACAAGTGATCAAATTCCTATCTATGGCACTATTTACCCAAATTCTCAAACCTCATCCGTAGTTGACGAAGAAATTGTTATTGAGGGCCCCGAAGTCTCGAAGGACTTCCCATCTCTGCCCTCAGACCGCAGTGTCTCACACTGTAGTCAGAAGTCCGACAAAAGTCCCACTGAAGTCCCAACTCAGACTTACTCTGCGATAGTCAAATCATCCCTACCGCAGTCCTCATCAAAAGGAACTGTGACTCTTCAGCCAATTCATCATGAATTACCCATAGAGAACTTTGAAGTGGGTCAATGCTCTCAAATCCCTAAATCCTCAAGTTCGGATGACTCAAGCCCTCGTTTTCATAAATTTTCAAAGGATTCCAAGAAACCGCAGTTGAACATCAAAGACTGCGGTTCCCCAAAAACCTTAGCTAAAAAGGCTTTCAAAGAGGAAATTCGATCCCGAGGCACAAATAGACAAACGTTTTCGAAAAACAAGAAGCATTTCAGATTTCCAAAGTCCAAGAGTCCAGAAAAATTTGTTTTCTCACACTATTTTTTGAAAAACTCTCCCATCAAGAAAACATACAAAAAGGAATGTACAGTTTCAACAGTCATTCCTAATTCATCTGACACTACCCAAAAGAGTGTAAAGTCTTTTCGAAACAATGGTTTTCAAATCTATTCCTCAGATGATCCGAAATGGAAGGGTATCTTACCCACTCCAGCACTTTTAAAGTCACAACAAAATTTTAACAAGTGGAAGGGTATTCTACCAAATCCGACAAAAAGGTCTCAAAGATCTACATGTGCTAAACCTCTTTCGAAACAAACTTTTTCAAAACCCAACAACACTCATGTCAGATATTACCAACCTCGGACTGGTCACAAGCCCACTTTATCCTTTAGACCGCTGACCAAACGTGGTGTCAGAACAAAAGACAAAATCTCAACCTATAAATGTCAGTGTAGTTGCCAAAAAGATTCATCATATGTCAAATCTAGTTGGAGTCAGAAACCTCGTAATTTTTCAAAAACACACAACACTCCAAAACTGCACAAACACCCAGGACTAGGATTAAAAGTTGACAAGAAACCCGTCCCTGCAACCTCGGTCCATGCATCATTCAGAAACTCATCTGTTGTCCCAAGCTCCAAACTAGTTTGGATGCCTAAACTAACCGTGTAATTCTCAGGCTTTGTGCAAGGAGGAACAACAAGAAGAATGGTTAATCGACAGTGCCTGCTCCTTGCACATGACCGGGAGGTTAGAATACCTTCGGGATTTCAGGCCAATTTGCAACGGTGGAAATGTCACATTCGGCAACAATGCGAATGGGGTCATCCGAGGTTATGGTGTTCTCACTACGGGAAACTTCTCTATTCAAAAGGTTGCTTATGTAGAAAGAGTTGGGTTTTAGTATTCTAACACTCCTATGGTGTACATGCAACCCTATAAACCTTGGATATATGTTTTCTCTATTATACATGTAAATATTAACTATTCCAAGGTTTCATCCTAACTAGCATATTATGAAGCACCTATACTACAAAGTTCTAGTTAGATGACATACCTTTTGATGTAACTTGATGTCTTCAAGCTTTAAGAGCTTAGCCCCAATAGTGTGGAAGTCTCAAATGGAATCACAAATCACCAAAACACCTTGGAAGAACTTGAGAGAATATGTATGCACACTAAAATCGGCCCACTCTTATTTTCACACACTTGTGCCAATTTTGTGAGCCAAGGACCCCTTTATATATTATGGAGGATTAGGGTTACATCCATGTAAACCCTAATACCCATGGCCTTTCATTTACATAGGATCCATGGGTTAAAAGCTCCATGGACCATCCATGAAAGCTTAGCCCAACCTAAATGAACTTGGCCCATTCCATAGGTATAAGAGTCCATATTTAATTAGTTCTTTTTGATCACTTAATTAATTCTAAATTAATTCTTGATCAATACTAATTAAATAATATGATTCCATATTAATATATTAGAACTTATAATATATTAATATAAATCATAAATATACTATTCTCAAAAGACTATCCATATAAATTGTGTCGGTGAAGTGCAACCCAAATGGACCATGCCGGGTCGGGTCAAGTACATACTAAATATAGTTATGGACTTAGACATTAATCCAACAGTCTCCCACTTGGATAAGTCTAAAACTATTATTGAGTATGACTTCAAAACCTAACTGGCAATCGTAGCTCTTAAAGCCGCTGTCGAACTCTGACCTTGTGAATGACTTATCCATTAGATAAGGGATCATATATTCCTGCATTCTAGATATCATATGGACTGAGACATGGATTATAATCATTCTCTCTGTCCATTTGTTGTTTCCCGATTTTCGATTTATGATGACTGACTGATTGAACAAATCAAATCAGTCCTGGCTTGGCCAAGCACTCACATGTGTCATCGCTAAATCATCGAGGGGCCCACACATATCGCTTTTATCCCGAAGGTAAAAGGAATGGATAAACTTCGACTCATATGGCTTGTTCTACTACTTGTTGAATCATACACAAAGGCACGTTTTATAACATCGAGTTATCAAATGCGTTTTCGTGCAATCAATGTATAACCAACTCATAGTAACAACTCATATCTCTAGGTTTGAAGAATATAAGATATTATCGTCTCATGATGACTCGTGATAAAATCCATGAAGTGATTCAAATGAGCGCGGGTTGAATCCAATACTCAGAACTTATGAGCACTCATGAGTGTTGTAGCACCACTTTGTCCACCAACTTGGACCTCTACATACCAACCCATGACAGTCTTGATTCATATCTACTTCCAACATATGACCGACTGTGGATGGTTTGAATAACTTAATCATTCAGGAAGAGCGACTTAGTTATTCTGGAAGTCAAAACATGCAAAGTGAAACACAAGAATAAATGAATCAAATATGGTATCGAACCCTATGAATATAAATAAACACTTTTATTTATCACCATACTGATTACTCATTATTCATTGTTTCGGTTTTATCAACTTTATAGTTGAATTAAAAACACTAGTTGTCCCATGCTCCAAGCATGTACACTATGTTTTTCTTAAACAATAGCTTTGCCATACACCAAGTATGCACTCTATGTTTGTCTATGATCCTTACTTTGTGAAATAAACCAATTGAACATAATTTCAATGATTCTAATTTCACACTCCCAAATCCTTATCGAAAAATGTGAGAATTTCAAATTCCTATCATTTATCGAAATCTGTTTAGATTTTAAACTTATATGCACTGACCCTCCTGTAATGAATATGTACAAAGTCACAAAGACTTGTCAACAGTCATTATAAGGTATTCCAATGGAGATCAACTCCATGGAAACTAAGTCTCATATTCAAAGTACATTGCCTTGGACATGCTTCTTGCATTAAGTTTTCTAATCTTACACAGATAACTTCCACCTATGGAGACAACTCCATTTTCTCATTTTGACTATCACTTCTGAATAAGAGATGCCTCTTTTCAGAATATGGCAATATGGTCCTTCCAAAATTAGCACTATACTTCCAACTGTCCCTGAGCAACCAATCTTTGTTAAACCTCAGATTGTCCTCGACAATTGCTTAATCATTTTAGTCATATCCAATTCTAGACCTTTTCCCTTCTTAATGCCTCTGGGCATTTGGAAAAATTTAGAAATGACAAATATTATAGCACATGCAATCGATCCTGTACCCAAAGCAAATGGTACACGATTCATGATGTCTCACATAAAGACATGATTCTAGACCAGTCTTTTGCTACAATATTTTTATTTGCCATGTTTTCAAAATTTGACTATGAAGAGGGATGCCGTAATCATAATCGAATTTTGAGAACGCAATATATAGAATTTCCTTAAGTTGAACCAATCCAACATGAAATTCATATATATATTCTTGACTAAAGATGATTAAGGTCTCAATCTAAGCCTTTAGAACTGAAATGAAGTATATCCTCTCCCTTAATTATAGCAAAACAACTTTTTCAATCCCTGCAGCCTCACGAATTGAAACTTTTGTTTTCTATAATTAACATTGCTAACTTGCAACATTAACAATAATTATCATGCTCCCACTAACATGATGATTATTAGCATAACACTTATGCTCCCACTAGCTTTGACATGTACTCAGAAATCAGCTGGACTTCTAGAAATCAATACTTTATTGACTTTCTTACCAAAGTTCAGATTTCTGATACGAGATGCTTTGATAAAAATTTATCAAGATCATACACCTTTCCTTAGATAGCATGCATGTGTTTCTAAACAATTTCAGAACTATGAAAAGAGATGCCGTAATCATAGTCTCAATTGTTTAGACCTTTTGCCATCTGCTTCAAATCTACTTGGTGGAAGTGTTTCCTCACCATCATTTTCATGAATCGGAGAGAAACCTTATGACCCTTAGATTTTATGGTGTATGTGTTCTTATCCATGTGAATCGTCAAAACCATAGTCACAAGACAAGGATAATGACAAATCCAAACTCATATGGACTGAACTTATGCAATCTGAACTTCTTGCCACCTGGCAGTACAGGGCCTGCCATTGCTTCCAAGTTGTTATGCAACCAATTGAGAACTTTCAGAACTCCTATGCAAAACCAACTTTAACTGGAATGGGCACAGAATATGTCAACACGATAGGTTATAAACCTCAAGTCGTGTGCTAGTGAAGAACCTCAGGTTTTATTCTTGATTAGTTCTTGAAATTCTTTTTAGGATCTTTAAGACTCCCACTATCCTCTTGACATATAAGACTATCTTGCCAAATATTCAAGAGATAGTGTGGATTCTTTATCAAGACAAACACTTCACACAATTGGCCTTAGTTGGTCTTTGTTTCATCCAAAACATCACAACTTACCAATTTCAAATGTACAAGAGTAGGACACTTTTATTCTTACATTTGACAAGTGTTTTAAACCTTTCTTTAAGATATGTCACTCAAGTTACAATCTTGGAGTATGACTCTAAGAATTGTTTTGGAACGAAGTATGACTCGTCTTCCTGATCTAACCATTTCAACAATTCATGACTCCTCTTCTTAGTCATAAGAATGCACTAAGATGACCTTTAGAGGACTAATTGTGATATGATTTCTAAATCATTAAGATGATCACAAACATGATACTAAACTACTCTCCCATCTTTTCATATTTGAGAAACTTTTATCTTTCTGCCTAATTTGATTCTTCCCATTCGTTCTACCATACATTGAGACTTTTCCAATGTTTCAGAATTATACTTAAACTTGTAAGTATAACCATATTTACTAAACTTTAGTAAATCAAATAGTCTTAACGAGCTTTGTGGTGGACATGACCAGTGCACAAGAATGTGTACTCGATCCCTTTAGTCCTTCACTTGACTCACACATCCATGTGAACAAGTAATTAGTCTTGATTTTCCAATGCTTGAAAGTTCTCATTCATCATACTATTCAACTTGCATGATTCCAAGTTTCGGTCCAATTGAACCTTGGGTGATGAGGAACTTTCCTGATTTGGTAAATTTAGACACTACCACAAATGAAAGAATCAAATCCATTTTCCGATATTGCTGTCAGTGGAATCATATAAGCAATAATTTTCCACAAATGCCATTGTAAGGATACTTCAAATAAACAAAATTAAACAATTTTCTTTTATTTTAAAACTTTGCGGAAAAACTTATCCTTACAATCCACATGGAAAATTGTTGTTATCTATTCCTTACCAATATATCATAACTTCTTAAGCAACTGCTCAAAATTCTGATGCGATCGAAATCCACCTTCGCGATCAGAATCAACATATACTTCCTTTAAGATTTCTCTCTATTCTTTGATTCTTAAAACATCAACATGTGACCCAGTCACATCATGTAATGAGGATCTCAGAATAGAACTTAACAGAGTTAGATAATGGGCTCTACCTGATGTAGAGTCAAACTTATTGACTTTAACATCCTTAGGTAAATTTGGCAGCTTTGCAATCAACGCCCCTTCCTTTGGAAAAATAAACATATGGACCCTTTGGTAATGGGACTATCTCAGACTTAGCCTTTCTCTTTACCATTTGGTCAACCGGGTTGACTATGGCCAATCCCTTTCCATTGGGAAGACAATGCTTTTTCTGGATTTCCAGTGTCACCATTGTCACTGTCCATAAAGTTTTTGGGAAGTTGATCTTCTAATCAAATTTGTTTTACTATCGTTCCAAATCATTGCTGATTCAGCAGCACCAAGCAAATAGATATGATCATTAAGGTTCATGTCATAGTCTGTTTCATAGTAGTCCCAAAGGAACTCACTATGTGACTTAGAAAGTGATTGAACATCCAACTTTCTCAAGACTTTGACAGCCAACTCTCCCGGCTTGTCAATATGTGACTTCATCTCTAAGATGTGATCACACATAGTCCTTGCTTGCCATTAGGGCTTGAGTGACCTTGAACTTGTGGGTTAGGGAGAATAATTGGAGGTGGAGGAAGAGAAGTATGACTTCCATGAGCCAAACTCGGGAAGTCATATTCATTAGGAAAGCTTGGTTTGGGAAGATCATTGTTGTCTAAACAAGACATCAACAATGGGATAAATTCACGTAAAGTTGATTTAAGTCCTTAATATAACACCCAATATGATATATTAAGGCTAGGACCCAACAAACTATTTTATAACTTGGAAGAGGGATGTCGTAATCCAAGCTATAAAATATTTGAAGGTAGGTGAATGACGATTCACCAATTTCCACCAAGATAAACGAAATGTATTATTAGGTTTTAATTGGTTTTGAAACTCCTAGATTCTTTTGAGATTCATTGAACTTTTCAATGGCATGTTTCAATCTCGAGTGTGCCCTTCAGGTTTTGTGACTGGGATGCCGAGGATCACAAAACAAGGTGTGAAGTAACCATGCAAATATACTTGGTACCCTTAATATTTACCCCTCAATCGATGTGTCGGTTAACCACACACGCTCCAACGATACTATGATAAACATTAAGTTACCCTTTGCCTACCTTGTTAAGTCCAGGTTAGTGTGCCGGTTAACCACACACGCTCCACTAACAGCTTAAACAAAGTGCAAAGTGTAATTTCATGGATTAGCACCTTATTCACATTTTCCTAAGTAACTAAGATTGTGAATTTATAAGTGTTTAGTTACTTAGTATTTATCATTATACTTATAATGAAGGGAGAATTATAGTCCTTGTCCTACCTGTTCGGCTAACGACCCTCCACCGGTCAAGGAAGCGGTGAGTGAGAGTGGACACCCATTAAACTGCCATTTTATAGGCAGTAACCTTATACCCCCCTTATAGACCGGCTTCGTGAATGAGGCCTACTAATGGTAAGACGACTTGCTCTTATACATATAATATATTAAACTTTTAATATTATAATAGTATAAGGGTGTATTTTAGACATTTAAAATACTTGGTGGTTTAATCTATTAATTAAACTAGACTTTTAATTTAATTAAACTCAAACCATATATTTATGGATTTAATAATACTATTTAAATTAAACGCTTTAATTAACTATTAATAAAGTCCATAAGAGTTAATTTGAACTATTCAACAAAATATCATAATTCCAATTATTAAACTCAAAATTAAAACCATTTAATTAATTGTTTAAGTTATGAACCCAAGAGTTTTAGAATTCAATTCTTTTTTTTATAAAAAACTTTTCTCAAATTCCAAAACTTGAGGGCAAGTTTTGTAATTCTTGAAAACCTTTGGATTCCATAGCTTATGGAATTAATGGTGTTTTATGATGAAACTTTCCATGTTCCATAACTTAAGAACAAGTTATGGAATTCTTTAAAACATTAACACCAAATTTTGTAACTCCATAAAAACTTTGAATCAATTTTTTTTTTTAAAAAAACTTTCATATCCATAACTTATGGAAGTTTCAAAAATCCTTAAGATCACAACTTAAAAAAAAACTTTTGAGCTCCAAAATTTTATGACAAAATATGTAACTCCTTAAAACATTTAGATCAAACTTTTAAAACTAATAAAATAATCATATCATTTTATCTTTTACTAAATTTGACCTAATTCAACTCATATAACAAATGATTCAAATTTTACAAATAATTCCTTTTTCACAAAACAAGTAATTATCTTAAAATTTGACAAACGTCATGTTTTTTTTCCCTTTTTTTTTCAACTTGAAAATAAAACATTTGCATCAATATAATAGAAAACAACCCATGGCTCTGATACCACTGTTGGGTTTTAGTATTCTAACACTCCTATGGTGTACATGCAACCCTATAAACCTTGGATCTATGTTTTCTCTATTATACATGCAAATATTAACTATTCCAAGGTTTCATCCTAACTAGCATATTATGAAGCACCTATACTACAAAGTTCTAGTTAGATGACATACCTTTTGATGTAGCTTGATGTCTTCAAGCTTTAAGAGCTTAGCCCTAATAGTGTGGAAGCCTCAAATGGAATCACAAATCACGAAAACACCTTGGAATAACTTGAGAGAATATGTATGCACACTAAAATCGGCTCACTCTTATTTTCACACACTTGTGCCAATTTTATGAGCCAAGGACCCCTTTATATATTATGGAGGATTAAGGTTACATCCATGTAAACCCTAATACCCATGACCTTTGATTTACATAGGATCCATGGGTTAAAAGCTCCATGGACCATCCATGAAAGCTTAGCCCAACCTAAATGAACTTGGCCCATTCCATATATATAAGAGTCCATATTTAATTAGTTCTTTTTGATCACTTAATTAATTCTAAATTAATTCTTGATTAATATTAATTAAATAATATGATTCCATATTAATATATTAGAACTTATAATATATTAATATAAATCATAAATATACTATTCTCAAAAGACTATCCATATAAATTGTGCCGGTGAAGTGCAACCCAAATGAACCATGCCGGGTCGGGTCAAGTACATACCAAATATAGTTATGGACTTAGACATTAATCCAACAGAAAACCTTAAACACAATCTCATCAGTGTTGGCCAACTATGTAAGGCAGGCCATCGAGTTGAATTTGATGATCAATTTTGCTATGTAATGACAAGTGATAGGAACACATGTCTGATCAAATCATGATCCGAAGGTACTATGTATCCTCTGGATGTCTCTCTGATCATAGGCAAACCGCAATTATGTTTCCTATCCAAAGCCGTATCCGAAGTCAGCTGGCTATGGCACCGCAAGCTAGCTCATCTCAACTTCAGGTACATCAACAATTTGGTCACCGGAGAACTAGTCAGAAGACTCCCTATTCTCAAGTTCAGGAATGATACTCTCTGTCCTGCATGTGAATGTGGAAAGCAATCCAAAGCAATTCACCCCATGGTGATTGACTCTTCAATTTGTGAACCACTGGAGCTCTTACACATTGATCTTTGCGGTCAATCCACCGTAGCCAGTCTTCATCACAAGAAATACATACTGGTTATAGTAGATGACTTCACACGCTTCACATGGGTTTTCTTCCTCAGACTCAAGTCAGAAACACCGCAGATTCTCATCAACTTCATCAAGGAAATAGAACTTCAGATCAAGCTGCCAGTACGACGTATCCGCAGTGATAATGGAACCGAGTTTACTAATCATCTCCTCAACAGTTTCTTCGTTTCCAAGGGCATCACTCACAACTTCTCAGCTCTCTACACACCGCAACAAAATGGGGTAGTAGAGAGAAGGAACCGCACTCTAGTAGAACCAGCCAGATCCATGCTCAACTTCGCACACCTTCCTCTCTACTTCTGGGCTGAAGCAGTAGCCACCGCATGCTTTGTACAGAACCGAAGCATTGTGTGCAAACGTCTCAATAAAACACTGTATGAGGGCCTTAACAACCGCAAGCCAAATGTACGCTTCTTTCATATCTTTGGGTGTAGATGTTTTGTGATCAACAACAGAGATCATCTTAATAAGTTTGCACTGAAGTCTGATGAAGGCATCTTCCTTCGCTATTCTACGAACAAAGTTGCTTACAGGGTTCTCAAAGACGCACAAGGCTAATCATTGAAAGCTTCAATGTGAAATTTGATGACTATCACATACGCAACACCCCTCCATCCACTGAAACCACAGTAATCCTGGAAAGTGATATTCCTGCCTCTTCGGGTCCATTAAACCTAGTTGAAGTCAACTATGACGATCTCTTCGACCCTGTAGAAACAGCCAAAATATCCGAAGATCTTGTGTCTCAGGAAGCTCAACAGCAGCATGCTGATGTATCTGGTCCATCACTATCCGAAGTAGCATCTCTCAATACTTCCACCTCGCCGGTTGAGGGAGAAAGCTCTACTCCGGATCAAGCAACAACCATCGAGGTTCCAGTACTTGATGTAGCTCAAGTTCCTATCCGCAGAGAATCATTACCATCAAACGTATCTTCGGATTCGAATGATGAAAACATAGAGAACATTGACACAAGAACAGACTCAAGGATTATCACTCTCCCATCTGCAATCTAGGGGGAACCTTCTCAGGTTCCAGAGGAACTCCCATCAGCAATCCAGGGGGAACCTCTTCCAACTGCTCAAGAAAATTCCATTCTCGCTCCAACAATCCAAGATGATTCCTCAGGATGTTCTCAAATCCAGGGGGAACTGCCATATCCAACCGCAGAGTCTTCTGATATCGAAGACATTCCCTCTACCGCAGCTGCTGATCATCTGCAGCCCTGTCTACATGTATGGACGAAGGACCACCCACTAGGTCAAATAATTGGCAACCCATCCACAGGTATCCAGACTCGATCTTCCAAGGACTTATCTGATCATTGTCACTACGCAACATTTATGTCCTCGGTCGAGCCCCGAACGATCAAAGAAGCATTACTAGAACCTTATTCGATATCCGCAATGCAAGAAGAATTCAAAAGAAACAAAGTATGGCAGCTCGTCCCGAAGCCGCATGGTCACACCATTGTTGGTACTAGATGGGTATTCAAAAACAAGCTAGATGAATCTGATGTGGTAGTCAGAAACAAGGCAAGGTTAGTTGCAAAGGGCTATAGTCAACTTGAAGGTATTGACTATGACGAAACGTATGCTCCGGTGGCACGCATGGAAGCCATCCGAATCTTCTTAGCATACGCAGCCCACAAGAACATCAAGGTACACCAAATGGACGTAAAGAGTGCCTTTCTTAATGGGGAATTAAAAGAAGAGGTTTATCTTCAGCAACCTCCAGGCTTTGAAAGTATTAAATTCCCAGACCACTGCTACAAACTTGAAAAAGCAGTCTACGGTCTGAAGCAAGCCCCAAGAGCGTGGTACGAGACTCTCTCTGAATTTCTTGTCTCATCCGGATACAAAAGAGGAGTTATTGATCCCACTTTATTTAGAGAAGCAAATGGTGATCACCTTATGCTTGTACAAATATATGTGGATGATATCATCTTCGGATCAACTGATGTAAAGATGGTGAATGAATTCGCTAAGCTCATGACCAACAAGTTCCAAATGAGCATGAATAGAGAGATCAACTTCTTTCTAGGACTTCAAGTAAGACAAGTTCCGCAAGGGATATTCATTCATCAGGAGAAATACACCACTGAACTGTTAAAGAAATATTCTATGGACAACTGCTCTTCGGCTAGGGTCCCCATGGCCTTCGGATATAAGATATTTGTTGATCCCTCTGGCAAATCTGTGGATCACAAGACTTATAGAGGTATCATTGGTTCATTCATGTACCTCACCGCAAGCTGACAAGATATTGCCTTTGCAACCGGTGTATGCGCAAGGTATCAGGCTGACCCAAAAGTGTCACACATGACCGCAGCCAAACAAATACTATGGTACCTGAAAGGAAGCAAGTCTCTTAGACTATGGTACCCCGCAGGCAATGGCTTGAGGATGCTCCAGTGTTGCATTCCTCAAGAGGGGGAAGTGAGGAAGAAGACCATCACTCCAATCATTCCAACAACATCTCACACCATCAAAGTCCCCCCATCATTACAGAAAAAATTCCTTCACCGCAACCTTCACCACAACCATCTCATCAAACTCCACCGCAACCATCTCATCAATCTCCACCGCGCAAGGAGATCACTCCTGAGAAACCAGAGACTCCCCATCACTTCAAGAATCTGGTGGATCACATATCTTCTCCAAGCTCAAATAACTCCCCTGTCACCACACAGAAGAAAAAAGACTGGAAAGCAGCTAAACTTGCTGAGCTCATATGGAGAGAATGCGGTTTCGACACTGTTATGGATGAATCCTTGATAAACTCCTGGATCAATCCCAACCGCAGACTGCTGGATGACGACTATAAACCATATCTCACCTATGTTGAACCTCCCTCTGATGGCTACTGGGATGTTCCAATCTCCCCAAATGCTAAATACTTCATAGTATTTGAGCAGTTTGACCGTAGCCTTCCAGACCACAAAAGACTGCCAATGGAATTCGAGAGACTTAACCGATTTTATGCAAAGCATGCCTCTCCCATTGAGAAAATCTGGTCTAACGATAGACCATCCGCAGTCAAAAACTACAAGCCAAGGAAGTTCATGAAGGCTGACTTCATCCAATACACTCTCACAAGAAGGGAACACGACTATGTCCGCACCCAAGCTGAGTTCCCTGCATGAATCCTGAAGAAATCTTTCTGATAGCAAAGGTGTTCCAGAACAAGTCGGAGAAGCACCCGAAGATGAAGATAGCGCTTGAAAGGGCTAGTATGTTTTTGAAGGAAACTGTCTGTGACTTTGCTAAAATCGACGCAGACATCTACCCCACAACTGCCAAAAAGTTCGATCTACCACCACTTGATCCGGCACCAATGCCTATCGAAGGTTATCAAGAAAGATCCTTAGGTACAACTAACTTCCCTGAACTCAGAGTCATTTTCAAAAGGAAGGCCGATAAAATCAAATACTTCATTCTTATGACTGCCGTGAATCGCCTCACCAGGAAGCAACTTGAAATCTGTCGAACTGTAGTTGAAAGATCAAAGCACACAACTGCCAAAGTCAAGTTCGAGATTTTAAGGAGAATCACTTGGTTGGAAAATATCAGGAAGTTTTGGTGGATTCTGATCAAGTTTCTTAAACTTGATAGCTGAAGAAAAGTTAAAGAGGTCACTTAGGGGGAAATTGTTGAATCATGAAAAGTGACCCTCTTGAACTTCAGCTGCCGCAGTCCACAAGCACCCGCAGTCAAGCTCCCATCAGCAACCTGAACCGAAGTCATCAAGCCAACCGCATTCTTCTTACTTTACTTAGTTTATCTATCTTACTGTAATACTCTCTATTGTCCAGTATGCCTTGCATGGCCACTCTTAGAGAGTGAATCAAATGTAACTCTTGAGACTCAATAAATAGAGCTCATTCTCACTTATTCAAACAACAAATCTCTAAAGCTATCTTTTCTATCTCTCTATCTGATTACGCATCTCTTCTTACTCTCAAACCTTACTAGAATATAACTGATTACAATCTCTCTTCGGAGCAAGTCTCTTGTGACTTAATCACTAAGTTTGATCTCACTTATTAACTTGGTTTGAATGCATTCCTCGTTATGAATCAACTTATGTGTATACTTGATATAACAATTGTTGTCATTTCCATTTCTTTTCTTTTTTCCGCAACTAACTCTCTAATTATATAACTCTAACTTATTAATATTATTGTTGAGCTTTTAGATCCTTCGAGATTAACTATTCCGCAACTATACTTGTTCTAACGTTTGTTTAAGTGTGTCTCAAAGTTTTTCTCTCAACACCTACCCCACACTTAATTTATGCAATGTCCCCATGCATAACATAAAGAACATAAAAGTAAAAAGAGAGAATTGGAACAAACTCCCCTGGGATAGAAGTTGCGAGGCTGATATTCTTCATTTTAAGCTCTATCTTCAGCTGACTTTACGGGTGGAAACAACTCATCCACGCCTTGGGTGTTATAAGTCGCGTGTGGTTGACAGCTCTAAATATGTAGGAAAAAGCTCCTTGGAAATGCCTAGAAATAGTCTTTAAAAATATAGAAAATTACCTCCTTAAATTGAATCAAATCGTCGACTCAAAGATAAAAGAATTAGCAACTCGTTGAGTATAGGTGGAGACTCGTCGATTTGAAACGTGATATGGCGGAAATCATGAATTTTCGCTGGAAGTCGTCGAGTTTTTAGTATGCACTCGACGAGTTTTTCTCTCTATATGGCCAATTTATTTCTTTCTGCTTCAGGTCTATTTTTGAGGTTGAGAAGGGTATTAAGGCAAAACACCCCCTCATTTTTCTTTAGTAATTAGACTCCTATTTAGCCATTTTAAGCGTCAGACTTTTAATACGACTCAAATATTCTAATATTCTCGTCTAGACTCGACCCCTCACTTCGTTTCCCCACGCTTTAATTAATCATTCAACCCTCACCCTATCTTCTGTAAAGATCAAAAACAAAAACCAAATAAAAAAAGGAAAACATACATCAAATTAAAATCCTAAATTACTCCTAATTAACTAAAATTTTTAAACAAAACAAACCAGAATAAGAAAACACACAAACAAAATAAAATTGTCTTAACATAACAAACACAAATAAAATAAAAAGGATAGCCACTCATCGTCCTCGTCATCTCCTCCTCCATGTCCGCTACCGCTACCACCGACTCCACTTTTCCTTGCGCTCCAGCATTCATCCCAACTCCGAATGTGAGGGTAGTTGGGAAAAGCATTGTTTCGGGGGATGTTCATATGAAGGTGATTGCACCATAGATAAGTAATTCTCGGCCCCTCTCTCGAAAATACCATAAGATCTCGCCAACCTGGACACAAACATTCCGCCACAAATTTGTGATGTTTTCCGATCTTTCACCTAACCCTCCACTAGGTACCTTTCCAGAGAATAGGGAATGTTACAGTAAGTGGTTGGCATAATAATACACCGTAGGTAAAAACATCACGGCTAGACAGTTTGTCATCATATTTTCGCATGTTGATGAAGCTTGAAATGAACCGGTGGATGAGTCGGTGGACCGGTGACCAAATACTTGCCTCTTGTGCGGCCGATGGTATATAAACTCCATTCACTATTTTTAATCACCTATTAGCTCCGGCCTCCCCATTCGGAAATTCTTTATGGCAACTATCCAAAAACACACCAAAAGCTTCAGTCATCACTTCTTCCTGATCATATAACCTCATTCTCCATGCTAATTTTGCTATGCTGCACTCCCTATATTAACCCCCAAGACAAAAGATCCATGCATTTGTGTTATAGTAGTCATCTCCACCCCGGAATGTAACCGTAGCATAAAATTCCAAACACTACTCCCGGTATACTGGTCCTTGTAACTGGAATAACCTTCTCCATGCATCACACGTTATCCCAACCCTATTATTTATAAACACCTTCTTAAAATACGGGTTCATGGCTTCCACCAAACCCACTTGCTCTAACCATGACCAATTCAATTCGTTTGGTAAATAAAACTCCTTCTTTTTGAGTGTTTCCAACTTCTTCTTCCACCCAACCAATGTTCTTTGAGAGCCAATTTGTGGAAAATTAAACCAAAGGAAATCCCCTTGGTTCCTTGGAATCTGTTGTTGGCCTCTGTTTCTACTCATTTTTTTTGCAAAATAAACACCAAAGAAAACCAAACAAACCATAAAATATGTCAAAAATAAGTTTTCAATCAAGACTGTGCACTTTACTAAAGCAACTCGTCGAGTTGCAAGAACAACTCGGCGAGTTCTATGAAGGTTGGGAATTTTTTTATTCTGAATTGATCTGATTCAGCTACAATCACTTAAAATCATTTCAGGGGTTTGTTTAGGATACCATATCATGTAATGATTCGCCATAAAAACTAATTAAAACATACTAATTTGGTCAGAACTGAAACCTTAATGTTCATACCAAAGTTAAAAATCGGGGCTTTTTCACAAATTGCAACCATCAAACATCTAAAAATTGAATTTTAACTGATTTATGCATGAAAAATCTAACCTTTTTGAGAGTGTTGGAATAAAATCACGAAAAGTAGAAAGATTATGATTGAGAGGATACTGCTCGTCGATTGGAGGTGCGGTGGGTGAAACTGATGATACTTTTCCCTTTTAGGGTAAAAACCCTATTTCACCGAGTTTAAAAACCATTTTTTTCGGTAATAAAAACCTACTCGTTGAGTTGGGGGTCCCAAACTCGTCGAGTAGAGACGGGTTCTGACGAAATGTCGCGATTTTTCAAGTGAACCTGACGAGTAGCAAAATGGAACTCGGCGAGTTTTAGGGTCTGTTTGAAAAAAATTTAGTTATCTTTAAATAAATTTCACCACATCCCACACTCAAACTTTGCTTGTCCTCAAGCAACATTTTAAGCAAATCAGAAGACTTAGAGTGAAAATCCTAATAAAACACACAAAAATAAGGGAAATAAAAGACTAAAAATGAAAAGAAAAGGAAAGGGAAAAAGAAAGCAAACTCAAACAACGGTTGCCTCCTGTAAGCGCTTCTTTTTGAGGAGTCTTTAGTTGGACTCCTTCCCGCTTTACGTTGCAGCGGTTTTCTCCAAATCCAATGTCTCTTCAATTCTTTCTTCACTTGGCATTCCTTCTTCATATCGCTTAACAACTATGCCCACTGACCTTGAAACTTGATCCATCCTTGTTCCATAATTCAATCACCCCGTATGGATAGACATGCTTAATTGTAAAAGTCCCAGACCAATGTGTGCGTAATTTTCCCGGAAAGTGCTTTAGTCTTGAACTGTACAAAAGAACTTTCTGGTTAGCTTCAAATTCCTTATTACCTTTCAACCTTGCATCATGCCACCTTTTTGTATTTTCCTTATAGATCAATGAGTTAGTGTAAGACTCGCTTCTCAAATCCTCTAAGGCATTCATTTGCAAAAGTCTATTGGCACGCAACTCCCTTAGCTTAAAATTGCATGTTTTCAATGCCCAATAAGCTTTATGTTCAAGCTCGACTGGTAGATGATAGTTTTTACCATAGACTATCCTATATGGTTTGGTTCCAATGGGTGTCTTGAATGTAGTCTGGAATACCCAAAGCACATCATCCAATTTATCTGCCCAATCTTTCCAATTGCTACCCACCGATCTTTCCAAGATTCTCTTGAGTGGCCTATTTGTAATCTCGGTTTTCCCATTTGTTTGTGGATGGTATGGTGTTGAAAATCTATGGCGTACACCATATATTTGTAACACCTTTGCTAGTTGTTTATTAGCAAAGTGGGTTCCCCTATCACTTATCAATGCCTTTGGTACTCAAAACCTTGAAAATAATATTTTTAGAAACTTCACAACTACCCTTGCGTTATTTGTCGGTAATGCTTGTGCTTCTGCCCACTTTGACTCATAGTCCACTGCTACAAGTATGTATTTATTACCTTTATATGAAGGGAATGGTGCCATGAAATCGACACCCCACACATCAAACACTTCACATACTTGAATGTTCCTTTGCGGCATCTCATTCCTTGCAGAAATATTGTCCGACCTCTGGCAAGCAACACACTCTCTCACTTATGAATAACGAGAGCTGAAACTATAAAAAAAATTATTTTATGTTAAAACTATATCAATATTAATGTCTATTTATAGAGAATAAAAAATTATAAATTTTGATATATATTTAAAATCGATTTTTGCGTATATTAAGGTAATGATTAACATGGTTTAAGGAAACATATTTCAACTTTCAAAAACACAAGTGTATTCATTTCTCTTAAATAATTATATGTTTCGTCGAAAATGATAAAGTAGTATTTCTGACCCACAAACTATACCAGTTATAGTTTACTATAAATGTTTTGTTAAGTCCATTTATATAATCATATATATAAATACGTATAAGTTAACATGTCTAGATGTTTTAGAAGATTATATCATATAAACTTACATCTAACACAAGTATGAGAACATTTGGTACGATAAAGTCGTTTTCTAGTTTTTGCCCATTTTTAACGATATTTACCAGTAACTAGAAAAATATAACTTTGTAAAACTTATTTTTACCTTTTTGGGGTATTTAACTCAAGTTAACTTTATATGTTTAAAACGATATATTTTTAGTCAAAACCCACAAAAATGGTGTCACAACCGAAAATTTTCAAGTCTAGAAACCAAACCAAAGGAGTCTCGTATATGCAATATTTGTAGCTATGCTATTATTATGCTTTGGTAATATAAATATTTTGAGAATTATGCTACCCTAAAGCCTCCTAAGTAAATGTGAATAATAAGAAATGAAAGTTACGTCAAGATATTAGTCATATTACATAAAACAAATACATTAGAGTATTTTATGCATCCTAGACCATAAACACTTCCCTAAGAAGCACCATGGCCGTGAATGTGACAACTCGAAATTTCTATTCTGTACAACCATTCAACTCAATAGAAGTCAGAACAGTTTCTGCTAACTTTCAAGCTTTTTGGAATAAGTTTGAGTGTTTTAAAGTTAGTACTTCAGGAGATATCAGGAGAGGGGATGCCCTAGGGTTTATTGTGCAACAATAATGTCCCAAAACTCCAAGAGTTTGGATTTTACGGCCTAAAAAAAGGTGTTTACGGCCGTAAACCCTAAAAGGGGGTATAAATATGACACTTAGTCATTATTTACCACTTTTTCACATTTTCAAGATCCAAACTCAAATCCTCTCAAGTATCATCCAACTTTTCTTCTTGATCTTCAACTTTGTAAGTGTTTCTATCCCTAAAAATTTGATATCTTACTTAATCTAGTGATCTTACATGATTCTATCCGTGAAATCATTCCAAAAGTGTAGATCTTCAAGTTTCACCAAGAACACCAAGAACACACACTAGTGTTCTTGGACTTTTAGTACCTTTTCAAGCTTCTACCTAGTAAATACTCTTACCCTAGTGTATTATAAGACTTGTTACACTTCTAATCATCTAGAAAACACCAAAGAAACACAAGATCAAAGGTGTTTACGGTCCAAGAACACCTTGGACCGTAAACCCTAATAAAGGGACCAAAGTGTGCCCTAGTCCCTTACGAAGCCTTAGAAACCAGTCTAGATACCATCCTTGATGTGCTAGGGACTTAAAACATCAAAATGACCATAAACCATTTGGGTTTACGGCCATAAACCCAAAGAAAAATGGTCCAAGGACCGTAAACTCCACAAAGGAGTGAAATGGTGCCCTAATCTCTTCCTAAGGCTTAAACATGAAGTAGGAATGCTTCTTATGATCTTTAAAGCTTCAAAACACAAAATGGTCAAAGTACCATGAGTTTACGGCCGTAAACTCATGGGTTTACGACCATAAACTCAATGAGTGATGGTCACAAAACTGTAAACTCCAAAAGAGTTTACCCTTGGACCCCAAACTCAATAGCAATGTCCTAGAACTCAATAGCACTTAAATCAAGTGTTTTATATGTCCTAGGATGTCTTAACTTGGTTAATTAGTTGATTAATGACTAATTGGATACATATATGTGTTATTATATGTTAACTAGGATCCTTGTGTGTGTTCAAGTCTTCACTTGACACTTAGCATCCTATATCAATCCGTTCATCCAAACCACTCACTACAGGTGAGTTCATACCCCTTAATTAAACTTTTAAATGTTTTTAAATGCTTTTATGGGGGGATACAAGTTGAACTATTATAGTTATTATATCAATCACATGTGATTAATAACTACCAAACAAGTGGATTTCTTACTTTTCAAACTGTGTTACCAAACTGTTTTACTTCAAACTGTTTTATAAACTCTTTTTCACTTTTATTAAACTCTTTTAACTTATATTCTGTGTATCTATGTAGATATAGTTATATAAGTAGGATTGAAAGGACTTAGGACTGATAACTCACCTTACTTCCTGTTCCTTGTTTGGTTGTGGACTTAGGGTATTCAGGTTATTTGTCCGAAGGTCGTTTGAATCCTAGTTATATATCATGTATATGTGTATAGATATAAAAGGTTACTTCATTCAGTTCAATATCTTTGTGTAGCAAAGGTATACAAACATGTTCATACATTCAAACAACATTACTAGTAACTATAATAGGTATAGTTAGGGAGATACTAATACTATTACTAGAACAAATGAAACATACAATGATTCAGTTCATACATGAGTCAATAACAAACAAACAATAGAATACTATGATGAGAAACAAACAATACATGCTAGACAGGGAGAGAACACACAATACAGCTAGCACATACATATACTAGAACATACATACATGCTAGACAGGGAGAGAACACACAATACAGCTAGCACATACATATAATAGAACATTACTACAGTTATGTGAGCCTCGTAACGGGGCATGGCACTACCTGTCATGACCGTTTTGTATCTAGAATCCCCTTAAGTGGGGAGCGTATAAGTTTGTGTATAGATCTATACTGGATTGACTATCCTACACCTTGCTGCTCGCTATAGTGGGACTTGCAAGTCTACCGGTGCCAAACGTCATTTCTTACGACGTCGTACATCGTCATTTTTCTAGAGTCGGTAGCAGGATACAGGCCGATCACATGGTACTTTAAATAACAGTTGGTTCAAGGTAGTTAGTACAGCAGTAGTTACTTAATACAACACTACAGTACTATTTCATTTTCCCATTACATTTACTTTGTGATCTTCACACAATAAACAATAATGTAAAAACTATATTTTTGTTTAATGATAGTCGGATTTGGGAAAATACACACTCTTACAAGAGACACACAAAGATACTAGATGCCTTGGTAGAAGGCTACTTTTAGTAGGAAACATAGGTTTTTCTAGGGGAGTTCAAACAATTACAAACTTTTACAAACTTATAGAATTACAGACTTACAAACACTTTTATACAAATTCAGACACTAATATACTTATGATCTCACTAGCTTTAAAGCTGATAAACTCTTTCAAAATAACTTGTATTCTCAGGTCACCAGTAGACAGGTACCGGAGCCAAGTTTTGAGAAGATGGAGCTCGTTCAAGACTCATCTTTTATTTTTGATTCATATTTTTGGTGTCTATATAACTTGACAGAACACACTTGTATGAAATTATATTATTAATGCAATGGATGATGTTGTTGCTTGTTTACTACTTTGCATTGTTGTGATACTGTACATGACGTCCTCCACCTCCGAACGTTTCCGCCGTTTCGGTTTTGGGGTGTGACAGATTGGTATCAGAGCATTGTTTATAGTTTATCGAGTGTATCAACCCATAAAAGATATACGAACTATAAACACATCGGGATTAAAATACTCTGATAAAGAGTTTATAGTTTTAAATAATAAAATATTTAACCAAGTATACATACCTGCATTCATACTAAAATCAGTGTCACTAGGACAGAACAAAAGTATTACGATTGTTGGACAGCACAAGTAGACTTAGAGACATATAGTCAAAGTTGGGAAGATATAGCCTGATCAACTATGTTATCCGAGGGTTGACTAGCATGTGCCTAAGTGTGGTTGTGAGGTTGCAACAAGTCAAAAAAAAACTTACCAACACTACTACAACGAGAACAGTAGAACAGAACATAAACTTAAAATACTATAGGAGTATTTTGTGTTACTATAATTACTTATCTAAGAACTAAAGGTCTTTATTAGTATATCAATAGTTGCTAAGTGGATACGCTAAGGTTATATGTAGCTAGGATATCATAGACTTAGAATCTGTGATCTTTGCTTTACTTCCAGTTCCTTGTTTGGTTGTGGGCTTAGAGTTAGGGTCATTTATTCGAAGGTCTATCCTGTCTTGGTTACATATGACTGGTATGCACTACGCAAATGTTGAAGTAACTGATAAAGATCATCTTATAATTATCTAATTAGTGCGTCTATTTAGTTATTTCTTTATCCCTTTTCTCGAATAGATTTCATGGCTGGATTCCATATCCCCAGAGACCCGTACTATCCCAACGAAGGCAATGCTGGATGGCTTGGAGAAGAGCCAGAAGATGATCACCCAATCCCTTTGGATGATCACGAAGCTGAAGGCTTTTCTGATGGTTCTGATTCAGAACCTGAAGTCAACAACCTACCCCCAGCTGCTCAAAACCCAAATCCTAACCCTCGTCCAGCATTTCAAGGACACACACCTCTGTAGGCCACAAACTTGAACAGATGGAGTCAGGAACAGGGTCAACCCATTCCCTACAATGGAGACAGAAGCTTCTACAACCTCACCGAGGGAGGCTCAACTGACAGGGTCCTACCCATCATGGTTCGTAGGATTTCTTAAAATGACTTGGTTGATGTAAGACCTACTTCTAGGTCATTTTTCCCGAACTCATTACATCTGTAATTCCAGTATTATTGACACATATCTAATCTCATGGAAATTATTATCCAAATGCTATCATCTGTTAGTACTAGATCATCCTTCAATCGTGCTATTCAATTGTACTGTTGGGCTATGGAGAGTTAGTCCATGAGTCATTCTCATCAATTTTCCTATTAAATTCTTATCAATATCTTCATCTTTGTAAACTTATAGTTGAAAGATGCCTCCTCGTAAATCAACAAGACGCGATCATCCCGCACCGACGCCACCTGCTCCTCAAATCGATACGGCATCTCTAAATGATGTTGTAGCTACGGCTGTGGCTACAGCCATGGCTCAATATCATTCGTCTGGTTCCACGGGAGGAGGAACTCCGGTTCAATCTACTCATGGTGAAGTTCCTGTGCGCTTGAGAGAGTGCTCCTACAAGGACTTCACTAACTGCAAGCCCAAGTCCTTTAGAAGGACTGGCAGAGTCATTGCCTTCTAGCAATGGTTCGAGAAAACCGAATCGGTTTTCGAAATCTGCTCCTGTCCAGAGGGGAGCAAGGTCAAGTTCGCTGCTTGCACCTTTGAAGACAAGGCCCTAACATGGTGGAATAGCCATGTCAAGTCACTATCCCTAATAGTAGCTAATGCTATGGGCTGGGAAGCTCTGAGAGAGCTGATGATCGAGGAGTACTGCCCGAGGGGCGAGATCCAAAAACTGGAGGAGGAACTGTGGAGCCTAACCATGAAGGGCTCCGACATAGTCTCTTATACCGCCAGGTTTTGTGAACTGGTGGCCCTCTGTCCCAACATGGTTCATACCGAGGGAAAGAAGATCGAGAGATACATATAGGGGCTGATGCCACCATTCCAGGGAAATGTTTTGGCTTCAAACCCCACTACATTTGATAGTGCCAAGCGATTGGCACTGCGGCTTATAGATCACGGGGTTCGTACCCCGGACGCAACAACAACCCTGGCCATCTCAGAACCCGCCAGAACCGCTGATTCCAAGCGGAAGTTCTCGGAGGACAAGAAAAAGAAGAAGGCTGCCAAAAAGCAGCAGATTGTGGCAGTTTATAGCGCGATAGCACCTACCACTGCTGCTGCTCCGGTAAAGCAGTACGCGGGAAGTTTGCCCAAGTGCAACAAGTGCAACTTTCACCACGTAGGCGCCTGCCGGGAAATGCAGTGTTTGAACTGCAGCAGGAAGGGGCACACTGCCCGTTTCTGCAAAGCTCCGGCGAGGCCAATCACCCCAGTCCACGGCGCTGCTGTGGGCCAAGCTTGCTACGGTTGTGGCGAGGTGGGCCACTCCAAGAGGGACTGCCCTAAGGTAGGGAATGCCAGAAGAGTGGGAAGAGTTCTGGCCATAGGCCACGAGGAAGCGGTTTCCGACCCCATAGTGGTCACTGGTACGTTTCTCCTCGATAACTCATATGCATGCATACTATTTGATAGTGGAGCGGAGAGGAGTTTCGTGAACCAAAAATTTGCTCATTTACTTAAGCAAAAATCACGAGCACTTAAAGAACCGTTCACTGTAGAAATGGCTAACGGAAAGACGGAGAGCACTAGCAGTATATACATAGGGTGTACCCTAACACTAGATAGCCATTCATTTTCGATCGACCTCATGCCGGTCTCAATTAAAAGTTTCGACGTCATTATCGGCATGCATTGGTTGAGTCTTCATCGTGCCGACATCATGTGTTACGAAAAGGCTGTACGCCTTAATCTGTCGTCTGGCAAAACTCTAGTAGTATATGGCGACAAACCTGGCACGAACCTTCGTATCATCTCGAGCATTCAAGCTCAGAAATTCTTACGAAAAGAATGTCGTGCATTCCTTGCTCATGTGGTCAATGTGAGCCAAGAAACGAAAGACATTCAGAACATTCCAGTAGTACGCGACTTTCCCGACATCTTTCCAGAAGAACTCCCAGGATTACCTCCACAACGTCAAGTCGAGTTCAGAATCGACTTAGTTCCAGGGGCTACCCCCGTAGCCAAATCGCCCTATCGTCTAGCACCTGCAGAGAGGCAAGAACTGTCCTGTCAACTTAATGAACTGCTCAGCAAGGGCTTTATAAGACCAAGCTTCTCACCCTGGGGAGCTCCAGTCTTGTTCGTCAAGAAGAAGGACGGATCGTTTCGTATGTGCATCGACTACAGGGAGCTCAACAAACTGACCTTTAAAAATCGTTATCCTCTGCCTCGTAGTGACGACTTATTTGACCAACTTCAAGGGGCGAATTTCTTTTCAAAAATCGACTTAAGATCCGGATATCACCAACTACGAGTGCTAGAGGAGGATGTCCCAAAGACAGCCTTCCGAACTCGTTATGGGCACTACGAATTCGTAGTGATGCCATTCGTATTAACAAACGCGCCCACAGTATTCATGGATTTAATGAATAGCGTGTGTCGTCCTTACTTGGATCAGTTCGTCATCGTCTTCATCGATGACATACTTATCTACTCTCGTAGTAAGGAGGAACATAGTCAACATCTTCGACTAGTCTTAGAAACACTGCGTTCGGAGAAGCTCTATGTGATGTTCTCGAAATGCGAATTTTGGATCCGACGAGTCGAATTCTTAGGGCACGTGGTTAGCGAAAAGGGAATACACGTGGACCCTTCCAAAATTAAAGCCATTGAGAGCGTGTCAGCATCAAAGACGCCTACAGAAATTCGTCAATTTCTAGGCCTAGGTGGCTACTATCGCAGGTTCATTCAGAACTTCTCCCGCATTACGAAACCTCTTACAACACTGACCCAGAAAGGCGTGGCCTTTGACTGGGAAGAGAAGCAGGAGAGAGCGTTCCAAACGCTCAAACGAGCCTTGTGCACCGCACCAATACTATCCCTCCCAGAAGGGATAGAAGACTTCGTTGTCTACTGTGATGCGTCGAATCAAGGGCTCGGATGTGTTCTGATGCAGCGAGGTAAGGTGATCGCCTACGCCTCGAGACAACTGAAGACACATGAGGTCAACTACACCACACACGATCTTGAGCTAGGAGCAGTTGTGTTTGCTCTGAAGATCTGGAGACACTACCTGTATGGAACAAAAAGCACTATCTTTACAGACCACAAGAGGCAACAACATATATTCGACCAGAAGGAGCTCAACATGAGACAAAGACGGTGGGTCGAGCTACTCAGTGATTACGAATGAGAAATTCGTTATCATCCGGGTAAAGCCAACGTAGTAGCTGACGCCCTAAGTCGGAAAGAATATTCTGTTCGTAGAGTCAAATCTTTGACTATGACTATCCATTCACACTTGTCCACACAAATTAAGGAGGCTCAGCTCAACGCTTTGAAACCTGAAAATGTGGCGGGTGAATCCCTTAGAGGGATAGATAAGAACTTGGAGGTTAAGGTTGGCGGAGCTTATTATTTCATGGATCGGATCTGGACCCCGAAACTCAGTGGTTTCAGAGACTTGGTCATGAACGAGGCGCACAACATTCGTTATTCCGTCCACCCAGGTTTAGATAAGATGTATATGGATCTTAAAAAGTTATATTGGTGGCCTAACATGAAAGCAGAGATTGCTACCTTCGTAAGTAAATGCCTTACTTGTGCAAAGGTCAAGGTCGAATACCAGAAACCCTCCGGTCTACTACAACAGCCTGAGATACCGGAATGGAAGTGGGAGCGGATCACGATGGACTTCATAACCAAGTTGCCCAAGACAACTGGTGGACTTGATACCATATGGGTCATCGTCGATAGGTTGACCAAGTCCGCACACTTCCTGCCTATCAAAGAAACAGACAAGATGGAGAAGCTTACAAGAACTTACATTCGGGAGATTGTACGACTGCATGGTGTTCCCATATCCATTATCTCAGAAAGAGATAGTAGATTCACTTCGAGGTTCTGGCAGTCGCTACAAAGTTCCCTAGGAACTAGGTTGGACATGAGTACAGCCTACCATCCACAGACAGACGGGCAAAGTGAGAGGACTATCCAAACCTTGGAAGATATGTTGCGAGCCTGTGTGATCGACTTTGGGAAAGCATGGGATACTCATCTACCCCTTGTTGAATTTTCCTACTGTTGGATTAGTGTCTAAGTCCATAACTATTTTCGTATGTACTTGACCCGATTGTGAGCATGGTCCTTTTGGGTTGCTTTCACACGGGTGACTAGACAGGATGACAGTTGAGGAGAGAGGTTGATTAGGGCATAAATATGATTTATTTATTATATTATATGATTAATATAATAATTTGGAATCATATTATTAATCAGTATTTAATCAGAAATTCATTTCGGGATTAAAGGAATTAATTAAAAGTACAGGGGCTGTTTTGTAATTATTTGATAGTTGAGACTTTGGGCTATTGGATCACCTTTATTAAGGCTTGAACGAAAATCCTAGAAGGATCTAGGAGTTTTCGTCCAAGGGCTTAAGGAAAGGAGTCGATGGACTTGCTTAGGCCCTAAGCCAAGGGATTAGGGTTTCCACCTTGAAACCCTAGCTAGCCTCCAATATAAATAACACCCTAAGGCACTAGAATTCGTCCAAGCCTTGGGAAACCCTAAAAGGGACGAATTTTAGGGCAAGATACCCTTCTATCCTCTCTCCCATATTCATCCTTTCACCTAGTGTGTTTGTGAGCCATTAGAGGTACTACACTTGTGGTACTTGCTTTCAAGAGCTAAGGAAATTCAAGGAACTGGTTGTTATTGCTATATAACAACAAAAGGTATGTATTCTATTCTCCTATGTAGATTTCGAAAATTATAGGAGCATTCCAGGTTTCTTTTTGTGTTCATACAGTTGTATGTCTAATAGTGAAAACATAGATCCAATTAGGGTTGCATGCACACATAGGATTGTTTGTATAAAACCTATCAGTGGTATCAGAGCCTTAGGTTTTTGTTTTCAATTAGATTTGATACAAATGTATGAATATTACAATTAGGGTTTATGGCTAATAAACCCTGGAGGCTTGATTTTCGAAATTAGGGTTTCTAAACCCTAGATTTCGAAATTTTGGCAGGGTTTCCTAAACCCTTTCCTTTGGCCCCAAGATTTCGATTTTAGGGTTGTCTAACCCTAGAATTTCGAAATTTGCCTTGTCCCCTAGATATGATTCCCAAATTTTAGGGATTTGGATAATGCCATATCTTGTAATTATCCTTGATTCCTTAAATAGATAATTAAAGATCTTATGGATTATCTCATTCCATAAATTTTCAAATCTTAGGAGATATGGGATTAGATTAAATTAATTGTCTAATTTAATAGATAATCCTACAAGATTTAATAATTTTAAATTAATTGTTTAATTTTGGATAATTATTAAATCAATATTTTTTAATATTTAAGAGTTTAAAATTATAAAGTTTTAATTTTTCGAAAAAGTTAAATATGATTAAAACCCTAGTATTTTGAAAAGTTCAAATTACACTCTTATGGTTTTATTAATTAATTAAAGTGTATAATTAAAAGAGAGTTAATAATTCCATAAAGTTTTGGTTTAAATTTAATTAAATTAAAAGTATAATTTATTAAATTAGACCACCTAGTATTTTAAAAGTATAAAATACACCCTATACTATATATAACATTAAAAGTCTAAAATTATATATATGTATGAGTAAACAGTCAGTCTTACCGTTAGTAGGCCTCATTCACGAAGCTGGTCTATAAGGGGTGTTTAAGGAAATTGCCTATAAAATGGCGATTGAATGGGTATCCACTCTTACCCACTGCACTCTTGACTAGTGGAGGGTCGTTAGCCGAACGGGTAGGATAGGACGAAACCTTGCATTGTAAGTATAATGAAGTACAAAGTAACTACATGCTTTTACAAATTCCCAAATTCTAGTTACTTTATGCAAAATGTGAAATTGTATGCTAATCCATGGAATTACACTTCGTACCATTGTCAAACGTTAGTGGAGCGTGTGTGGTTAACCGACACACTAATTTGGGGTTGACATTGGTGGCGAAGGGTGGCTCGATGTTTATCATAGATCAATGGAGCATGTGTGGCTAACCGGCACATTGATTAGGTGATAGTATCATTGAGTGCACCACGCGATTCGTATGGTTATTCACACCTTGTTTGTGATCCTCGGCATCCCAGTCACAAATATGAAGGGCATAATCGAGATTAAACATGCCATTGAAAGGTTCAATGAATCTCAAAAATATCTAGGAGTTTCAATTCATTTAAAACTTAAACTTCATTTTTCGTTTTTCATGGTGGAAATTGGTAAATCGTCATTTACCTACCTTCAAATATTCTGCAACTAGATTACGGCATCCCTCTTCTAGGTTGTAGAGTATTGTGTTGGATCCTAGCCTTAATATCTCATTTGGGTGTTTTATTAAGGACTCAATCAACTTAACTTGAATTTTCTCCCGTTTTGTAGATATCTAGTTCTGACAATCAAGGTCTTCCCAAATCCCTTGGAACAAGTTTTCCAAATGAAGATGACGTTCCACGATACGATCAAGGAAATGAGAGTCATGCTTCACTTCCTCCACCTCCTCCAATTATTCTCCCTAACCCACAAGTTCAAAGGCTTGAAAAGTTCAAGCTCACTCAATCCCTATTGGCAAGTAAACACGAATATGGGAAACCTGTGTGTGCACACGTCTTGGAGATAAAGTCACACATTGACAGGTTAAGGATGTTGGGTGTCGAGATTTCAGGTGAGTTGGCTGTTGACTGGGTTCTTCAGTCGCTTCCTGAGTCATATAGTGAGTTCGTTAGAGAGTACTATATGATGAACCATGACGTGACCCTCATTGATTTGACCTATTTGCTTATAGCTGCTGAATCAGCAATGATTTGGCGTGCTGATCAAGCAAATTTGTCTGGTGAATCAAACTCCCAAAGTTCAATGGACATTGAAAATGGTGACATTGGAAATCCAGAAAAGGCAAATTCTGAGATAGTTCCTTGTGCCATTCCAAAAGAGTCCATTTGCTTCTATTGCCAAGAGAAGGGGCATTGGATACGAAGCTGCCTTATTTACCTGAGAGATCTGAGAGATGGGAGATTCAAGACGTATGGCTCTACTTCAGGTAAAATCTATTAACTAACTCTATAAGTTCCTATTCTTTGATTCTTAATACATGATGTGACAAGATTACATTTTGATGTTTTTGCAGGATCGAAGAAAAGAGAGGAAGCTTAAGGAAGAAGCGTGCTGAATCTGATCATGAAGAAATGGATTTCGATCGCATGGACTCGAGGATCAGATTTTTGAGCTGCTACTCTAGAGTTAGGATAGATTGATAAGAAATATGTAATAGCATAGTTTTTCAGTTGAATTGCATTGTAAGGACAAATTTTTCTGCAATAAAATAAAATTTGATTTTGTCTTATTTATTTATCTTTGCAATGGTGTGTATGAAAAATTGATGTTTGATTGTTTCTATTGTTAGCAATAATGGATTTGATTCTTAATTATGTTATTTGTGGAAATGTCGAGAATTTGCCAAATAAGGGAAGATTCTCATCGCCCAAGTTTTAGTTGGACAGAAACTTGGAGTCATGCAACTTGGTTGCGTGATGAATGAGAAACTTCATATTTGGAAATTAGACTAATTCTTTGACAAAGTGTCAAGAAAAGGACTAGGAGATCGAGTACACTAGGTTGTGCATTGATCAAGTCCACCACAAGAGTGATAACGATATTCGTCATGATTTACTAAAGTTTAGTAAATATGGTTATACTTATAAGATTAAGTATAATTCTGAGTTGATTGAAAGAGTTTCAATCAATAGCAGAACCAATAAGAAGAATCAAGTAGGCAGAAAGATAAAAGTTTCTCTATTCTAAGAAGAAGGGAGAGTACATTTTATTGTGTTTTATGATAAGTCTTAATGATTAAGAACCATATCTCAATTGATCCTCCAAGTGAGTCTTAGTGCATTTGTATGTCTAAGAACAGGAATCAAGAATTGTAGAAATGGTTAAAATCAAGAAGTCAATCATACTTCGTTCCAATATCAAGTCTTAGAGTTATATTCCAAGATTGTGAATTGAGTGAAAAGTCTTAAGTAGGTTTATAACACTCATCAAATGTGGAGTTTGGAAAAGGCTTTCTTATTCTTGCACATTTGAAATTGGTAAGTTGTGCTGTCTTGGATAAGACAAATACCAACTAGGACCAATTATGTGAAGTGTTTTGTCTTGATAAGAACTACACTAACTCTTGAATATTTGTTTTGTCTAGGAAAGGTTCCTGACAAGAGAATCATATATGTCAAGAGGTCAGTGGGAGTCTCAATTGTCTTGAAAAGTTTCAAGAACAAATCAAGAATAAACCGATAGTTAATCACTAGCACACGACTTGAGGTTGGCGACCTATCGTGTTAACATAATTTTGTTTCTGCGCCATTCCAGATGAAGTCAACTATGCAATATGAGTTCTATGAATTGATTGCATAAAGGCAAGGCAACCTAATCAATGGAAAGTACATTGATAGGAAAGGGTGAACTACTCAACGACCTGGAAGCAATGGTGGGCATTCATGCTACCATGAGGCAGGAAATCGAGATTGAACAAGTTCAGTCCATATGAGTTAGATTTGTCACGAACATTGTCTTACGATTATTGTTATGACAAATTCAAATGGATAGGAACACATACACTTTAAAATCTAAGTGTCATAAGGTCTCCCTCCTTCATGAAAATGATTGTGAGGAAATTCTTTCACTAAGAGAGATTTTAAGAAGATAGCAATTGTGATAATTGTATTCTCAAATTCGATTGTGATTAAGGCATCCCTCTTCATTGTTCGAATTGTGAGATTTGGCAATTAGTCTGAACATCTGGGACTTAGTAACATAAATTCTGAATTGTTTAGACACACATGTGAGCTATCTAAGGAAAGGTGTATGAGCTTAAAAAGCTTAGATAAAGGCTTACAAAGCATTAGGTATTAGAAATATGAACTTAAGGAATTCAATAAGCATTGTTTTCTAGAAGTTCAAGTGTTTTCTGAATACATGTCAAAGCTAGTGGGAGCATAAGTGTTATGCTTGTATGGAAATAATCATTGTGTTAGTGGGAGCATGATTATTATTTCAAGTATTGCGAGTTAGCAAAATTAATTATAGAAAACAAAGATTAACTTTGCAAAGTTGTAGGGGTTGAAAAGTTGTTTTTCTATAATTAAGGGAGAGAATATTATACTTCGTTTCAAAATCTAAAAGCTTAGATCAAGAAACGTTAATAAAATTTAGTCAAGGATACATAACACGTTCTCAAAATTCGATTATGATTACGGCATCCCTCTTCATAGTTCGAATTGTGAGAACATGGCTAACAAAATATTATGGCAAAAGACTGATAAAGTATCATGTCTTTATGTGAGACATTATGCATCGTGTCCAATACGCTTCGGGTATATGATCGATTGCATATGCTGTAATCTTTGACCATTCTAAATTTTTCCAAATGCCTAGGGCATTAAGAGGGAAAAAGGGACTAGAATCGGTTTTGACTAAAATAATTAAACAACTATCAAAGGACGATCTTAGGTTCACTGAGGATTTATCGCTTGTGAGTAGTTGGAAGTATAGTACTGGATGGACTATATTGACATTATTATGAATATATAATATTCTATTAAGAATGAGTTGTCATATGGAAAATATGGAAATGTTTCCATTAATGGGAGTTGGATATTAAGAAATATGTCTAGATTAGAAACTTTTATGCGAGAAGGATGTTCAAAGGAATGTACTTTGAATGTGAGACTTCACGTCTATGGAATTGTCTTGTAACAATTTCCGATAGAATACCTTGTAATTTCATTAGCCGGGTCTTGGTGACTTTCGTGCTATGCCATTACGAAAGAATCATTGCATAAAATGTTAGAATCTGACATATTCTAAAAGTGGCAAGAATTTGGTATTCTTATACTAATAATAAGGATTGGGGATTGTGAAATGAGTTTCATTGGAAAAGTTTTTCAATTGATCTATTTCGCAAAGTATGGACCATAGGAAACCAAAGTGTGCATGCTTGGAGCATGGGACAATTGTGGTTATAATTCAAGTAATAAGTTGATTTTCTGAAACAGTAAGCAATGAATAATGAGTAATCAATATGGTGGTTAAATAAAAGTGTTTTTATTTACGCTCAAAAGTTTTGGGGCCATATAGGATTAATATTATTATTGTGTTTCACTTTCCATGTTTTGACTTCCAGAATAAATGGGTTATTCGAACCTCCACACTCGGTCATACGTTGGAAGTAGGTATGAAGGAAGACTGTCATGAATCTGTCTGCAGATTGTCTAAAGTGTTTAGACATAGCACAAGTTTGTTGTAGAGTTCATGAGTGCTTTGGTAAGATTAAAGTATTGGATTAAACCCACGCTCACTTGAGTCACTTCATGGATTTATCACGGGTGATTAGTGAGACGATAACATTGTATATTCTTGAAACCGAGACGTGTGAGTTGTTATTTGTTGGTTGGTTGCACATTGATGATAAGTAAACGCACCAGTAACTTGGTGTTATAAAACTTATTATTGTGTGTGATTCGATCAGTAGATGCAAGCGAGCATTTGAGTCGAAGTTTATCCATTCCTTTTACCCAAAGTGGGATAAAAGTGATATTTGTGGGCCTCTCGATGATTTAGTGATGACACCCTAAGCGCTTGGCCAAGCCGGGACTAAGTTGATGTGTTCAATTGTAGTCTGTTGTCAGTCGTCATAAATCGGAAGTCGGGAAACAGTATAGAGAGAATGATTAAAATTCATGTCTTGTGTCTATACGATATTTTGAGAATGGAGGAATATATAATCCCTTATCTAAAGGACACGCGTATGTGATAAGATCAGAGTAGACAGCGGCTTTTGAAAGCTACGATTGCTGATCAGGTTCTGAAGTCATACGCAGAATAGTTATTAGACTTATCCAAGTGGGAGACTGTTGGATTAGTGTCTAAGTCCATAACTATGTTGGTATGTACTTGACCCGATTGTGAGCATGGTCCTTTTAGGTTGCCTTCACACGGGTGACTAGACAGGATGACAGTTGAGGAGAGAGGTTGATTAGGGCATAAATATGATTTATTTATTATATTATATGATTAATATAATAATTTGGAATCATATTATTAATCAGTATTTAATCAGAAATTAATGAGGAATTAATTTCGGGATTAAAGGAATTAATTAAACGTACAGGGGCTGTTTTGTAATTATTTGATAGTTGAGACTTTGGGCTATTGGATCACCTTTATTAAGGCTTGAACGAAAATCCTAGAAGGATCTAGGAGTTTTCGTCCAAGGGCTTAAGGAAAGGAGTCCATGGACGTGCTTAGGCCCTAAGCCAAGGGATTAGGGTTTCCACCTTGAAACCCTAGCTAGCCTCCAGTATAAATAACACCCTAAGGCACTAGAATTCGTCCAAGCCTTGGGAAACCCTAAAAGGGACGAATTTTAGGGCAAGATACCCTTCTATCCTCTCTCCCATATTCATCCTTTCACCTACTGTGTTTATGAGCCATTAGAGGTACTACACTTGTGGTACTTGCTTTCAAGAGCTAAGGAAATTCAAGGAACTAGTTGTCATTGCTATATAACAACAAAAGGTATGTATTCTATTCTCCTATGTAGATTTCAAAAATTATAGGAGCATTCCAGGTTTCTTTTTGTGTTCATAAAGTTGTATGTCTAATAGTGAAAACATAGATCCAATTAGGGTTGCATGCACACATAGGATTGTTTGTATAAAACCTATCACCTACAACAACAGTTATCACAGCATAAAGGCTGCTCCATTCGAGGCCCGCTATGGCCGAAAGTGCAGATCCCCTCTGTGCTGGGCTAAGGTGGGTGATACCCAGTTAGCTAAAGGACGAGTTCCTGAAAGCACTCTCACGGGTCCGGAGGTCATTCGGGAAACGACAGAGAAGATCGTTCAGATTCGTGAACGATTGAAAGCCTCTAGAGACCGACAGAAAAGCTACGCTGATAAACGAAGGAAACCATTGGAATTCTAGGTGGGCGACCGTCTTCTATTGAAGGTCTCACCCTGGAACGGCTTGATACGCTTCGGAAAGCGTGGAAAGCTAAATCCAAGGTACATAGGGCCTTTCGAGATTCTTGCCAGAATCGGCCCTGTAGCTTACAAACTTAACTTACCGCGCGAACTCAGTAACGTACATTCTACCTTCCACGTCTCGAACTTGAAAAAGTGTCTGTCCGACGAGACTCTTGTAATCCCACTCGACGAGATCAAGATCAATGAAAGCCTCAACTTCGTGTAAGAACCAGTAGAGATCATGGACCGGGAGGTCAAGCAAACGAAACAAAGCCGTATCCCGATAGTGAAGGTTCGATGGAACGCCAAGCGAGGACCTGAATTCACTTGGGAACGAGAGGATCAGATGAAACTGAAATATCCTCGTCTTTTTACTTAGTTAATTGTAACTACTTATTTGCTTAAACTCTTATTTCGGGACGAAATTCCTTCTAACGGGGGGATGATGTGACAACCCGAAATTTCTGTTCTGTACAACCATTCAACTCAATAGAAGTCATAACAGTTTCTGCTAACTTTCAAGCTTTTTGGAATAAGTTTGAGTGTTTTAAAGTTAGTACTTCAGGAGATATCAGGAGAGGGGATGCCCTAGGGTTTATTGTGCAACAATAATGTCCCAAAACTCCAAGAGTTTGGAGTGTATGGCCTAAACAAAGGTGTTTACGGCCGTAAACCCTAAAAGGGGGTATAAATATGACACTTAGTCATTATTTACCACTTTTTCACATTTTCAAGATCCAAACTCAAATCCTCTCAAGTATCATCCAACTTTTCTTCTTGATCTTCAACTTTGTAAGTGTTTCTATCCCTAAAAAGTTGATATCTTACTTAATCTAGTGATCTTACATGATTCCATCCGTGAAATCATTCCAAAAGTGTAGATCTTCAAGTTTCACCAAGAACACACACTAGTGTTCTTGGACTTTTAGCACCTTTTCAAGCTTCTACCTAGTAAGTACTCTTACCCTAGTGTATTATAAGACTTGTTACACTTCTAATCATTGAGAAAACACCAAAGAAACACAAGATCAAAGGTGTTTACGGTCCAAGAACGCCTTGGACCGTAAACCCTAATAAAGGGACCAAAGTGTGCCATAGTCCCTTACCAAGCCTTGGAAACCAGTCTAGATACCATCCTTGATGTGCTAGGGACTTAAAACATCAAACTGACATTAAACCATTTGGGTTTACGGTCGTAAACCCAAAGAAAAATGGTCCAAGGACCATAAACTCCACAAAGGAGTGAAATGGTGCCCTAATCTCTTCCTAAGGCTTAAACATGAAGTAGGAATGCTTCTTATGATCTTTAAAGCTTAAAAACACAAAATGGTCAAAGTACCATGAGTTTACGGCCGTAAACTCATGGGTTTACGACCGTAAACTCAATGAGTGATGGTCACAAAACCGTAAACTCCAAAAGAGTTTACCATTGGACCCCAAACTCAATAGCAATGTCCTACAACACTTAGAGGCGATCCTTAGCATTTATAGCACTTAAATCAAGTGTTTTACATGTCCTAGGATGTCTTAACTTGGTTAATTAGTTGATTAATGACTAATTGGATACATATATGTGTTATTATATGTTAACTAGGATCCTTGTGTGTGTTCAAGTCTTCACTTGGCACTTAGCATCCTATATCAATCCGTTCATCCAAACCACTCACTACAGGTGAGTTCATACCCCTTAATTAACCTTTTAAATGTTTTTAAATGCTTTTATGGGAAGATACAAGTTGAACTATTATATATATTATATCAATCACATGTGATTAATAACTACCAAACAAGTGGATTTCTTACTTTTCAAACTGTGTTACCAAACTGTTTTACTTCAAACTGTTTTATAAACTCTTTTTCATATCAAATACTTTTATTAAACTCTTTTAACTTATATTCTGTGTATCTATGTAGATATAGTTATATAAGTAGGATTGAAAGGACTTAGGACTGATAACTCACCTTACTTCCTGTTCCTTGTTTGGTTGTGGACTTAGGGTATTCAGGTTATTTGTCCGAAGGTCGTTTGAATCCTAGTTATACATCATGTATATGTGTATAGATATAAAAGGTTACTTCGTTCAGTTCAATATCTTTGGGTAGCAAAGGTATACAAACATGTTCATACATTCAAACAACATTACTAGTAACTATAATAGGTATAGTTAGGGAGATACTAATACTATTACTAGACCAAATGAAACATACAATGAGTCAGTTCATACATGAGTCAATAACAAACAAACAATAAAACACTATGATGAGAAACAAACAATACATGCTAGACAGGGAGAGAACACACAATACAGCTAGCACATACATATACTAGAACATACATACATGCTAGACAGGGAGAGAACACACAATACAGCTAGCACATACATATACTAGAACATTACTACAGTTATGTGAGCCACGTAACGGGGCATGACACTACCTGTCATGACCGTTTTGTATCCAGAATCCCCTTAAGTGGGGAGCGTATGAGTTTGTGTATAGATCTATACTGGATTGACTATCCTACACCTTGATGCTCGCTACAGTGGGACTTGCAAGTCTACGGGTGCCAAACGTCATTTCTTACGACGTCTTACATCATCGTTTTTCTAGAGTCGGTAGCAGGATACAGGCCGATCACATGGTACTTTAAATAACAATTGGTTTAAGGTAGTTAGTACAACAGTAGTTACTTAATACAACACTACAGTTTTATTTCATTTTCCCATTACATTTACTTTGTGATCTTCACACAATAAACAATAATGTAAAAACTATATTTTTGGTTAATGATAGTTGGATTTGGGAAAATACACACTCTTACAAGAGACACACAGATACTAGATGCCTTGGTAGAAGGCTACTTTTAATAGGAAACATAGGGTTTTCTAGGGGAGTTCAAACAATTACAAACTTTTACAAACTTATACAATTACAGACTTACAAACACTTTCATACAAATTCAGACACTAATATACTTATGATATCACCAACTTTAAAGCTGATAAACGCTTTCAAAATAACTTGTATTCTCAGGTGACCAGTAGACAGGTACCGGAGCCAGGTTTTGAGAAGATGGAGCTCGTTCAAGACTCATCTTTTATTTTTGATACATATTTTTGGTGTCTATATAACTTGACAGAACACACTTGTATTAAATTATATTATTAATGCAATGGATGATGTTGTTGCTTGTTTACTACTTTGCATTGTTGTGATACTGTACATGACGTCCTCCACCCCCGAACGTTTCCGCCGTTCCGGTTTTGGGGTGTGACAATGAACACCTCAACGAATTAAACTTTAGACCATAAACTCTTATTCTTGGACATGTTGGCCGTGAACACACCCCAAGAAGCCACTATGGTCGTAAACCACCTCAAAACACCAAGCTTTGACCATAAACACCACCCTAGGAAAGCTTTTGGCCGTAAACTCAAAAGGGAATCACTTAAGGGCGTAAACACTTTAAGGAATTGATGTATTTGACCATGAACACCTCCCTAGGAGGCATCTAGGCCGTGAACCCCATAAAGACTCCAATACTTGACCATAAACACATCCCTAGAAGGTATCTAGACCGTGAACACTTAGACATTTTAAGTGTTTACGGATTATGAGTTGTATTTGGCCAATTTTCCATGCAATCTCGAATATTTATGAATTAGCCAACAGTCCTCCAAGCAAACATCCCATAAATTTCCCTATTCCATATGAAATCTCAATTCACAATCTCATTTTCATTCACTAGGAACTCCGTAAACACTCTCAAGAATGCAAGTCAAGCTCCAGAAACCATTTTCTTCACATTCACTGCTAAGATTTGGTATGTGAATTATGCCTAGCTAAATTAATCATACAATTAGTTATTTTAATCTTCTACTCACACATATAATTATGTGATAATAGCACTAGGCTAGCAAATCCTCAAGAGGTTCATTCAAACTCTTCAACTGTTAGGACTTGAACACTTCTCATCACCACTCCAAAATCACCCACCAAATCAAACCAAGGTGAGCTTCATACCCCTTTTTGATGATTTTCATAGTTTTGGGGGAGGATACAAGTCAAGGGTCTTGTGAGATCTCAGTATATTTACTTGTTTATGCATGTATGTTATGATTTATATGCTTAAAAGTTATGAACTCCATCTAACGGTTCAAAAACTTGAGATTTTTATCAAGTCTCAAGGTTTTGAATTATATATATATCACCAATTATATGTTAGAACACAAAAACTAGTATGTTTATGGATTATTGATCATAAATTGTTAGGTAAAGAACCTTAAGGATTTGTTTCAAAAATGTGCTTAAACAACTTTTTGAAAACAATATTTTGAAAGTGGGTAAAATATAGAAATAATAATATTTTGGGGACCATTTTCGACCACATATACATATAAGGACCATTTTGGAAAATGGGATAAAATTGAAGAATTATTGAACATCTCAAATTTTAAAGGACCAAAATGGAATTTTTGGATAAAGAAGGGTCTTTTTGAGTATATTCATAAATATAAGTCTAAAATGAACATTTTAGAAGAAAAGGGCCATTTTCGACAATTCATCTAGTTTTGAACCATTTATGACACCTTTTGACAAATATGGGTCTTATTTGATAATTTATAAAAAGAAGGGTCATTTTTGCCAATACCAATAATTTTGGGTCATTTTTGATAAATATGATTCTAAGTGGATTTTCCTCAATAAACGAAAACGATAAACCTAGTCAACTAGCACAAGTAATGTTATTTATTAAATAACGGATCTTATCGATTGCTCAAAAACCAGTTGGTATTCTAGTGAAGACGAGTCTCAAAAAGTACCTAAATATAAATATATTAGTGTACGTCTACAGTCCTGTAAGGAGTTATAACCAGAGTCTCCTGGAGGGAGAGCGGGAATTTGTGTATAGATCTATACAGGGTTGACACCCCGCACCTTCGTTGTTCGCTACAGCTAGACCGGCAAGTCTAGGGTGACAAATGTCTTTATTCGATTTGGGCGCCTGAGAAACGCCAAGACAGGTCTTCGTCATATTAG
This sequence comes from Lactuca virosa, assembly GCF_052849685.1. Classification (NCBI taxonomy): domain Eukaryota; kingdom Viridiplantae; phylum Streptophyta; class Magnoliopsida; order Asterales; family Asteraceae; genus Lactuca; species Lactuca virosa. Next base: position 4,709,663 of record NC_136430.1, on the reverse strand, counting down.
TATGGTTATTGCGGCTCACTAGAATATGTTTAAAAATTTATGTAAGGAAAAACTTCATAAATACATTTTGGCACATTGTGTTGACTGCCCTATGCATGGTAGTGATGTTCGCATTTGTTGTGTTGACCGTCCTTTTTCATTGCGCGGAAAGTCCACGATCGCCATGTTGATTTCTTTCACCTAACAAGTATTAGAGTCTTAATACTACTATTTTACAAATCAGAAAATATAGGATTTTCTGGGAAAAACGATTGTATACAATTTTGAAAACTATAAACTAACACACACATATGCAAGGATACTCAATTGGAAACAGAACCTACAATTACTTTATACAAGAAAATATAGGATTTTCTGCAGTAAACGATTTTATACTATTTCGAAAACGATAAACTAAAACGCACGCTCAATTATACTTGATAAGGAAACAAGACTTTCAACTATCTTTCTTTTAGAAAACAGGAAATTTTCTGGAAACTATTTGTTATTACTACTCCAAGGAACTACTCTCAAATACAGCTCGCCTTTATAAATTATATTACTTTTCAAAAATCACTCCTTATAAGGATGAATAAAAAGTAATAATGTGCATGCATATATCCATGATTTCAAAGCAAGACTTCAAACGATTTTATAGAAACTATAGGATTTTTCTGAAAGTACAACGAGAACAATTCTAAACAAATGTAAAACTATTATTATACAAAAATGCTTATGAACTCATCAACTTTTTAGTTGACGCTTTTCAAAATGACTTGTATTCTCAGGGATCTAGTAAGCAGGTTATAGGGACGCGGATTCAGGATTATATTGCTGTAGTTTGGAATTTAATTACTTATGTCTCTTTTGTGTAATTTGAAGAACAAATACAATATGTAAACAATGTAAGTTTTTTATCTCAATGTATGATGTTTGGATTTGCTATGTTTCAGTTCTATTCAATTGTTATGATACTGCACAATGAAGTCACCCGCCTCCGGACGTTTCCGCCGTCTGGTCCAGGGGTGTGACAGATTGGTATCAGAGCATTGTTTATAGTGAACTAGTATATCTAACCATACAAGATATACAACTATAAATACAATGGGACTAAAACACTCTCACTAAAAGTATACTTCAAGATATAAGTATTTTATAAATGTATACGTACTTAGTAGCACATTATCGTAACGAGAAGAAAGCAAAAGTAACTAAAGGTTGAACACTACTGTCAAACCTAGACAGTTATGTAATCATATTTGGGATAAATATAGCCTGATCAACTATATTTATTTGAGAAATGACCAACATGTGCTTGGGAGTGATGGTGGCTTTGCAAGAAACCTAAAACCTACCAACTATACATGCAAGAGAACATTAGAATTGAACACCAAGTTTGAAATACAATAGGAGTATTTTAGGATACCATAAACCCCCCATACCTAACTCTTCTCAGTATTTCTCATATCCCTATTCTCGCACAAACCACATAGTTGAAATTCCTCACAAAGACCCCTACTACCTTGCCGCGGTAACTTGCAGATGGATCAAGGAGGGACCAAAAGAGGTCCATGAGGAAAACCCAGACGTGAATCCTAAGGAATACCAAGAGATGTACTATAAAAGGGAGGATTCCGACTAAGAGCCAAGCAAGGATGAAAGCGCCAAGGAAACCCTTAGCGAGCTTTACCCTATTGGGAGTAGGCAAGAGGCCCTTTCAACTCTCTTTTCCTAGATATGTAAACACCCCAATATAAGAACTCCTGGTATAGACGTACCTAGTAACATACAACACCCACGCAACGAAAAGCTTGGTGATTGACACCTAAATGGTTCAGGGCGCATTTTCGCCTAATGACCAACGATCCACAATCGATGTACACCGTGCTCCGATACCCAACACCCTTACAATCCTAGTACCACCCCATATGGGCCACAAGTGATCTCTCTAGACTCTCGGTTTCCGACTTTCCATTATGGACTAATGGGTACCGAAGGCGAAGTTCGATATACGACAATGTAAATCCGACTTCCCCACAAATAACAAGAACACCATTACAAAGCTTTATGGGACCAACAAGTAGAACGAGAAAATCGCCCGAACCGACTACACTCCATAAAGGAGGAAGTGACCACCCTGAAACGATATCCGAGTACAACTGAGACTAAGACAACCTTAGCCAAAACAAAGAGCAGAAAAGGACCGCTCAGGAAATGAGTAAAATGACCGAGCACTTTGTGCGCCATTTCGACATAAGAAAATCGCTACACTACTCGCCCTAGGTTTATAATTTCTTAAACCGCAACCAGTAGTAGTAAGCCAAGAGAGGTACGCTCTCCAAGAACCCATGTGATATGAATCCAACCATTGTATAGATGGCTATACCATATCCCGATAAAACATAACCCCCGTGTGATGCTTAATTCTACTCTCAACCGTAAATACATCATAAGGATGTAGGTCGAAACGGTTGGATTAGTGTCTAAGTCCATAACTATAATTGGTATGTACTTGACCCGATTTGGCATGGTCCATTTGGGTTGCACTTCAGCGGAACAATTTATATGGAAAGTCTTTTGAGAATAGTATGTTTATGATTTATATTAATATATTATAAGTTCTAATATATTAATATGGAATCATATTATTTAATTAGTATTGATCAAGATTTATTTCAGAATTAATTTAGTGATCAAAAGTAACTAATTAAATATGGACTTATATATATATATATATATATATATATATATATATATATATATATATATATATATATATATATATATATATGTGGAATGGGCCAAGTTCATTTAGGTTGGGCTAAGCTTGCATGGATAGTCCATGATGTTTTTAACCCATGGATCCTATGGAAATGAAAGGTCATGGGTATTAGGGTTTACATGGATGAAACCCTAATCCTCCATACTACATAAAGAGGTCCTTGGCACTTGAAATTGGCACTAGTGTGTGAGAAAACAAGAGTGGGCAAATTTCTAGTGTGCTTACTATTCTCTCAAGTTTTCCAATGTGTTTTTGATGATTTATGATTCCACTTGAGGCTTCCACACTATTGGGGCTAAGCTCTTAAAGACTAAGACTTCAAGCTCCATCAAAAGGTATATCATCTAACTAGGCTTTTGTAGTATATTTGCTCCATATTATGCTAGTTAGGATGAAACCTTGGAATATTGAATATTTGCATGTATAATAGAGAAAACATAGATCCAAGGTTTATAGGGTTGCATGTACACCATAAGAGTGTTAGAATGCTCAAATCCTTTCAGTGGTATTACAGCCTAGGCTTGTTTTCAATTATACTTGATGCAAATTGCTGAAAATCGAAGTTTGTATGATGTCTGGACTGCTGACTCGCCGAGTCCATTAAGGGACTCGACGAGTCCATGCCTAAATTCATCCAACTCGACGAGTTGGACCCCCTGACAGCATATCCTCGAGTTTTAAGGCTGGAATTGGTCTAGAATCATTACCTTAAACTGTTTTGGACCTATAAAACCTGTTTTTGATGTGATAATGATTATGGTAAACCAATTTCAAGGTTGTTATCAAAATTTCAAGTTTTATGTGTGTTTATGTAATTCTTGAAAATGTTGATATGATTGTTGATACACTTATGAGTTTTGGTAGATCGTAGGAATCATTTTTAAATTGGTTGTTAGTTAATTCCTGATCTAAATGTATTTTAATGGAGTCCATAATTTGTCCTCAAGTTATGGATTACCAAAAGACATTTCTTTTAAAGATTCCTTAAAATGCATAGGTTACAAAATTGAAGAGTCTTTTTGTTTTATGAACTCCATAACTTGTCCTCAAGTTATGGATGTTCAAGAGTCTCTTCATTAAAATTTTTAAAACCTTAATTAAACTCATAAGTTATGAAAATCCAAAAGTTTTTGAATAGTTCAAAACTTGCCCTCAATTTTTGTAATATGTAAAGTCTCACACACACTTTAATTCCAAACCTAGAGTATTAAAAGTTAAAATTCAACCCTTATACTTTATAGTATTATAAGTTAATAATATATATGTATAAGAGCAAGTGTGTATTACCGTTAGTAGTCCTCATTCACGAAGCCGGTCTATAAGGGGGGTATAAGGTTGTTGCCTGTAAAATGGCAGCTTAATGGGTGTCCACTCTCACCCATCGCTTCCTTGACTGGTGGAGGGTCGTTAGCTGAATAGGCAGGACAATGACTATAATTCTCATTATAAGTATAATGATAAATATAAATTAACTAAACCTTTTATAAATTCCCAATCCTAGTTACTTTAGGAAAATGTGAATTTGGTGCTAACCCATGAAATTACATTTTGCACTTTGCTTAAGTCGTTAGTGGAGCGTGTGTGGTTAACCGGCACACTAACCTGGATTTAACAAGGTAGGCAAAGAGTAACTTAATGTTTATCATAGGATCGGTGGAGTGCGTGTGGTTAACCGACACATCAATTCAGTGATAAATATTAATGGTGCCAAGTATATTTGCATGGTTATTCATTCCTTTTTTTGTGATCCTCGGAATCCCAGTCATAAAACTTGAGGGGGCACAATCGAGATTGAAACATGCCATTGAAAAGTTCAATGAATCTCAAAAGATCTAGGAGTTTCAAATCCAATTAAAACCTAATATTTCTATTTCGTTTTTCATGGTGGAAACTGGTGAATTGTCATTCGCCTACCTTCAAATATTTTATAGCTTGGATTACGGCATCCCTCTTCCAAGTTATAAAAGTATTGTGTTGTTCCTAGCCTTAATATTTCATATTGGGTGTTATACTAAGGACTTAAAGCACCTAACTTGAATATCTCCCATTGTAGATGTCTGGTTCACACAACTATGATCTTCCCAAATCCCTAGGAACAAGCTTTCCTAATGAAGATGATGTCCCATGGTTGGTTCATGGAAATCATACTTCTCTTCCTTCACCTCCTCCAATTATTCTCCCTAACCCACAAGTTCTTGAATAGTTCAAGATCACTCAAGCCCTATTGGCAAGCAAGGTCTATGTGTGCTCACATCTTGGAAATGAAGTCACATATTGACAAGCCTTGAGAAAGTTGGTTGTTCAATCACTTTCTAAGTCACATAGTGAGTTTCCTTTGGGACTACTATGAAACAGACTATGACATGACCCTTAATGATCTTACCTATTCGCAAGGTGCTGCTGAATCAGCAATGATTTGGAGCACTGGTAAAGCAAATTTGATTAGAAGATAAACTTCCTAAACTTCCATGGACATTGACAATGGTAACATTGAAAATCCAGAAAAAGCTTTCTCTTCCAAATGGAAAGGGATCGGCCATAGTCAACTCGATTGACCAAATGGTAAAGAGAAAGGCTAAGTTTGAGACAGTCTCGTGTACCATTCCCAAAGAGTCCATATGCTTATATTGCCAAAGGAAGGGGCATTGGTTGCAAAGCTGCCCTATTTACCTTAAAGATCATATGGTTGGTCAAGTAAAAAAAGTTTGACTCTACTTCAGGTAAGTCCACTATCTAACTCTATTAAGTTCCTATTTGGAGATTCTTTTAACATGATGTGACTGGGTCACATGTTGAAGTTTTAAGAATCAAAGAAAAGAGAGGAAGCTTAAAGAAGAGTAAGTTGATTCTGATCGCGAAGATGGATTCCGATTGCATGGTTCGATGATCAGAATTTTTGAGCTGCTGCTTAAGAGTTGTGATAGATTGCTTAGGAATAGATAACAACATTGTTTTCATATGCATTTGCATTGTAAGGATAAGTTTTTTTTCCGCAAGTTTTAAATAAAAGAAAAGTTTCGTTTTATTTATTTTAAGTATCCTTACAATGACATCTGTGAAAAAATTGTTGCTTATATGATTCCATTAATAACAACATTGGAAAATGGATTTGATTCTGTCGTTTGTGGTAGTGTCATAACTTACCAAATAAAGAAAGATTCTCATCACCCAAGTTTCAGTTGGATAGAAACTTGGAATCATGCAACTTGTATTGTATGATGAATGAGAATTTTCATCTTTGGAAAATTAAGACTAGTTCCTTGTTCACATGTATATGTGAATCAAGTGAAGGACTAAGAGATCGAGTACACATTCTTGTGCACTGGTCAAGTCCACCACAAATATCGATAAGATTATTCGTCATGATTTACTAAAGTTCAGTAAATATGGTTATACTTACAAGTTTAAGTATAATTATGAAACATTAGAAAAGTCTCAATGTAAGGCAGAACGAATAAGAAGAATCAAATTAGGCAGAAAGATAAAAGTTTCTCAAATCTGAAAAGATGGGAGAGTACTTTAGTATCATGTTTTATGATTATCTTAATGATTGTAAGACCATATCACAATTCATCCTCTAGGGACATCTTAGTGCATTCCTATGGCTAAGAAGAGGAATCATGAATTGTTAAAATGGTTAAATCAAGAAGATGATTCATACTTGGTTCCAAAACAATTCTTAGAGTCATGCTTCAAGATTGTAACTTGAGTGACATATCTTAAACAAGGATTATTAACACTTGTCAAATGTAAGAGTAAAATGTATTCTACTCTTGTACATTTGAAATTGGTAAGTTGTGATGTTTTGGATAAAACAGAGACCAACTAAGGCCAATTGTGTGAAGTGTTTGTCTTGATAAGAATCCGCACTAACTCCTGAATATTTTCTTTGTAAAGGAATGGCTCTTGACAAGAGAATCTTATATGTCAAGAGGTCAGTGGGAGTCTTAAAGATCTTGAAAAAATTCCAAGAACTAATCAAGAATAAAACCTGTAGTAAATCACTAGCACACGACTTGAGGTCTATAACCTATTGTGTTGACATATTCCTATTTCTGTTTCCATTCCAGTTAAAGTTGGCTTTGCATATTAGTTCTGAGAGTTCTCAATTGATTGTATAACAACTTGGAAGCAATGGCAGGCCCTTGTACTGCCAGGTGGCAAGAAGTTAAGACTGCACAAGTTCGGTCCATATGAGTTTGGATTTGTCACTAACCTTGTCTTGTGATTATGGTTTTGACAAATTCACATGGATAGGAACACATACACCATAAAATCTAAGTGTCATAAGGTTTCTCTTCGATTCATGAAAATGATGGTGAGGAAACGCTTTCACTAAGTAGATTTTAAGTAGATAGCAATTGTGATATTTACATTCTCAAAGTCCTTAGTGGAGCGTGTGTGGTTAACCGGCACACTAACATGGACTTGTGAGAAATGGCAAATGTCTGAACAATTGATACTATGATTACGACATCCCTTTTAATAGATCTAAAATTGTTTAGACACACATTTGATCTATCTAAGGAAAGGTGTATGATCTTGATAAAGTTTTATCAAAGCATCTCGTATCAGGAATCTGAACTTTGGTAAGAAAGTCAATAAAGTATTGATTTATAGAAGTCCAGCTGATTTCTGAGTACATGTCAAAGCTAGTAGGAGCATAAGTGTTATGCTAATAATCATCATGAAAGTGGAAGTATGATAATTATAATAAGTGTTGCAAATTGGCAATGTTAATTATAGAAAAACAAAAGTTCAATTGGGAAAAGTTGTTTTGCTATAATTAAGGGAGTGGAAATTATACTTCATTTCAATTCTAAAAGTTTAGATTGAGATTTTAATCATCTTTAGTCAAGGATATATATGAATTTTATGCTGGAAATGGCTCAACATAAGGAAATTCTATATATGGGTCCATTATTTGCATTCTAAAATTTGATTATGATTACGGCATCCCTTTTCATAATCTGAATTGTGAGAACATGGCAAATAGAAATAGAAATATTATAGCAAAAGACTGGTCGAGTATCATGTCTTTATCTGAGACATCATGAATCGTGTCCCATATGCTTCGGATATAGGGTCGATTGCATGTGCTATAATATTCATCCTTTCTAGATTTTCCAAATGCTCAGGGCATTAAGAGGGGAAAAGTCTAGAATTGGATATGACTAAAATGATTAAGCAATTGTCGAGTACAATCTAAGGTTTACCAAAGACTGGGTGCTCAGGGACAGTTGGAAGTATGGTGTAATTTTTTGGAGAGGACCATATTGACATATTCGGAAAAGAGGCAACTCTTGTTCAAAAGTGATAGTCAAAATGAGAATATGGAAATATTCCCATTGGTGGAAGTTATTCATTAAATTTGTGTAAGATTAGGAAACTTAATGCAAGAAGGATGTTCAAAGCAGTGTACTTTGAATTTGAGACTTCGTTTCCATGGAATGATCTCCATTGGAATACTCTGTAATGACTGTTAACAAGTCTTTGTGACTTTGTGCATAATCATTACAAGAGGATCAGTGCATATAAGTTTAAAATCTAACAGATTTCGGTAAATGGCAGGAATTTGGAATTCTTGCATTTGCGGTAAGGATTTGGGATTGTGAAATGAGAATCATTGGAATTATGTTCATTCGATCTATTTCACAAAGTAAAGATCATAGACAAACTTAGTGTGCATACTTGGTGTATGGCATAACTAATGTTTAGATAAACATAGTGTGCATGCTTGGAGCATGGCATGACTATTGTTTTGATTCAAGTATAAAGTTGATAATTTGAAACGGTATGCAATGAATAATGTGTAATCAATATGGTGATAAATAAAAAGTGTTCTATTTATATTCATAACTTCTGAGACCATATTGGATTCGATTATTCTTGTGTTTCACTTTGCATGTTTTGACTTCCAGAATAACTAGGTCGTTATTCCTGAATGACTAAGTTATTCAAACCATCCACAATCGATAATACGTTGGAAGTAGGTATTAAGGCAAGACTGTCATGAAGCTGGTTTGTAGATGTCCAAGGTAGTGGACATAGCAAGAATTGCTACAACATTCATGAGTGCTCATAAGTTCTGAATATTGGATTAAACCCACGCTCATTTGACTCACTTCATGGATTTTATCACGAGTGATCATGAGATGATAATATCTTATATTCTTCAAACCTAGAGATATGAGTTGTTGCCTATGAGTTGGTTATACATTGATTGTACGAAAACGTATTGGTAACTCGATGTTATAAAACGTGCCTATGTGTATGATTCAACAAGTAGTAGAACAAGCATATGAGTTGAAGTTTATCCATTCCTTTTACCGTTAAAGGGATAAAAGCGATATCTGTGGGCCCCTCGATGATTTAGTGATGACACCCGAAGTGCTTGGCCAAGCCTGGACTAATTTGATTTGTTCAATTAGTCGGTCGTCATAAATCGGAAATCGGGAAACAACAAATGGACAGAGAGAATGATTATAATCCATGTGTCAGTCCATATGATATCTAGAATGGAGGAATATATGATCCCTTATCTAATGGACAAGTCATTGACTAAGGTTAAAGTTCGACAACGGCTTTAAAAGCTACGATTGCTAGTTGGGTTTTGAATTCATACGCAATAATAGTTTTAGACTTATCCAAGTCGGAGACTGTTGGATTAGTGTCTAAGTCCATAACTATAATTGGTATGTACTTGACCCGATTTGGCATGGTCCATTTGGGTTGCACTTCACCGGAACAATTTATATGGATAGTCTTTTTAGAATAGTATGTTTATGATTTATATTAATATATTATAAGTTATAATATATTAATATGGAATCATATTATTTAATTAGTATTGATCAAGAATTAATTTAGAATTAATTTAGTGATCAAAAGGAACTAATTAAATATGGACTCTTATATATATATATATATATATATATATATATATATATATATATATATATATATATATATATATATATATATATATATATATATATATATGGAATGGGCCAAGTTCATTTAGGTTGGGCTAAGCTTGCATGGATAGTCCATGGAGTTTTTAACCCATGCATCCTATGGAAATGAAAGGTCATGGGTATTAGGGTTTACATGGATGAAACCCTAATCCTCCATACTATATAAAAGAGGTCCTTGGCACTTGAAATTGGCACTAGTGTGTGAGAAAAAAAAGAGTGGGCAAATTTCTAGTGTGCTTACTATTCTCTCATGTTTTCCAATGTGTTTTTGGTGATTTGTGAATCCACTTGAGGCTTCCACACTATTGGGGCTAAGCTCTTAAAGACCAATACTTCAAGCTCCATCAAAAGGTATGTCATCTAACTAGGCTTTTGTAGTATAGTTGCTCCATATTATGCTAGTTAGGATGAAACCTTGGAATATTGAATATTTGCATGTATAATAGAGTAAACATAGATCCAATGTTTATAGGGTTGCATGTACACCATAGGAGTGTTAGAATGCTCAAATCCCTTCAGAAACAACGAGAAACGTATAACGAAACCTGTGATTCATATGCGCACATGCATAAGCTCCTATCTAAAATCATAGATAATATATAACTAGAAATAACCATAGTTACTCACAAACCTGTTTCCCATCATGCCACAGAATCATGTCCACTCATGAGGATAACCAGCACCCCGACGAAGCACCGGTCGTACAAATAGACTCTGCCACTTTCCAAACCACTGTAACGGCTGCCGTGGCAGCTGTCATGGCATACTTCAATGACAACAACACAAACAAAAATGGAAGCTGTATCGATAATTTCAACCGTAACAACAACCAAGGAAACCAGCGAAGGACAACTCACCAATGCACTCTAAAACCTAAACCTAAGAACAAGAAACGAAAGTTCGGGAACGAAGAAGGAGGCAGTTCAACTCAGAGGCTTACCAAAAGACAACAAGCGGGAGCAGTCCCTACCCCTACTAACCCTACTCCTCCCACATCGAGACAATCATATCTTGGGAACATTCCAAGCTGCAACGGGTGCAAATACCATCATCGGGGAGCCTGTCGAAAATTTCGTTGCAGAAGGTGCAACAAGATGGGGCACACCTCTCGCTACCGTAGGGCCCCGGCCCCATGCGTGACTCCGACCCTCAACCCCGAAGTAAGTCCAGTATGTCACAAATGCGGTGCAGTAGGACATTTCAAGAGAGATTGTCCAACAGAGATGAATGACGGAGAAGCTGGCAACTAGACAGGAAGAGGCGACCAGGAACCTTACCGAGATTTTTGGTACGTTTCAAAAAATAAACTTTATGCATCGAGTTTTCACAAAAAAGGTTTTTCTAATTGAAAATGTAATCAAAAACTATTTTCTCATTCGATCGAATCGTGTAAATCACAGAGAAACTAGAAATCCATGCGAGTGGACCCTGATGGTTCCATATAAACGTTAGTATCATACATGGCTAGGATTCTACAAACTAAGAGTGTGTGACCCCGCCTTATTTTCCTATTCCTGGTCTGAATGTTGATTAGGACAGAACCTCGTCGTCGATTATCTCTTAAATCCTAAGTATGTATGGCTAGGTCACACCCATCTATAATAGAGAGACCTAGCAGAATTTAGATTTCGAATTCCAATGCTTTACATTAGCACTCCCGTAATTCTAAAACACCCAGCAAGTAGTAACAAAATAGATGCAATGGTAACAACAAAAACGAAACTAGTAGCGTTAAGAACTTGAACATAGAACACCCTGTCATTCCTAACAACCGTTACTTCCCAATCGACGTAACACCTGTTATAATAAGGAGTCCAATGTCATCAATTGGCACGGACTGCCTTGATTCTCACCTTACAAACTCCGAGCACTGCAAAGAGACTTCCATCTTATACAACCGGGTAACAAAACTCTTCCCACCTGTAACGAAAAACCCCTAGCAACCAGACACATAAGTCCTTTTGTAAGAAACACCACGCTCTTTCCAGCACCAGTAAAGATTAAGAGCAAGAAACAAAAGACATCAAGGGAATCCAAAAGGCTTCCAACCTTCCCACAGATATTTCCAGAATCCCTTTGGAAACCTCAACGATGTGTTAAGCAGAGTTAGAATCACCTCGACTCCTGGAACCACCCCAATAACCAAACCCTCGATACCACTTAGCACGGTCACAAAAACAGATAATGTTTGACCATAAGAACGATATAATAGATAAAGGAAACACCAGACCAAGTCCCTAACCGCAGGAAGCACCAATCGGACTCATAAGGAGGAAAGACGAATTTCCCATAACACCCCTGATTACTAATAAGTCAAACAAACCCATCCTCAAGGATCGATATTCCCTACCCCGAATCAGAGACTTGTTCAATCAACAACAAAGAACTGGTAGAGGCCGACCTACCTTTAGCTCGGAACACCATAAGAAGAAAACCCCCAAAGTAACCTAAGACTCATAAGGTCAGCTACACCACACGCAACCTCATCCTTGGTGAATATAGAGCCAACTCTTAAGGCCCAGAAACTCTACTTCTAGGACACCAGAAGCACGATCCCTAGTAGGTCATTCGAAAATCCTCGCCAGGATAGGTCCGGTAATCTACAGCCTTTGGTTACCATAAGATCTCAGCCTCGTACATTTCACACTCTATGTATTCAACACTCATAAGTGACTGACCACCGAATCTCTAGAAATTCCCATTGACAAGATAAAGGTAAACTATATCCCCGATACATCGGACCATTCGAGATCCTTACCCGAATCGGTCCGGTAGCCTACAAGCTCCAACTACCCGCAGAACATAGTAATGTACACCCTGTAGTCCATATGTCAAACCTCAAGAAGTGTATACCGGACTAAACCCCCCCCCCCCAAAGTTCCACTAGACGGGATTGAAGTGAACGAGAACCTTCTATTTGTTGAGCAGCCGATCGAAATTATGGATCGAAAAGTGAAGCGCATGAAACAAAGTCGCATCCCCACTGTGAAGGTTAGAAGGAATGCCAAGTGCGGACCTGAATTCACAAAGGAACGCGAGAATCGAATCATGCAAAAGTACCCTCACCTTATCGCTAGTTTGCAAACATAACTCCTAAAAGAATTTCAGGACGAAATTCCCTCTAACGGGGGGATGATGTCACTACCGAAAAATTTCAAGTCTAGAAACCAAACCAAAGGAGTCCCGTATATGCAATAGTTGTAGCTATGTTATTATTATGCTTTGGTAATATAATGTTTTTGAGAATTATGCTACCCTAAAGCCTCCTAAGTAAATGTGAACAATAAGAAATGAAATTTATGTCAAGATATTAGTCATATTACATAAAACAAATACATTAGAGTATTATATGCATCCTAGACCATAAACGCTTCCCTAGGAACACCATCGCCGTGAACATGTCAATGAATTAAACTTTAGACCATAAAATCTTACTCTTGGACATGTTGGCCGTGAACACACCCCAAGAAGCCACTATGGCCACAAACCAACTCAAAACACCAAGCTTTGACCATAAACACCACCCTAGGAAAGCTTTTGGTAGTAAACTCAAAAGGGAATCACTTTAAGGGCGTAAAAACTTTAAGGAATTGATGTATTTGACCATGAACACCTCCCTAGGAGGTATATAGTCCGTGAACCCCATAAAGACTCCAATACTTGACCATAAACACATCCCTAGAAGGTATCTAGACCATGAACACTTAGATATTTTAAGTGTTTACGGATTATGAGTTGTATTTGGCCAATTTTCCATGCAATCTCGAATATTTATGAACTAGCCAACAGTCCTCCAAGCAAACATCCCATAAATTTCCCTATTCCATATGAAAGGGGCGTAAACCCCCTTTCTCAATTCACAATCTCATTTTCATTCACTGGGAACTCCATAAACACTCTCAGGAATGCAAGTCAAGCTCCAGAAACCATTTTCTTCACATTCTCTGCTAAGATTTGGTAAGTGAATTATGCCTAGCTAAATGACTCATACAATTAATTATTTTAATCTTCCACTCACACATATAATTATGTGATAATAGCACTAGGCTAGCAAATCCTCAAGAGGTTCATTCAAACTCTTCAAGAGTTAGGACTTAAACACTTCTCATCACCACTACAAAATCACCCACTAAATCAAACCAAGGTGAGCTTCATACCCCTTTTTGATGTTTTTCATAGTTTTGAGGGAGGATACAAGTCAAGGGTCTTGTGAGATCTTAGTATATTTACTTGTTTATGCATGTATGTTATGATTTATATGCTTAAAAGTTATGAACTCCATCTAACGCTTCAAGAACTTGATATTTTTATCAAGTCTCAAGGTTTTGAATTATATATATATATCACCAATTATATGTTAGAACACAAAAACTAGTATGTTTATGGATTACTGATCATAAATTGTTATGTCAAGAACCTTAAGGATTTGTTTCAAAAATTTTCTTAAACAACTTGTTGAAAATAATATATTGAAAGTGCGTAAAATATGGAAATAATAATATTTTGGGGACCATTTTCAACCACATATACATATAAGGACCATTTTGAAAAATGGGATAAAATTGAAGAATTATTGAACATCTCAATTTGTAAAGGACCAAAATGGAATTTTTGGATAAACAAGGGCCTTTTTGAGTATTTTCATAAACATAAGTCTAAAATGAACATTTTAGAAGAAAAGGGCCATTTTCGACAATTCACATAGTTTTGAACCTTTTATGACACCTTTTGACAAATATGGGTCTTATTTGATAATTTATAAAAAGAAGGGCCATTTTTGCCAATACCGATAATTTTGGGTCATTTTTGATAAATATGATTCCAAGTGGATTTTCCTCAATAAACGATAAACCTAGTCAACTAGCACAAGTAATGTTATTTATTAAATAACGGATCTTATCGATTGCTCAAAAACCAGTTGGTATTCTAGTGAAGACGAGTCTCAAAAAGTATCTAAATATAAATATATTAGTGTACGTCTAAAGTCCTGTAAGGAGTCATAACCAGAGTCTCCGAGAAGGAGAGCGGGAATTTGTGTATAGATCTATACGGGGTTGACACCCCGCACCTTCGCTGTTGGCTACAGCTAGACCGGCCAGTCTAGGGTGACAAATGTCTTTATTCGATTTGGGCGCCTAAGAAACGCCAAGACAGGTCTCTGTCATATTAGTATGGTTATAGCGGCTCACTAGAATATGTTTAGAAATTTATGTAAGGAAAAACTTCATAAATAAATTTTGGAACATTGTGTTGACTGCCCTATGCATGGTAGTGATGGTCGGATTTGTTGTGTTGACCGTCCTTTTTCATTGCGCGGAATGTCCGCGATCGCCATGTTGATTTCTTTCACCTAACAAGTATTAGAGTCTTAATACTACAATTTTACAAATCAGAAAATATGGGATTTTCTGGTGAAAACGATTGTATACAATTTTGAAAACTATAAACTAACACACACATATGCAAGGATACTCAAATGGAAACAGATACTACGATTATTTTATACAAGAAAATATAGGATTTTCTGCAGTAAACGATTTTATACGATTTCGAAAACGATAAACTAAAACGCACGCTCAATTATACTTGATAAGGAAACAAGACTTTCAAATATCTTTCTTTTAGAAAACATGAAATTTTCTGGAAACTATTTGTTATTACTACTCCAAGGAACTACTCTCAAATACAGCTCGCCTTTATAAATTATATTACTTTTCAAAAATCACTCCTTATAAGGATGAATAAAAAGTAATAATGTGCATGCATATATCCATGATTTCAAAGTAAGACTTCAAACGATTTTATAGAAAATATCGGATTTTTTTGAAAGTACAACGAGAACAATTCTAGACAAGTGTAAAACTATATTTATACAAAAATGCTTATGAACTCACCAACTTTTTAGTAGACGCTTTTCAAAATGACTTGTATTCTCAGGGATCTAGTAAGCAGGTTACAGGGACGCGGATTCAGGATTATTTTGATGTAGTTTGGAATTTAATTACTTATGTCTCTTTGTGTAATTTGAAGAACAAATACAATATGTAAACAATGTAAGTTTGTTATCTCAATGTATGATGTTTGAATATGCTATGTTTCATTTATATTCAATTGTTATGATACTGCACAATGAAGTCACCCGCCTCCGGACGTTTCCGCCGTCTGGTCCGGGGGTGTGACAAATGGTGCCATAAACTAGTTAGGACCATTTTTGCTAGAAAAAACCATTTTTACATAAAATGATAGATTTTTGAGTTTTCTTTTTGTAAAACTAAATCTTTGATATTTTTGACTAGTTTCAAGACATATGTCCCAAATAACATATTTTGGTTTATTTCACACAAAAATAATCTAATAGCTTATTGAAACCATTTTTGTTAGAAAAGTCATATTATGTTCATAAAAAAACCATAGTTTTTATAGTTTTGTTTTTGTAGCCTTTTCTCAAGAACATATAGTATGTTTATACTCATTATTCATAGATTTTTGCATTTTAAAAACATACCACGCATAAATGTTCATAATACTAGGTAATAACATTATTTCATGTAAATAACACTTTTACACAACTTGAAGACTAAGCATGTATAACAACTAGTGTTATTATACAAGTTTACTTGTATCCCCCCCCTCCCCCCCGCCCCCTAAAACTTGGATAAAAATGAAAATGAGGGGTATGAACTCACCTTGAGTGTGTTTGTGGGTGGTTAATATCACACCCCCAAACCAGAACGGCGGAAACGTTCGGGGGCGGAGGACATCATGTACAATATCATAACTATGCACAATAGTAAACAAGCAACAACATCATCCATTGCATTAATAATATAATTCAATACAAGTGTGTTCTGTGTATAGTTTGAAAGACACCAAAATATGAATCAAAATAAAAGATGAGTCTTGAACATGCTCCGTCTTCTCAAAACCTGTGACAACCCGAAACTTTTATCCTGTGCAATCGATCTTTATATCAACTTTAAACACGATTTCGTCACCTTTTAACGTCATTTAAGGGTCCGTTAAAGCATTCTAAGCTTGAGTACAGTTGGAAATGAGGTTAGGAATGAGTCAACATGTTGTTTAGAAACAAAATCGGGCCATACACCCTCATGAGAGGTGTGTACGGCCGCACACATGGGTGTGCGGCCGCACACCCACCCTCCAGCCGCACTCACCCTTGTATATATATAAGGGAACCCCCCTTCACTCATTCCTTTCCTTTGTCTTTCTCTCACTACTTTCTCTTTCTAAAAACTACACCCAAGAACACTCTAAAGGCCTGAAAAACGTGAACCCCTTCATCGTTCAGCTTGTTATAGTGGTAAGACACTTGAATCTAAGCTTAAAACTCGTAGTGTTCTTCGTGTTCTTCATCCTTTGAATGTGTACGGCCGCACACCTTCATAAGGTGGCCGCACACACACTAAAACTCTCCAAAGTGAAGAGTTTGGCCCCCCATTTGCTATTTGGACTTGGTATTGGCACTAGAACACCTCAAAGCACCTCAAAATCAACGTTTCGGACACAAAAGAGGAGTGTACGGCCGCACACTCCTGTGTACAGCCGCACACACCCTGTATACGGCCGCACACTCCTGTGTGCAACCGCACACACAGCCTGGTCGCACACCCTGGCCGCACACTCACTCAAATGGCTGTACACATCCCTTATTTGATCATATAGGGTCCCGACAAGCATTTCCAAGTCTTTAGGGTGGTTTCCCGTCATGTTTAGTCATGAAACACTCTAATTCTAATGTCTATATGTGTTATCACATGATATTAGGATCCACTCGCGTACGAAACATCGGTTGACACTCAACACTCATAAGAAATTGTGCTTTCGGATCCAACGATAAACAGTGAGTTCATACCCCTATGTTTTTTCGAGTTTTTCATGTTTTCAGGGGGGATACAAGCAAAAGAACAAGGAAACTTATGCTCAGTTATAATATTTTGTTTAAAATAATTACATGTTCAGTATGCTTTCAAACACAGAAAACCGTTTTACCATTCGATTTAGAAATCAACTCGTAGAAATAGTTTTCAAAACTAAAGGACGGAACTTATGAATCTTTTCATAAATTGTGATATTTTACAAAGGATTCATACCAACCATAAACAGGGTTTTCTGTATTATTACTTGTAAATTTGTTAGTTTAAGGATTGGAGACACGTCCTTGGTAACACTCCACCGGATTCGTGAGTGTAGGACTACCCTTATAACCAAAATCTCTTGGAGGGAGAGCATGACTATTGTGTATAGATCTATACGAGACTGACTTTTGCGCACCTCGCTGCTAGCTACAGTGGGACCGTCAGGTCTACGGGTGACAAAGTCATAAAATGATACTGGCCACCGTACGTGCCATATCGAGTTTAATGTATGGTTATGAAACTCGCAACCTAGATAACAGAGATTTACTTTGGTAATAATGAATCTAGTGAACTAACCTCAAAGTAATAACCGATTTGATTACTAGAGGGTATTGATAATACCCTTAGGATCTAGTTCACTACCTACTTATTAGTTCTATTTTTGTAATAAGACTAATACATCTCACGGAGAATAAACAGGGTCTTTCAAGGAAACTACATCTAACGACACAAGTATGGTAGATACTTGTACTTCTCTTTCAGAATCGATAACCAAACATCTTTCATAAGAAAATATGGGATTTTCTTGGGATAACTCAAACTTTCATAAACAGGTGGTTTATCATATAACTAATGGGAAATCAAACATCTTTCATAAGAAAATATGGGATTTTCTTGGTAAACACTTTTCAAAGGATCAAAGAAACCTTTCTTTCACCAGAACTAAACGCTTATGAATTCACCAGCTTTATGCTGATATTCTTTCAAACTGCTTGTATTCTCAGGGCATCAATAGACAGGTATTCCTGCCGACTTTTGAGAAGACGGAGCGTTTCGGATTCACGTCTTTTACTTTTGCTATACTGTTATGTATAAATTATGTTTTTGAACAATGTAAATATTCATATTATAATGTAATGGTTGTGTTTACTATGCTTACTATGATACAACTGTTGTGATACTACGCATGACGTCCTCGGCCCCGGAATGTTTCCGCCATCGGTTTCGGGGTGTGACAAAACCTGGTCATCGGTACTTGTCTACTGGTGACCTGAGAATACAACTTATTTTGAAAGCGAAGATCAGCATTAAAGCTGGTGAGTTCATAAGTATTTTAGTGTCAATGTTTGTATAAGTTTAATGAAAATGTTTGTAAGTGTTTGATGTAAATGTTTGTAGAAGTTTAATGAAATGTTTGTAAGTGTTTGATGTAAATATTTGTATACCTCCTAGAAAATCCTATATTTTTTTCTAAAGTAGTCTTCTACCAAGACCCGACTATTCTAAATGTTTGTTCTTTTGTAAAAGTGAGTGTTTTTCCCAAGTATGACTATCATTACCAAAATATAGTTTACATTACCGTTTATGTGAGAAGATCACAATATGAATGTAATGGGAAAATAAAGATGTACTGTAGTTTTGTATAAAAGTAACTACCGATGTACTAACTACCTTAAACCAGATTGTTTAATTAAGGTAAAATGTGATGAGATTATAACCATACTTGATTGACTAGTAAACACAACGATCAAAGACGTCGAAATGATATGACATTCGTCACCCGTAGACCTACAGGTCCCACTGTAGCTAGCAGCAAGGTGTAGGATGGTCAATCCCGTATAGATCTATACAAACACTCACGCTCTCCCTCCAGGAGACTCTGGTTATAAAACGTGACACAACAATATATTGTCGTGCCATGAAGTAGTGGCTCACATTAATGTTATCTTTGTTATAGTGTTATTGTAGTATGTTCTCTCTGTTCTAGTGTATAGTATGTTATCTCTGTTCTAGTGTATAGTATGTTCTCTCTGTTGCAGTGTATAGTATGTTCTCTCTTTTCTAGTGTATAGTATGTTCTCTCTATTTCTCGTTATAGTATGTTTGAACTGACTCATATATGAACTGACTCTTGTATGTTTCATTGTTCTAGAAATAGAAAGTAGTAACTTCCTAAACTATACCTATTATAGTTTACTAGTATTGTTGTTTGAATGACTGATCATGTTTGTACACCTTTGCTACCCAAAGGTATTGAACTCATATAACAACTTTTATATCTATTCACATATACATTATATATAAGTAAGATCCAAACGACACTCAGACAAACAACTGGTACTCTAAGTCCACAACCAAACAAGGAACAGGAAATAAAGCGAGTTATCAGTCCTAAGTCCTTTCAACCTTATTTATATAACTATATCTATGTAGACATGATTTGGACAATATATAAGTTTAAAAGAGTTTTGTAAAATGATAAAGAGTTTAACATATAAAAGAGTTTATAAAACGATTTGAAGCAGTTTGTTTGATAACACAGTTTTGAAGTATAAGAAATCCACTTGTTTGATAGTTATTAATCACATGTGCTTGATACATTAACTGTAATGTTTCAACTTTTATTCCCCCCCCCCCATAAAATCATTTAAAATCATTTAAAATATGAGTTAAGGGGTATGAACTCACTTGTAGTGAGTGATTCGAATGAAAGATCGATATAGGATGTTAAGTGTCAAGTGAAGTCTCGAACACAAACGGATCCTATTAAGCATATAATGACACATATATGGATATAATTAGTGTATATAACAACTAATATTAATAGGGAACAAACTTAGGGACTAGGAAACAGTTGGAATGAAGTATTACAATCACATATGATTGCACTAAAAGTGTTTACAGCCACACACAAGGGTATGTTCACGGCCTAGGTATGTTTACGGCCATGTGTTCATGGCCATTCATGTTCACGACCATAGATGTTTAAGGCCCATGAAGATCCTGAGAAGGGTTTACCGCCAAGGGAGATGCTATCGCCATAAACTATTGATTCTTAAGCTAAAATGGTCAATTCTTGGACGTGTTTCAAGAGCTTCTAATGGACAACTAGCATATGGAAAGGATATTTACGTTTTGAATCTTGAAGGAGGGTGTTCACGGCCCAAAGAACTAGTGTGTTCTTAGTGTTCTTGGTGACTTGAAGATCTAACCCAAAAGTGATGAATTCACGGATGAAATCAAGGGGTTGTACTAGATTAAGAAGAATATCAATGAATACGAAAGAATCACTTATGAATTTGTCGAGAAATAGAAGCGTTCTTGATGATACTTGAGAGAGAAAATGGGTGTTCTTGACTTGGAAGTGTGAGATCTGAAGGAAAATGAAGTAATATCACCCTTAAGGGTGGAGTTCACGGTCAGCCAAGAGATTACGACCCTAATCTCTAGTTTACGGTCGTAAACACCAAGTGATGGAGTTTTCCGGCTACAATTTTGCACAATGAACTCTCGTAGATACTTCCTAACACTTAAACCTTGAATGTACTAGGCTTAGAACACTCAAACAGACCCTAAACAATGCTAAAAGATAGCAGAAACAAGTCTGACTGATGATTGAATTGAATGGCTTTACAAGATAGAAATTTCGGGTTGTCACATCATCCCCCCGTTAGAGAGAATTTCGTCCCGAAATTAGAGTTTAATAAAATACAAACAACTAAGTAAAAAATGAGGATGATTCAATTTCATTTGATCCTCGCGCTCCCAAGTGAATTCAGGTCCTCGCTTCGCATTCCAGTGAACCTTCACTATTGGGATACGACTTTGCTTCGTTTGCTAGACCTCTCAGTCCATGATCTCTACTACTTCTTCCACAAAGTTGAGGCTCTCATTAATCTCGATCTTGTCGAGTGGGATTACAAGAGTCTCGTCAGACAGACACTTTTTCAAGTTCGATACGTGGAAAGTAGGGTGTACGCTACTAAGTTCGTGAGGTAGTTTGAGTTTGTAAGCTACAGGGCCGATCCTAGCGATGATTTCGAAAGGCCCTACGTATCTTGGATTTAGCTTTCCATGCTTTCTGAAGCGTATCAAGTCCTTCCAGGGTGAGACCTTCAATAGAACACAGTCGCCAACCTGGAATTCCAAACGTTTCCTTCTCTTTTCTGCCTAGCTTTTCTGTCGGTCTCTAGAGGCTTTCAATCATTCATGAATCTGAACGATCTTATCTGTCGTTTCCCGAATGATTTCCGGACCTGTGAGAGTGTTGTCAGGAACTCGTCCTTTAGCTAACTGTGTGTCACCCACTTCAGCCCAACACAGAGGGGATCTGCACTTTCGGCCATAGAGGGCTTCAAATGGAGCAGCCTTTATGCTCGTGTGATAACTGTTCTTGTAGGAGAACTCGACAAGGGGTAAATGAGTATCCCATGCCTTCCCTAAATCTATCACACATGCTCGCAACATATCTACCAAAGTTTGAATAGTCCTCTTACTTTTTCCGTCGGTTTGCGGATGGTAGGTTGTACTCATGTCCAGCCTAGTTCCTAGGCAACTTTGTAGCGACTGCCAGAACCTATAAGTGAATCTACTATCTATAACAGAGATAATGGATATGGGAACACCATGCAGCCATACAATCGCCCTAATGTAGGTTCTTGTTAGTTTCTCCATCTTGTAAGTCTCTTTGATAGGCAGGAAGTGTGCAGACTTTGTTAACCTGTCAACGATCACCCATATGGTATAGAGACCACCCGATGTCTTGGGTAACTTGGTTATGAAGTCCATTGTGATCCGCTCCCACCTCCATTCAGGTATCTCTGGTTGCTGAAGTAAACCTGAGGGTTTCTGGTATTCGACCTTAACCTTGGCACAAGTATGGCACTTGCTCACGAAGGTAGCAATCTCTGCTTTCATGTTAGGCCACCAGTATAACATTTTAAGATCCAGATACATCTTGTCTGAACCAGGGTGGACGGAATATCGAGTGTTGTGCGTTTCGGTCATGACCAAGTCTCTGAAACCACCATGTTTCGGTGTCCAGATCCGATCCATGAGATATAAGGCTCCGCCACCTTTGAATTCCAAGTTCTTATCCATCCCTCTAAGGGATTCACCCGCCACATTTTTAGGCTTCAAGGCTTCTAGCTGAGCCTCCTTAATGTGTGGACAGATGTGAATGGATAGTCATAGTAAATGATTTGACTCTACGACCAGAGTATTCTTTCCAACTTAGGGCGTCAGCTACTACGTTAGCTTTATCGGAATGGTAACGAATTTCACATTCGTAGTCACTGAGTAGCTCGACCCACCGTTATTGTCTCATGTTGAGCTCCTTCTGGTCGAATATATGTTGAAGGCTTTTGTGGTCTGTAAAGATAGTGCTTTTGGTACCATATAGGTAGTGTCTCCAGATATTCAGAGCAAATACTACTGCTCCTATCTCAATATCATGTATGGTGTAGTTGACTTCGTGTGTCTGTAGCTGTATTGAGGCATAGGCGATGACCTTACCTCGTTACATAAGAGCACAACCAAGCCCCTGGTTGGATGCATCGCAATAAACCACGAAGTCTTCTATCCCTTCTGGGAGGGATAGTATCGGTGCGCTGCATAAGGCTCGCTTTAGCGTTTGGAACGCCTTCTCTTGTTTCTCTTCCCAGTCAAAGGCCACGCCTTTCTTGGTCAATGTAGTAAGTGGTTTTGCGATCCGAGAGAAGTTCTAAATGAACCTGCGATAGTAGCCATCGAGGCCTAGAAATTGATGAATTTCTGTTGGCGTCTTCGGAGCTGACCAGTTCTCAATGGCCACTATTTTGGAAGGATCCACTTGAATTCCTTCCTCGCTAATCACGTGAACCAAAAATTCGACTCTTCGAATCCAAAATTCACATTTAGAGAACTTTGCATAAAGCTTCTCTGTTCGAAGGGTTTCTAGAATCTAACGTAAGTGTTGACTATGCTCCTCCTTACTACGAGAATAGATAAGGATGTCGTCGATGAATACGATGACGAATTGATCTAAGTAAGGACGACACACCCTATTCATTAAGTCCATGAATATTGTGGGTGCATTGGTTAATCTGAATGGCATCACTACAAACTCTTAGTGTCCATAACGAGTTCAGAAGGCTGTCTTCGGAACATCCTCCTCTAACACTCGTAATTGATGATACCCAGATCTCAGGTCGATTTTGAAAAGTAATTCGCCCCTTGTAGTTGGTCGAACAAATCGTCTATGTGAGGCAGAGGGAAACGATTTTTGACGGTAAGCTTGTTTAATTATCTGTAGTCGATGCACATACGAAACGATCCGTCTTTCTTCTTCACGAACAAGACCGGAGCTCCCCAGGGTGAGAATCTTGGTCTAATAAAGCCCTTGCTTAGCAGTTCGTTAAGTTGACCGGATAGCTCCTGCATCTCAGCTGGTGCTAGACGATAGGGCGATTTGGCTACTAGGGTAGCCCCTGGAACTAAGTCAATTCTGAACTCGACTTGACGTTGTGGTGGTAATCCTGGTAGTTCTTCTGGAAAGATGTCTGGAAAGTCGCGTACTTCTGGGATGTTCTTTATGTCTTTCGTCTCTTGGCTCATATCGACTACATGAGCAAGCAATGTGTGACATTCCTTTCGTAAGTACTTCTAGGCTTGTATACTCGAGATGATATGAAGGTTCGTGTCGGGTTTGTCGACATAGATAACTAAGGTTTCGTTAGACGGTAGATTAAGACGAACGGCCTTCTCATAACACATGATGTCAGCACGATGAGAACTTAACCAATTCATGCCGATTATGACGTTGAAACTTTTAATTGAGGCCGGCATGAGGTCGATTGGAAATGAATGGCTATCTAGAGTTAGGGTACATCCTATGTATATGCAGCTAGTGCTCTCAGTCTTTCCGTTAGCCATTTCTACAATGAACGGTTCTTTAAGTGTGCGTTATTGTTGTTTAAGTAAGTGTGCAAATTTCTGGTTTACGAAACTCCTCTCCGCTCCACTATCAAACAGTATGCATGCATATGAGTTATCTAGGAGAAACGTACCAGTGACCACTGCAGGGTCGGCTACAGCTTCCTCGTGGCCAATAGCCAAAACTCTTCCTACTCCACCCACGTTTCCTGCCATCGGGCAGTTCCTCTTGTAGTGGCCCACCTCGCCACATCCGTAGCAAGCCTGGCCCACACCAACGCCGGGGACTTGGGTGATTGGCCTACCCGGAGCTTTGCAAAAACGGGCAGTGTGCCCTTTCATGTTGTAGTTAGAGCACTGCATTTCCTGGCAGGGTCCATTATGGTGGAAGCTGCACTTGTTGCACTTGGGCAAACTCCCAGCATACTGCTTCATTGGCGCAGTAGCAGTAGGTGTTATCGCAGCATGAACATCCACGACCTGCTGCTTTTTAGCAGAATTTTGCACAGCATTTTTCTTCTTGTTATCCCAGAACTTCCGCTTGTTGTCAGCGGCTTTGGAGGGTTATGGGATGGTCATGGTTGTTGTCGTTGTCGGGGTGCAGACTCCATGATCAATGAGCTGATGTGCCAGTTGCTTGGCACAGTCGATGGTAGTGGGGTTTGTGTTGGATTAGTGTCTAAGTCCATAACTATATTTGGTATGTACTTGACCTGGTTGTGCATGGTCCTTTTGGGTTGCCTTCACCAAAGCAACTTGACTGGAGGAATAATATAGAAAGAGGTGATTATGGTTTATTAATATATTATAAGACTAATATATTATAAGAGAAATCATATTTTTTTAATTAACATTGGTCAATAATTAATTAAGAATTAGTTTTGTGATCAAAGAAGTTAACTGAACTTAAGGGGTTGAACTGTAATTATGTGATAGTTACAAAGTTGGGCAAGGAAACTCTAATAGATAGGGTGGACGAATTCTAGGGATAAAGCCTTAATAATTCGTCCATGATAGGGATTCTAGAATTATCCTTGGGCTGCTTGGTGGCTAAGTAATCAGTAAGGATAACCATTGAAACCCTAATTCCTACACCTATATAAAGGACCCCTTGGCATGGGACTTTTGGTCACTAGAACCCTAGAAGTCCTATAGCCGAAATTCTCATCTCCCCTCTCTCTCTTGTTTCCTCCAATTACTTTTGGTGTTTATGATTCATTAGAGGCACAACACTTGAGGTGCTAAAGTTCTCAAGGCTTCAAGATCTTCAATCAACAACAAGGTAAGCATCTAGATCTGATTTGTGATGTTAATTTCGATTATATACACTAGATCTGGGGTTAGAAAGTCTCGGATGAATTGCATGTACAATAGAGAAACCTAGATCCAAGCATTAGGGTTTGCATGAGCACATAGGATGTTCTTTTGGCTCAAACCCATCAGTGGTATCAGAGTCTAGTTTGGTTTCTATTGTATTGATGCCTTGTATGTCCATCTTGCTGAAAAAAACATTTTTTGGCCCTCTGATCGACCTGACTCGACGAGTTACTAGCTGCACTCGGCGTGTCGGCCCAACTCGGCGAGTCCAGTTAGTGACTCTGTGAGTCGGAGCGTCAAACAGAGGGATTTTCGGGATTTCTTGCAGTTTTGCTTAAGGATAATTGCCTCAATCGTTTTTGACTAATAAAATCTGAATTTTATTACTGTTTTATGATTATCCTTACCAAATCAAAAGATAATTACAAATTGATTAAATAATAAACTCCTTATTTGATAATATTTGATTATTTGAATTAATTGTTGAATTATCTTGTAAATAAAACTGATTACGTCAAATTTAGATAATCATTAAATTAATTTTTTAATTTAAATTATTTGCTATTTGATCCTTTGTGTTTTGAAAAGTTCAAAACTTGTCCTCAAGTTTTGTAATTTAAATTTTATGATTAAAAGTTTAAATTGAACTATTTAAATTTCAAACCCTAGAATTTTACAAGTTTAAAATTCACCCTATACTATTATAATATTACAAGATTAATATATATATATATATATATATATATATATATATATATATATATATATATATATATATATATATATATATATATATATATATGTATATATATATATATATATATATATATATATATATGTATGTATGTATCACTAAAATGCTAGTCTTACCGTTACTGGTCTCATTCACGAAGCTGATCTAAAAGGGGGGTATAAGGTTATGACCTATAAAATGGCCGTTTAATGGGTGTCTACTCTCACCCACCGCTTCCTTGATTGGTGGAGGGTCGTTAGCCGAACGGGTAGGATAGGGCAAACCCTTTCCTCATTAAAAGTATAATGAAATTATAAAAGTAACTAAATGTTTTTATAAAATTCCCATTCTTAGTTACTTTAGGCAAAAGTGAATTGATGCAATTCCATGAAATTACACTTTCTACCCTTGCTAAGACGTTAGTGGAGCGTATGTGGTTAACCGGCACACTAATTGGGTTCTAAGCAAAGGTGGCAAAGGGTGACTCATTGTTTGTCATAGTTCGATGGAGCGTGTGTGGTTAACCGGCACATCGAATAGGTGACTGTAACATTGAGGGCACCATGTATATTTGCATGGTTATTCACACCCGCTTTGTGATCCTCGGCATCCCAGTCACAAACTAGAGGGGCATATCGAGATTTAAACATGCCATTAAAAGGTTTAGTTAATCTCAAAAGATCTAGGAGTTTTCAATACATTTAAAACTTAATCTCTTTTTCATTTTTCATGGTGGAGAATTAGTGAATCGTCATTCACTTACCTTCAAATTATTTACTTGTTAGATTACAACATCCCTTTTCTAATTTGTAAATAATGTTGTTGGATCCTAGCCCTAATTTCTCATTTGGGTGTTTAATTAGGGATTCATTTCTAATCAAACTTTGTTCTTTTTCCTTTCCAGATGTCAAACGTCAACAATGCTTCCGGCTCGAACTCCTCCGGCTCATTCTCACTCATGAAATTATGTGGGAGAGTGATCTTTGGCGGGTCCAATTTCAATGATTGGATTCGCAACATTCGGATGGTCACTCGTTACGAGGACAAAGAGTATGTCCTCGATGAGAAGCTAAAGGAGATTGACATCAACACTTCCTCTGCTGAAGAGATCGCGGCCTTTGAGGCTCATGAGCGTGATGCCATGAAAGTCGATTGCATCATGCTAGCGACTATGACTGCGAAACTCCAAAAGTCCTACAAGGACATGTATCCCTATGAAATGCATCAAGACTTGTTGGACCGGTACCACCAGAGCACTAGGCAAGAAAGGTACGAGATCATCACTTCGATGATCACTACCAAAATGGGTAATGGAGAGTCCCTTACCGCTCATCTGCAAAAGATGCAGAGATATGTCGATCGCCTACTAAAGTTGAATGTGAACTTTGATGAAGAGCTGGCAATTGACATCATCCTTCATTCCTTGCCTCCCTGCTATAGCCAGTTTCGCATGACCTACCACATGAATAAGGAAGAGGTCACTTTGAGCAAGCTTCAAGGATTGCTAAGGATTGCTGAGAGCAATCTCAAAGATAAGTCTGTTGCATCAACTCCAACTCCCGCTGCCTCCCCAGTCTTGGCAATAGGGCAAGGGAAGGGTAAGAAGAGGAAGGCTCCCTCAAAGAGCCACCACAAGGGAAAGTCTCAAGATGGTACCTCTTCTAGTGGAACCAAAGTTGGTTCTGCTAAACCCAACTCAAACCCAAAGGAGGCAGAGTGCCATCACTGCCAAAAGATAGGGCATTGGAAAAGAAGTTGTCCAGAGTATCTGCAAGCTATCAAGGATGGGAAGATCAAGCCATCCTTCGCAAGTATTTACACTATTAAATCTAATGATTCATCGCATGCTATTTTTGGGTTATTGATACAGGATGTGGTTTTCACATATGTTCTGATTTGCAGGGACTAAGAAGAAATAGGGGATGTGGAGCGTGGAAGGATAAACCTAATCATGGGAAACAGAAGATCGTCGCCTGTCACCAAGATTGGAGTATATTCCTTAGTGCTTAGTAATGGATTAGGTTTAGATTTAAATAATTGTTTCTATTCGCCAGATATGGCAAGAGACATCATTTCATTTCATGGTTTATATAGACAAGGATTTAGATATTCATTTGATAATGAAAAGGGTTCTATTTTTGCTTATCTTAATAGTGTTTTATATTTTGAAGCATTGCCTTGTAATGGAATATATGAGACTGTGATGGTTGTAGATAAGTTAGGAAATGGTGTTTTGTGTGGATAAGGCATTCTTGTGGCATTGTCGTCTTGGAAATGTCAACAAGAAACACATAGCCCAACTCCAAAAGGATGGAGTGTTGGAGTCATTCGACCTTAGGGACGATGACGTGTGCGAGTCTTGTTTACATGGAAAGATGACCAAGTCACCCTTCACTAGCACTTATGAAAGGGGTGAGGGTTTATTGGATCTCATACATACATATGTATGTGGACCCTTTAGATCCACCACAAGGGATGCGAGCCACTTCTATGTGACTTTCACTGATGATTATAGCAGATATGGGTATATCTACTTAATCAGGCATAAGTCAGAAACCTTTGAAAAGTTCAAAGAGTTCAAGCAAGAAGTGGAAAATCAGTTGGGCAAAAAAATCAAGATGCTTCGATCAGATCGAGGTGGAGAGTACCTAAGTCTTGAATTCCACGACTACCTCAAGGAATGAGGAATTGTTTCGCAATTAACGCCACCTAGGACACCACAGTTAAATCGTGTGGCTGAGAGGCGTAATCGAACCCTGCTAGACATGGTTCGTTCCATGATTAGTCGTGCTTCACTACCTATCTCATTCTGGGGGTATACCTTAGAGACTGCCGCCCATATCCTTAACTTAGTCCCTACGAAGAAGGTTGCCAAAACACCTCACGAGATGTGGACATGGAAAGATCCCTCGTTGGCACACATCAAGGTTTGGGGTTGCGAGGCTTTCGTTAGACAAGAGACTCACGATAAGCTCGAACCTCATTGTTAGCAATGTATTTTCATCGGCTACCCGCAGAAGCCCTTTGGATATCTCTTTTATAGACCGAGTGACAATGTTGTCTTCGTTGCGAAGAGAGGGGTTTTCCGAGAGCGATAACTCATAAGCCAAGGGGACAGTGGGAGGCAAATCGATCTTGAAGAACTTCAAGAGTCGAGCGATGAAGGAACCTCTAACAGTGGCACTCAACCCGAGGAGGAAACTCCGGTTGAACCGATTGACGAGTCCTTACCTCTGAGATGTTCCAGTAGAGTTAGCGTTCCGCCCGTGTTGTATGGTTTTCATATAACGAGTGAGGGTGATACATTTATTATTGATAGTACACTAGTGAATTTGGACGAACCTAACAGCTACAAGGAAGCCATGGCAGGCCCGAAGTCTGCAAAATGGAAAGAGGCTATGGACAGCGAGATTCAGTCCCTGTATGACAACCAAGTTTGGAATTTGGTCGACAATGTACCAGGTCGTAAGACGGTCGGGTGCAAGTGGATCTTCAAGAAGAAGACCGATATGGACGGGAATGTGCACACTTATAAAGCACGATTGGTCGCGAAGGGTTTCACTCAAACTCTAGGAGTTGATTATGATGAAACCTTCTCACCAGTTGCGAAGATAAAGTCTATTAGGGTGATGCTGGCCATTGCTGCATTTCATGACTATCAAATATGGCAGATGGATGTCAAAAATGCTTTCCTTAATGGGAAGTTGGCTGAGGATGTTTACATGGCTCAGCCAGAGGGTTTTGTCAATGTGAAGCATCCCAATAGAGTGTGTAAGCTTGAGAAGTCCATTTATGGACTTAAGCAAGCGTCTCGCAGATGGAATCTTTGTTTCGATGAGAAAGTCAAAGAGTTTGGTTTTCTGCGAAGCGAAGATGAATCACGTGTATATGTCAAATCCAGTGGGAGTATAGTAAGCTTCCTCGTATTGTATGTCGATGACATACTACTCATAGGAAACGACATCCCAACACTGTAGGAAGTAAAGTCCTGGCTTGGGAATTGCTTCGCTATGAAGGACCTTGGAGAGGCTGCCTATATTCTGGGAATAAGGATAGTGAGAAACAGAAGTAAGAGACTAATAGGACTTAGTTAAAATACCTACTTGGAAAAGGTACTAAAACTTTTTAGTATGGAGAATTCAAAGAAGGGAGAGTTACCAATCCAAAGTAATGCCAAATTGAGTAAGACTCAAAGTCCGAGTACCGAAGTCGAGATAGCATAAATGAGTCGAGTACCATAGGATTCTGCAGTTGGCTCGATTATCTATGCTATGACTTGTACTCGCCCTGATGTAGCCTTCGCTTTGAGCATGGTCAATAGATATCAAGGGAATCCTACAAAGCACATTGGACCGCAGTCAAGAATATTCTTAAGTACCTTCGGAGGACCAAGGAATGGTTTCTAGTCCTCGGTGGGAGTGATGACTTAAAGGTGCGAGGGAACATTGATGTCGGTTTTCAGACCGACAGGGACAACTACCGTTCGCAGTCGGGCTGGGTCTTTACCCTAAATGGAGGAGCAGTGACTTGGAAAAGTTCCAAGTAGGAGACCGTAGCTGATTCAACGTGCGAATCAGAGTACATTGTAGCGAGCGAAGCGTCAAAGGAGGCAATATGGTTGAAGAACTTCATTGGAGACCTTGGAGTTGTGCCAGCCATAAAGGAGCCTATGGAAATTTTATGTGATAATGAAGGAGTGGTTGCCTTGACCAAGGAACCGAGGGATCATAGCAGATCTCGACATATCGACAGAAAATATCACTTTATTCAACATCGGGTGGAAGAAGGACTCCTCGTAGTGAAGAGGGTATCATCAGAGGATAACCCAGCAGATCCGCTTACGAAGGGACTGAGCAGGGTTAAGCACTTGCAGCACGCTAGGAGCATCGGGCTGAAGGACGATATTAGTTTAGATTAGATAGTTTAGAAACATGTAATAGACATATGTAATTGACATTTGATGATTAAATAAAAGCGTATTATTTATAAGTAATGTTATTGTCTTATGTTGATTATTTACCTATTGTTTCATTTTGCGTGTTTTGACTTCCTGAATAGTAAGATTATTCAAAAGTTCCACAATCGCTCATACTTTGGGAGTAGGTATGAAAGAATATTGTCATGAATTGGTGTGTAGAGTGTATAAAGTGTATTGGACATAGAAAAAGTTTGCTGCAACGTTCATGAGTGCTTATGAGTTTGATTTGAGCATTGGATTAGACCCGCGCTTACTGGAATCACTTCATGGAATTTATCACGAGTGATCGCAAGACGATAATATCATATGGTCTTAAAACCTAGATATATGGTTTGTTGTTTACTAATTGGTTGTGCATTGATAATGCGTAAACGCATCAGTAACTTGATGTTATAAAATGCATTGGTGTGTATGATTTGATTAGTGAATAGTAAATACATATAAGTCGAAGTTTATCTGTTACTTTTATCCTAAGAGGGTAAAAGCGATATCAGGGCCCCTCGATAATTTGATTTGACTTATGTGTCGGGCCCGGTCAGGACTGTATTGATGTGTTCAATTAAGTTCTATGTCAAATGAATCAGAGATCGAGAAACAAACTGATGTACAATAAGTATGACTATGTTCCATGTAATTGTCCGCCCAATATCTAGAACAGAGGATTATACGATCCCTTATCTGAAGGACAGGTTATTGATAAGATCAAGAGTTTTGAGAACTGCGATTGCTAATCGGATTCAGAAGGTGCATTTGCATTTATAGTTATTAGACTTATCCAAGTGGGAGACTGTTGGATTAGTGTCTAAGTCCATAACTATATTTGGTATGTACTTGACCCGGTTGTGCATGGTCCTTTTGGGTTGCCTTCACCAAAGCAACTTGACTGGAGGAATAATATAGAAAGAGGTTATTATGGTTTGTTAATATATTATAAGACTAATATATTATAAGAGAAATCTTATTTTATTAATTAACATTCGTCAATAATTAATTAACAAATAGTTTTATGATCAAAACAAGTTAATTGAACTTAAGGGGCTGAACTGTAATTATGTGATAGTTACAAAGTTGGGCAAGGAAATCCTAATAGATAGGGTGGACGAATTCTAGGGATAAAGCCTTAAGAATTCATCCACGATAGGGATTCTAGAATTATCATTAGGTTGCTTGCTGGCTAAGTAATCAGATAAGGATAACCATTGAAACCCTAATTCCTACACCTATATAAAGGACCCCTTCGCATGGGAATTTTGGCCACTTGAACCCTAGAAGTCCTAGAGTCAAAATTCTCCTCTCCCCTCTCTCTCTTGTTTCCTCCAATTGCTATTGGTGTTTGTGATTCATTAGAGGCACAACACTTGAGGTGCTAAAGTTCTCAAGGCTTCAAGATCTTCAACCAACAACAAGGTAAATATCTGGATCTGATCTGTGATGTTAATTTCGATTATATAGATCTAGGGTTAGAAAGTCTTGGATGAATTGCATGTACAATAGAGAAACCTAGATCCAAGCATTAGGGTTTGCATGAGCACATAGGATGTTCTTTTGGCTCAAACCCATCAGTTTGAAGCTAAGACATTCCCCTGGAATGGAGGCACCAGCCCCCATATATACCTCTCGATCTTCTTCCCCTCAGTAGGGACCATTCCCGGACATAGTGCCACCAGATCGCTGAACATGGAGGTGTAGGCAACTATATTGGAGACCTTCATGGTTAGGCTCCAGAGTTCCTGTTCAAGTTTCTGTACCTCGCCCCTCGGGCAGTATTCTTCTATCATGAGCTCCTTTAGAGCTTCCCATGCCATATCATTAGCCACTATTAGGGTTAGTGACTTGACATGACTATTCCACCATGTCAGGGCTCTGTCCGCAAAGGTGCAGGTAGCTAATTTAACTTTTCTTCCTTCTGGACAGGAGCAGATCTCGAAGATCGACTCCATTTTCTCTAACCATTGCGAGAGGGCACTGATTTCGCCAGTCCCGTTGAAGGTCTTGGGCTTGTAGATGGTGAAGTCCTTATACGAGCATTCTCTAAAGCGCACTGGAGCATCACCTTGAGTGGAATGAACAGTTGTTCCACTTCCGTTAGTACTACTAGCACTGAATTGAGCTAGGGCTGCCGTAACAGCCACATTTACTGTAGCTTGGATAGCTGCTAGATTGTATTGTATAGGAGGTGGTGGTTGTTGTGTTGGAGTTATCGGAGTAGTGCGCCTGTTTGATCTACGAGGAGGCATCTTGTAGCTAAAAATTCACAAAATGAAGATATCGATAAGAATTCAATAGAGAGAATGATGAGAGTGAAACACGGACTAAATCACCGTAGCCCAACAAAACAGATGAGAGTATGATTGTAATAGAGATCGAATAATAGAAGGATAAAAGTATTTGGATAAAGATTTCCCATGAGATTAGATATATGTCAATAATATTGGCATTAAGGATGTAACAAGTTCAGGAAAATGACCTAAGAGTAGGTCTTACATCAAACCAGAATAAGAAAATTTTGACAGTATAAAGACCTAGCAGACTGAAAGTTCAAGGTCTTAAGACAAACAGGTATTTACAGGGAAAAGTGCTACTTAGAGCATAGATAAGAAGGCTATTCCTTAAACCAAAAGAAAGGATGAGCAGAACATCTTCTACTGGCGACGGGCACCCCTCGGATGAACCCTTAATGCGGCCAGCTGGCGCTCCACAACTAGTAGGTGTCTCTCATGCACTCTTTGGCGTGCTCGGAGCTCTATGACTTGAGCTCGGGTTGCAGCTAGTTCTTGCTGCAGAGCCTCACTGTCTCTCATAGCTCTCCCATGAGCATCTTCAAGATGGCGAATGCGGACTGTATTAACTCCTGTATTGGCATCAACTTCCATGATTCGGTTGATGGTTGTCCTACCCTACTCTTCATTTCGAGCAACCCTGCGGACCAGAATAGGCAGGACTCTGTCTGCTGAGCCTCCCTCGCTTAGGTTGTAGAAGCTTTTGTCTCCGTTGTATGGTATGGGTTGACCCTGCTCTTGACTCCATCTTCCCAAGTTTTCCGCCCACAGAGGCGCCGGGCCTTTAAAAGCCGGACGAGGCTTAGGATTTGGGATCGGAGCTACCAGGGGTAGATCATTGACTTCCGGCTCGGAGTCAGAATCCTCTGGGAAGTTCTCTGTGAAGTCGTCATCCAATGGAATTGCATGATTCTCTTCTGGCTCTGCATCGAGCCATCCACCATTACCTTGGTTGGTGAAGTACGGGTCGTTGTGGGGATGGAATCCAGCCATGTTATCTACGCGAGAATAGGGGTACAAGAAATAGTTAATAGACGTACTATTTAAGATAATTATAAGATGATCCTTACCAGTTACTCCAATATTTACGTAGTGCATACCAGTCACATGTAACCAAGATAGAATAGACCTTCGAATAAGTGAACCTAACTCTAAGTCCACAACCAAACAAGGAACAAGAAGTAAAGCAAAGATCACAGATTCTAAGTATATGACACCCTAGTCACATATAACCTTAGCGTATCCACTCAGCAACTATTGACATACTGGTAAAGACCTTTTAGTTTGCACATAAGTAATTATAGTAACACAAAATACTCCTATAGTATTTTAAGTTTTATGTTTTGTTCTAAACTTTTCATTGTAGTAGTGTTTCGTAAGTTTTTAGACTTGTTGCAACACCACAACCATTCCTAGGCACATGCTAATTACTTCTCGTAAAGATATAGTTGATTAGGCTATATCACTCCCAAATCTGATCATATGTCCCCAAGCCTACTTGTGTTGTCCAATATTCGCAATACTTTTGTTCTGTTCTTGTATGACACTGATCCTAGTATGAATGCTTGTATGTATACTTTAGTTAAATATTTTATTATTTAAAAGTATAACTCTTGGTCAGAGTATTTTAATCGTGATATGTTTATAGTTGTATATCTTTTATGGGTTGATATACTCAATTCACTATAAAAAAAAGCTCTGATACCAATCTGTCACACCCCCAAACAAGAACGGCGGAAACGTTCGGGGGCGGAGGACGTCATGTACAGTATCATAACAATGCACAATAGTAAACAAGCAATAACATCATCCATTGCATTAATAATATAATTCAATACAAGTGTGTTCTGTGTATAGTTTGAAAGACACCAAAATATAAATCAAAATAAAAGACGAGTCTTGAACATGCTCCGTCTTCCCAAAACCTGGTCATCGGTACATGTGTACTGGTGACCTGAGAATACAAGTTATTTTGAAAGCGAAGATCAGCATTAAAGTTGGTGAGTTCATAAGTATTTTAGTGTCAATGTTTGTATAAGTTTAATGAAAATGTTTGTAAGTGTTTGATGTAAATGTTTGTATAAGTTTAATGAAAATGCTTGTAAGTGTTTGATGTAAATATGTGTATACGTCCTAGAAAATCCTATATTTTCTACTAAAGTAGTCTTCTACCAAGACCCGACTGTTCTAAATGTTTGTTCTTTTGTAAAAGTGAGTGTTTTTCCCAAGTATGACTATCATTACCAAAATATAGTTTACATTACCGTTTATGTGAGAAGATCACAATATGAATTGAATGGGAAAATAAAGATGTACTGTAGTTTTGCATAAAAGTAACTACCGATGTACTAACTACCTTAAACCAGTTTGTTTAATTAAGGTAACATGTGATGAGATTATAACCATACTTGATTGACTAGTAAACACGACGATCAAAGACGTCGAAATGATATGACATTCGTCACCCGTAGACCTGCAGGTCCCACTGTAGCTAGCAGGAAGGTGTAGGATGGTCAATCCCGTATAGATCTATACACAAACTCACACTCTCCCTCCAAGAGACTCTAGTTATAAAACATGACACAACAGTATATTATCGTGCCATGAAGTAGTGGCTCACATTAATGTTATCTTTGTTATAGTATTAGTGTAGTATGTTCTCTCTGTTCTAGTGTATAGTATGTTCTCTCTCTTCTAGTGTATAGTATGTTCTCTCTGTTCTAATGTATAGTATATTCTGTATGTTCTAGTGTATAGTATGTTCTCTCTGTTTCTCGTTATAGTGTGTTTGAACTGACTCATATATGAACTGAATCTTGTATGTTTTATTGTTCTAGAAATAGTAAGTAATAACTTCCTAAACTATACCTATTATAGTTTACTAGTACTGTTGTTTGAATGACTGATCATGTTTGTACACCTTCGCTACCCAAAGGAATTGAACTAATGTCAGAACTTTTATATCTATACACATATACATAATATATAGCTAAGATCCAAACAACACTCAGATAAACAACCGGTACTCTAAGTCGACAACCAAACAAGGAACACGAAATAAAGCGAGTTATCAGTCCTAAGTCCTTTCAACCTTATTTATATAACTATATCTATATAGACAAGATTTGGACAATATATAAGTTTAAAAGATTTTTGTAAAATGATAAAGAGTTTAACATATAAAAGAGTTTATAAAACGATTTGAAGCAGTTTGTTTGATAACACAGTTCTGAAGTATAAGAAATCCACTTGTTTGATATTTACTAATCACATGTGATTGATACAATAACTATAATGTTTCTACTTGTATCCCCCCCCCCCCCCATAAAAGCATTTAAAATCATTTAAAAGATGAGTTAAGGGGTATGAACTCACCTGTAGTGAGTGATTCGAATGAAAGATCGATATATGATGTTAAGTGTCAAATGAAGTCTCGAACACAACGGATCCTATTAAGCATATAATGACACATATATGGATATAATTAGTGTATATAACAACTAATCTTGATAGGGAACAACCTTAGGGACTAGGAAACACTTGGAATGAAGTGTTACAATCACATACGATTGCACTAAAGGTGTGTACGGCCACACACAAGGGTGTGTTTACGGCCTAGGTATGTTTACGGCCATGTGTTCACAACCATTGATGTTCACGGCCATAGATGTTTATGACCATAGATGTTTACTACCCATGAAGATCATTAGAAAGGTTTACGGCCAAGGGAGATGCTATGGCTGTAAACTCTTGATGCTTAAGCTAAAATGGTCGATCCTTGGACGTGTTTCAAGAGCTTCTAATGGACAACTATCATATGGAAAGGATACTTACGTTATGAAGCTTGAAGGGGGGTGTTCACGGCCCAAAGAACTAGTGTGTTATTGGTGTTCTTGGTGACTTGAAGATCTAACCCAAAAGAGATGAATTCACGGATGAAATCAAGGGGTTGTACTAGATTAAGAAGAATATCAACTAATACGAAAGAATCACTTACGAATTTGTAGAGAAATAGAAGCGTTCTTGATGATACTTGAGAGAGAAAATGGGTGTTCTTGACTTGGAAGTGTGAGAAATGAAGGAAAATGAAGTAATATCACCCTTAAGGGTCGAGTTCACGGCCAGCCAAGAGATTACGGCCGTAATCTCTAGTTTACGGTCGTAAGCTCCAAGTGATGGAGTTTTCCGGCTAGAATGCTGCACAATGAACTCTCGTGGATACTTCCTAACACTTAAACC
Organism: Lactuca virosa; assembly: GCF_052849685.1. Taxonomy (NCBI): domain Eukaryota; kingdom Viridiplantae; phylum Streptophyta; class Magnoliopsida; order Asterales; family Asteraceae; genus Lactuca; species Lactuca virosa. The sequence continues at coordinate 4,671,590 of NC_136430.1, read as the reverse complement.
TTGAATGTAGTAGGCTTAGAACACTCAAACAGACCCTAAACAACGCTAAAAGATAGCAGAAACAAGTATGACTGATGATTGAATTGAATGGCTTCACAAGATAGAAATTTCGGGTTGTCACAGTTAAAGAGATGAATATGAAGATCATCAAGCTTATAACACTTAAAGATGGTTGAAGAACACTTGAAGATGGTATTATCCTATGGATTTTAACACATGTTAATGTGTGTAAATGTAACAAAACTAGTATGAATGTGTGTAAATCACTAGATTAACAAGGAAATGCTTACCAAAAATCTAAGAACCAACTTGTGGAGAATTATCCTTGAAAGAACTTGGGTTATTCTTGAAGAATAAGATGAAGAGAGAGGAATGAAGAAGAGTGAAGAAGATGGAGTGGGGGGGCATCTTTTGGCCGAAAATATAAAGAAGAGGGGAGGGTAGGGTGGGGGGTGGGTGGGGTGTTGCATGGTTATTTGGTGGGTAAAAGCTTGGATATTTGATAGGTAAAAGCTTGGATGTATGTTGTGTAAAACTTGCTTATTAGTGGGTTATTGGCTTGGATGTATGTTGTGTAAAGGATTTGTGGGGAAAAGTAGAGACAATTTTTCTCTCTTGTGAAGTTTTATAAAATTAAAGTCAACTTTGTTTTATTTTATAAAAATCTTGACATTTTTATAAAAAGTGTGGTATTTTTATAAAGAAAATATGGTATAAATGATGTATAAATATTTAATTTGAATTATAAAAATTCAATTTGTTAATAAAATCATTATTATCAAAAATAATAATATGTTACATGAAAAATAGGTTGATTCTTAAATTCTTTTCGTTAAAAGTTGGGCGCCTTAGGTCGGGTATAGAATTTGTCGTGTTTTGTGACGACTTCATGTTTGACCACCAATAAAGTTTCTTGACGTTCAGATACATCTTGTTTGAACCGGGATGAATGGAGTATCTGGTCTTGTGAGCCTCGTTCATGACAACGTCTTTGTACCCGCCGAACCTCGGTGTCCAGATTCGGTCCTTGAGGTAACGACCTCTGTCATCCTTGACCCCAAGGTTTTTATCAATTCCCCGAAAGGCTTCACTTGCAACATTCTCGGGTTTCAAGGCTTCAAGCTGCGCCCCCTTGATCTGCGTGGACAGGTGTGAATGGATGGTCATGGTCAATGATTTTACTCGGCGGCCCGAGTAGTCCTTTCAACTTAGAGCATCTACTACTATGTTGGCCTTGCCCGGATGATAGTGGATTTCGCAATTCTAAATCATTTAGCAGTTCCACCCATCACCATTGTCTCATATTGAGTTCTTTTTTTATTGAAAATATGTTGGAGACTCTTATGGTCAGTGAAGATTGTGCACTTTGTGCCCTAAGCATAGTGTCTCTAGATTTTTAAGGCAAACACTATTGACCCTAAATCAAGGTTGTGTGTGGTGTAGTTGACTTTACGCGTCTTAAGTTGTCTCGGGGAAATCTTCCTCCGGAACTCTGAGCTGATGGTATCCCAACCTTAGATCAACTTTCTAAGACGTAGCTCGTTCCTTAAAGTTGGTTGAACAGATCGTCGATTCGGGGTAGGGGTGTCGGTCCTTGATGGTGAGTTTATTCGACTCTTTACAGCCAACATACATACGGAATGATCTGTCTTTCTTCTTTACGAGCAAGACTGGCGCTTCCCAAGGTGAGAAGCTCGGTCTGATAAATCCTTTACTCATTAGTTCGTTCAGTTTACTGGACAATTCCTGCATTTCCGTCGGCGTTAATCGATATGGGGATTTGGCTATAGGACTGACTCTAGGAATCCAGTCAATTCTGAACTCGACTTGGCGCACGGGTGGTATTCCCGGAAGGTCTTCTAGGAATACATCGGGAAAGTTACAGAATTCTAGAATATTCTTGATGTCTTTCACTTCCTATTTCTCATCCACAACGTGGCTAGGAAGACGTGGTACCTCTTGTGTAGGTACTTCTGAGCCTTGATGCAAGAGACGACTTGGAGGTTTGTGTCGGGTTTGTCATTATAGATGACAAGGGTTTCGTTATTTGGTAAGTTAAGTTGAACGGCCTTTTCGTAACACATGATATTGGTATGGTGAAGACTTAACCAAAGCATGTGAATGATCACGTCGAAGTTTCCTATTGTCACTCGTAATAGGTCGATTTAGAAGGAATGATTGTTTAGTGTTAGGGTGCATCCCAGGTTTGTGTCGTTGGTGGTTTCAGTTCTTCCCCTAGCCATCTTTACCGGGAATATTTTAGTGAATGTTTGAGGTTTTTGGTTAAGTATGTATTTATACTTCGTGACTCATGAGCCTCCTCTCCGCACCCCTATCGTACTAAATGCATGCATATGAGTTATTTGAGGAGAAACATACCGGTAATCACAGAGGGGTCCCTCGTCGCTTTCTCATGTCCCGTTTTTGAAACTTTCCCTATGCCTCTGACATTTTTGTTTCTAGTCTTTGGGCACTCCCTTTTGATATGCCCCGCCTCCCCACATCTGTAGCAAGCCTGACCCACCCCAGCATCAGTGGCTTGGGTGGTCTGTTGAGATGGAACCGTACAGAAACCAGCAATGTGCCCATTTCTGCTATAGTTGTTGCAGTGCCTCTCTCGGCAGAATCCATTGTGATGGAAGTTACACTTATTGCATTTAGGCAGGTTCCCAACATATGGTTTCGTCGGCACTAAGGCAGTAGGGACAATGGTGGTATGGACTGCCATAATTTGTTGTCTTTTGGCAGGAGTCGATCGATCCCTTTTCTTGTTCCAGAGCTTTCATTTCTTGAGCAGTACTCCTCCATTGTCGTAGGAGTTCTTAGGTTTGTAATTTGGGGAGTCTTTGCAGGAGCACACTCGTTGGTGTCCTTTATTGTCACCATAATTGGAACTGTTGGTACCGTTCCCATTTCCGTTTGTGTTGTTAGTGATAAGTTGTGCCAGGACGGCTGCCACAGCGACTGCTACATCGGCTTGGAATGTAGCGATGTCCATTTATAGAAATGGCGTTGCGCCGGTACGCTGGTTACTTCCGCGTGGTGGCATGATTCTATTGTATGGTATGAAACGAGTTCGTAAGTAACTATGGTCGTTCCTAGGTGTATCCCATCTATATTATATATACATATAAATTACATGTTTTGATGTATGATTCCCAATGTTTCGAACAACATTATCATAATGTACTTATGTTAGTAAGTAGTAGTAGGTATTGTACAAATGTTAAGTTACCAAAAGAGAACATAGATGTCAAAACATTAAGTTGATTTGGGTTACATTGGTTTTGGAGGGTGTACCTCGCTTGATTCACTACTATTAGTTGTGATAAAAGATGCAATAAACCTAACACATAGTGTGAGTAGTGTAGTCACTAACTAACTAGGCTATACTAGTCTTTCATATACCAAAATGACGCACTAGGTGCCCCGCCATCTCACACATCTCGCAAGTGGCCTCCTCCGCTCTCTGTTCCACTATGACTGCCCTAGCTTCGGCTGCAAGGATTTGTTGTCTCATGGAGGCCATCTCCTCCTCTAAGGAGTGTAGGCGGTCAGTATTGTTCTCCTGATCTGCTTGTAGGTTCCGTATGGCATCCGTCTGGTGTTCTTGTTCCTCGTGGATGTGTCGAATTCGCATCGTCGCGTTCCGGGCTTCGCTACCGATATCCATTACCTCGTTATGGAGATCCTCAACCCAAGTGTCCAAGCGGGCCACTCATGGTACAATCGGAGGTAGTGCTCGATCTGTGAGGGTGCTAGGGACCGGAGCATGGTGTAGTGCGTGCATGCCGAATTTGGATCGTCGGCCGTCTTCTTTAGCCCATGCATGCAGATGGGTTACCCATTGTGGGGGCGCATCCTGGACAGAGGCAGATGTCAGCAACGAAGTTTGCCTTTGAATGGGCAATATTCTCTTACGAGGAATGTTCATCCAAAGAGGACCCCCCTTGGGGGTCTTTATACCTGGAAGGAGGGAGGTGAAAGGGTCTCATGCCTGCTCCTGATAGGGTAAGGTTCATTAACGATCTCCCCAGTGCCTGCCTCCTCATCTGATCCCTCCTTAGAATCCTCCTGCTCGTAATCCATCTCTTGGTACTCTTCATGATCTTCTTCTGGATCCTCCTCATGAACCTCTTCTAGCTCTTCCTCGACCCATCCTGTCACACCCCCGAACCAGACGGGGGAAACGTCCGAGGGCTCGCGTGACTTAAATTGAAATATCATCACAATGAATATACATGAAACACAACACATTACATAGTACAACTGGCATTGTTTACATCAAGTACATGGTTTATATTACATGATCCCAAAATATAAAGTGTTTGGTGATTAGCAACTACAAAAGAAACTTTCAACACACTGGATGCTTCCTCGTTCTAACGATTACCTGAGAATACAAGTTATTTTGAAAACGGTCAACATATATAATATTGGTGAGTTCATAAGTATGTTTGATGTAAAATAGTTTATGTCGTTCGTAAAACCCAGAAAATCCGATATTTTATGTAATAAGACTTTTCATGAAAATGTTGTGATGATCCTGTAAGTATATGCGTGAATGATTTCAAAACGTGTATAAATGAGAAGTTTTGCATTATAGTTTTTGAAAGTACCAGTGAGTAAGATTGGTTTCCCCGGAAAACCCGATGTTTTCCGATAAAAAGTTATGATTGTTTTGTATTATTGTATCGTCACAGCGAATGAATATGATTTCCCTTGATTACTTAAATGGTATCGGATTTTCTATGTGAGTCGTTATAACCATGCATGATAATGACTAGTTCGTCTGTCTTGGCATTCTATTGAACACCGGAATTGATCTTAAGATTTTGTCACCCTAGACTGGCTGAGTCTAACTGTAGCGAACAGCTTAGGTGTGGGGGAGTCACCCCCGTATAGATCTATACACAAACTCTCGCTCTCCCTCCAGGAGACTTTGATTACAACTACAGACTACGACCGACACTTATTGGTGTCACCCGTTGTTACTCACTTAATCCACATGAATTTGATTAACCTTGATTAATGACCTGATTTTAGTTTACTTGAAAAGAAGGTAAGCCTAACAGACGAGGAGAAGAGGACTACTAGGCCCTACTAATTACGTATGTTATTTAAGGCTGTCGAGATTACGAAAGGCGCGTTGGCCCATTTCGCATAAGATTTATTTGGACCTTACTAGCAATGCTAATGGGCCATTGAGGCCCAATAGCATTTAAAGCCATTGAGGGTCCCTTAAGCATGTAGTTGGGTCACAAGAGGCCCAATAACATGTATTATTTATGTTGGGCCCAAAAGTCATGTTAATGTGTCACGAAAGCCCAATAAGCATGATTGAAATCTCTCAAACCCAACAATTTGAATGTTTACTTGTTTTGTATAGTATTAGTGTTGCGAAGTTGTTTAATCGATATGTCGTAAAAATCACCAATTTGTTTTATAACGATTCATAGATTTATAAAAATAGTTATTTTCTATTTAAAACCCATAAGTTATAAAGTTTCGTATATTTTGACCCAATTATTTTATTATTAACATAATTGACTAAAAATATTAGTTTGACCTATTAGGTCCTTGAATACTTTTTCTTGACATTTTTGGCCTAAACACTTAATTAAATAATGTTTTAAGCCCAAAATTTTATTTTGGACAGTTTCAGCCCCTTAGTTAAAAGATTTGCATTTAAATCCACACTTTTCGCAATTTTTACAATTTTTACCCAAAATCCAAAATCTTTGCATTTTTAGTCCCTTTTGATAAATAAGACCATTTTAACCCCTGAAATAGGTTTATTTACGTTTATAGCCCCTGTTTTGAGAAAACTTTCCATTTTAGCCCCTTGAAGTTGATTTTTCGCATTTTTGGGCCTAAATAGCCGATAAGCCCAAATTTTAGCCCATTAGGCTAAAATTTACATTTTTAGTCCTTTAAAAAGCCTAATATTTATAAAAACTCTTATTTTGGCTGTTTTGACCTTTTGATACTTGTAGAAACCGTGAATGACATCTTTTCCCCATCTTTTGTTTATTTATCAAAAATAGTCCAATAACAAATTTTTATGTTGTAGTGTGTTATTTTAAAGCTTGTATAGTAGTTTATCTTGACATGTTAAGTGAAATATGACCTAGATCACATATTTTTCCTTCTTGAACTATAGATCTCGAAATATCTTTCATTTTTAGCACATATTTACCACAAAAACACAATAAATCACACATAACATACAAATACACATAGATCTTCACATTCTACTTGTATTCTCCCCCATTAATCATATGAAAACCGAAAAGAGAGGGGTATGAACTCACCTTTGCTTGTTGTTGTCGGTTTTGAAGAAAGAAATGGAAGAGTTTTGGTCCTAGTAAGCCTTCTTGGGTGGATCTCGAACTTAGTATGTTTCTACGAGTATGATCATGAATTTAAGGTGGTAAGAAGAGTGAATGAGTGTAGAAAGGAAATATGTTTGCAAGATCTTACCACTAGAGTGTAGCTTGAAGTGATTTTTGGATGAAATCTCCTTGAAATGCTTCTAATAATCGAAAAGTCTTGATGAGAGGGAAGGGATGTTCTTGAATGTTTTACTTAGAGAGAGTATGAAATGTTTTGTGTGTGTGTGTTGATTCTCGGCCGCAAGTATTAAGAAGAAGGAGAAGAGAGAGATGAATGCATGGGAACATGAGATTTGTCTTGGATGTATGTTAGATAATCCCATAATTAACCCCTAAACAACAATGAGGTGTCATGGGCATTTATTCATTTCTTTGCTCTTTTTTTTTATTTCCTACTTGGGCCGAGAGAGAGAGAGAAGAAAGAGAATGGCTTGGCCCTTTTATGCTTGAGTCCATAGTATGATGCCCAATTTGATGGTATTCGGCTCATTGGGCCTTTAGAGTAGATCATTGCCCAATTTTTGTATAAGTGAATGGTTTTGAGTCCATTTAAGCTAATTGGATTAGTTATGGCCCAATAAGGCCCATTAAAGATAAACGAGTCCATTTTAGGATTATAAGGACTAAAAAGGTTAAGTCTCATGAGAGTGGGTCCAATGAGAGTCCATTTAAGAGTTTTAAGCCCAAAATAGTCACATCGGAAGTTTATTGGCCCATTAGGCCCAATAAGGAAATCCTAGTCCATAATGGACTTAAACTGGGATTTCTAGGGTTTCCAACCTTTTCTAGACTATTTGAGCGTTTGTATGGAGTGTTTGATGGAATTTTGTTGTCATTGAATAAGCATCATACATGCTTTCAAGTTTTAGTTACAATGTTATCCTTGTTAATTGTTTACAAAGCATCAGAATTCCTAGTTGTGACATCATCCCCTCGTTAGAGGGAATTTCGTACTGAAATTCTTTTTGAAGCTGCATTTGAGAATGCGAGAATAGGTGAGGGTATGTGACATCCCCTAATTTCTCGGCCAGAAAAGACCTATTTAATTTATGCTCTTTGAAATAAAATCAGAGAAATCTTTTTAAAACATGTTGCGGAATTGGTCCCCAAAACAAAACATGATAAAAGTTTGTCAAAACCTTTCTTTAAGAAATATATAATCTCCTTTTTATATCAAAACCTCGAGATGTCATGTTCCGATACAGATCAAAAGCATAAACAAGACATTATAAGCCTTACAACAGTCATTTATAACTACTGGCCTATAATCCAAAAATCACTTATCATCATCATCCGACTATGCTCGGTGTCCACTACCTGTAATATAAAAACCTGAGTGGGTCAGGCTTGGAAGCCTGGTGAGCATATAGGGTTTTCAACCCACAATAAATAATAAACTCTTTAAGTTTATCAATCAATAAATAATTTATTAATTTCATCAACCAAAAACAACCTAATTACCCATTCCCGTTATCCTCACCCTACGTCCCTAAAAAAGCCTAAGGATTTTCATTAGGGGTGACAACATTGCTTCGGAGGTTCCTCAGCAATTTATGTCAAATAAGACAACCATCGGGGTGACAACTTTGCTTTCCTCAGCAAATTATGTCAAACAAGACAACCTAACATAAAACAACCAATAAGGTGACAACATTGCTTTCCTCAGCAATTTATGTCAAATAAGACCACCAATAGGGTGACAACATTGCTTTCCTCAGCAATTTATGTCAAATAAGACCACCGATAGGGTGCCAACATTGCTTTCCTCTACAATTTATGTCAAATAAAACGATCACTGGGGTGACAACATTGTTTTCTTTCAGCAATTTATGTCAAATAAAACAAACACCTAGGTGACAACATTGCTTTCCATCAGCAATTAATGTCAAATAAAACAAACACCAGGGTGACAACATTGTTTTCCTTCAACAATTTATGTCAAATAGGCACAAAGACACATCGTCGCCAAGGTTTATACAACAGGCACGAAGTCCATCGCTGCCAACATACTAAATCCGTAGCTACCAACGTACATCTATAGTGTACTAAATTCATAGCTAACAACGTACATCTATAATGTACTTCTATCCCTCATACTTTATCTACCCATGTTTTACCCAACATATTTGAAGATAAAATATATATACATTTTAAATCATTTTTAAAGATGTATAAAACATTCATTCAACATCCATCTCAAATAAACAAACAACATATATACACATATCACGTATTTTATATAAAATACTTCATATCTATGTGTAACATGAAAGTGACTATACACTCACCTGATTTAATGAGAATCGGGCAGCAATTTGTTTCCTAAAACGATCGTTTCTAATAAAACCGGGAGTTTTATTGAGAAACCGGGCTCTGCGAAGGTCGGGCTTTGAAACCGAAAAGATAAATTTTTCGGGCTTCTCGGGCACTTCGTGGCGTATTCCGGGGCTTATAATTGATACCGGGGCTTTGGGGGAAGTTAGAATGAAATAAATGTGGGTTTAGGGGCTAAAATTGACAAGTTTTCAAAATACCCCCGGGAGGTCTCGCACCCTCCTATTTATAGGGGCCGAAGCTCCTGATCCGACGGTTGAGATGCCTCCAGGTGGCGAAGATCCGAGGCTCGCAGGGGAGGGGTCGCACGTGGGTTGCGCGTGCGAAGGCTTGCTGGCAGCTTCTTACTGGACCGAGGTCTAGGTCCGAAGTAGGGGGTGTCCGTGGCTTCATGCGAGGGCTCGGTCACGTGAAAGAGGGTATGTGTCGCCTTCTCAGTGGACCGCTTCGGATCAGCTCACGAGATCGGATGACTCAGCAGCTCGGACATGTGGCTCGCATGACTCACCAATTTCGGACACGTTGCACGTTCTAAGCGAAGGTGACGTGGCCGAAGCCAACTATGCGAAATTTCTCGTTTTCGCGCCAAAACTTCTAAAATCCATAACTTTCGCATACGAGCTCTGTTTTTGACGTTCTTTATATGCACGCGTAGGTAAAATTACGCTCTACAACTTTCGTTTAGACTTCGTCGGCTAATTTTAAAATAAATTTTTATATTATTATTTTTAATAGACCAGGACAGGAAATCCGTTAAAAATTCATAACTTCTTCATCCGACGTCCGTTTTCGTCAGACTTTTTACCGTTGTGCTACTATTTACGACACCTTCGATTCTCGTATTGGTCGTGTCGGCTAAAAATCACTCGATCTAAAATTCGAGTTTTTAGCTGTCGACTGCTAAGCTGAAACTTCGAAAAATCATAACTTCCTCATACGAAGTCAGATTTGGGCATTCTTTTTATACCTACTCTCGGTTTAACGAACACTACGAGTTTCGTTTAGATCACTAAGGCTAAAAGGTTGTTTATCGAAAACTCACTTTTGACGACATTCAGCATCATGTCGGTTTTGTCGTGAAACTTCGACAGGTCATAACTTCTTCGTTATAACTCGGATTTCGGCATTCTTTATATATCCGTAATCCTTGTCACGACCACTACATATTTCTTAATAAATATCGGTTTTATCTAATATTTATTTTCGACGCTCATTTTTAGTCTTAATTAATTAAATCCTAATAATTAAGCATAAAACACATAATTTTCACATCATTCCTTTTCATTTCTCCAAAATGAGTCACAAAGGTTAACCTAGACTATCATGTCAATATTAATGCCTAGCCTAGAAACAAGGGCATTACAATTCTCAATTCTCTCCCCCTTAGAATGATTCCGTCCTCGGAATCACACAACAGCAAACAAATACGGGTATCGACTCACCATGTCACTCTCCGTTTCCCCAGGTGAGATTTGGCCCATTCGTATGTTTCCAACGCACAAGCACTAAATCGACCATCTGGCGTCACAACTTCTTAGTCTTACGGTCAACGATTGCCTCAGGTTCTTCAATTAACCTCTTGTTTTCATCCAACCTTAATTCAGAAATCGGAATTATGTCGGGCACATCTCCCGTGAACTTCCTCAAATAACACACATAAAATGTGTTATGAATACCCTCCAGTTCTTCCGGTAATTCTAGCTTGTAAGCTTGATTCCCGATCCTCTGAAGAACTTTAAATGGTCCAATAAATCATGGACTCAACTTTCCCCTTCTACCAAATCTTATAAGTCCCTTCCATGGCGAGACTTTAAGTAAAACCGAATCTCCAACTTTGAATGATATCGGTTGTCTTTTCTTGTCGGCATAGCTCTTTTGACGATCTTGAGCTGCTAACATCCTTTACTTCAATTCGGCTTAAGTCAACTACTACATCGAACTTGGTTCTCTGAACCACATAGCAAACTCATCGTAGTCGGACTCAATTTGATATGACCTCTAGGGTTGGAATAACAATCATCTTCTTAGTCATTACCGAAACGAAGGTAATGAAGTACTCGAACAATAACGGAATCAATTTCTAGCTTCTTGGTAACCTTGTGACTTTCCTTGATCCAAGTACGAGTCTTGTGCTTCCGGTAGTATAGGCCTCTACTACCATTCACACCTACTCCTACTCGTCCCAAGTATTGTCTTGCAGTTCTCCAAGTCACCATACAAGAATTTCACATAGTCATTGAATTCATCAGATGACAAAACCAGGGTTTATATTATTTCTTAAAATAATTACACAGAGGTTTGATTTTACCCTATACTACGCCTCTAATAGGCTACACCACAAGTTACTAACTGCATTGCTACTTTATATCTTAGCTTTGGGAATATAAGGTCCTTACTCCTGATCCTTTTTATTTCCATCTGCTTCATTAAGGATCATTTGGAATGCCTTTGGTTTTGGTTTTGGTGGAACATTGGGCATTGCTGCCTCTTTCTTCTTTGGGCAGTCTTTCGAAATGTGACCTTCCTCGTTACATCGATAGCACATCCTCTTGTTGGACGGACACTCGTTGGCATAATGCCCAGTCTTTCCACACTTGTAGCAGGTCACCTCTTCGCTACATTTCCCGAAGTGCTTCTTTTTGCACTTCTCGCACCATTTTGCTCCGCCTTCTCCTCCTCTAGACTTCGAGAATTTTCTTTTCTCGTTGGACCCTAAAGTCCTTTCAAACTTTCTTTTCTCGCCAACTTCAACCTTGTTGGCGGATCTTCCCTTAATCATATCTTCTACAGACTTGGCAGCCCAGATAGCTGCCTCTAAAGTAAGTGTCTGACGTACTGGCACCGCATACTCCCATGGAAGTCCCTTTGCGTACCTGTCAATTTTCGCCAGCTCATCTGGGACAATACGCAAAGCAAACTCCATTTTTTCTGTGAAATTATTCGTATATTCATCAACGGTCATGCTCCCCTTCTTCAGCGTTAGAAATTGGTTTTCTAACTCAAGCACGTTTTGGGCCGAGCAGTACTTGCGCTTAAAGTGCACCAAGAACTCTGCCCAAGTCAGTCGCAGTGGCTCATTAGGGCTTAGGGTTTTCCCCAGAGTGTTCCACCAACGAGCAGCACTACCCCTGAACTGACGTACTGCAAATATGGTCTGTAACTTGCCTTGGCAATCACAAGTCATGAAAGCCAACTCCATTTCCGATATCCAGTCCATTACTCCGACAGGATCTTCTTTTCCAGTGAAGGCCGATGGCTTGCAAGTCATAAAGCCCATATACTTGCACCCATTTCTCTCCACTCTACCCTCGTGGTTATTTCTCCCAACCATAAGCGGTTCACTATGACCAATCGATCTGCTGTTGTTTCCTTCTTCAGATCGATCGTCATTCAATTCATGTTGTTCAACAGGAACTGAAGGTTCATCCCTGTTGTTCAGCAACATTTGCCTCAATTCATCCCTTTGTTCCGCCAACATGGTGTGAATCATAGTTCGTACTCCAGCCATGGTGATGGGTTCTGGTGCAGCTCCTACTATAGGCACCTGTTCCACCACTTGGCGTTGAGGTTGCTGATTTCTATTTACATTTCCAGCTCCACTTCGGGTTCTTGCCATTATAATCTATATATCGAATAAAGCGAATTTAGGTCTTTATCCTTGTTAGACATGTCAATTCCCTTATCACTGCGAAACGTTTACATGTTAGTTCTAATCTCGTAATCATACGCTTAGAATCCTACACACATAAGGTTTCCAGATCCGGTCGGCAACAGACCATAGATCCAAACAAATAATGGCATATATGGCAAACATATAACATTTAGCACATAAGGGCATTTTAGGCATCTTTCCTAAAATAAACTAGTTCTCATGTCTAAAATATGGTAGACACTCATCTCACAATCATCACTTAGCATTCTAAGTTTAAGTCTAGAAATCCTACAAATTCCTAGTTCGCTTAAACTAATGCTCTGATACCAACTGTGACATCCCCTAATTTCTCGGCCAGAAAAGACCGATTTAATTTATGTTCTTTGAAATAAAATCAGAGAAATCTTTTTAAAAGATGTTGCGGAATTGGTCCCCAAAACAAAACATGATAAAAGTTTGTCAAAACCTTTCTTTAAGAAATATATAATCTCCTTTTTATATCAAAACCTCGGGATGTCATGTTCCGATACAGATCAAAAGCATAAACAAGACATTATAAGCCTTACAACAGTCATTTATAACTACTGGCCTATAATCCAATAATCACTTATCATCATCATCCGACTATGCTCGGGGTTCACTACCTGTAATATAAAAACCTGAGTGGGTCAGGCTTGGAATCCTGGTGAGCATATAGGGTTTTCAACCCACAATAAATAATAAACACTTTAAGTTTATCAATCAACATTTATTAATTTCATCAACCAAAAACAACCCTAATTACCCATTCCCGTTATCCTCACCCTACGTCCCTAAAACAACTATCACAAGGGACCTAGCCTAAGGATTTTCATTAGGGGTGACAACATTGCTTCGGAGGTTCCTCAGCAATTTATGTCAAATAAGGCAACCATCGGGGTGACAACTTTGCTTTCCTCAGCAAATTATGTCAAACAAGACAACCTAACATAAAACAACCAATAAGGTGACAACATTGCTTTCCTCAGCAATTTATGTCAAATAAGACCACCAATAGGGTGACAACATTCCTTTCCTCTGCAATTTATGTCAAATAAAACGATCACCGGGGTGACAACATTGTTTTCTTTCAGCAATTTATGTCAAATAAAACAAACACCTGGGTGACAACATTGCTTTCCCTCAGCAATTTATGTCAAATAAAACAAACACCGGGGTGACAACATTGTTTTCCTTCAACAATTTATGTCAAATAGGCACGAAGTCACATCGTCGCCAAGGTTTATACAACAGGCACTAAGTCCATAGCTCCCAACATACTAAATCCGTAGCTACCAACGTACATCTATAATGTACTAAATTCATATCTACCAACGTACATCTATACTGTACTTCTATCCCTCATACTTTATCTACCCATGTTTTACCCAACATATTTGAAGATAAAATATATATACATTTTAAATCATTTTAAACATGTATAAAACATTCATTCAACATCCATCTCAAATAAACAAACAACATATATACACATATCACGTATTTTATATAAAATACTTCATATCTATGTGTAAGATGAAAGTGACTATACACTCACCTGATTTAATGAAAATCGGGCAGCAATTCGTTTCCTAAAACGATCGTTTCTTATAAAACCGGGAGTTTTATTGAGAAATCGGGCTCTGCGAAGGTCGGGCTTTGAAACCGAAAAGATAAATTTTCCGGGTTTCTCGGGCACTTCGTGGCGTATTTCGGGACTTATAATTGATACCTGGGCTTTGGGGGAAGTTAGAATGAAAGAAATATGGGTTTAGGGGCTAAAATTGACAAGTTTTCAAAATACCCCCGGGAGGTCTCGCACCCTCCTATTTATAGGGGCCGAAGCTCCTGATCTGACGGTTGAGAAGCCTCCAGGTGGCGAAGATTCGAGGTTCGCAGGGGAGGGCTCGCACGTGGGCTATGCGTGCGAAGGCTTGCTGGCAGCTTCTTACTGGACCGAGGTCTAGGTCCGTAGTAGGGGGTGTACGTGGCTTCATGCGAGGGCTCGGTCACGTGAAAGAGGGTACGTGTCGCCTTCTCAGTGGACCGCTTCGGATCAGCTCATGAGATCGGATGACTCAGCAGCTCGGACACGTGGCTCGCATGACTCACCAATTTCGGACAGTTGGCACGTTCTAAGCGAAGGTGACGTGGCCGAAGCCACCTATGCGAAATTTCTCGGTTTTCGCGCCAAAACTTCTAAAATCCATAACTTTCACATACGAGCTCCGTTTTTTACGTTCTTTATATGTGCGCGTAGGTAAAATTACGCTCTACAACTTTCGTTTAGACTTCCTCGGCTAATTTTGATTTTAATTTTTATATTATTATTTTTAACAGACCGGGACAGGAAATCCGTTAAAAATTCATAACTTCTTCATCCGACGTCCGTTTTCGTCAGACTTTTTACCGTTGTGCTACTATTTACGAGACCTTCGATTCTCGTTTAGGTCGTGTCGGCTAAAAATCACTCGATCTAAAATTCGAGTTTTTAGCTGTCTACTGCTAAGCTGAAACTTCGAAAAATCATAACTTCCTCATACTTTGTCAGATTTGGGCGTTCTTTTTATACATACTCTCGGTTTAACGAACACTACGAGTTTCGTTTAGATCACTAAGGCTAAAAAGTAGTTTATCGAAAACTCACTTTTTACGACATTCAGCACCGTGCCGGTTTTGTCGTGAAACTTCGACAGGTCATAGCTTCTTCGTTATAACTCGGATTTCGGCATTCTTTATATATCTGTAATCCTTGTCACGACCACTACATCTTTCTTAATAAATATAGGCTTTATCTAATATTTATTTTCGACGCTCATTTTTAGTCTTAATTAATTAAATCCTAATAATTAAGCATAAAACACATAAAACACATAATTTTCACATCATTCCTTTTCATTTCTCCAAAATGAGTCACAAAGGTTAACCTAGACTATCATGTCAATATTAATTCCTAGCCTAGAAACACGGGCATTACAGGGTACTTCTGCTTCATCTGGTCTTCGCATTCCCATGTGAATTCTGGTCCACGTTTCGCGTTTCACCGAACTTTCACAATCGGAATGCGACTTTGCTTTGTACGCTTCACTTCCCTGTCCATGATTTCAACTGGTTCCTCGATGAACAATAGATTCTCGTTGATTTCGATTTCTTCCAATGGAATGACGAGAGTTCCGTCGGATAGGCACTTTTTCAAATTGGAAACATGGAACACGGGGTGTACACTGCTGAGTTCAGCAGGTAGTTGTAGTCTATAAGCCACCGGACCGATTCGGGCAAGAATCTCGAATGACCCAATGTATCGTGGGTTTAGTTTTCCCCGTTTCCCAAAACGAATCGCTCCTTTCCAGGGAGAGACTTTTAACAACACCCGATCCCCGACTTGAAATTCCAAGGGCTTTCGTCGTTTATCAGCGTAGCTCTTCTGTCGGTCTCGTGATGCTTGAAGTCGAGCTTTGATTTGAACTATCTTCTCCGTTGTTTCACGTATGATTTCTGGTCCTGTTAATGCATTGCTTGGTGTCTGTTCTCTTGCTAGCTGAGTGTCACCTACCTCAGCCCAACACAATGGTGATCTACATTTACGTCCATATAAGGCTTCAAAAGGAGCAACTTTGATGCTTGAGTGATCGATGTTGTTGTACGAAAACTCAATTAAAGGCAAGTGGGTATCCCACGACCTTCCAAAGTCTATCATACATGCTCGAAGCATATCCTCCAGCGTTTGAATGGTTCGATCACTTTAACCATCCGTCTGTGGGTGGTAAGCAGTGCTCATGTCGAGTTGTGTCCCCATAGCCTTCTGAAGCGATTTCCGAAAGCGTGAAGTGAACCTACTATCTCGATCTGAGATGATAGATATTGGTACCCCATGGAGTCTCACGATTTCCTTGATGTAGATTCTTGTCAATCGTTCCATCTTGTATGACTCCTTTATTGGCAGGAAATGAGCGGATTTTGTCAACCTGTCGACTATTACCCATATGGTATCCAATCCATCTGCTATCTTGGGTAATTTGGTCACAAAGTCCATAGTAATCCTTTCCCATTTCCACTCGGGTATTACCGGTTGTTGTAATAGTCCCGAGGGCTTCTGATATTCTACCTTCACTTTAGCACAAGTGAGGCCACCAATACTGTTGCTTGATATCCAAGTACATTTTATCTGAACTCGGATGGATGGAGTATCTTGTCTTATGAGCCTCATTCATGACTACTTCTCTGAATCCCCCAAGTTTACGGATCCAAATTCGGTTCATGAAGTAATATGCTCCGCCCTTCTTGACTTCAAAGTTCTTTTCCATTCCACGTAACGCTTCGCTTGTTCTGTTTTCTATCTTCATGGCATCGAACTGGGCTGCTTTGATTTGTGAGGACAAATGGGATTGAATGGTTATTGAAAGAGTCTTCACACGACGACTTGAGTATTCTTTCCGACTCAAGGCATCAGCTACCATGTTAGCCTTGCCTGGGTGGTACTTGATTTCGCACTCATAATCGTTCAGCAGCTCAACCCATCTTCGCTGCCTCATGTTTAACTCCTTTTGATTTAAAATGTGTTGGAGACTCTTGTGGTCGGTGAAAATGGTGCACTTTGTACCATAAAGGTAGTGCCTCCAAATTTTTAAAGCGAAAACCACAGCTCCCAATTCGAGATCATGGGTGGTGTAATTCACCTCATGTGTCTTTAGTTGTCGGGATGCATAAGTTATCACCTTTCCACGCTGCATGAGTACACAGCCTAAACCCTGATTCGAAGCATTGCAGTAGACTGCGAAATCCTCTGTTCCCTCTGGTAGTGATAGTACTGGTGCACTACAGAGAGCTCGCTTCAGAATGAATCTCCTGTAATAGCCTGCGAGACCTATAAATTGACGAATTTATGTGGGTGTCGTTGGGACCGCCCATCCTTCTATGGACTTGACCTTAGAAGGGTCTACTTGTATCCCTTCTTGACTGACAACATAACCCAAAAAGTTCACGCTACGGAGCCAGAACTCACACTTAGAGAGTTTTGCGTATAACTTTTCAGTTCGTAGGGTTTCCAAGATTTGCCGGATATGTCGGCCATGCTCCTCTTCGCTTCCCGAATAGACTAGGATATTGTCGATGAAAATAATGACAGAATTGTTAAGGAATGATCGGCAGATTCGATTCATTAGGTCCATGAATGCGGCAGGGGCATTCGTTAGACCGAAGGGCATTACAACAAATTCATAATGTCCATAGCGAGTTCGGAAAGCGGTTTTGGGGATATCCTCTTCCCGGACTTTGAGTTGGTGGTATCCGGATCGCAGATCTATCTTAGAGAAGTAACTTGCTCCTTGGAGCTGGTCGAATAGATCGTCGATTCGCGGAAGTGGGTAGCGATTTTTGATAGTGAACTTGTTTAGTTCTCTGTAATCAATACACATTCTAAAGGATCCGTCCTTTTTCTTAACAAAGACGACCGGAGCTCCCCAGGGTGAGAAGCTAGGTCGGATGAATCCTTTGCTCAAGAGTTCGCCAAGTTGGCTTGACAGTTCTTGCATCTCTGCAGGAGCCAACCTATAGGGTGATTTGGTAATGGGCATGGCTCCCGGCACCAGGTGAATTCGGAACTTGACTTGTCTTTCTGGGGGTATCCCCGGAAGGTCTTCAGGAAAGACATTCGGGAAGTCGCAAGCCACTGGGATGTCTTGAATATTGACCTCTTCCTTGGACTTATCCACTATGTGTGCCAGAAACGCCAAGTCCTTCTTTTGTAGATACTTCCATGCCTTAATGCACGAGATAAGACGAAGGTTCGTACTGGGTTTGTCCCCGTATATAATTAGGGTTTCGTGGTTAGGGAGATGAAGGCGAACGGCCTTCTCGCAACACATAATTTCGGCATCATGGGGGCTCAACCAGTCCATGCCGACAATCACATCAAAACTCCTAATAGTTACAGGCATCAAGTTTATTTGAAAGGCATGTTGATTTAAGGTTAGGGTACATCCTACATAGATTTCCCCAACTGATTCTGTTTTCCCATCAGCCATTTCCACCGTAATGGTTTCATTAAGCTTTTGGGGTTGTTTGTTTTAGCAAGTGTTTGAATTTGTTACTCACAAAGCTTCGCTCTGCCCCAGTATCAAAGAGGATGCATGCATATGAGTGGTTAAGGAGAGACGTACCGGTAACGACAGCGGGATCCTGAATCGCTTCTCCTTGACCCATAGTCAGCACTCTTCGTGCTGCTCCGGTCGCCTGGTTGTTTGCATTGGGACAATTCCGCCTGAAATGTCCGGTCTTCTCGCACCCATAACAAGTATAACTGGCCCCATCCTTTGTGTTGTTATTGTTGTTGTTGTTGTTGTTGTTGTTGTTGTTGTTGTTGTTGTTGTTGTTGTTGTTGTAGTTGTTGTTGTTGGGCATCTGGTTTTGTGGAAGTTGGGTCCTACAATACTTTGTTGTATGGCCGTTCCGGTTGCATCTTGTGCACATCATCTCTCTGCATTCCCCGTGGTGATGGTAGTTACATTTGTTACACTTGGGAAGATTCCATGTGTATTGTTTCGGAGCATTCGGCGTGGATGAGGCTGGAGCATGTGGTGCTGTGGTAGCTTGGGTTGCTGCATGGACAGTTATTGTCTGTTGCTTCTTAGATGATTCTGAGTTCTATTTACCTCTTCTCTTGTTGTTCTTCCCTTTCTTATTCTCTTCTTCCTTCTTAACATCCGCTTCCACAATCTTAACACTCTTCTTGCTGCCATGATCATACAGTTTCTTGGCCAATCTTTTGGCACTATCAAACGTCTCAGGGTTTGCCGCAATGACAATCCCTTGGATAGGTGCAGTCAATCCCCAGATGAACCTCTCAATCTTTTCCCTTCTGAGGTGATCATACCCGGACACAGAAGGGATAGCTCGCTAAACCTGGATATGAATGCGTCGATATTGGAGTTCTGAACTATCAAGTTCCACAATTCTTGTTCCATCTTTTTTATCTCGCCTCTAGAGCAGTACTCTGCCAACATCATTTCCTTCAGTTCTTCCCAGGGCATCGCGTTTGCCGCTGGAAGGGTCATGGCTTCGATGTGACCGTTCCAACATGAAAGAGCTTGATCAACAAAGGTACATGCTGCGAACTTGACCTTGCACCCATCTGGACACCCGCAAATTTCAAATACGGATTCAATTTTCTCAATCCACCTCTATAGGGCTATGACACCTCCCGTTCCATTAAAGGTTCGTGGCTTGGCGTTGGTAAAGTCTTTGTAAGAGCATGTCTTGGTAGGTCCTTGATTTATTCCGTTGTTTGAACTTCTAGCCCCCTGCCCGTTTCCTCCGCCATTGTTCCCTTGGTGGATTTGCGCCATGGCTGCTGTGACTGCAGCGGATACAGCTGCTTGAAACGCCGATGAGTTGACTTCCGGTGGTGTCGGTGGTTGGTTATTTATGCGGTTTGGTCTCTGCGGCATCTTGCTGTTACGGAACAGAAAGATGTTGAGTATGTAATGTTTTTAAGTTGAGAATTTCGTGAATCGATTTTTGTATCTAATTGTTTCCATATATTCACACCAAACCATAATAGTATAAAACACATAGCAGGTCACAACATCACCATAAAACACATAATATGTTTCACTAATAATATCCGCACTTTGATACATGAAAAATTTGCTCGAAAGAGCATACATAGAGGTACAAGTTCGACAGCATAACGACTCTATGAGTAGTGTAATCACTTAAACATGGAGTCGGTAGTACATAATATAGCGAACATAAGAGAACATAGCATAGTAGGGTAGTCAACTGGTCCGAAGTGCTCTGAGATGCGTCGGGTGGTGGGGCTGATGATGTGGATTCGCCCTGAAGACGCGCCACCTGTCGTGGTGTGGCTCGTAGTCGATCCTCCCACATCGCTTGACGTACATGAAAGTTATGGATTACTTCTTGAGTTTCTCACTCCGCCCGGGCCACTGCGACTCGCATCTGATTCGGTTGCTCGGCCGTGTCCTGGGCCAGGTCGCCAGTGTTCCGTAACCGTCTCACCATGACAGGAAGTGCTCGGTCAGCCGGTCCTCCCTCCCTCAAGTCATAGAACTGGCGAGCCATGCCAAACGAGGGTCGCTGTCCCTGTTGTCTTCTCCATCTCCAAATGTCGATACCCCAGGGAGGGGTAGGGCCGTTAGGGCCCATTCGGTGAGCTGGCACCCTCACTGGGTATGGGGGGGTTGATGACTACAGACTCAGTGTCTGAATCATCGCTGCTGTCGCCACCCGACTCTTCCTCTTCAATGTCTGCCACAGGTTCTGCAGGTCCCTCTTCGATTTCCTCCTTCGGTTCCTCTTCTTCCATGGGATCCTCTTCAGGCTCCTCGTCAGATTCCTCTAGCCATCCGTTATTCCCCTGATTGGGGAAATACAGATCTCCAGGGAGATGGAACCCAGCCATACTATCTACAAGGGGGGGGGGTATATCAATAAACTATTACTAATCCTAAAATATTTTTAGTTGTTATAAAAATTGGGTTGATGCATTCTTCTTGTTTAACAAGGGGGGGTATGCCTTTGGATTACTGACCCTCGCGATCGTTCCAGGGCATGTGATAGTTGTACTATGAAGAAATGTAGTTGATCAGGCTACATTCATCCCTAAAACAACTGTGAACAGTCCTGGCTTAACCGGGATGTCAGGTTCTCCCAATCATCTTCTTAGATTTGTTATTATGTTCATTTTTCTAAGTCGCACAAGTAAGAGTGTTTATTAGCACATTTTATTTGTTTTGTTCAGAGTTATTTAGTCCCTTGTTGGGTTTATAGTTGCATATCAATGTGTGGTTAGATATGCCAGTTCACTATAAACAGAGCTCTGATACCAACCTGTCACACCCCCGAACTAGACGGCGGATATGTCTGAGGGCTCGCGTGACTTAAATTGAAATATCATCATAATGAATATACATGAAACACAACACATTCATCACCAAACATTACATAGTACAATTGGCATTGTTTACATCAAGTACATGGTTTACATTACATGATCCCAAAATATAAATTGTTTGGTGATTAGCAACTACAAAAGAAACTTTCAACACACCGGATGCGTCCTCGTTCTAACGATTACCTGAGAATACAAGTTATTTTGAAAACGGTCAACATATATAATGTTGGTGAGTTCATAAGTATGTTTGATGTAAAATAGTTTATGTCATTCGTAAAACCCAGAAAAATCCGATATTTTCTGTAATAAGACTTTTCATGAAAATGTTGTGATGATCCTGTAAGTATATGCGTGAATGATTTCAAAACGTGTATAAATGAGAAGTTTTGCATTATAGTTTTTGAAAGTACCAGTGAGTAAGATTGGTTTCCCCGGAAAACCCGATGTTTTCCGATAAAAAGTTATGATTGTTTTGTATTATTGTATCGTCACAGCGAATGAATATGATTTCCCTTGATTACTTAAATGGTATCGAATTTTCTATGTGAGTCGTTATAACCATGCATGATAATGACTAGTTCGTCTGTCTTGGCATTCTATTGAACACCGGAATTGATCTTAAGATTTTGTCACCCTAGACTGGCCGAGTCTAAGTGTAGCGAACAACTTAGGTGTGGGGGAGTCACCCCCGTATAGATCTATACACAAACTCTCGCTCTCCCTCCAAGACAGTTTGATTACAACTACAGACTACGACCGACACTTATTGGTGTCACCCGTTGTTACTCACTTAATCCACATGAATTTGATTAACCTTGATTAATGACCTGATTTTAGTTTACTTGAAGAGAAGGTAAGCCTAACAGACGAGGAGAAGTGGACTACTACGCCCTACTAATTACGTATGTTATTTAAGGCTGTCGAGTATATGAAAGGCGCGTTGGCCCATTTCGCATAAGATTTATTTGGACCTTACTAGAAATGCTAATGGGCCACGGAGGCCCAATAGCATGTAAAAGCCATTGAGGGTCCCTTAAGCATGTAGTTGGGTCACAAGAGGCCCAATAACATGTATTATTTATGTTGGGCCTAAAAGTCATGTTAATGTGTCACGAAGGCCCAATAAGCATGATTGGAATCTCTCAAGCCCAACAATTTGAATGTTTACTTGTTTTGTATAGTATTAATGTTGTGAAATTGTTTAATCGATATCTCGTAAAAATCACCAATTTGTTTTATAACGATTCATAGATTTATAAAAATAGTTATTTTCTATTTAAAACCCATAAGTTATAAAGTTTCGTATATTTTGACCCAATTATTTTACTAGTAACATAATAGACCAAAAATATTAGTTTGGCCTATTCAGCCCCTTATTTTGGTAAAGTTGGCAATTTTTAGCCCTTTTTGTGAAAAATGACATATTAGGTCCTTGAACTCTTTTTCTTGACATTTTTGGCCTAAACACTTAATTAAATAATGTTTTAAGCCCAAAATTTTACTTTGGACAGTTTCAGCCCCTTAGTTAAATAAGACCATTTTTACAATTTTAAATAATGTTAAATAAGACCATTTCGCAATTTTTACAATTTTTACCCAAAATTCAAAATCTTTGCATTTTTAGTCCCTTTTGATAAATAAGACCATTTTAACCCCTGAAATAGGTTTATTTACGTTTATATCCCCTGTTTTGAGAAAACTTTCCATTTCAGCCCCTTGAAGTTGATTTTTCGCATTTTTGGGCCTAAATAGCCGATAAGCCCAACTTTTAGCTCATTAGGATAAAATTTAAATTTTTAGTCCTTTAAAAAGCCTAATATTTATAAAAACTCTTATTTTGGCTGTTTTGACCTTTTGATCCTTGTAGAAATCGTGAATGACATCTTTTTCCCCATCTTTTGTTTATTTATCAAAAATAGTCCAATAACAAATTTTTATGTTGTAGTGTGTTATTTTAAAGCTTGTATAGTAGTTTATCTTGACATGTTAAGTGAAATATGACCTAGATCACATATTTTCCTTCTTGAACTATAGATCTCGAAATATCTTTCATTTTTAGCACATATTTACCACAAAAACACAAGAAATCACACATAACATACAAATACACATAGATCTTCACATTTTACTTGTATTATCCCCCATAAATCATATGAAAACCGAAAATAGAGGGGTATGAACTCACCTTTGCTTGTTGTTGTCGGTTTTAAAGAAAGAAATGGAAAAGTTTTGGTCCTAGTAAGCCTTATTGGGTGGATCTCGAACTTAGTATGTTTCTAGGAGTATGATCATGAATTTAAGGTGGTAAGAAGAGTGAATGAGTGTAGAAAGGAAATATGTTTGCAAGATCTTACCACTAGAGTGTAGCTTGAAGTAATTTTTGGATGGAATCTCCTTAAAATGCTTCTAATTCTCGAAAAGTCTTGATGAGAGGGAAGGGATGTTTCTTGAATGTTTTACTTAGAGAGAGTATGAAATGTTTTGTGTGTGTGTTGATTCTCGGCCGCAAGTATTAAGAAGAAGGAGAAGAGAGAGATGAATGCATGAGAACATGAGATTTGTCTTGGATGTATGTTGGATAATCCCATAATTAACCCCTAAACAACAATGAGGTGTCATGGACATTTATTCATTTCTTTGCTCTTTTTTTTCCTACTTGGGCCGAGAGAGAGAGAGAGGGAGAAGGAAGAGAATGGCTTGGCCCTTTTATGCTTGAGTCCATAATATGAGGCCCAATTTGATGATTTTCGGCCCATTGGGCCTTTAGAGTAGATCACGGCCCAATTTTTGTATAAGTGAATGGTTTTGAGTCCATTTAAGCTAATTGGATTAGTTATGGCCCAATAAGGCCCATTAAAGATAAACTAGTCCATTTTAGGCTTATAAGGCCCAAAAAGGTTAAGTCTCATGAGAGTGGGTCCAATGAGAGTCCATTTAAGAGTTCTAAGCCGAAAATAGTCACATTGGAAGTTTATTGGCCCATTTGGCCCAATAAGGAAATCCTAGTCCATAATGGACTTAAACCGGGATTTCTAGGGTTTCCAACCTTTTGTAGACTATTTGAGCATTTGTATGGAGTGTTTGATGGAATTTTGTTGTCATTGAATAAGCATCATACATGCTTTCATGTTTTAGTTACAATGTTATCCTTGTTAATTGTTTACAAAGCACCAAAATTCCTAGTTGTGACACATCCGTTGGCTGCCATGACAGGGTAGTAGGGGTCTTCGTGGCGAAATCCGGCCATGTCGTCTGTGCGAGAATAGAGGTATAAGAGACACATAAAAAATCTAGGTGTATGGTTCTATAGTATTATAAAATACTCCTATAGTATTTTAAACTTTATGTTTGGTTCTTAGAGTTTCTTTGTATGGGGGGGGGGGTGGTAAGTTTTAGATTCGTTGTTCACCACGACCATTTCCAAACACATGTTAGTCATATCTCGCATAAATATGGTTGACCATGCCATATTTATCCTAGATATGATTACACATTATCTAGGTTTAATCGTAGCGTCCAACTTATCTTAATACTTCTATATGGTTCTTGTTATGACACTGTTTTAGTATGTATGCATGTACTTATACTTTTACTAAAATATCATTATATCTTAAAAGTATACTTTTTAGTCAGAGTGTTTTAGCCCCATTGTATTTATAGTTGTATATCTTACATGGTTTAATATACTTAGTTCACTATAAACAATGCTTTGATACCAATCTGTCAGACCTCCAAACCAGAACGGCGGAAACGTCTGAGGGTGGATAACTTCATGTACAGTATCATAAAATAATGAATAATAGTGATCAAAGCCATACAACCATCATATTTATAATTAAGAAGTTTACATTGTATCCAAAACATTGTTTGCTTGATACCAATTACATATAACAAAAGTAAATAACGTGACGCTGCGTTGCCCCATCCTAAAACCGTTTTGGTTACCTGTCTACTGATTTTCTAAGAATACAAGTGATTTTGAAAAAGTGTCAACAACTAAGTTCGTGAGTTCATAAGAGTTTTGTATGAGAAAAATCGGTAACTTTTCCTTGTAAAATGATAGAGTGCGCTTTCAGAAAATCCAATATTTTCATTAAAAATGAGTTGTACGTCTTAAACCCAAAGACCAAAAATGTAAGTATAGTTGTACTGGAAAATGGTATTATGTAGTTTTATCATTATATAAAACTAATTGAATATATGTTAGCCCCGTAAACCAAATGTATTGCTAATACCTCATGTGAGTTATTATAACCGTCCTAACGACTAGTTGGCCTGCTACGGCATTTTTCAGCCATCGGAATGTTAGACATTTCTTACCCTAGACCTGCCGGTCTAACTGTAGCTAACAACTTAGGTGCGGGGTTGTCAGTCCCGTATAGATCTATACACAAGTGTCACGCTCTCTTACCGAGACTCTAGAATATAATTCAGGAACTTTAGTATGTACTCAAGTATGTACGGTGAAGACTATGTCTCACAAAATTGTGTTAACAGGTTTACGTATAGTGTAATGAAACCCCTTTTTGTAAATGAAAGTATTACCCTTCCATAGTGGTTACTTAGTGTAAAAATAATTATACCTTTAAATAATTATATGTTTCGTCCAAAATGATAAAGTAGTATTTACGACCCACAAACTACACCAATTATAGTTTATTATAAATGTTTTGTTAAGTCCATTTATATAATCATATATATTTATATAAATACGTATAAGTTAACATGTCTAGATGTTTTAAAAGATTATATCATATAAACTTACATCTAACACAAGTATGAGAACATTTGGTACGATAAAGTCGTTTTCTATTTTTTGCCAATTTTTAACGATATTTATCGGTAACTAGAAAAATATAACTTTGTAAAACTTATTTTTACCTTTTTGGGGTGTTTAACTCAAGTTAACTTTATAAGTTTAAAACCATATGTTTTTAGTCAAAACCCACAAAAATGGTGTCATAAACTAGTTAGGACCATTTTTGCTAGAAAAAGCCATTTTTACATAATATGATAGATTTTTGATTTTTCTTTTCGTAAAACGAAATCTTTGATATTTTTGACTAGTTTCAAGACATATGTCCCAAATAATATATTTTGGTTTGTTTCACACAAAAATAATTTAATAGCTTGTTAAAAACATTTTTGTTAGAAAAGGCATATTATGTTCATAAAAAAACCATTGTTTTTGTAGTTTTGTTTTTCTGACCTTTTCTCAAGAACATATAGTATGTTTATACTCATTATTCATAGATTTTTGCATTTTAAACAACATACCACACATAAATGTTCATAATACTAGGTAATAACATTATTTCATGTAGATAATACTTTTACACGAATTGAAGACTAAGCATGTATAACAAATAATGTTATTATACAAGTTTACTTGTATTCCCCCCCCCCCCCCCAAAAAAAAAAACATGGATAAAAACGAAAATGAGGGGTATGAACTCACATTGAGTGTGTTTTTGGTTGGTCAAAGCGATGAATATGAAGATCCTCAAGCTTAGAACACTTGAAGATGGTTGAAAAACACTTGAAGATGGTATTATCCTATGGATTTTAACACATATTAATGTGTGTAAAAGTAACAAAACTAGTATGAATGTGTGTAAAATCACTAGATTAACAAGGAAATGCTTACCAAAAATCTAAGAACCAATTTGTGGAGAATTATCCTTGAAAGAACTTGGGTTGTTCTTGAAGAAGAAGATGAAAAGAGAGGAATGAAGAAGAGTGAAGAAGATGGAGTGGGGGGGGGGGGGGGGGCATCCTATAGATTTTAATACGTTACATGAAAATTAGGTTGAAATTTTTTCCATTAAAAGTTGGGCGTTTTAGGTCGGGTATACAATTTGTCGTATTTGGTGAAGACTTCACCATAAATTTTTATTTGTAGTCTTTGTTATAAATTTGTCATGTAGCATAGGGTTTATGAATTCTACTACATTAAGTTATGAATATTATTTATACTAAAATAATATAAAATTGATTTACGGAATTGTTATGATACTAACCTTATTTAGGGTTTATATTCGAATATTTTCCAATAAAAGAGGTACTTTATATTATACTTTGTCAATCGTACACTGGACACATTAAGGAATATCCCAATTCATCTAAAATTCTAATACAAGTTGAGTTGACTTGGTTGACTTTTCTTTACTTTGTTTGACCAAAATTAACAGTTGTTACATAATGGTTGGTCAAAAGCACATGGACGCTTGAGCCAACAACTATTGATGCTAAGACAGATCGTCTGGTAAGACCGTTCATGGACAACGGTAATTTGTTAAATGAACCAAGAAAATACCGGACACCACATTTCACAGTGACCAAATCAAGAAGGTCAATATCCCAAGTATTAGAACAAATAAGGAATAACTTTAGCACATTTTTTTAAATTTTTTCAATGTCCGCAAGTCAACTTAATATAACGAATATTATATGTTATATAAGAAATTTTATTTAAAATAAATTATCAAAAACTGAACTTTAATGTTAATTTAACTTAATAAAATATATTATTTATTTGTCTTATTTATAATATTGAAATAATATATATTAAACACTAGGTTAGATACCCATGGAAACAACAGGTTTAGAAAAAATTTAATATTATAGTTAGAAAATTATATGTGGCAAAATGAATGAGAGTGTGACATGTGGTAAAAATATTTTTATTTATTAGAATAAATTTGAGATTATTTACATTTTCTCATAATATATGTCAATAAAATAAAGTCTATAAATTTCAGATATAATAATAAAACAAATATTCAAAATAATTGTTTAGGTGGTTTTTGTATATATTAAGAAATCTCGTTGGATTTTGTATATATTTATTAGAAATCTTATAACTTAATTCAAAATTCAAAATTTCAAATTTAATACATATCTTGATTTATTTGAATTTAAAAAACTGAAATAATAGAGAAAAATATGTGAAGTTGTCACGTGTCAACATAAGAATAAACGATCAATTTTTGAACTAATACTCTAAAACAATGACATGTATCACAAGTTATTTTTATTTATTAGGTAGTATAGATATAGATCTATTTTATATCATATATATTTTTTAAAGTTACTTTTAATAAAATATCAATTTTATTAATTCGATTAGCGGTTAATAACCCACACATCAATTCTTTTCATTTAAAACTAAACTCTTCACTTTTTTTTATAAGTAAAACATTAAAATCAATGTTTTACCATAAGTGAGATTATTAGTAGAGTATATTACTTGTTATAACTTATAAATTCCATAGTATATAAAAGACAAAATTGCAAGAATGGTCTATGTAGTATGTCTGAAATTGCCACTTTGGTCCACACAAGTTTCGACTAGCAACATCGGTCTAAAAGTTTCATTTTCTTGCGAGTTTGGTCAAATTTGTTTTGAATTATTTTAAAATGCCGATGTAGCCCTTTGTATTTTCTTTTTTCAATTTTTTTTATTTAAGAAATAAAAAAAACAACTTTGTGTGTGTCTATTTGATAAACACCCAAGAACATATTCATAGATTCAAGAACACTCAAGAACATCTTCCGCCACCACCACTGTTTGTAACGTCCCATTTTCACAAGCAACTTTTTTTTTCATTTTTAAATAAGGTAAAATCATCATTTACATAAAGTTATGAAAACCCATTTGATCCAAAATACAGTTGTTTGAAAATCAAAGTAATATAAATAATACGAAATCTCTATTGCTGCTGATGTGTGTGTACATTTATGCATTTGTCTTCCCACGGTCACTTATGGTACCTAAAAAACATTTAATCCACAACTATAAACCAAAACTTAGTGAGTTCCCCCAAAATACTACACACCACAATACACATACAATGCATGCACACATGAGCCTTCAGTCTGTCTGGCCGGCCTCACAAGGCCTACAACATGCCCAAACCGCTCTCCTGAGCCTATAGCACGGCTGGACCGCCTAGCAAGGCCTATAGTACATCTGTACTGCTCTCTCTTAGCATACAACTGACCCACACCTGACCTAAAGCACACCGTTGGCCCGCTTGGATATCTTGGCGTACAGCACAAAGCAGGACCGCCTCAACCCACTACCTAATACGTCAACATATAGATCAAACAAACAATCATGCAAGAACATAAACACATGCAACTTTCTTCACTAGTCTACCTGTCTAACAACTCATTATTGCATACCGAGCTTCTACAATACTCTACATCACTACTGGCCGATCTCTGATTAATGCATATCTATATGTAATCAAAGGTGAGATAGACAGTCGAACATGTGATCCCACTCTATAGTCACAACCAAACAAAAAACAGGCAAGAAAGCCTAGAGAAAGAGTTCTCAGGCTATCCTACATGACTACATACAACCCCTAGGGCACTTAAATAGACGATCACCAACCCCTGCTACACTAACCAACATGCCACTACTCCTATATCCTAGCATACAAGGATATATACTGTAATACATAATATAGTGAGGAAACTCACCTGAGTCGAAGACCCAAGGCAACACAACAACTCCCTTACTCCATATACTGATCTCACCCGCAAACCGACTAGCACCAAACAAAGATACATCCTAAGTCAATAACCCAATCCCTTCAAGTTTGACCCAAAGTCAAACTGGTCAAAAGTCAAAGGTCAACGGCCAACAAAAGACAATAGGCAACCAAATCAATGCACACTACGATGTGGAGACCTATTCGCCACGTTTGTAATAGCCCAAATTTTCAAATAAAAATTTTCATTTAAATAATGATCCATGTTCCTTAATTGTAAAATCCAACTATAAAGTGTTTCTCAAAAATCCATTACATCGACTAAATTATTCAAAAGATCATAGTGTCCATAACAAAATGTTGGAGAGTGCATGTTGCGGCATCATGCCGGACCCTTGCCCTTAGATCTCGAAGTACCCGAAACAACCAACAAATTGTCAGCTAATGCATAGTGAGTCCCTATAACATACCACACATACAATCATATACGTCCACATACACCATACATACAAACAAACATGTAAGGATGCCATGGAAACCGTCCTTGGTCTTACTGTGAATGTCATGGGAACCCCCACATGGTCTTAACCAGCTGCCATGGGAACCCCCACATGGTCTTAATCAACTGCCATGGGAACCCCCACATGGTCTTCACATAACTACATAACACATTGATAGCACATCCACAAGTAATCATTACAGCTAAATAACATGGGCCGGCATTGGTTCCTTCGACCCATTGGTATGGTGAGGAAACTCACCTCAGTCAACTTAACATGAAAGCTGTTCTCCTAACAGTCCAAAATCACATACTGAACAATAATATAATTAACCCTGAATTATAATTATAATATAATCTAATCAAAGAGTCCAAACACCTAAGCCCAAGTCCTTCCATAGTGGACCAAAAGTCTTCCTTTTGCTAATGGGCCTAAGGTCCATGATAAAACTATTAATGGGCCACACGTCCCAACATGGCCTTACCATTACAATTATGGCCCACCTCAGAATATCCGCTCACAACTCTATATGGGACCAGGCCCAACACTGATTAAATCCCACTAAGCCTACAAGCCCACACAAAGCCCAAAGTCCAATTGGAGTGCGTACGCCCTGCGTACCACTCCAGTACGCCCAACGGACTAATTGAGAAGTTGTATGTGCAGCGTATAACTTGGTACGCACAGTGTACAAACAGGGTATGCAATAAACGACCATTAAGTGCTTAATACTTAAGATTTCGACGCCAAACTTCAGATCTGGGCATAAAGTTGGCAACTTTATGCCCTTGCATGCCATTAATGACTCCAATAGTCCACACCTTCCATTAAGACATCATTTAAGACTTCTAACTTATGAATGGAGTCCAAACCATCATCAAGATATCACCTTTATGCATCTAACAAACTCAAGGAGCTCAGATCTATCTATTCTAGTCTCTAGAGTTGCTCAACTCACAAGAAAATGTCCAAAAGCCAAAAAGGGGCTCCATAATGAAACCCTAGCTCAATATAATGAAAAGGATGAAAAGGTTATGACTTTATACCTCCAAAAGTTCCTCAAGGTGCTCTAGATGCAGGATCTAGGAGCTCAATGACACCCAAAGCTTGAACACCACCTTTTCCTCCTTTAATGCTCTCTAAAATGGCCACCAACACACTTTCTAAGATCAAGAACCACACTCACAAGGAAATATGAGGTTAAGGAACGATATGAGGCTATAGAGGTTGGTTAGGGTTTAGTCCCAATGACTTAAGGATTCTTAAATAAGTGTCAAGTCCGGAAATTAGGGTTTTGACCATCAGTCACGTACGCCCTGCGTACCCCATGGTATGCCCAATGTACGTGCTAACTGATGGGTTTTGAGCACTATAACATCCCTATGGTGCACATACAACCCTAATGCTTTGGATCTAAGTTTTCTCTAGTTATACATGCAAATTTCATTTTTCCAAAGCATGAAGCCTATCTAGCATACAACTTCATATATGAATCATAAAAAACTAGTTAGAAGATTACCTCTTGTTGTAGCTTGTTGAATTTGGCCTTTCAAGAGCTTAGCACCTCAAGTGTGATGCCTCTAATAAGTCACAAACACCACCAACAATTGGAGGACTTGAGAGAGAGGTTAGGAACACCCTAAAATCGGCTATACTCTTGTTATATCATTTGTGTGTGCCGGTTTTGGGCCAAGGGGTAATATATATATATATATATATATATATATATATATATATATATATATATATATATATATATATATATATATATATATATATATATATATATAGTGTAGAATTCCAAAAGTCATATGTAACCCTAATTCATACACTTAGGCTTATGATCTAATAACCCATATGGACTAACTCTTCATGGACTCTCACATAAACTTAGTCCATCATCGATCAATAGCCCAAACCACATGTATCAATAATTTAAATAATTAGTCCCCGTTAGTTTAATTACTGTCTTTTGATCACTAAATTAATTCCAAATTAATTCTTGATCAATACTAATTAAATAATATGATTTCTCCATTAATATATTATACTTATAATATATTAATAAATCACAAATAACCTCTTTCTCAAATATCCATCCTACCAGATTGTTCTGGTGAAGGCAACCCAAAAGGACCATGCCACTGTCTGCTTAAGTACATATCTATTATAGTTATGGGCTTAGACACATAATCCAACAGTCTCGCACTTGGATAAGTCTAATAATTATACCTGTAAGTAAAACCGATTAGCAATCGTAGCTCTCAAAAGCCGTTGTCGAACTCTGACGCATCATTTAGATAAGGGATCATATAATCCTATGTTCTAAAAGATATCATGCGGGCAAATAAATGGAACATAGTCAAACTTATTTTCCAGCAGTTTGTTTCATGATTTCCGATTTGTTTGAAATAGGACTTAACTGAACACATCAATTGAGTCCTGACCGGGCCCGATACATAAGTCAAAACAAAATCATCGAGGGGCCCAAGATATTGCTTTCAATCCTCCAAGGATTAAAAGGAACAGATAAAACTCGACTCATATGCTTGTACTAACTACTCGTTAAATCATACACAATAGTACGTTTTATAACATCAAGTTACTGATGCGTTTTCGCACTATCAATGTACAACCAACTCATAGTCAACAACTCATATATCTTGGTTTGAAGACTATATGATATTATCGTCTCACAATCACTCGTGATAAATTCCATGAAGTGATTCATGTGAGCGTGAGTTTTATCTAATACTCAAATCTTATTTCAGGAGTACTCATGAATGTTGTAGCAAACTTTTGCTATGTCTAAACACTTTAGACAATCTACAAGCCAAATTCATGACAGTCTTGCCTCAATACCTACTTCCAAAGTATGATCGAATGTGGATAATTTGAATAATCTTATTATTCAGGAAGTCAAAACATGCAAAATGAAATAATAGTAAACAATTGACACAAGATAGTAACTTTACTCATAAATAAAACTGTTGGGTTTTATGTACTATAACAATCCTATGGTGCACATAAAACCCTAATGCTTTGGATCTAAGTTTTCTCTAGTTATACATGCAACAAAATTATCCAAAGCAAGAAACCTATAACTAGCATACAACTTTGGTAATTGAAACATAAAAACTAGTTAGAAGAATACATCTTAGTTTAGCATGTAGAATTTGGCCTTTCAAGAGCTTAGCACCCCAAGTGTGATGCCTCAAACAAGTCACAAACACCATGAACAAGTGGTGGATAATGTGAGAGAGGTTATGAAGCACTAAAATCGGCTAGGGTTCAAATAGGAATCATTAGACCAATTTTAGGTGCATTAGGGGTTACATGTATAGTGTGGAATTCCTAGGGTTTCAAATTGTAAACCCTAATCGATTCCCTTGGGCCTTTAATCCAATAATCCATATGATAAGCCCTTTGGACTAAATCTTCATGAACTCCACACAGATTTAGTCCACATAATCAACATGGATCATTAGCCCAAACTATAAGTATCACTGATTTACTTAATCAGTCGCCGTTAATTTAATTAGTCTCTTTTGATCACTAAATTAAATCCAAATTAATTTTTGACCAATACTAATTAAAAAATATGATTTCTCAATTAATATATTATACTTATAATATATTAATAAATCATAAATAACCCCCTTCTCAAATATCCATCCTATCAAATTGTTCTGGTGAAGGCAACCCGAAATGGACCATGCTACTATCGGGTCAAGTACATACTAATTATAGTTATGGGCTTAGACACCTAATCCAACAGTCTCCCACTTGGATAAGTCTAATAACTATTATTGCAAGTATGACTCCTAAATCCGATTAGCAATCGTAGTTCTCAAAATCTGCTGTCGAACTCTGACGCGTCCATTAGATAAGGGATCAGATATTCCTCCATTCTAGATATCGTATGGACACGAGACATGGATTATAATCATTCTCTATGTACATGTGTTGTTTCTTGATTTCCGATTTATGATGACTGACTAATTAATCAAAACAAATCAGTCCAGGCTTGGCCAAGCGCTTAGGGTTGTCATCACTAGATCATCGAGGGGCCCACTGATATCGCTTTTATCCCTCTTAGGGTAAAAGGAACGGATAAACTTCGACTCATATGCTTGCTCTATTTACTCATCAAATCAAACACAACGATACGTTTTATAACACCAAGTTACTGGTGCGTTTACATATCATCAATATGCAACCGACTTGTAAACTGCAACAATATATATCTGTTTCAAGATAAAAGATATTATCGTCTCACAATCACTCGTGATGAAATCCATGAAGTGATTCAGATGAGCGTGGGTTTAATACAATACTCAAATCTTATTACAGGAATACTCATGAACACTGCAACAAACTTTGCTATGTCTAAACACTTTAGACAATCTACAGACGGATTCATGACAGTCTACCTCAATACCTACTTCCAAAGTATGATCGACTGTGGATGGTTTGAATAATCTTATTATTCGGGAAGTCAAAACATGCAAAGTGAAACACAAGAATAATCGAATTCAATATGGTTTCAAAACTTTTGAATATAAATAAAACACTTTTTATTTAATCACCATATTGATTACACATTATTCATTGTATAATGTTTCGATTAATCAACTTAATACTTGAATTAAAACGATAGTTATCCATGCTCCAATCATGCACACTATGTTTACCTATGGTCCTTACTTTGTGAAATAGATCAATCGAAAACATTTCAATGATGCTCATTTCACAATTCCAAATCCTTAGTATAAGAATACCTAATTCTTGCCACTATAAGAGTGTGTTAGATTGTAAACTATCATGCAATGATCTTTTTGTAATGTCGAGATACCAAAGTCACAAACACTTTGTCAACGATATTACAAAACTTTCCACTGGAGATTGATAACAAAAAATTCCAAGGAAGCAAAGTCTCAAATTCAAAGTACATTCCTTTGAACATTCTTCTTGCATAAACGTTTCTAACCTACACATAGATTCTTAATATCCAACTCCCATTATGAAACATTTCCATATTTGCCATATGACAATGCATTATTAGTAGAATTCTGTCTATTCATAATAATGTCAATATGGTCCATCCATTACTTATACTTCCAACTGTCCTTAAGCAACCAATCCTTAGCGAACCTTAGATTGTCCTAGACAGTTGTTTAACCACTTTAGTCATATTCAGTTCTAGTACTTTTTCCCTCTTAATGCCCTATACATTTGGAAAATTAGAACACGTGAATATTATAGCATATGCAATTGATCCTATATCCGAAGCATATGGGACACAATTCATAATGTCTTACATAAAGACATGATACTTGACCAGTTTTTTTCTATAATATTTCCATATATAGAATTTCCAATGTTGAAATATTTCAACATGGTATTCATATATATCCATGACTAAGTTTGATTAATACTTCAATCGAAACTTTTACATTCAAAATAAAGTATAAGTATCATCTCCCTTACTATAGTGAAACAACTTTTCAACCATTGTAACTTTGGAAATTAGAACTTTGTTTCCTATAAATAGTATTGCTAACTCGCAACACTTACCATAATAATTATGCTCCCACTAGCATAACAATTATTTTGTTACTAGCATAAGATTTATGCTCCCACTAGCTTTGACATGTATCCAAAATCAGCTGGACTTCTAGAAATCAATACTTTATTGACTTTCTTACAAAAGTTCATATTTTTGATATGAGATGCTTCGATAAGCCTTTATCTAAGCTCATACACCTTTTGTTAGAAAGCTCATATGTGTGTCTAAACTATTCAGAACTTAAAACAATAAGTTCTGAATGTTCACACTATTTGTCATTTCTCACAATTCGAACTATGAAGAGGGATGTCGTAATCATAATCGAATTTGAGAATGCAATTAACACAACTGCTAACTCTTTAAAATCTACTTAGTGAAAATGTTTCCTCAC
Organism: Lactuca virosa; assembly: GCF_052849685.1. Classification (NCBI taxonomy): domain Eukaryota; kingdom Viridiplantae; phylum Streptophyta; class Magnoliopsida; order Asterales; family Asteraceae; genus Lactuca; species Lactuca virosa. The sequence goes on along the minus strand of NC_136430.1, from coordinate 4,635,316 downwards.
AATCATTTTCATGAAATGGAGAGAAACATTTGTCACTTAGATTAATGGTGTATGTGTTTCTGTCCCTGTGAATTTGTCATAACCATAATCACACGACAAGGTTAGTGACAAATCCAAACTCATATGGATTGAACTTGTTCAATCTTGATTTCCTGCCACTTGGCCGCATAATGGCCTACCATGTCTTCCAAGTTGTTGAGCAGTTCACCATTACAGATCAATGAACTTTCATTGATCAAGGTGCTTTGCCTTGTATATTCAAATGGGAACTCATAGAACTCATATGGATAGTCAAACTAACTCGAATAGGAACAGAAACAAGAATATGTCAACACGATAGGTTACAAACCTCAAGTCGTGAGCTAGTGATACACAATAGGTTTATTCTTGATTAGTTCCTGAAACTTTTCGAGATCTTTAAGACTCCCACTGACTTCTTGACATATAAGATTCTCTTGTCAAGAAACACTCCATGACAAACAAATATTCAAGAGTTAGTGTGGATTCTTATCAAGGAAAAACACTTCATCCAATTGGTCTTAGTTGGTCTTTGTCTTAAAGACATCACAACTACCAATTCTAAATGTGTTATAAACCTACTTAAGACAGGTCACTCAAGGAACAATCTTGGAGGACATACCCGATTCCTCTTCTTAGCCATACAAGTGCACTAAGTTGTCCTTAGAGGATCAATTTTGATATGGTTTTCATAATCATTAAGATGATCATAAAACACGATACTAAAGTACTCTCATTTCCTTTCACATTGGAGAAACTTTTATCTTTCTACCTAATTAGATTCTTCTTATTCGTTTTGCTATACCTTGAAACTTTTTCAATGTATCAGAATTAGACTTAAACTTGTAAGTATAACCATATTTACTAAACTTTTAGTAACTCATGAAGAATAGTCTTATCGATCTTTTGTGGTGGACCTGACCAGTGCACAACAAAGTGTACTAGATCCCCTAGTCCTTCACTTGAATCACATCTATATATAAACAAGGAATTAGTCTTAATTTCCTAAATACGAAGGTTGTCATTCATCACACAATACGAGTTGCATGATTCCAAGTTTCTGTCTAATTGAAACTTGGGCGATGAGAGTATTTCCTTATTTGGTAAATTTCTGACACTACCCCAAACGATAGAATCAAATCCATTTTATTTCTAAAGAATAGATACATACAAACATCAATTTTCACAAATGCCATTGTAAGGAAATATAAAATAATATAAAATCAAAATTTTTCTTTATTTATAAAAATTGATAAAAAACTTGTCCTTACAATGCAATTACAAATGAAAAATATGTCACTACATATTTCTAAGCAATCTATCATAACTCTTAAGAAGCAACTCAAAAATCCGATCATCGAACCATGCGATCAAAGTTCATCTCTTCACGATCAGGCTCAGCTTGCTCTTTCTTTAAGCTTCCTTTCTCTTCTTCGATCCTACAAAATATCAAAATGTGATCTCATCACATCATGTATTAAGAATATTCAAATAGGAACTTAATAGAGTTAGATAGTGGACTTACCTGAAGCAGAGTAATAAATTTTGACTTTACCATCCTTATGGTCCTTCAGGTAGATACGACAGCTTCGCATCCAATGTTCCTTCTCTTGACGATAGAAACAAACAGACTCTTTTAGAATGGCACATGGGAATATCTCAAGCTTAGTCTTTCTCTTTACCATTTGGTCACTGTTTGACCTCGGCCAATCCCTTTCCATTGAGAAGAGAAGACTTTTCTGGACTTCTAGTGTTTCCATTGTCAATGTCCATGGAAGTTTGGGAAGTAGATCTTCCAATCAAATTTGCTTTACCAGTGCGCCAAATCATTACTGATTCAGCAGCAATTAGTAAATATGTAAGATCGATGAGGGTCACGGCGTGGTCTGTCATATAATAATCTTTAATGAATTCACTATATGACTTAGGAAGTGATTGAAGAACCAAGTCAACAACCAACTTCCTCGAAACAACGACTCCCAACATTCCCAACCTGTTAATGTGTGACTTCATCTCCAATACATGTTCATACACATACCTTCCATCTTGGTGTTTACTTTCCAATAGGGTTTGAGTGACCTTGAACTTTTAAAGTCGACAAACATGTGGGTTAGGGAGAATTATTGGAGGAGGTGGGGGAAGTGAAGTATGATTTCTAGGAACATCAACTTCATGAGGAAAGCTTTTTCCAACAGATTCGGGAAGACCATAGTTGTCAGAACTAGACATCTACAAGGGAGAAATTCAAGTTTAGTTGTTTTAAGTCCTTAATATAACACCGAAATAAAATATTAATGCTATGACCCAACACAATAATTCACAATTCGGAAGAGGGATGCCATAATCCAATTGCAAACTATTTGTTGGTAGGTAAATGACGATTTACCAATTCTATCACGAAAACAAAATTTTAAACGAATTAAGTTTTAAATGAAACTCCTAGATCTTTTGAGATTCATTGAACTTTTCAATGGCATGTTTAATCTTGATTATGCCCTTCAAGTTTCTTACTGGGATACCAAGGATCACAAACAAGGTGTGAATAACCATGCAAATTAGCTTGGTACTCTCGAAGTCATTTATCACCTAATCAATGTGTCGGTTAACCACACATGCTCCATTGATCTATGAAAAACATCGAGCTACCCTTTGCCACCCTTACTAGTCCAAGTTAGTATGTCGGTTAACCACACACGCTCCACTAACGACTTGGCAAGGTGAAAAGTGCAATTTCATGGATTAGCACCAAATTCACATTTTTCCTAAGTAACTAATACTCTCTTAATTAAACATTTAATTAATTAATCTTAAACCATGTGATTATTGATTATTGATTTAATTAATCTTAAACCATGTGATTATTGATTTAATAATACTCTCTTAATTAAACATTTAATTAACTTAATCAATCCATAAGAGTGTGTAAGTCCCTAATCTGCTTGTGTATCAATCAGATCCGTTTGATGGTGCGGAATCCCAATCAAACGGATGATGTCAGATCAAATAGAAGAGAAGGAGAAGAAGAATAATATGAATCTCAATGTATTAATGAATAGAATGATGATCCTTGACATGAGATACACACACACTAACACACACTTGTTCTTCTCTCTCTTTAGAACACCTTCAAATACACACACTTAAGCTCCTCTATTCTATGTGTTCATCAATCTACTCCTCACCCCTTACACCTATATTTATACATAAGAAACATGGGCTTGGTGAACATGGGCCGTGAATGGGTTTACGGATGTAAACAGCCATTGGGCCGTAAACAGGGTTTACGGCCGTAAACCTGTTTAAGGCCGTAAACACCGAGCTGTTTACGGTCCTAGACATAAAAATACATTTTCCTAGAAAAGCAAAGTATAAACCATATTTTTGACCCAACAATCCCCCCCTTGGTTTATAGCTTTCTTTTCTTTTCTTAAATGACCCAACAAGCTCCCCCTCAAAAGTAGCTGGCTTTCTTGATAATCTTCATTGGGAGCTTTGGCTTCAGCTTTAATCTTCAAATTCTTCACAACTTCAAGATGAACTTGATGAATCTTCAATGAATGACTTCATCTTGAGCAGTTGGGCTTTTCTTCAAAATTTGACATTGAACGCACATTGGGTGAGGAGGCTTTTTGTAATGATTCTTGAAAGATAATGCTTTCAGTTTGAGAATCTTCAGAGAGAACATCAGAGAGAACTAATCTTCAGGATCACTTCAGCAGGTTCAAGATAGCAGCAAATTGATTGAGGAGGCTTCAATGCAATCCGTCACATAATCTTCAAGTACAACTTGACCATGCTTCTGGGTTGAAAGATTGAATGTTGGAAGAATAATCTTCATTTCTTGATCCTTCGAATGAGAATTCTTCGATGCTCACGGATGAAGCCTTGGCTCAGAATTCTTCGACACAAACTCCATGAGTTTCATCTTCACCTGAATTCACTTTTCAAAACAAAACAAAACTAAAAGAAAATTTAGCACACAATATTTTTGGGTTTTTCATATTTTCTGAAAAAGAAATAAAACAGAAATAACACTATTTTTGGATTTTTAATTTTCTGATTTTTGTTTGGTTTTTAAAATTTTTAATTCTCCCCTAATATTTAAATTAGAAGAAACTATGAACAAATTTAACAAAAATAAAATGATATCTAAATTTAAGGATTTGGGATCAAAGTTTTTAAACAGCCTTTATCCGTTTATCCGTACCTCTTCCTTCATGAATAGATCTGGTCAATCCCCGGTATTGTGGTCCATTTAAACATGAGAGATTATGACAAAATTAGGACATATTAAAAGTGACAAGACAATGTGATCCTAAGTTCCTAGATAATATTCCTTAAGGACCATTCAGCTGACGACGACCAAAGATATTGTTGTCCACCTAAATTGAGCAGCGAGATCTACAGACAACCTAGTGATTGTTCAATTTTAAATGTACTAGAACATGTTTCCCGCTTCCTGACATACCCCAATAATCAGGAACTTCCAAAGTACTCCTTACTTTAGGTGAGCAGACAATTATTATCAGAGAAGTCAGATTTAGAATGCATATGCTATACACCCAGGTCGGATCTCTTCCAATCACGCAGAGGGTGAAACATATGACTAACTGAAGTTTTAGAGGGATTGAGAAAAAGAATGATGCATATACTGTGTACCAGGTCAGATTGTGAGTCACGCAAAGGAGACAGTATATGGCTAACAGATAGAAAGAATTGCATAGATAGAAGATGCATAGAAATAGAGTTGCATATTTTGCAGTGCAGGTCGGATGTATTTCAATCACGCAGAGGAGGAAACATATGACTAACAGAAAGAAAGCAAGAAAATAATTTTCTACAGACCTACTTTATCGGAATTCCCCAGTCGCCCCATCAATACCGGAATTAAGGACAAAGTCCGTACATCGAGGAAGAGTTAAACCACAGTTCTAGATATGGATTAATTTAATGTGATCGATGGATTATCATGTATATCTCCTTGCTCAACCTATCTGAGCGTCGTATTGTCAGGCTAAATGGATCTATCTAGGTCAAGATTTTTCAAGTCTCTAGATTCCTTAAGTTCATTAATGCCTAGTCAAGTACATTTTAATATTTCGTGCCTACCAGCGCATCGAACACAGAGCCTAGACAATTCAGATTCAGTCCCTTACACAGATTCAGATTGTCTGTTATCACATGATTATATCACTTCCCATCACATCACCTGCAAGCACATTCCATAACCAACATATTTTTGGATTTTCTGATTTTCTAATGTTTTTGGATTTTTTAAAATTTTCTAATTGTTGTTTTTTTTATTTCTCCCCCTAAATTTGTGCATAGGAGAGAAACGAAAGTAAATGCACAAATTTAAACTATCCTAAAACGAAAATTAGTCTTTACAGCGAATCAGCTTAAGAAAAACTCAGGAGTATAGAGAAGAAAACTCAAACCGTAAGTCACCGATTAAATTTACATCCAGAAGGTCTGAGAACTACACGCGTAATCTCATAACAGATCCAAAAATTCTTCACATCGTTAAGCACTAACCCCATGTGTGATCTCTTCTTTTCTTCCTTTCCCGCAAGGGACACATACTCTCAAACAAAGATCTGAATGTTGTACAGTTGAGAGATGTCCCCTATCATGTGCCTGGAACAACCACTACCAACAAACCGAAGTCTGATGATATGCCTCCATAGCTGTTTCGACACAGAGAGGGATTAGTTGGTCTTTGGAACCCAGTCCATTTTGAAACTGGGTTGACCTTTTTCATCCTTGCACGGTACTCTCTCCCATGACATATCCTATTTATCACAAACAGAAGATGAAGAAATATTAGTGTCATTAGTTGATTTGGGAGAGTGAGCCTTTGGAACCCATTTGTAGTTGGGTTTAACCCATTTCTTTTTCGATCTGATGGGTGGCTCGGTACTTGCCTTTGATCTTGATGTCGGCCGTTGAGATGACTTTGACCTAACCGGTCTTTGTTTCATTGGATCATCTCTTGGATTGGGCTTCTTGGCAGACATTTCCTTCTTGACTTTGGGATTTTGATTCTTGTCCTTTGGAGTTTGATTCTTGCTCTTCTGCGCATTCCAGTCATCATTGTCTGAACGTGGCCTTGAGGGGTTTCTTTTGGAATATCTCCCTCTTGGCGCGTTTTGCCATCCATGTGCGTAGTAGGGAACGTATGCGCGATTTGGACAGTTTCGGGCAATGTGACCAGGTGTTCCACAGTGAAAACAAGTCTTTTTCTTCACTGGGAAATTGTTTCTTCCTGCCCCTGGTGGCGTGTCTTTGCCTTGTCTCTTGCTTTTCCCACACACACAGTTGCAGCATGCATTCTGTTTAACTTGATTTGGTGGCCTGTACTTCTCAACAACAGGTTGATCAGAAGCAACTGAGTTCGAAGCAACAGATTCAGAGCTCAAGGAGATGTTGGTTTGTTCAATGGTGTTCTCCTTGTTCTCATCTTCTGCTACTTTACCTGCACATGAAGTAGATGTGCTAGAAACAGGAACATCAGTATTTTCAAACAAATAATCAAATATGTCAAAAAAAATTAACTCAACATGATCCGATGCAAAAGCATCAAAAGCATCACAAGATGTATCATCAACTTTAATATCAGAAACAGAAGGTTTTTCATTAGAAACAGAAACATCAGGTTCAGGCTCAGTTTTGTTATCAGAAACAGATCCTTCAACTTTGTGATTTGACTGATCTAAGGATTGATCTGCAGGGGAAGTAGAAACGTTAGTACTTTCAACATTAATAAATCCTCCTGAAACGAAACCAGATGACTTGCCATAAACCATAAATGGTTCGTTGGCAATCTCATCTTTGGATAGGGGTTGATACTGATATATATGGTTATAAGGAGGAGGTACACTATCGTATCCTAAACCCTTTTGCTGGTTTCGTTTGAACTGCATGCAATGATCAATCATGTTGGCAACTACCTCGCTTGATCCATCAAATTTTCTAAAATCAAAATTTGCAGTTTCAAATTGTCTCTTTAATGTATCAAGCTCAGTAGTTAACTCATCATCCTGTCTCTTAAGATAATCATAAAGTTCACATTTTTCACTGTATTCTGTCTGAATTCTCTTAAAGTCCTTTATTTTTGTTTCTAATTGGGCCTTAAGGGGTTTTTGTCCTTTCCTGAGTTGATATCCTTCATATCTCAGGTCCTCAACTTCTCTTTTTAATAAATCAATTTGTTCCCGAAGAAATTTAATCGTAGTTTCACAAGATTGAGAACATGAAACGTTATTGATTGGAACGTTTGAAGAACTTATTGTTTTTAAAAAAAATATGCCCTTTGACTAAAAACTCAGAAGTCAACCTCAAAAGTCAAATTTAAAAAGTCAAACTCAAAAGTCAAACTTGAAAAGTCAAACTTAAAAGTCAAACCGAAAAGCTAAATTTGAGAATTTAAAAGTCAAACGAGAAAGTCAAAGTTTAAAGTCAAAGGTCAAACTTTAAAGTCAAAGTCAAAATTTTAAGTAAAAAGTCAAAAATAAAAGTCAAAAATTAAAAATTAAAATTTTTGGTTGAAATTGGAATTTAAAATGAAAAGAAATTGAATTTTGGGCTGAATTTGTCAAAATTGCGAAACTTGGATCCGAAAAGGAGTGTTTTTGAATAAAGAATGCGAAGGAAAGGAACAAAGGTGATGCTAGAGGAGTTGGTTAAGGCACTGAGTTGATGAACTAGAGGTCGCAGGTTCGACCCCCGGCACCCCCGCAATCCGTTTCAATTTTTGAAGTCCGAAGACGAGGCTGCGGCTTGCGAGGACGAGGCGTGATGCGAGGACGTGCGAGGATCAACTCCGAAGCGAAGACCGACGAAGCGATGCGAGGACCTGGTGCGAACCGGAAACTGCTGCTGACCGAGCCGTCCTTCAAGCTGTTCACCGAGCCGAATTCCGAGCCGAGGCCGCAAACTCCAGCGACCGTAAACCGCCGGCCGTAAACTCCGGCGACCGTAAACCGCCGACCGTAAACTCTGGCGACTGTAAACACGTTTACGGCCGTAAACTCCGGCGACCGTAAACACGTTTACGACCGTAAACACGTTTACGACCGTAAACTCCGGACCGTAAACCTCGGACCGTAAACCGTTCAAAGACCGTAAACACAGCTTCAGATCGCGAAAAAAACGACGTTTTTCACCATTTTTGCTCCAAAACTCGATCAAAAACTCGTTTTTACGAAAAACGCGAAGAACAAACCCCCCCTAATTTTCAGAGATCTATCCAAAAACGCAAGAATATTTCCAAAATAAGATCAAATCGGCTCCAGATCTGACAAAATTGACTGATACAATCCAAGCTCTTATACCAATTGTAAGTCCCTAATCTGCTTGTGTATCAATCAGATCCGTTTGATGGTGCGGAATCCCAATCAAACGGATGATGTCAGATCAAATAGAAGAGAAAGAGAAGAAGAATAATATGAATCTCAATGTATTAATGAATAGAATGATGATCCTTTACATGAGATTCACACACACTAACACACACTTGTTCTTCTCTCTCTCTAGAACACCTTCAAATACACACACTTAAGCTCCTCTATTCTATGTGTTCATCAATCTACTCCTCACCCCTTACACCTATATTTATACATAAGAAATATGGGATTGGTGAACATGGGCCGTGAATGGGTTTACGGTCGTAAATGGGTTTACGGCCGTAAACACCCATTGGGCCGTAAACAGGGTTTACGGCCGTAAACACCGAGCTGTTTATGGTCCTAGACATAAAAATACATTTTCCTAGAAAAGCAAAGTATAAACCATATTTTTGACCCAACAGAGTGTAATTGAACTATTCAAAAAACATCAACCTTCCAAATATAAAAAATTCAAAATTAAAAACTAGTTAATTAATTTTTTAAGTTATGAACCCAAGAGTTGCACCTTTTGAAACCTTTCAATTACTATAGTTAATGTTTCATAAAAGAGACTTTTTATGTTCCAAAACTTGAGGGAAAATTTTGTAACTCTTGAAAAACTTTTGGATTCCAAACTTGATGACAAGTTTTGTAACTCCTTAAAAAAAACTTTTTGAGTTCCAAAACTTAATGGCAAGTTTTGTAACCTCTCAAAACCATTTAGATCAAATTTAAACTAATAATATAATCATATTATCTTTTACCAATTTGATCTAATTACAATTCATGTAGCAAGATAAATCAAATAATACAAATAATTAGTTTATCATATAATCTAGTAATTACTTTATAATTTGACAATTTATCTTTTAATTGGATGAGGATAATCTTTACCTTATAAGAAAAACGATTTTTAACAGTCCGAAACAGTTTGTGGTAATGATCCTAATCCAAAAATGGCCAAAAACTTGAAAATCTGCACACAGATGGTCCACCACGTCATGGTATCTTTGACCACGTCGTGGTCATCTGTCAGATTCCAAAAACGATTTTCTTTTTCTTTGAACAATCAACCAATCCATCTATATAACAGAAAACACCCATGTCTCTGATACCACTTGTGACAACCCGAAAAATTATTGCCTTCTAGCCTAGTTAAGGGTCATTCTTTTGGGTTTTAAGCCTAGTACACTTAAGGAATGAGTGTTAGAATGTACCTGCTAGAGACAATGCGCAACATTCAAGCCTTAAGACCACCAAAAAGGAGTTTACGGCCGTAAACTCCCCACTTAAAGTCTCAATTCCTTCACTTTTCTTTCATTCTTACATTTTCAACTCAAGAACACTTCCATTCTCTCAAGTATCATCGAGTTCTTTACTTTGATCTTCAAAAACGTAAGTATTTCTTTCGCCTTTTGAGTTGTTATTCTTATTAATCTAGTACACCCCTTTGATTCCATCCATAAAATCGTCCCTTTTGGTTAGATCTTCAAGATCTTCATCTTTCACCAAGAACACCAAGAACACACACTTGTTCTTGGTGGCCGAAAACTCCTCAAAGGCCCTCAAAAAGTGAGTATTCCTTCCATACACTTGTTATCTAGTATAAGTCCATGATTTACATCCGTGAAACCAACCAATCTCCAAGATCAATGAGAGTTTACGGCCAGGAGCAATCTCCCTTGGCTGTAAACCCTTGTTTTGGTCAAGTAATGAGCCCTAAACACTTCTAGTCTCTTGATATCCATTAGAACACATGAACCATTGAGAACCCTTTCCTTTAGTACCCAAAATGACACCATTTGGAGAGTTTACGGCCATACACTTTTGGTGTGGCCGTAAACACCTCAACACCTTCCAATAAGTTAGTTTTGCTCATCCTCTTGTATAGCAATGGTCCCACAAGTTTCCCTAGCATTCAAACACCCTCTTATGCACCTTTTACCATGAGTTTACGACCCTAAACTCCATGGTCGTAAACCCATTGTCGTAAACACAAATTGATGGCCATAATCATCCCTTTAATGAATCACATGTGATTCTAACACTTGGTCCAAGTGTTTCCTAGTCCAAAAGGGTTTTCCTTGCATGTTAGTTGCTTATAAACACTATATTCATGCAATACTTGCCATATATGTCATTTAGGACTCGTTTGTGTTTCGGGACTTCATTCGTGGAACTCCTCATCCTTACGCGCTTATTCGTTTGAAATCACCCACATAAGGTGAGTTCATACCCCTATAATGAATCTTTTAATTGTTTTAAATGCTTTTAAGGGGGGAATACAAGTTGAACACAATGATAATTGTGTAAATATTTGTTATAAACATCTTTCAAAATATTTCTTATGTCTTTTATAAGTTATCCAAAATATTTCAAAAGCTCTTTTAAAGTTATGTTACTTTATAGTTTAACAAAACTTCATTTGTTTAAAGTACAAGCATAACTTAGTAGAAAAATGAGTCTTTTCATAACAGTTCAAGTAAAACACTAGTAAACTATAAGGGGTATAGTTTAGAGGTTCAGTTCATACTAGATGCTAGAACATACTATAAAGAGAAACAGGGAGGTAGATACAATACACGATAACATAGAGATCATACTATAAAGAGAAACATGGAGGTTGATACACTACACGATAACATAGAGATCATACTATAAAGAAAAACAGGGAGGTAGATACAATACATCAGAGAGACATACTATACACTATACATGATAACAGAACGAACATACTAAGATTCTATAACAGAACGAACATACTAAGATGCTATAGCATAAGAACACTACATGATCTAATTATACCAATGAATCACTAACTCATTGTTCTAAACAAAAAGTGATAGTAAAATTGGGTATACATGATCATATAACTTTAATGTGAGCCTACTTCACGGCTCAGCAACAGGTTTGCTGAAGTCGCGTTTGGTTCCCAGAATCTCATGCAGGGAGAGCGTATAGTATGTGGACTATTCATCATATTATGACCTTAATAAAACAAACATGTTTTAAGGTAATCAGTATGTCAGGATGTCAGTTCAAAAGACAACTGTGTACTTATAATTTCCCATTACTTTCATTTTTGTGATAGTTCCACTTGAAAGTTAATGCAAACTATTTTCGAGTCAAGATAGTTATAAACTAGGGAAAAGTTACATTTTACAAACGACAAACAAAACAGTCGAGTCTAGTACATTCAGTAGAAAGGGGGCCTATAATGCTAACTTTATGATTCCTTAGTGTATGCATTCAGGGATATATATTAATCGGATCCGACAGGTAGTAGGATGTGTGCTTTACGCTTCATTTCCTATTCCTTGTTTGGTTGTGGGCTTAGAGCAGATTCACCCAGCCTACTGTCTATCTGATCTTAGCTATATATATGTTCCGTATACACCAAGTAATCATAAGGGGTACCAGGTATGGGCCAGGTCATAGGATACAAATTCAATGCACCGTTTTCTAGTACAAAACATACTTATCAAATAAGAACTTTTGGTATACAAAACTAGAAACTTACCCAGTAAAGGGTTTAATCCATTTTATCAAACCAGTGTAACTTAAAGGACCTTAGGTGGTTAATTCCATAATACCTTAGTTTATACATCAAGGTTATAAATAATTGATATTCGATAGGTAGTTGGATGTGTGCTTTCTGTTTCATTTCCTGTTCCTTGTTTGGTTGTGGGCTTAGGGCAGATTCACACAATTAACTATATGTTCGATATTAGATTATATATAGCTAGTATAAACTAAGTGATTATAGAAGGAACAACTGTGGTTACCATTTTTATTATAAGAAATAAGGGTTTTCTTAAAGAATCTTTTCATCAAATATAAAGAAACTATTACAGTTAACTCCGTGAGTACCAAGTGAATACGTCAGGGTTATATACAACAATGATCTAACAAACAATGGGATGTGTGTCTTCCGCCTCGTTTCTTGTTCCTTGTTTGGTTGTGGGCTTAGGGCAGATACACACAAACGATTGTTTGTTTACTCTGAGTTTTATACAACTTGTATCCATTTAGTACTCATACAAAGGATTGTAGAGTCATTTTTACTTATCTTTCATCAAAGCAGGAAATATAGGATTTTCTGGAGGAACAGGCAAACTTTTCTAAACAGAACTTACAACTTACTACAACTTTCTTACAACTTACTTACATCACTAAAATCTTATGAACTCACCATCTTAAATGCTGAGCTACGCTTTCAAAATAACTTGTATTCTCAGGAGACCAGTAGTGAGGTACGCGCACTGGGATTTAGAAGATGGAGCAGTGTAGCTTCATGTCTTTGTGTTATTTGCTATGTATTCTATATTATGTGAATCGCATACCTTGTAAACACTTTCCTTCTAATGTAATGGTTGTTTATTACTTGCTTACTATGATGCATGTCTTGTGATACTAAACATGACGTCCTCCACCCCCCGAACGTTTCCGCCGTTCCGGTTTTGGGGTGTGAGAGATTGGTATCAGAGCATTGTTTATAGTGAACTAAGTATATCAACCGATAAAAGATATACAACTATAAATACAATGGGGCCGAAGTGCTCTGAATAAGAATATATTTTAAATATATAATGATACCTTATAAAAGTATACATACTTGCTTATACATATATACATACTAGAACAAGTATCACGAGAAGAACAGAACAAAAGAAGTTAAAGGTTGAACACTATGGTCAAACCTGGACAGTTATGTAATCATAGCTAGAATCAATATATCCTGATCAACTATATTCATTCGAGATGTGACCGACATGTGTTTGGGAGTGATGTGGTGTTGCAACAGTCTTAAAACTTACCTAATACTAGTCAAGAGAATACTAGATCAAGTACATAGAGTTAGAATACTATAGGAGTATTCTATGATAATATAACGCGATAACAAGTTTAAAACATACCAAGTACATTACATTAAAATACTATAGGAGTATTTTAGGCACTATATAAATAACTTATGTGATAACTTAAAAGACCCTTACGGATAGGTCTATAATCTTGCAATGTACACTCCCAAGGTTATATATAATTGAGATTTTATAGACTTAGAATTTGTGATCTACGCTTCACTACCTCTTCCTTGTTTGGTTGTGGTTTTGGAGTAGGATCACTTATTCGAAGGTCTATTTAATCTTGAATTATATACAACTTGTATACATTGTGCAATTATAGGAGGACTCTGTAAGGATCACCCCATAATGTTTCACTTAAATCTCATAGATTCTTTAGTCACTTCCATTCTCGCACGACAAACCCAGATAGATGTAACCACTTCCTCATAGCAGTCAACAGAAGAGTCAAGGAGGAACAAGAGCGAGCTCATGAGAAGCTTTCAAAGAAGGATCAACCGAAGTAACCAAAACGTCTTATGCATCACACTAATAAATAATAATCTTGTTAACTTAATGAGTTAGTGGAAACACTGCTCACATTATGTGTTAGGATTATTTTCTTACATGCAGCTGGTAACAGTTATTCAGGTAACAGATATTCAATTGAGCATAGCCATTCCAAATTCATAAAGTTTATTTGGTATAGACTCTTTTATGAATTGTTTCCTAGAACCTTGTGGAAGTCAGGACCCGATACACTCTGAACTAGGATGACCTTGTCTTTTCAACTTTCGACTTATGTCCACTGCTTTAGACTTATTCCATCCTATCTTTGCATTCTTTTAGCAAAGATGCCTCCTCGCAGATAAAACAGACGTACTACTCCGATAACTCCAACTCCACCGCCACAATTCGATCCTGCTGCTCTCCAAGCAGCGATATCCTCCGCAGTGGAAACTGCTCTAGCTCACTTCGGTGAAAGTGGTACCCTCAGATCTGGTAGCGGTGCCCACTTAACCAACCCTAGATTTACTCACGGACACCCAACGGAGTGTTCGTATAAAGACTTCATGAACTGCAAACCCAATTCCTTCGAGGTGGAGTCATCGCTCTGATGCGATGGTTCGAGAAAACAGATTCGGTCTTCGAAATCTGTTCGTGCCCTGAAGGGAGCAAAGTGAAGTTTGTTGCCTGCACCTTCTCTGACAGAGCCCTGACATGGTGGAACAGCCAAGTTAAGTCACTGACCCTATCAGTGGCTAACTCAATAGGTTGGGAGAACCTAAAAGAGTTCATGCGAGAAGAATACTGCCCGTTGGGCGAAATTCAAAAGCTGTAGCAAGAACTATGGGAGCTCACGATGGTCGGCTCAGACATAGTGGCCTACACTGACTGGTTCAGCGACCTAGCAACTCTATGCCCCGGGATGGTTACCACGGAGAGCAACAAGATAGAAAGATACATCTGGGGTCTAACCGCCCCGATCCAAGGAGATGTATTGTCTTCTAACCCAGCCACATTCGATAGTGCTAAACGCCTGGCTCAGTAGCTCATTGACCACGGAGTCCGCCATGGTGTGGAAGTACCCGTTCCCGAGCCATCGAGGGAAGAAGACAATAGCCAGAAGTCGGGGAACAAGAGAAAGAATAAGCGCACAATACAGGAACCCCTGCAGGAGGAACAAACGAGTACCATGTACGCCGCCACAACACCTGCTACTCCAACACCTGCCAGTCGATATGCGGGAACCCTCCCGAATTGTGGAAAGTGCAACTATCACCACACTGGAGTAGGTCGGGAATTGCATTGCCTGAACTGCCACAGAAAGGGACACACAGTCCGTTTCTGCAGGGCACCGGCTCAACCGATCTCCCAAGTCCCCGGAGTTGAAGAAAACCAAGCCTGCTACGGCTGTGGTGAGAATGGACACTGCCAGAGGGACTTCCCGATAAGAAAGAACTCAGGAGCGGATGGACGAATTCTGATGATCACCACAGGAGAATCAACCTCGGAGTCGCCAGCGAGCAGCGGTACATTTTTGAAATAGTAATTACTTTGAAAAATTAATTTAAATTTATATAAGATTAAAACTTAGGGATAACACTTTAAAGTAATGATAATAACTCACTTATTGAAATAAGTCACAGTATTCAAGAGAACGAAGGGATCCGTTTTGAGAAGCTATGCTGGCTTAGTATGTATGTTAGGGTTGTGTATAGCTAAGATGTTGCAGACTTAGAGTGAGTGATTCCGCCTTAATTCCTGTTCCTTGTTTGGTTGTGGATTTGAGGCAGAGTTGCTCAGTCGACCGCCCAATTCATCTTAATTAGTCATAACTTGTATATTCCAGGCGATCGTAGTGGTACCAAGGAGGATCGTAGTTTAAAGTATCAACACTAGTTATCAAAGCACTTTCGCGGTATGTACGCGCACATCGCGGTACGATACGTAGAAGTGTTAACAACAAGAGGAAAACAGAAAACACTAGAACAGTCACAAAGAGTACACTTTCGAGCACACTAGGGAAGTAAATCATCGTATAACAAACGTTTCTTTCAAATCGGCCAAAACTTTGTTCAGTAAAGAGTCCGTTACTATCATTCATGATAAGTTGGCGTGGTCCTCACCATACTAAGTTCATATGTTTCTATCGCCTCGACCATCAAGTTCATGAAACCTTCGTCATTCGTAACGATAGTCCGACCTAAACCTCAGTTTTGCCTTTTGTATTCTAAACGCTGAAGTACTCATGCGAAGAGTATTTTTCCCTTCGAAGCCTTGCCGTCATATGTTCCACAGACCTTTTCGAAATACCACTCGTCCAGCAGACCAAGTTCGAGCATAGAGGCTAAGGACGAATACAGCCTACCTATCACTATTTAGTGTATACGCGAGGGTGGTATATAACTATGATTACGTAAATTTAGTATGTGTGCTTCCGCCATATCTCCTGTTCCTTGTTTGGTTGTGGACCTGGGGCAGAGTCGCACATCCGACCGTATAACTAATCCTAATTATATACGACTTGTATACATGAGGTAATGATAGATGGACCAAGTATGAATCCTATCATGAATAGTAAGGCAAAGTGCCAAGTCTACGAGTGGGTATTATGCCAATCAGAGGTGTGCAACCCTAGTAGTACTGCTAAGAAAGCTAATTTCGGGACGAAATTCCATCTAACGGGGGGATGATGTGACAACCTGAAAAATTATTGCCTTCTAGCCTTGTTAAGGGTCATTCTATTGGGTTTTAAGCCTAGTACACTTAACGAATGAGTGTTAGAATGTACCTGCTAGAGACACTGTGCAACATTCAAGCCTTAAGACCACCAAAAAGGAGTTTACGGCCATAAACTCAAGCCTGGCCGTAAACTCCCCCTTAAAGTCTCAATTCCTTCATTTTTCTTTCATTCTTACACTTTCAACTCAAGAACACTTCCATTCTCTCTCAAGTATCATTGAGTTCTTCACTTTGATCTTCAAAAACGTAAGTATTTCTTTCGCCTTTTGAGTTGTTATTCTTCTTAATCTAGTACACCCCTTTGATTCCATCCATAAAATCATCTCTTTTGGTTAGATCTTCAAGATCTTCATCTTTCACCAAGAACACCAAGAACACACACTTGTTCTTGGTGGCCGCAAACTCCTCAAAGGCCCTCAAAAAGTGAGTATTCCTTCCATACACTTGTTATCTAGTAGAAGTCCGTGATTTACATCCTTGAAACCAACCAATCTCCAAGATCAATGAGAGTTTACGGCCAGGAGCAATCTCCCTTGGCCGTAGACCCTTGTTTTGGTCAAGTAATGAGCCCTAAACACTTCTAGCCTCTTGATATCCATTGGAACACATGAACCATTGAGAACCCTTTCCTTTAGGACCCAAAATGACACCATTTTGGAGAGTTTATGGCCATACACTTTTGGTGTGACCGTAAACACCTGAACTCCTTCCAATAAGTTAGTTTTGCTCATCCTCTTGTATAGCAATGGTCCCACAAGTTTCCCTAGCATTCGAACACCCTCTTATGCACCTTTTACCATGAGTTTACGACCCTAAACTCCATGGCCGTAAACACAAATTGATGGCCATAATCATCCCTTTGATGAATCACATGTGATTCTAACACTTGGTCCAAGTGTTTCCTAGTCCCAAAGGGGTTTCCTTGCATGTTATTTGCTTATAAACACTATATTCATGCAATACTTGCCATATATGTCATTTAGGACTCGTTTGTGTTTCGGGACTTCATTCGTGGAACTCCTCATCCTTACGCGCTTATTCGTTTGAAATCACCCACATAAGGTGAGTTCATACCCCTATAATGAATCTTTTAACTGTTTTAAATGCTTTTAAGGGGGGGGGGAATACAAGTTGAACACAATGATAATTGTGTAAATGTTTGTTATAAACATCTTTCAAAAGATTGCTTATGTCTTTTATAAGTTATCAAAACATTTCAAAAACTCTTTTAAAGTTATGTTACTTTATAGTTTAACAAAACTCCATTTTTTTAAAGTACAAGCATAACTTAATAGAAAAATGAGTCTTTTCATAACAGTTCAAGTAAAACACTAGTAAACTATAAGGGGTATAGTTTAGAGGTTCAGTTCATACTAGATGCTAGAACATACTATAAAGAGAAACAGGGAGGCAGATACAATACACGATAACATAGAGATCATACTATAAAGAGAAACATGGAGGTAGATACACTACACGATAACATAGAGATCATACTATAAAGAAAAACAGGGAGGTAGACACAATACATCAGAGAGACATACTATACACTATACATGATAACAGAACGAACATACTAAGATTCTATAACAGAACGAACATACTAAGATGCTATAGCATAAGAACACTACATGATCTAATTATACCAATGAATCACTAACTCATTGTTCTAAACAAAAGGTGATAGTAAAATTGGGTATACATGATTATATAACTTTAATGTGAGCCTACTTCACGACTCAGCAACAGGTTTGCTGAAGTCGCGTTTGGTTCCCAGAATCTCATGCAGGGAGAGCGTATAGTATGTGGACTATTCATCATATTATGACCTTAATAAAACAAACATGTTTTAAGGTAATCAGTATGTCAGGATGTCAGTTCAAAAGACAACTGTGTACTTATAATTTCCCATTACTTTCATTTTTGTGACAGTTCCACTTGAAAGTTAATGCAAACTATTTTCGAGTCAAGATAGTTATAAACTAGGGAAAAGTTACATTTTACAAACGACAAACAGAACAGTCGAGTCTAGTACATTCAGTAGAAAGGGGGCCTATAATGCTAACTTTATGATTCCTTAGTGTATGCATTCAGGGATATATATTAATCGGATCCGACAGGTAGTAGGATGTGTGCTTTACGCTTCATTTCCTATTCCTTGTTTGGTTGTGGGCTTAGAGCAGATTCACCCAGCCTACTGTCTATCTGATCTTAGCTATATATATGTTCCGTATACACCAAGTAATCATAAGGGGTACCAGGTATGGGCCAGGTCATAGGACACAAATTCAATGCACCGTTTTCTAGTATAAAACATACTTTTCAAATAAGAACTTTTGGTATACAAAACTAGAAACTTACCCAGTAAAGGGTTTAATCCATTTTATCAAACCAGTGTAACTTAAAGGACCTTAGGTGGTTAATTCCATAATACCTTAGTTTATACATCAAGGTTATAAATAATTGATATCCGATAGGTAGTTGGATGTGTGCTTTCTGCTTCATTTCCTGTTCCTTGTTTGGTTGTGGGCTTAGGGCAGATTCACACAATTAACTATCTGTTCGATATTAGATTATATATAGCTAGTATAAACTAAGTGATTATAGAAGGAACCACTGTGGTTACCATTTTTATTATAAGAAATAAGGGTTTTCTTAAAGAATCTTTTCATCAAATCTAAAGAAACTATTACAGTTAACTCCGTGAGTACCAAGTGAATACGCCAGAGTTATATACAACAATGATCTAACAAACAATGGGATGTGTGTCTTCCGCCTCATTTCCTGTTCCTTGTTTGGTTGTGGGCTTAGGGCAGATACACATAAATGATTGTTTGTTTACTCTGAATTTTATATAACTTGTATCCATTTAGTACTCATAGAAAGGATTGTAGAGTCATTTTTACTTATCTTTCATCAAAGCAGGAAATATAGGATTTTCTGGAGGAACAGGCGAACTTTTCTAAACAGAACTTACAACTTACTACAACTTTCTTAC
This sequence comes from Lactuca virosa, assembly GCF_052849685.1. NCBI lineage: Eukaryota > Viridiplantae > Streptophyta > Magnoliopsida > Asterales > Asteraceae > Lactuca > Lactuca virosa. The sequence goes on along the minus strand of NC_136430.1, from coordinate 4,615,823 downwards.
AACTTACTTACATCACTAAAATCTTATGAACTCACCAGCTTAAATGCTGATCTACGCTTTCAAAATAACTTGTATTCTCAGGAGACCACTACACAGGTACGCGCACTGGGATTCAGAAGATGGAGTAGTATAGCTTCATGTCTTTGTGTTATTTGCTATGTATTCTATATTATGTGAATCGCATACCTTGTAAACGCTTTCTTTCTAATGTAATGGTTGTTTATTACTTGCTTACTATGATTCATGTCTTGTGATACTAAACATGACGTCCTCAACCCTCGAACGTTTCTGCAGTTCCGGTTTTGGGGTGTGACACCACTGTTGGGTTTTATGTACTATAACACTCCTATGGTGCACATACAACCCTAATGCTTTGGATCTAAGTTTTCTCTAGTTATACATGCAACAAAATTATCCAAAGCATGAAACCTATAACTAGCATACAACTTTGGTAATTGAAACATAAAAACTAGTTAGAAGAATACCTCTTAGTTGTAGCATGTAGAATTTGGCCTTTCAAGAGCTTAGCACCCCAAGTGTGATGCCTCAAACAAGTCACAAACACCATGAAAAAGTGGAGGATAATGAGAGAGAGGTCATGAAGCACTAAATTCGGCTAGGGTTCAACTAGGAATCATTAGACCAATTTTAGGTGCATTAGGGGTTACATTTATAGTGTGGAATTCCTAGGGTTTCAACTTGTAAACCCTAATCCACTCCTTTGGGCCTTTAATCCAATAATCCATATGATAAGCCCTTTGGACTAAATCTTCATGGACTCCACAAATATTTAGTCCACATAATCAACATGGATCATTAGCCCAAACTATAAGTATCACTGATTTACTTAATCAATCCCTGTTAATTTAATTAGTCTCTTTTGATCACTAAATTAATTCCAAATTAATTTTTGATCAATACTAATTAAATAATATGATTTCTCAATTAATATATTATACTTATAATATATTAATAAATCACAAATAACCTCTTTCTCAAATATCCATCCTATCAAATTGGTCTGGTGAAGGCAACCCGAAATGGACCATGCTACTATCGGGTCAACTACATACCAATTATAGTTATGGGCTTAAACACCTAATTCAACAAAAACTCCTTTTATTTAATCATCAAAAGTCAATTACATTTGATCTATTACAAGTTTCTAAACAGCTATCTAATCATTAAAGCTACTATCATCGTTCAGCCCAGTGCTCCTCGCATGATACAAGTGCTTAACCCTACTCAATCCCTTCATAAGGGGATCTGCTGGGTTCTCCTCTGACGATACCCTCTTTACTACGAGGAGTCCTTCTTCTACCTGATGTCTTATGAAGTGAAATTTTTTGTCGATGTGCCTGGATCTGCCATGATCCCTTGGTTCCTTGGTTGAGGCACTATAAGAAAAACACGATTTTGCTAGGGAGGTCGCTATGGAACGTATTTTCGTTGTTAATCTGCAATGGATCGTGCTATGGAATGTTGTTCCATAGCAATGTTGCTATGACATTGTGTACGGATTTTATTTCTGGTAGCGAGAATGGGACTTGCTAGGGAAAATGCTACCGAGTCCATATCCGTTGGTATTATGCTACCGATAGTTCTATGGAACAAAAATTCGTAGCAATTTTCCAACGACATTTGTTACGAAAACACTTTCCGTTGTACTGCTGCTATGGAATTAATTATAGTGTTTACTATGCAACGGAGTTTGTGAGGGAAACCAACTCCGTAGTTGATTTGCTATGTAAGTATCATTCGTAGGTATTTTTCTAGGGAATTTTGCTATGGAATATGATTTCGTTTGCTTGTTTTGCTATGGAACAAAACGCGTAGCTAATTTGTGACAACATTTGTTGGGATGTTGTATGCTTAATTAATTTTCTTATTCTATGGATGAATTATTATTATGATCAATGGAATTTGTAAGATATGGTTTGAATGAAATCTTTTTGAATTGGTAATATGTGGCATAAACTAATGGCTAAAAATGTAAAAATGAATTATAAAAGTAGATATTGCTGGCAAGCGGACTCAAACTTAAGCTTATGCTAGAAAAGGATGCGGTTAAGCTAGTTGTGCTAATAAAGTTGTGTATAATTTCTTGACAAACATAGTATATAATGACTAATTGATCATCTAAGTTTATTAGAACTTGGGCCCTATTTTTTCTGGGGCCTGTGCAGTTTCACCTCTTGCACACCCTTAAAATCGGGCATGTTAAAGTATATAATCTATGTATATTTTTTTCCTTAATAATGAATTCATTACAAACTTATTTTTAATTCCATTAACTATACTTCATCACAAAAATAACATGGGTTTTACGTATACTTCATCCTACTCAAACAACATAGCAAGCAAAAATGACTAAAATGCCCTTTTAACAGAATGATGTAAACGTAAAACCAAAATAAAATTATAGTAGTATACAATTGCATAAACAATACAATATGAACACTAATATTCATTGTCCAACCTATTATCAACCTTTTATATTTTTAAGAAGTATACAAAACCTACCATACTGTACATACCAAGGACAAACCATGCAATATCTTTGTCGATCCTCATCCTCTTCATGGCCTTTTGCAAATGCACCTTTAACAGAATGATGCGGGTCTTCACATTGGAATGTGATGTTATTCGTTGTAAGTATATGAACAACATCAACAGCCCGCAATAACTCTTTGGCACTATCAACAACACTCGTGTACTCCGCATCATCCGGAACTGCCCAGCCAAAATAGGCATCAAGTAATTGTAAACCTACACATTAAAATATCCATCAATTAATCCAATGTATCCTTTTCAATACAACAGTAAATATTATACAACACAACACAACTAAATACTAACCTCAAACTACAAACATGCCTTAATTAACTATATATATAATTTAATTTACATATCTACCATATAAACATACCTTCATCACATTGATGATGCCCTCTTGAAATGTAGATCATTCCAAGCAAATAAATTTCCTCAAGATGATCTTCATCTGCTGCTTGTCTCAACAAAGTCAATCCTAAATCAAAATTGCCATAATAAAAGCCCTCATCCTGTTAACAGAATAACAATATCAATATATAACATCAATGACACTAAATATTAATAAATGGTATAGATTACATATAATTACTGAAACTACACATACAATTCATTGTCTGAACATGGCTTCAATGTTATTATTCAATGCACATGTGCGTATAAATAAATCAACTTTTAGATGTTTTGGACCCATTCCTTCAAACATGTCAATGCGTGTTGTTCTGTACACTTGAGGATCACCCCCCGCTTCATACATCTTCTTTGAACTTCAAAAATTTAAATACACAGTAAATAACAAATAAATAAAGTTGTATTTCATCAAATATACATTCATTAGTTGATGTTTATTGAGAATTACGAAAGTCTTGCAGAGACGATGTCTTTCGCAGATTCTGTCCCTAATACTACAAATATCCGACTCAAAATCTCTAGTGGGAGATCATCTAACGAACGGAGACTTCTAGTATTCGACATTCTTCTTACAAAATACACATTGGAGTAGTTGATTTCAATTTTTTTTTTTTAAAATTAAGCGTAACTATGAAAGACAGTGTAACAGGGTATAGAAAAAAAAACTAACTTTATGATGATCTGGTCGCGAGGAGTACAAGAGTCTCTATTATCGGAGAAAAAACGATTTTAATAACGATTATCTTTCGACGATTTGGGGGTTTTAGTGTTTGTATGCAGATTTATCGTCCAGAAAAGTTAAGATGTTCTGAATGGTTGAAGAACTGAAACGTCGACGTGACGTTAGAGGTATGATGGCGCCTTAACGATTTAGAGTGCAAAAAGACCAAATTGCCCTTAAAATCATTCCAAATATGTGAATACTAAGGGTATTTGTGTCAAAACACATTATTCAAATATTATAACCTTTTATAGCTAGGTAACAGTGGAGTTTTGAATGTTGAAATGAAAAAGACCAAAATAACATATATATCATAATCCATAATGTAATACATTTATATTAATATTTCACCAAATTACTAGTATATATTCATGTATTCATATATATATATATATATATATATATATATATATATATATATATATACATATATATATACACATATTAAAAGTGGAACAAGATTTTAACAGTAACTTTTTTACTTTAGATTTTAGACACAATAGTTTTCTTTTGTTGCCACTTTTAGTCCCTATGTTTATAGTAACTTTTTTTACTTTGATTTTAGCCACAATAGTTTTTCTTTGTTGCTACTTTTAGTCCCTATGTTTATGCCTTTACAATTTTACCCCATGCAAAGCATGGGTTCTCCAATAGTTGATATTAAACCAAATTACCAAATCCAAAATAAAATACATTTATGTATTGATATTAAACCAAATTACAAATTAATACATATTAGCATTTAATCAAATTACAAGTATGTCTTCATGTATTGATATTAAACCAAATTGGTAAGAAATGGTTTGAATGATATTTGTTTGAATTGGTAATATATTTTGTTTGTTTTATTGTATTTTATATGTATTTAATACTAGGAAAGAACAAACATATGCTATATACAACTATAATCACAATATAATATAAACACTAATATTGAAAGTCCAAAACAAATTATTCAAACATTATTCAAACAGCATTCAAACATCATTCCAAACTTTTACTCTTTTAGTCCCTTATTAACAACACAACATATTTACTAATCAAGTAACAACATCAAGTAATTACTTATCAAGTAAATTACTATATATTCGTATATTAACCAAAAGAATGTACATAGCATTAATTATCATAATATGAAAGTACATTTCAACAAACTACTCATAAATTATACCAAACTCCCTAGAAAAGCTAACAAAACAAGCATCCCACAAACAAATTTCACACCTAAACACCCATTTGTATCCACTCACAAAAGCGTATGACACACTAATCACAGACTTATGCATTTCACAAGTTCTATGGGAGCCATGGACGTGTTCATGTTTCCTCCCCTCCCTATTTAAGTGGAGATGAACCTTAGAACAAGTTGCTCTAAGATTCCACTTACCTTTTGCTCTGCGGTAAGCATTGTTCAACATGTCCAAAGCTTCCTGCTTCCTACGTCTCCCTTCAGCCATCAGCATCATTCCCAGGACAAATGTTGAATCCAAATGTCCCAATGCAGATGCTTCTTCAAGCATTGTTTTCCCTTCATGATCAGCTTCTAAGAAAAATAACTTCATCGAAAAAAAAACATTAATCACATAATTTCTAGTTAAAGTAATGCAAAACAAGAAACAACTTAATTAATACTACGCATATATATGACAACGTACCAATCCATTCCTGAACAGAATATTTGGGTTTCTCATCTCTAAGCATTTGTTGACAACTGCATGTTTCTGGTCAGACCAGCCACGAAATCGTAATCCATCTAACTCCATATGTTTATATACTTCATCAATTTTCCCTGCCTCGTTGAAGAATCTGCAACTGCAAACGCAACACAATATTCGCTCGAAAATGTAAAGACAAGTCAAATACACTTGTGAAATAGAGTGATCGAAGACGAAACTTACACACCCTTCATCCTGAAATCCTTGACTGCTGAAATTTTTCCCAAGTCGACTATTATTTTCTCCATCACTTCCAATGGCATGTCTGTTAGCGATTTCATTTGATTTCTTTATTGCATCTTCGAAGAAGTACTGGCTTCCATAATAATAAACCTTCACTAAGATAACGATTATGCGAAAATGATTTTAGGGTTTTTTTACTGTCGGAAGTTTGAAATTGGGGTTGTTTGCAAGTTACTGAAATAAGACTGAAGAACTGAAACAACGTGTTTCGTCGGAAAACATTATGGCGCCTAGAAGATGTTCCATTATAAAATGACCAAATTGCCCTCATACATACAATGACTCATATTTAATTAGTAAGGGTAGTTTTGTCAAAAGTCATACTTAAAAGAAAAATCGATTTCTATTTTAATACACAACCGACACAAATGATATATGCCTTTTTAATCTAGCAAGTACAACATTTTACCATCACAACAATGACCCATATGTTATGAAATGCAACAGGATTTCAGCTGCAAAATTCATAAACAGACAATTACAAGATGAAGAAATCGACTTCCCAATACCAACAACCACATCCAAAGTACCTATAACATCTACCAACAAAACCCCTAAACATATATCATTAACATCAACCATGACTACCACTTCCTCTGCATCACTTACAGCATCCACACCGTCCTTAGAAAATACATATAAAACTTCAAAAACTGGAACAATACAATCCTCAACACTTACATCAATAACCAAAACTTCAGCACCTACATCATCTAAACCATCCTCAACACCGACACCCACTAACACATCATCAACACCTATATCTACTACCACAACCTCAAAACCTGCATCTACACTACCATCCTCCACAACTACAATAACTACCACACCCTCCTTAAGTAAAGGAACTACCACATCCTTAACATATACATCTATCCCAACACCTACCCCAGAATATACCCCATCAACAACACTAATCCCAGAAAATACCCCATTACCAACACAACCAACCATGAATGGATCTGTAGTTGAAAGTGTAGAAGGTGAAAACAATTCCTCTGAAGATTGTGGACCAGATGGATGTTTAACTGTTCATGTTTGGAAAAAAACGTGAGTTACCAATCAAATCTTAATTAAAACTTTTTCTATGTATAACCTTTTGGTTTACACGTACATATCAATTCATAACATAACACATCACATGATTACTTGCAGGCTAATGCCACCAGGCCCTTGTGCACACTTTATTAGTCGGTCCTTTTTACAAAGAGTAGATCCAGAAGGGTACGCTTGGGGAAAAGTAAGCAAAGAAATGCGCGATTTATATTGGGAGGAGTTTCAGGTAATTAACTATATGTGATAAAATTTTGTTTGGTAAACATTTACACTTAAACTTATATTTGTATTGTTAATGTGTATATAAAATGTTGTTGGGATGAAACAATAGACTCGGTGGTGAGGCAAGCTTGGGCAAGGAAGACGACACAAAGTTATGGTCAATATCTCTTCAACATGCAAAGCCCAAAAAGAAACAAACATGGCTTTAAACCAGCTCATATTCCACAAGAATTCTGGAACTCCTGACAATTAAAATGGAATATAGAAGAATACAAGCTAAAATCTGAGCAGAACAAGAAAAATAGGCGTAACGGTGTGACTGATGGAGTAGCAAAACCTACACATAACGCTGGATCCGCAAGTCATTTGAAGATAGCCTTTTTATCTGTATATTTGTCATTTTATATGGTATTTATGCAGAAGTGGAAATTAGGACGTGATCCACCCCATAGTGAATTGTTCCTGTATACACACCCGAAGAATCACAATGGAGTCACTTTCACAAATGAAAAAGATAGACAAATTCATTTAATATTCATTTCAGTGTTAAACTTTTACTTTGTAGCTAGTCCATAATATCATTCATAAATTTGATATCTTTTAACTTATGCTATTTTTATTTTGTAGGTGGCCTATACAAAAAAATGGGAAGAGTTGGAAGCTGAAGGTGTTGAATTTGAGTAGGACAAACTATTTTATGTTGTTGTTGGTGGTCATGATAAAAAAGAAGACTTTATGGATTAGACTCTTTTGCAAAGGCGGTTCCCAATAGGAATGGTAAAACGGATGTATCTTACATTCCGAAAAAATGGTGAAATAGAAGAAATGAGGGAGCTTGTTGCTAAACAAAAACAACAAAATGAAGAGCTTAAAGAAATGATGAACGCCCAACAAGAAGAAAACAACGCAAGGGTCGGGCATCTTGAAAAACAACTTCAAACGGTATTGGATCTTATTAATGTCTTTACAAAACAACAACACTATTAGGTTGATATATGTTTATTGCAGAGTATTTATTTTAGATTAGCAACTTTCTTTTTTCCATGTAATAAATAATTATTGTATAATTTTTTGATATAATGGTTTTGATTTTTTGTTATTTTTGTTTTTCATATATTACTACAAAATAATTTAGATATAATTTATAAATCAATTATCCATCGGTCCATATGGAATATGGTATATAATAATAGACCACAAAAATTGCTAGGGATTCATGACCACAGAATTTGCTAGTAAGTCATCAAACGGAATTTTCTAGGGATTCAACACGACAGAATTTGCTACGGAATCACCACCACAGAATTTGCTACGGAATGACCACCACAGAATTTACTAGGGATTCGCCACCACGGAATTTGCTAGGGAATGACCACCACAGAATTTGCTAGGGAATCACCACCACATAATTTATTAGGGAATGACCACCACGAAATTTACTAGGGATTCACCACCACGAAAGTTGCTAGGGAATCACCAGCACATAATTTGTGATGGACTAACTACCACAGATTGTGTGATGGAATCCTACTACGGAATACACGACAGAATACCATCTACCACGGATTTCATTCAGTTGTCACATTTGTGACGGAAGTTTCGTTTCCGTTGCAAACCCTCGCTACGGAGTTTTTAGGGACGAAAATGGGCCGTTGCAAATTCCATAGCAAATCATCTTTTGTAACGGAATTTCAGCTTTTCGCAACGGATTCCTTCCGTAGCAAAATCACATTTTTCTTGTAGTGAGGCGACCGCACCCTCGTTGTTACAGAAAATCTCCATAGACTCCTTTCCAGCTGGTACAACTCCAAGGTCTCCGATGAAGTTCTTTAGCCATATCGCCTCCTTCGACGCTTCGCTTGCTACTATGTACTCTGATTCGCACTTTGAATCAACTAGAGTCTCCTGTTTGGAACTTCTCCAAGTTATTGCTCCTCCATTCAGGGTAAATACCATGCTCGACTGAGAGCGGAAATTATCTCTGTCGGTAAGAAAGCTGACGTCACTATACCCTGTCACTCTTAAGTCATCACTCCCACCAAGGGTAAGGACCCAGTCCTTTGTCATCCGTAGGTACTTAAGAATGTTCTTTACCGCATTCCAGTAGGCTTTACCAGGATTCCCTTGATATCTGCTGGCCATGCTCAAAGCAAAGGCCACATCAGTACGAGTACAAGTCAAAGCATACATGATTGAGCCAACTTCGGAAGCATATGGCACTCGACTCATTTCTGCTATCTTGGCCTCTGTACTCGGACTTTGAGTCTTACTCAATTTGGTATTGCTTTGGATAGGTATGTCACCTTTCTTAGAATTCTTCATGTTGAAACGCTGCAACACCTTGTCCAATTAGGTACTTTGACTAACTCCTATTACTCTTTTACTCCTGTTTCTGAATATCCTTATCTCTAGAATATAAGCAGCTTCCCTAAGGTCCTTCATAGTGAAACACTTCCCAAGCTATGACTTAACCTCCTGCAAGGTTGGAATGTCATTTCCTATGAGAAGTATGTCATCCACATACAACACTAGAAAACTAACTATACTCCCACTAGCTTTGACATATACATAGGACTCATCCTCGCTTCTCGAAAATCCAAACTCTTTGACTTTCTCATCGAAAAAAAGATTCCATCTGCGAGATGCTTGTTTCAATCCATAAGAGGATTTCTCAAACCAACACACTCTATTAGGGTAATTTGCATTGACAAAACCCTATGGCTGATTCATGTAAACATCTTCAGCCAACTTCCCATTAAAGAAAGTGGTTTTGACATCCATTTGCCATATTTCATAATCATGAAATACAGCTATGTCTAGCATAACCCTTATAGATTTAATCTTCGCTACTGGTGAGAAGGTATCATCATAGTCAACTTCGTGAGTTTGAGTAAAGCCCTTCGCAACCAGTCGCACCTTATATGTGTGTACTTTCCCATCCATGTCGGTCTTCTTCTTGAAGATCCATTTGCACCGACCGTCTTACGACCTCGTACACTGTCAACCAAGTTCCAAACTTGATTGTCATACATGGACTGAATCTCGCTTTCCATAGCCTCTTTCCGTTTTGCAGACTCAGGGCCTGCCATGGCTTCCTTGTAGTTATTAGGTTCATCCAAATTTATCATGAACTATCACTGAGAAACGTATCACCTTCAGTTGTTATATGAAAACCATATAACACAGGTGGAACACTAACTCTACTCGAACGTCTTAGAGGTAAGGACTCGTAAATTGATTCAACAGGAGTTTCCTCCTCGGTTTGAGCGTTAGCGTTTGAGGTTCCTTCATCACTTAACTCTTGAAGCTCTTCAAGGTCAATTTGCCTCCCACTTTCCACTTGGAATATGAGTCCTCTTTCGCGGAAAACACCTCTCCTCGCAACGAAGATAACATTGTCACTCGGTCTATAGAAGAGATATCCAAAGGATTTCTGTGGGTAGCCGATGAAAATACATCGCTCACTACGAGGTTCGAGCTTGTCGTGAGTCTCTCGTCTTACAAAAGCCTCGCAACCCCAAACCTCGATATGTGCTAACGAGGAAACCTTCCCTATCCACATCTCGTGAGGTGTTTTGGTAACCTTCTTAGTTGGGACTAGAGTAAGGATATGGGCGACAGTCACTAAGGCATACCCCGATAATGAGATAGGTAACGAAGCTCGACTCATCATGGAACGAACCATGTCCAACAATGTTCGATTGCACTCTTAGCCACACCATTAAGCTGTGGTGTCCTAGGTGGCGTCAAATGTGAAACAATTTCACATTCCTTAAGATAGTCGTGGAACTCGATACTAAGATACTCACCACCTCGATCGGATCAGAGCATCTTCTTCTTCCTGCCCGGCTGATTCTTCACTTCTTGTTTAAAAACTTTGAACTTCTCAAAGGTTTCTAACTTATGCTTGATTAAGTAGATATAGCCATATCTGCTGTAATCATCAGTAAAAGTCACATAGAAGCGGTTAGCATCCCTTGTGGCAGATCTGAAGGGTCCACACACATCGGTGTGTATGAGATCCAACAGACCCTTACCCCTTTCACAAGTACCAGTGAACGGTGACTTGGTCATTTTTCCAAGCAAACAAGATTCGCAAGTGTCATTCGACTTTAAGTCGAATGACTTCAAGACTCCATCCTTTTGGAGTTGGGCTATGCGCTTCTTGTTGACACGTCCAAGATGACAATGCCACAAGGATGCCTTGTCCAAACCTTTGGCCGAATCGATATGCAATACATTATTTCCTAAGTTGTCTACAACCATCACAGTTTCATATATACCATTACAAGGCAATGCTTTAAAATAAAATATACCATTATAAAAAGCATTACTAGAATCAGTTTCATTATCAAATGAAAATCTAAAACCTTGTATATATAAACCATGAAAAGAAATAATGTTTCTCGCCATATCAGACGAGTAGCACCAACTATTCAAATCTAATTCTAACCCACTACTAAGAAATAAAGAATAAACTCCAATCTTGGTGATAGGCGATACTTTCCTATTCCCCATGATTAAGTTTATATTCTTGTGCTCTGCATCCCTACTTCTTTTTAGTCCCTACAAATCAGAACAAATGTGAAAACCACCACCTGTATCAAGGACCCAAGAATTAGCATGTGATGAGTTATTAGACAGAATAATGTAAATACCTGCATGGGTGGGCTTTATCTTCCCATCTTTGATGTCTTGCAAGTATTTGGGGCAGCTTCGCTTCGAGTGCCCTTTATCATGACAATAGAAACATTGTGCTTCCTTTTGGATGGAAGAGGGAGTAGCAGAACCACCTTTAGTTCCACTGGAAGAGGATCCATCATGGGACTTTCCCTTTTGGCTCTTAGCAGGAGCCTTCCTCTTCTTCCCTTTCCCGTGTCCAATTGCCACATCAGGGGCAGTAGCAGTAGATACAACATATTTGCCTTTTAAACTACTTTCAGCAGTTCTCTGAAGGCCTTAAAGCTTTCTTAGAGTGACCTCCTCCTTGTTCATATGATAAGTCATACGAAAATGATCATAACAAGGAGGCAAAGAGTGTAGGATAATATCAATGACCAACTCTTCATCGAAGTTAACATGCAACTTCAGCAAGCGGTCCACAAACCTTTGCATCTTTTTCAAGTGGGCCATGATGGACACTCCATCCTTCATTTTTGTTGTAATCATGGAGGCAACGATTTCATACCTTTCCTGTCGAGCACTTTGATGGTATCTTTACATCAAGTCTTGGTGCATCTCGAAAGGGTAGTAGTCCTTATAGTACTTTTGAATTTCAGCTGTCATAGTGGCTAACATGATACATGACACCTTTGTGGCGTCCTTCTCAAGAGTCCTATATTCAGCAACTTCTTCACGAGTAGCAGTTGCTTCATCAATCTCCTTAAGCTCTTTATCGAGGACTTATTCCTTGTCTTCGTAACGAGTGACCATCCTAATGTTCCGAATCCAATCATTAAAATTTGAACTATCAAAGATGACCCTCCCACACAAGTTAATGAGGGAGAAAGAGCCAGAAGGGTTTGAGCTAGAAGCGGTGTTGGAAGACATCTGAAAAAGAAAGACAAAGTTTAGATTAGATAAGAATCCTTAATATAACACCTAAATGAAATATTAAGGCTAGGACCCAACACAATATTTTTTACAATTCGGAAGAGGGATGTCATAATCCAATTGAAAAATATTTGAAGGTAGGTAAATGACGATTTACCAATTTCCACCACGAAAAACAAAATTGATTATTAAGTTTTAAATGCATTGAATATCCTAGATTTTTTTGAGATTTATTGAACTTTTCAATGTTATGTTTAAATCTCGATTATGCCCTTCAAGTTTGTGACTGGGATACGGAGGATCACAAGCAAGGTGTTAACAACCATGCAAATGTGCTTGGTATACTGTCACACCCCAAAACCGGAACGGCAGAAACGTTCTGGGGTGGAGGACGTCATGTCAAGTATCACAACATATTTAGTATAGTAATCAAAGTACAACAACCATTGCATTAATAGTAATAATTTTACATAGGTTACATTTAACAACAACATCAAAGAAGATATATAAAATAACATAAGCTGCAACTTGGTACTAGGCTGACTTCGCGAAAGCTCCCGGAGTGTACCTGTCTACCGATGACCTGAGAATACAAGTTATTTTGAAAGCGAGTATCAGCATTTAATGCTGGTGAGTTCATAAGTATTTAATGACATTGATATAAATACATGTTTTTCTTCAAAATAATCTCACTAGATAATGGTGATTTGAGTTTACAGAGTATTAGAATTCTTTCCAGAAAATCCTATATTTTCTAATAAAAGTAGTCTTCTACCAAGACCCAATTGTTTTATGTTTAAGGAGTAGTTTCCCCCAAAGGTAACTATTATTATCAAAATATAGTTTATACTTCAAGGAATATGTGAGAAGATCACAAGCAAAAGTAATAAGGAAAACACTATTTTACCTCAGCAGTAACGCTGCTGACTAAAAGTGAATAAAACATAGACTTCAGGTGGTATTGAATGAACCATACGCCTCGGAGAGTCTAAATGAATGAAGTATAGACTCCAGGCGGTATTAAGTGAACAATACACCTCGGAGAGTCTAAGTAAATGAAATACAAACTCCAGGCGGTATTAAGTGAACAATACGCCTCAGAGAGTCTAAGGGAAAGAAGTATAGACTGTAGGCGGTATTAAGTGAACAATACGCCTCGGAGAGTCTAAGTGAATGAAATATAGACTCCAGGCGGTATTATGTGAACAATACGCCTCGGAGAGTCTAAGGGAATGAAGTATAGACTCCAGGCGGTATTAAGTGAATAATACGCCTCGGAGAGTCTAAGTTAACCTTTAATCTTAAGTAGGTCCGTTTAAAGGTTTAATATGAGGCCTAGTGTATAACTAGGAAAATATATTATGATGGTTTCATATGTAGAAAATATCGTGATAATACTTATTACCTTAAAGCCATGAATTATAAGGTAATTGTAAAGATACTCGTAACCATACTGATTGACGGATGTAAACATGACGACCTGCTGGCGTCGGAATGAATGTGACATTTGTCACCCCTTGGCTTGGTCGGCCGGGACTGTAGCTAGAAGTCAGGATGTGGGATGGTCTGTCCCGTATAGATCTATACACGCAATGCCCGCTCTCCCTCCAGGAGACTCTTGTTACCACTCGACAACGGTGAAATCCGCGTCATGAGGATGTATCTCGTGTTTTGATTTCTATATACCTTTCTTTTTACTATATGTACAAGTGTTTAGAATATAGATATAACTAAGTTCTCCTTCATGAAAGTTATAGTTGGTTTCCAAACTATACCTATTATAGTTTACTCGAGATGTTATCTGGATGCCTTTGCTACCCAAAGGTGTTGAACTGGAATAAGAGTCTTAACATCTAACCAGATATACACAATATATAACTAGGACTTCAACGACACTCGGACAAATAACCGGATGCTCTAAGTCCACAACCAAACAAGGAACATGAAATAAAGCGGGTTATCAGTCCTAAGTCCTTCAAACCCTACTTATATAACTATATCTATATAGACATGAATCTATCAAGAATATAAGTTTAAAAGACTTTGATAAAAGCTTGGTATTTAAAAGAGACTTTGGTACTTTAAAAGAGATTTGAAACAAAATATGAAAACCTTTAGCTGGATAAAACAGTTTAGCATGCAGAAATCTTTTTGCTATATAGTTATTAATCACATGAGGTTGATATAATAACTTTATAGTTCAACTTGTATTCCCCCCCCATAAAAGCATTTAAAATCATTTAAAAAGGTTAATTAAGGGGTATGAACTCACCTGAAGTGGGTGATTCGGATGAACGGGTGGTATATGATGCTAAGTGTCAAGTGAGGACTTGAACACACACGCAGATCCTATTGAGCATGCAATGATACATTTATGTATCTAATTAGTCATTTAATAACTAATTAAGCAAGTAAAGACACTCAATTACATGAAAACACTTTGTTTCAAGTGCTAGGAGTGCTAAGTGCTAGGCCTCACATTGGAGTTTACTCCCCATATGGTAGCACCATATGGGTTTACGGTTCTGGGACCATTTCCCCCATGAGTTTACGGCCGTAAACTCATGGTAATGGTGCCATTGGGTGTTTTAAGGTCCTACACCACACAAGGAAGTAAGATAGACTCGAATCCAAGGCTTAGGAAGTGACTAGGGCTCGAAATGGACCTTCTTTGGAGTTTACGGCCCTTGGACCACTCCTTGGGAGTTTACGGTCGTAAACACATGTGTTTACAGTCGTAAACCCATGAGTTTACGGCCGTAAACTCATGGTTACCCAACCATTTCGTGTTTTGGTGTTTCTAGCTCATGCATGCAAGGTTCTAGTCCTTTATACAAGCCATAGAAGGTGTTAGGGGACCTAAACCCCACTTGAAGGTGTTTACGGTCTAAGGAGATCTCCTTGAACCGTAAACACATATGTTCTTGGGGATTTTGATGTTCTTCAAGGGTTTAACATGTATTCTAAGCAAACAACTAGTTAGGAGGAGTGTACTTACTTATAGGAAGCTTGTAGGAGTGTTTAAGGGCCAAAAACACTAGTGTGTGTTCTTGGCATTCTTGGTGTTTTGAAGAACAATTGAAGATCTAAGAAAAGAGGAGATTTCCATGGATGAAATCGAGTATAAACACTAGATAAAGTGTTATTTGAACGAAACAAGGAAGGAAACACTTACATTTTTGGCGGATTTGAAGAAATGTGATATGATACTTGAGAGAGAATCTTGGGTGTTCTTGAGTTAGGAAGTGAAAAGTGAGCTAAAAATGACTAAGTGTCATATTTATACTCTTTAGAGTTTACGGCCGTAAACTCCATGTTTGGGGCCGTAAACTCCAAACTCTTGGAGTTTTGAGACTTACTGGATGCACGACAACCTCTAAAGTATACTTCCTTTTATTTGTTCGCTTGACGAGTATAAAAATAAAACACCCAACGGACTAAAAACCGGCCAAAAACGTACTAAAATGAATTTGGATTTAATTTGATGTGCTTGACTGCGGAGTTTATACAAATGAAAATTTCGGGTTGTCACATCATCCCCCCGTTAGAGGGAATTTCGTCCCGAAATTAAAGTTCAAGCACACGCGTAGATACTATTTAGCGAAGCAAAAAGGTGAGGATACTTTAGCTTCATCAGATCCTTTTGCTCCCAAGTGAAATCAGGTCTTCGCTTGGCGTTCCAGCGAACGTCCACTATCGGGATATGGCTTTGCTTTGTTCGCTTGACCTCTCGGTCCATGATCTCTACAGGTTCCTACACGAAGTTGGGGCTCTCATTGATTTCGATCTCGACGAGTGGGATTACAAGAGTCACGTCGGACAAGCACTTTTTCAAGTTGAGACGTGGGATAGATTCGGATGGAAATTATGAAATCCCTGAAATAGTTGAGGTCCGACGGAAACTAAACCAACTCTTATCATGAATCTTCGATGGTCCTAAGTTTTTGGGAAGATGGAATGTTTCAGTACTTAGAACGTAATGTACTTCCATGGTTAGATCATCACTTGGCATGATCGCCATTCTGAAGTTCCACAAGTTCTCTCTTACTGGAGTGCAGTCTTCCGGGTTGGTTCTTAGAAGGCTCAGGTCGTCTTCGGATTCGTATTTCCTACTGATTGGTTTTCTGAGGTTTTCTGGATCATTGGAGGTATTCGCTATATACTAGCATCTATTGGTTACGTGGCATCTATCTCGACCCTGTGCAAAATGGAGCTGCACTTCTGACTCTCGAGGTGTTTCTAACAGAAACTCTCAAAGTCAGCGAGATAGAGGGTTTTACCAGACGATGCTTATAAAATTGCAATTTTTCTCATCGTCTAATAGATGCTTTCACAGTATGATCCCTATTCGGAAAGAATCATTCTCTTACTTGCTTTGCTGTTTCATGGATAGCAGTCTCAGATCGGGGCTAGCTTCGTCCTAAGAGATTTTCCGAAGCGCTTGACTAATTCAGGAGGTGGTTCTACTATCTCTTTCGGGATAGTATTCTTTGGAACACCTAGTAGTCTAACAAATCTCTAAGACTTGCACCATTCTACATCGCGTCTACTCCCTCCAGTTTGTAGGAAGCGCGTGTTCTTGTATAACCCATCGACTAACATCTAGACTGGTGTCGATTCTACAATCTCTTTATGATCTGGGTTATAACGCTTAACGCAACTTACCATCTACTTTATTCAAGTATTCTTGGTTGCGGAGGTAGTCATGTGGTTCTTAGCAACCTAGTATTAACTTTGGAGAATGCAGTTTATCGTCGATAGGGCGACGATGACTTTTCTCGCATGAGGAGGCATTGTATCCTAGGCACTCCTCGTCTATATTTGGATGGACGAAGTGCCTGAGTAGTGCGGGTATCCCTTGCAACTACTCTTTCGGTGTTACTGAGTTTTCTCTATCTAGATTAAATCTAGATAGCATAGGGTTCCGTCACTCAGAACCTCTGTGTCTCCTCGTGAGTCGAATTGGGAATGCTCTCCAATGATATCCAAGTGGCTACTTAGAAACGACTCATCTACCTCCTTACGCGATGCTCCAATTTTCATCCGTGTCGGTATCAGAACGCTTTCCTAGTTGTAACTACAGTACGAAGACGATGAAGAGGTGTTGAGGAATAATTGGTATAGGTTTCGACTTAAGATTATTACTTGTGTATATCTAGCTACTAATCTTACATCTAAAGTCAATAGCTACCGAGGAATACCCGTTCTTAGTACTATGTGCATTGCTCCTAGAGTGGCTAGTGATATAACCTAAGTGGTTAACCTAGCACTTGATAAGGGACAAGAATATTTCTAAATAAAGGCATTGTTATAAAAGTGCACTTAGTTTCTAAGTGTATCTAGATGAATGCCTATAATATGCAATGCCCGTACGCACACCGAAAAATTTTGTTTTTCAATAGTTTAAGTTGAAAATTGTTTTGAACATAATTCTACTATAACCGTTTCCAGCCTCACATTAACTTTCCTTTATTAAGCATAGTTGGCCAGGCTATACTTAATTAAAGTCCAATAATGCGTACTCGAATTAGTTATACCAGTAGTATGTTCTATATTTTAAAAACGTTTAGAAAATTTTTGGCTATAGTTGTGGTTTTCCAAAGGAAAACCGGTATTCTCTATAACCTTCGGCTCTGATACCATTTCCTGTCACACCCCGCTAAAGCGGAAACACGAGGCGTGGCAGTATAAAGGGTTTCATAGCAAAAGTTAAAAGACAACACCAACCATAGTATTAAAAATCATTACAATTTTACAATGGGTTTGAACAACTTTTAAAAGAAATTACAATGTAAATTGAAATACAACACATGCGAATGCTCCTAAAAGTGAAGTGTCCCTAAGTGCCACTTACTCGATGATTCCTGAAAAAGCATGTAAAACGAGCGTCAACTATAAAAATAGTTGGTGAGTACTCACAGATAAACAAAATAATATTGGTTCCATGAATTGAAATCAAAGTTTTGATAAAAGTTTCCAATAATAAAAGTATATTGTTAAAATAAGTAAATAAGTTTGTAAAAACAAAGTTCTTTGTCATCATGAGAGATAAAGTATGTTGCCCAAATAAGATGCAACATTCATATTCTCATGGAAGATAAAGTTCGTTACTCAAACGAGTAAACAGGTTTCATTGCTAAAATGAGCAATCAATTTCGTTGCTACAAGGAGCAAACAATTTCATTGCTAAAACATGTATATAAGTTTTCAGTAATAAAAGTTCGTTGTTGTAATGAGAAACAAAGTTCATTGCTATAGTTAATAACAAGTTTATTGCTATAGCGAGAAACGAGTTTGTATGTGTATGAGCAAACAATGAGTCTCAACCAAACCTATGACTGAAGCCCTATCAAGATCTATGCTTATCGTTCCATAGATGAATATGGTATCATGCACTCCAGCAATAGGGCGAGTGAGGAGTTGTCAATTCCTAATAGCGCTATCCATAATGACCATTGGCTCAAAGAGTTAATGGTTAGAGATAAGGGAAGGGCCTTAGTACGATAAGTTCTCATGTTCCGTGTTGCATAGACATACATAGAGAGACATAGCAATAAAATCGCAATCATGTTTGATACAAATCAATTTAAATACAACATTCAAATAATAGTTTTTCGGGACATGCTTTTCCACCCCAAAACATAAAAACCGAAAATAGGGGAGTGCGTGAATACTCACAATGCATTTAGATGATGCAAATGGTGCCTTGAACTACGTTCCACGTGTACCACTACCGATTCCTACAATAATGGTATTCGCTAGTGAGTCTCTAATCGAAATCTAACACTAGTATACTTACTACTACAATAGAATTATGCCAATAATGTGTCAAAATTTAATATTGATAAGTTACAAACATTTTTCTGTGGAAATTAAGTTTCAAAGAATCAATTGTTATATAACAATTTAAGTGGAAAATTTTCATTATTGAAATGTTAATATTTAACATTTTAGAGGTGTTCCAATGATTAAATATTCAAAACTAAATCAATTTAGTTCTAAACTTTCCCAAACTTTGCATTTAAGTTTTAATTGAAGTCAAAGACCTTAAGATAAATTTTCTTGAATTTTTGATTTGTCTGACTATTTTTCACGATTTTAGTTTCTTGAATAACCATAAAATCATGAAAAATACTAAACAGTTAATAAAAATTACCAAACTTCAGATTTTGGTTCTAAATGTACTAAAAGACTTCTAGATAAATTTTCATGGATTATGAATATGTATAATCATTTTTCACATATTTAATTCTCTAAATAGATACAAATTCATGAAAAATAGAAATCAGTTATGAAAATACCCCAAACTTTTTATAATAATGGCATTACACATACTTAAGTTGGGAAAAATATAAAAATTGATTTCTAAACTATTTAACCCAATTTTATGATTTTTGAGCATTTATTCTAATAAAAATTGAAATAAATAGAAAACAGTTTCCAAAATTGCCCAAAATTTTTGTAGCACTTTTATTATACATGTAGAAGCTGTGAAAAATATAAAAGATATTTTTCAATTAGTCTTTCTATTTTTCTTTGTTTTATCCTCTTAAATAATCATTAATTGGAGAATAATTATTAAACAGTTAAAGTAAATTACCAAAATTTTTGTACACTTCATTTACAGAGTAAATAATCTGGAAAAAATACCAAATGTGGTTTTTATATACTGAAATCCGATTTTGTGTATTTAAGTGTATTTAATCTTAGAAAATAGGAGAAAAATAGTTTACAGAAGAGAAAAATCATGAAAAATTGTATGTAGCATCCTAATGTACTACAAGGTGTTCTGGTAAATGTTTATGAATTTTGGATAAGCAGAACTATTTTTCCTGTTTTTAGTCCATAATATACACAAAAATCAGGGAAAAATAGGAATACATTATGAAAAATTCTGAAAATATTTTTCTAAGTCTTCCACAGAGATTATAAGCTGCGAAAATTATTATATACCCTTTTCAAATTATCTAAAGCGGTTTTATGATTTATTGGGGCTAAACAAAAAGAAAATTCAAAACCATATTAAACAGTAACAAAAACCGATGAAAGTTAATGTGGGGTCATTATTTAGCATAGGGGTCATCCATGAATTTACCTAGGATTTATAGAACTCAGAAAGTATTTTATATGATTTATTGCCCTATTTTATTTCAATAATTATAACAATTTGAGAAAAATGAATTATTTTCTGAAAATTTTTTGAACATCTCATTTTGTTGATGGGAATCTGGGAAAAATCGGATTTGGTCAGAAAAGGAGTTTTAGATATTTATTTGGAAATAAATCCTTCATGAACATATTTGAAAGCTTTTAACAGCATACTTTGATGGTCTAGCATCTAAGCTTGAAGATCATCACATGCATGTTTGTTTGAAGACCATTCATGAGTTTGAAATGTTCAAAAATCGTTTTTGAAAGAAAACTTAGAGTGCGTGTGGTGATTTTCCACCAAAACTTGTAGAAAAGTGCATTTTCATGATCTTGACTTAGGTTTAGGTCCTTGGATTTCACCATTTACAACATGCATGTTGTTTTTGGGTGAAATCCTACCACCATCATCATCAAAACTGAAGTGAATGAACATGCACACATATTTTCTAAGAGAAAGGTGTAGAAGAAGAAGGAAATGCAAGAAAAACCTTGAAAACATGGAGGAAAATGAAAGGAAATCGTGTTCTACCTTAATGAACACCACTAGATGATGAAGATTTTGTGTTTGAGGTGTGTTCTTGGACTTGTTTTCTAGAAATTTTCGTGGTTCCTAGAGAGAGGAAGAGAGAATAGAGAGAAAATAAAGTGAGGGAGTGTGAGAGGGAAAGTGAAGTATGGAGAAATGGAGTGTGGAGGGGAATTGATTGAGTGTTTTGGGAAGAGGAGAGAGAGGAGAGAGAGAGGAATCCGACTTTTGAATGGAGAGAGCGTCTCCCTCTTTTAAATTTTATAAAATATAACTTTATTTTATAAAAATATCAAGTTTTTATAAAATATGTGCCTTACCCTAATTTTCCTTCACAAAACCTTGATTTTTGGCTTAGAAAATAAGGTTAAATACTAATGACTTAAATTTTATTTCTCCTTGGTTATATTTTACTAAATTTAGTTATTTTAAATTGATATTATATAGTCCATACCAAATTTTATGGATTTTTAGGTGTTAAAGTTTTTAAATTTGAGTTTTTAGGGTTTTTAGGGTCTTGAGATTTAATAAATATTTGGATATCAAAATAAATTGAATTATCTGAGATTTCAAATTATAATAGAGTTTCAAACTCTTTTCTTGTTAAAAATAATGTTTGTAATTTATTTTTATCGATTTATTGGCATTCTATGTAGTGGTTCCGAGATCCAAACCGAAATTGAGGAATCAAGTATACTAGTCCTACTCTTCAACTTTGACTTAAGTTTCTATGAGACTTTGACCTAACTTCTACTTCTAGGTCAAGTGAATGATGTGTGTATATGATTCATGAAATGTTGTTCGAGTCAAAGAGTGACCCAAATATGGATAGTCACTACAGCTCAGTAGATGTAGAATTCACATATCAATGTGAAATCTAAGTACACTATCCATTGATTCTAATTGTTTCCAAGTTTCTAGTAGGTTATAACTTAGCTTCTAGTTACTAAGTCTAGTATGTGTAGTGCCTATATGTGCAACTAAGTCTAGTCAAATCTAGAACCGACTCGAATTTTGACGGTTGTCACAACTGAGTAGGCCTCAGGCGGTTATTGTCTTCTGGAATATCTACAGTGCCTTTCGTTTCTGGTTTTAAAGTCTAACGGGGTTGGTTAACAGCACGCGGTACCCCTCTCCTGGGTACTTCTGAAGGTTGGACGAGAGATACGACTGACGGTTCGCATTAGGTTTTCCTTATTAGGTTCGAAAGAATTTTCATTCGATGCTCAGGATATGGTGAAAGCTCTTTTACACAGCACCAGGAATTCTCGCATGGTTGAACCAAGTCAAGCCATGACTGACGGTAGTGTCGAAATTTACAATCATCGACACGATATGGAATGAAGATCGATGGGACCATGTGCTGAACAGGGCACACAAGTTCTTACCGTCTCGGGTTTCGTCCACCGCATCACTATCGTGGATACTTGGACCGACATGGTTGACGCTGAACTTTAGGGGTCCTGATGTTTCGGAATAATGTACTTTTCATGAATGAATTTCTCGCGAGGCCTCTCTATAACCGCCTAGTATACACTAGTCATGTATAATTAAGATTAAAATGACTATTGACTGAGCGACCTCGCCCTAAATCCACAACCAAACAAGGAACAGGAAATAAGGCAGCATCACTCACTCGTGGTCTATCAATCCCAATTATACATGGCGTTAACGCATATGCTAAGCCGTCATAGCTTTACCTGATGGGTTTTTAAGTGTTACAACAGTGCTGCGACTTTCGCCTTAACGAGGGAGTAATTACAATTAGAATGGATTATTTTAAGTTTTCGATTAGCTACTTAAGGTTTGAGAAATGTACCAAAATTCTACCGGGTTCTTGATGTTCCCCTAGGCATTAGGGTTAAACTCCTCCTGCGTCTTTGTCATTTCCTTCCGTTCTGCAGTCCCTCTTAAAGTGCCCAATTTCACCACATAGGTGGCATACTGGACTGGTCCCAACATTGGTGGTTGATGTAATGAACTCAACCGTGGTTCTACAGAAGCGAGCGGTATGCCTCTTCATGTTGCACTTAACACAAAAGAGTTCCCGACAGATACCATGATGATGGTAGTTACACTTGCTGCAGCGGGGAAGGTTTCCTAGGTATGGTCTTCCAGGTGTCGAGGCAGAAGGGTTGACAGAGGCATTGACCACTTCAGCTCGTTGCCCTTTGGAAGGTCCTTGAGTCGAGGTACTTCCCTCCTCGTTCTCAAACTTTCTTTTTAGTGGATTAGGTTTGAGTTCTTGGGTGGTTGTGCACACGGGTGTTGGTTGCTGCTGTCCGTCATTATAATTGGGATTCCCGATAGGGCTCCTGCTAAAATTGGCATTTTTAGCATTCAGGTGAGCCATGACAGCTGCTACGGCTGCGGAAACTGCAGCTTGGAACATAGCTTCATCGATTTGAAGAATCGGTGTCTTACCAGCGGGTTGGTTACGTTTCTTTGGATGCATGGTTCTTCCTACACGAAAAGGAACACAAGCTGATGAGAAACGATGGTTAACCCTAAACTTATCTTCCTAAACCATTATAGGCATAAATTTTCCCGCGCCTTGATTTATGGTTATCTGAGCGTCGACCTACATCCCTATGATGCAGTCCGGGTAACAGGGTAGGAGTAAGTGTATCGGAAAGCCATAAAATGGGTGTCGTTCCTACTAAGTTATCTTTATATTGGAGAGGTTCCCTCTCCAGCTTTGAAAAGACTTGAGAGAAGTTCGGAACGAAGATCACGGAAGAAAAGGCTCATGAAAACTTATGGCTAAACACTCTCAATCGAGGTTTTGTGATGCGATCTACTTATATTAATCGCGACGGGAAAGACGATTTGCCTAGCACATAGTGTGAGTAGTGTAATCACTAACTCACTAAATTGTATTATTTTATGGATTATTAACGTGACGTTAAAGAGGTAGAAACACTTTTCGGGCTCCATACATTGGCTCCCTCTGTCCACCTCTTATCCCTGACTGGAACAAGCGTTGGTTTCCTCCGGGTATCTAGATAGGGTTCTCTACCCTCGTAGACATATTGAATTTCTGCTCCGCTTTACTTCTGATTCTGACTCTGAGTGTCATCACTTCATAATGGATGACTGGAATCTCAGAATTTCAGGCGAATTTCCCACCGATGTCCCTAAAAGGTATATGCACATGGTGATTTCAATAGCCTCGTCCCTGTTCATTTATTTCCTAATTGGAAATCTTCTCAATGAACCTCTTTTGGGTCTTTATCGACTCCTCTGCTGGTTACTGGAGTGGATAAGGCTTCCTAATGGAGTTTGTGCGAGAATGGGAATGTCTAAAGAATCTTAAGAGATTATTAAAACATTTTACTGGGTGATCCATATCGAGTCCGGCTACACTTACATAGTGTACACAAATCATATATAACTTAGATGTGATAGGCCTTCGAATATGTGATACTACCCTATATCCACATCCAAACAAGGAAAAGGAAGTAGAGCGAAACCACACATTCTTAGCCTATGAGATCCTCACTATATATAACCTTGGGAGTATACACTCTGTAATCATAGGTCTATCAATAAGGATCTCTTTTAGTTTCCACGCAAGGTTATTTATGGTTCCCAAAATACCCCTATAGTATTTTAATTACATGTTTGATTCTTAACTTCTGAACATGCTTTTGGGTTTATTGCGAGTCTTTTAGTATCCTAAAATACTCCTATAGTATTTTAACTTTATGTTTGGCTCTAGCATTCCTATTTGGTAAGTTTCAGATTCATTGCAACACCACCATCACTCCCAAGCACACGTTAGTCGCATCTCGAATAAATGTAGTTGATCAGGTTACATTTATTCCAGCTTACGATTACATAACTGCCCAGGTTTGACGGTAATGCTCAACATCCAAAGACTTTTATTCTTGTTCTTCTTGTGATACTTGTTCGGGTTTTTATATTCTGGATGTTCTTATACTTTTGTAAAATATGGTTATATTTTAAAGTATAATTCTTGGTCAGAGTATTTTATCCCATTGTATTTATAGGTTGTATATCTTTTATGATTTGATATACTGAGCTCACTATAAACAATGCTCTGATACCAATCTGTCACACCCCAAACCCGGAACGGCAGAAACGTTATGGGGTGGAGGACGTCATGTCAAGTATCACAACATATGCAGTATAGTAATCAAAGTACAACAACCATTGAATTAATAGTAATAATTTTACATAGGTTACATTTAACAACAACATCAAAGCAGATATAGAAAATAACATAAGCGGCAGCTTGGTACTAGGCTGACTTCGTAAAAGCTCCCGAAGTGTACCTGTCTACTGATGACCTGAGAATACAAGTTATTTTGAAAGCGAGTATCAGCATTTAATGTTGGTGAGTTCATAAGTATTTAATGACATTGATATAAATACATGTTTTTCTTCAAAATAATCTCACTAGATAATGGTGATTTTAATTTATAGAGTATTAGAATTCTTTCCAGAAAATCCTATATTTTCTAATAAAAGTAGTCTTCTACCAAGACCCAATTGTTTTATGTTTAAGGAGTAATTTCCCCCAAAGGTAACTATTATTATCAAAATATCGTTTATACTTCAAGGAATATGTGAGAAGATCACAAGCAAAAGTAATAGGGAAAATACTATTTTACCTCAGTAGTAACGCTGCTGACTAAAAGTGAATAAAACCTAGACTCCAGGTGGTATCGAATGAACCATATGCCTCGGAGAGTCTAAAGGAATGAAGTATAGACTCAAGGCGGTATTAAGTGAACAATACGCCTCAGAGAGTCTAAGTGAATGAAATACAGACTCCAGGCGGTATTAAGTGAACAATACGCCTCGGAGAGTCTAAGGGAAAGAAGTATAGACTCCAGGCGGTATTAAGTGAACAATACGCCTCAGAGAGTCTAAGTGAATGAAATACAGACTCCAGGTGGTATTAAGTGAACAATACACCTCGGAGAGTCTAAGGGAATGAAGTATAGACTCCAGGCGGTATTAAGTGAACAATACGCCTCGGAGAGTCTAAGTTAACCTTTAATCTTAAGTAGGTCCGTTTAAAGGTTTAATATGAGGCCTAGTGTATAACTAGGAAAATATATTATGATGGTTTCATATGTAGAAAATACCGTGATAATACTTATTAACTTAAAGCCATGAATTATAAGGTAATTCTAAAGATACTCGTAACCATACTGATTGACGGATGTAAACATGACGACCTGCTGGCGTCGGAATGAATGTGACATTTGTCACCCCTTGGCTTGGTCGGTTGTGACTGTAGCTAGCAGTCAGGATGTGGGATGGTCTGTCCCGTATAGATCTATACACACAATGCTCGCTCTCCCTCTAGGAGACTCTAGTTACCACTCGACAACGGTGAAATCCGCATCATGAGGATGTATCTCGTGTTTTGTTTTCTATATACCTTTCTTTTTACTATAAGTACAAGTGTTTAGAATATAGATATAACTAAATTCTCCTTCATGAAAGTTATAGTTGGTTTCCAAACTATACCTATTATAGTTTACTCGAGAGGTTATCTAGATGCCTTTGCTACCCAAAGGTGTTGAACTGGAATAAGAGTCTTAACATCTAACCAGATATACATAATATATAACTAGGACTTCAACGACACTCGGACAAATAACCGGATGCTCTAAGTCCACAACCAAACAAGGAACAGGAAATAAAGCGGGTTATCAGTCCTAAGTCCTTCAAACCCTACTTATATAACTATATCTATATAGACATGAATCTATCAAGAATATAAGTTTAAAAGACTTTGATAAAAGCTTGGTAATTTAAAAGGACTTTAGTACTTTAAAAGAGATTTGAAACAAAATATGAAAACCTTTAGCTGGATAAAACAGTTTAACATGCAGAAATCTTTTTGCTATACAGTTATTAATCACATGAGGTTGATATAATAACTTTATAGTTCAACTTGTATTCCCCCCCCCCCCCCCCAATAAAAGCATTTAAAATCATTTAAAAAGGTTGATTAAGGGGTATGAACTCACCTGAAGTGGGTGATTCGGATGAACGGGTGGTATAGGATGCTAAGTGTCAAGTAAGGACTTGAACACACACGCGGATCCTATTAAGCATGCAATGATACATTTATGTATCTAATTAGTCATTTAATAACTAATTAAGCAATTAAAGACACTCAATTACATGAAAACACTTTGTTTCAAGTGCTAGGAGTGCTAAGGGTTGCATCTTAAGAGAGTATGGCCTCACATTGGAGTTTACTCCCCATATGGTAGCACCATATGGGTTTACGGTTCTGGGAACAATTCCCCCATGATTTTACGGTCGTAAACTCATGGTAATGGTGCCATTGGGTGTTTTAAGGTCCTACACCACACAAGGAAGTAAGCTAGACTCGAATCCAAGCCTTAGGAAGTGACTAGGGCTCGAAATGGCCCTTCTTTGGAGTTTACGGTCCTTGGACCACTCGTTGGGAGTTTACGGCCGTAAACACATGTGTTTACGGTCGTAAACCCATGAGTTTATGGCCGTAAACTCATGGTTACCCAACCATTTCGTGTTTTGGTGTTTCTAGCTCATGCATGCAAGGTTCTAGTCCTTTATACAAGCCATAGAAGGTGTTAGGGGCACCTAAACCCCGCTTGACGGTGTTTACGATCTGAATAGATCTCCTTGAACCGTAAACACATATGTTCTTGGGGATTTTGATGTTCTTCAAGGGTCTAACATGTATTCTAAGCAAACAACTAGTTAGGAGGAGTGTACTTACTTATAGGAAGCTTGTAGGAGTGTTTAAGGGCCAAAAACACTAGTGTGTGTTCTTGGTGTTTTGAAGAACACTTGAAGATCTAAGAAAAGAGGAGATTTCCATGGATGAAATCGAGTATAAACACTAGATAAAGTGTTATTTGAACGAAACAAGGAAGGAAACACTTACATTTTTGGCGGATTTGAAGAAATGTGATATGATACTTGAGAGAGAATCTTGGGTGTTCTTGAGTAGGAAGTGAAAAGTGAGCTAAAAATGACTAAGTGTCATATTTATACTCTTTAGAGTTTACGGCCGTAAACTCCATGTTTGGGGCCGTAAACTCCAAACTCTTGGAGTTTTGAGACTTACGGGATGCACGACAACCTCTAAAGTATACTTCTTTTTATTTGCTCGCTTGACGAGTATAAAAATAAAACACCCAACGGACTGAAAACCGGCCAAAAACGTACTAAAATGAATTTGGATTTAATTTGATGTGTTTGACTGCGGAGTTTATACAAATGAAAATTTCGGGTTGTCACATATACTCGATGTCATTTATCACCTAATCAATGTGCCGGTTAACCACACATGCTCCATTGATCCATGACAAACATCAAGCTACCCTTTGCCACCCTTGTTAGTCCAAGTTATTATGCCGGTTAACCACACACGCTCCACTAATGACTTGACAAGATGAAAAGTGCAATTTCATGAAATAGCATCATTTTCACATTTTTCCTAAAGTAACTAAGATTAGGAATTTTATAAAAACATCTAGTTACTTTATAATTATCATTATACTTTTTAATGATAAATAATGTTCTATCCTACCCGTTCGGCTAACGACCCTCCACCAGTCAAGGAAGCGATGGGTGAGAGTGGACACCCATTCAATCGCCATTTTATAGGAAATTTCCTTATACCCCCCTTATAGACCGGCTTCGTGAATGAGGCCTACTAACGGTAAGACTGACTTGTCTTATACATATATATATATATATATATATATATATATATATATATATATATATATATATATATATATATATAGGTATTAACTTTTAATATTATAATAGTATAAGGGTTGAATTTTAAACTTTTTAAAATTCTAAGGTTTGGAATTAAATGTTTCATAAGTGAGACTTTACAAATTCCAAAACTTGAGAACTTTTGGTTTCCATAACTTATGAATTTAATGTTCATGAATGAGACTTTTCATATTTCATAACTTGAGGGAAAGTTATGAAACTCTCTTCAAGAACCATTTAGATCAAATATAACTAATTCAATTATCATATAATTTATTATTTACCAAGTTGATCTAATCTAACTCACATAGCAAAGCAATTCAAATCAAATAACACAAATAATCAACTTATTATCTTAAAATTTGATAAGTGTCCTTTAATTGGATGAGGATAATCACTACCATATAAAAAATGAATTTTACGATGCAAAACAGTTCGTGGCAATGATCCTAATCCAATTCTGGCCAAAAGGCTCGAAAATCTGCAAGCAGAAGATTCTACTCGTCGAGTGCATGAACTAGACTCGTCGAGTTGCCAGTCTGTGAGTGAACTCGTTGAGTCAGATCATTGAACTTGTCGTGTCCATCAGTCAGAGGCCAGAAATGAGACTTTTTCAGCTTTGAAAAACAACCATGCATCAATATAACAGAAAACTACCCTAGGTTCTGATACCACTGATGGGTTTTGAGCACTATAACATCCCTATGGTGCACATACAACCCTAATGCTTTGGATCTAAGTTTTATCTAGTTATACATGCGAATTTCATTTTTCCAAATCATAAAGCCTATCTAGCATACAACTTGATATATGAATCATAAAAACCTAGTTATAAGATTACCTCTTATTGTAGCTTGTTCAATTTGGCCTTTCAAGAGCTTAGCACCTCAAGTGTGATGCATCTAATAAGTCACAAACACCACCAACAATTGGAGGACTTGAGAGAGAGGTTAGGAACACCCTAAAATCAGCTATACTCTTATTATATCACTTGTGTGTGCTGATTTTAGGCCAAGGGGTTACATATACATAGTGTAGAATTCCAAGAGTCATGTGTAACTCTAATTCTTACACTTAGGCTTATGATCCAATAACCCATATGGACTAACTCTTCATGGACTGTCACATAAACTTAAGTCCATCATGGCTTAATAGCTCAAACCATATGTATCACTAATTTACATAATTAATCCGCGTTAATTTAATTAGTCTCTTTTGATCAATAAATTAATTCCAAATTAATTCTTGATCAATACTAAGTAAATAATATGATTTCTCCATTAATATAATATACTTATAATATATTAATAAATCACAAATAACCTCTTTCTCAAATATCCATCCTATCAGATTGTTCTGGTGAAGGCAATCCAAAAGGACCATGTCACTATCTGGTTAGGTACATACTTATTATAGTTATGGTCTTAGACACCTAATGCAACACTAAACCTCCCCGATCATCCATCCTTAGTACGCTAAGCGTACTCCTGGAGTACGCCCAACGTACTAAGGGACCATTATGCAGTAATTTTTATTTCAAGGGTATAAAGGGGTGATTACCTGATTTGGAGTTTTACACAACTCTCCCACACTTGAACTAGACTTCATCCTCGAAGTCCGCAGATGCAAACAGATCCTGGTAAATGCTCCCGTATCTCATCCTCCGACTCCTATGTCCAATCCGAGCCTTTTCGATGCTGCCATTGCACCTTCACTAGCTTCACCTCCTTGTTACGAAGATCCTTATTCCTCCTATCCAAAATTGCAATGGGCTTCTCAACATAGTTGAGACTCTCATCTACCTGAATATCGTCTAGAGAAATAACTGCAGCCTCGTCTGAAACACACTTCCGAAGCTGATACACATGGAAGGTGTTATGAATCTTACTCAGTTCATCCGGAAGATCCAATTGATATGCAACCTTGCCAGCTGGGGTAGAAATCCTGAACGGACCAATAAATCAAGGCCCCAGGTTGCCCCTCTTATGAAATGGAATGACACCCTTCCAAGGTGACACCTTCAACAAAACAAAATCTCCCACCTGGAACTCAAGATCCGAACGACGCCGGTCAGCATAGCTTTTCTAACGGCTCTGCGCAACTCGCAGCCTGTGGCGCACCTGATGAATCAACTCAGTAGTCTTAAGCACCACCTCAGTGCTTCCCATGACTCGATGCCCAACCTCACCCTATAAACTGGGGTTCTACACCTCTGACCATACAACATCTCAAACGGGGGTCGGTCAATACTAGCATGATAACTGTTGTTGTATGAAAACTCTACTAGTGGAAGGTAAGTATCCCAACTCCTTCCGAAATCCAATATTCAAGCCTGAAGCATATCCTCGAGCGTCTGAATCGTCCGCTCGCTCTGACCATCGGTATGGGTTTGGTAAGCGGTGCTGAAATGCAAATGAGTACCGAAATCCTCATTGAACTTCCTCCAAAACCTGCAGGTGAATCGAACATCGCGGTCTGAGACCACATATACTGGCACCCCGTGCCTGACCACAACCTCCCGCACATAAATATCTGCTAATTTCTCGACGTAGATACTCTCAGAAATTGGAATAAAAAGCGCACTCTTGGTCCTATCCACTATAACCCAAATGGAATCCACACCCCGAGCCATCCTAGGCAACTTTGTGATACAATCCATAGTAATCTCTTCCCATTTCCACATGGAGATAGGCAAGGACTGAAACTTGCCGTGGGGTCTCTGATGTTCGGCTTTAACCTTCATGCAGGTCAAACACGGATCAACAAACCATGCAACTTTCCGCTTCATGCAGGTCCACCAATAACTCAACCTCAAGTCTTGATACATCTTCGTGGCCCCCGGATGGATAGAAAACTTGGATTTGTGTGCCTCTTCCAATATCTTCTGTCTAACACCCCCGAATGACGGTACCCTAACTCTTCCACACTGAGTCAATAAACCCTGACTAACTCGAACAAAAAGTGGAATCTGCCCCTGAATCCGCTCAACCTTCCAATTCTCCCTCTTCAGTCCCTCCACCTGAGTTTCCCTGTTCATATCCAATAGAGGTGAAATCACTGTCATCCTAAGGAAAATATCTCGAATCGGAGCACTTGCCACCTTACAGCTCAAGGCATCAGCCACCGCATTGGCCTTCCTGGGATGGTACAAAATCTCACAATCATAATCTTTTACTACATCAAGCCATATCCTCTATCGCATATTTAGATTTTGTTGATCCATCAAATACTTCAAACTCTTGTAATCAGTGAAAATGGTGCATCAAACCGCATATAAATAGTGCCTCCAAATCTTGAGGGCAAACACCACTGCCCCAAATTCCAAGTCATGAGTGGGGTAATTCGCCTCATGAGGCTTCAACTGCCTTGAAGCATAAGCAATCACATGCCCCCTCTGCATCAGAACCACTCCTAATCCCAAAATAAAATCATCACAATACACTACAAGTCATCCGATCCCTCGAGTAGCACTAAAATCGATGCCTCACATAATTTCTGCCTCAAGGTATCGAATGTCGTTCGCTGATCTGGACCCCACCGAAAGGTCACACTTTTCTTGGTCAAACGGGTCAGGGGCACGGCGATCTTGGAGAAATCCTAAATAAATCTCTGATAGTACCCTGTAAGACCCAAGAAACTTCGGATCCCGGATGCTTCTTTGGAACCCAACCCATCACATCCTCGATTTTGGCCGGATCAACCAAAATACCCTCCTTTGATGATGTGCCCCAAAAACTGTACCTCCTACAACCAAAAATCACATTTAGAGAATTTGGAATACAACCTCTCCGTCCTCAAGATCTCTAACACCTCCCTCAAATGCTGCTCGTACTGCTCCTTGGTCTTAGAATAGACCAAACTATCATCAATGAAGACAATCACAGACCGGTCCAACATTGGTCTACAAACCCGGTTTATGAGATCCATGAACGCTGCTGGAGCATTGGTGAGCTCGAATGGCATCACCACGAACTCATAATGACCATAACGAGTCTTGAAAGTCGTCTTCAGTATATCCTCATCCCTAATCCTCATCTAATGATACCCCGACCGAAGATCAATCTTGGAAAACCAAGATGCACCCTGAAGCTGATCGAACAAATCATCAATCCTCGAAAGCGGATAACAGTTCTTCACCGTTAGCTTGTTCAGGTCCCAATAATCAGTACGCATCCTGTGTGACCTATCCTTCTTTTTCACAAACATGTAACGACCCAAAAATCAGGGGTAAAAATTTCATTTTTATTATAGCTAAAGCATTAATACCATTTATTTCAAACATTTCAAATCATCATTAAGTAAAATATTTATCAGAGTTTATCCAAGAACAATGATAGTTTCATTTTATTTACTTCTTTTTATAGTTTATTTTAGCACATTTCATTCGCATTTTAGTTAATTTTCATGCATATTTTCCCTTTTTGTTATTTTATGATCATTCGGGTACTTTCTAGTTTCCTGAGCATTATTACATATTTTGTTGGAGACTAGCGGAGCGGGATTTTTGGGAGGCGATTGGACTTGAAGGGCAATGAGGATTTCGAGCTTGATGGCTATGGAGGTGATTCATGGAGTGGGTTTGTCAATTGCTTGAAGGCTTGGAAGAATTCAACTTTAAATTTGCAAGGTGCGGGAGAATTTTCGAGTGTGCGGAGATCGATGATCGGGTGTTTGTGGAAGCTATGAGTGATTTGGAGAAGGCCAATTGGACTCAAATTGAAGAAATCTTGAAGAAAAATGGGCTAGGAACTGATCGGGCTCGAACTGGGCCATTGGACTAGCTGTGGGGGCCCAAGGCATGAAGAAGCCCAAAAAAATCTATCACTCACGTGACCCGCGTAAGGTTTCCACGCGGCCCGCGTGGGTTTCTGAAGGGGCAATTTCGGGCTTTTGTTTTGAGCTCTATATTGGGAAGGTTGGTGTGCCTCTTTTATCTTATCTTTGACATCCCATTTTGACACATTCTCTCTGGAGTTTTGGAGCACTTTGAATACCAAAAACCTTGAAGAACTTCATCTTTTCATCTCTTGATTCTTGTCAAATGTTTGGTACAATGTTATCTAACTTTGTTTTCTTGAGTTTAGCCATGCTTGGCTAAACAAATCTTGGTTGACTTTTGTTGAATCCTTTGAACTTTTGTTGAATATTGAAGAATCCATGAATTTGTGTTTGAATCTTTATGAAAATGTTTTGTTTTTTAACATCTTATCATTGCTTGTATGTTTTTATACATGAGTTTAAATGTGTTTGTGGTGATTAGTTGGCTAATTTCTTGATTAAGTAAAGGATCTTCAAATTAGCAAGCAACAAGTGATTCTTGTGTTAGTTTTACTTCACACAATCATAAAAACATTTTCTCCAACATGGTAGTGGAAGCTTTTGACTCCTCTTGGATTTGGTGACTTTTTGGTTCTTAATGCTAGTTGACTTTCACTAATTACATGCTTATTGGAATTAGTGACTTTGACTAAGGAAATTGTTATAAGCTTCTCTAACCATTTGAACAACTAAGAAAAGTCTTGGTAATCTCAAGCTCCTTGGATTACTATAGCCAAATTAACGGTTTAAAACAAGTATTGTACCATTGGATTCTAATGATATGTTCATCAAAAGTCAAAGTGAGGAAACCTTAAGTCAACCATCTCTCTCTTATTGATTTCGCATCAAATTCTTAATTTTGCCAAATTGCTCATTTAAGTTCTAGTTTAATTCTAGTTTAAGTTTAAGTATTTCAAAAATATTAAAACCCCCCATTTTTATTTTATTGTCATTTTACAAGTACTTTTGCAAAGGGATTTTCCATAGAGTTATAAATTCAACCAATCTCCGTCGATCGACCCCTTTACCACTATACACTATTTTAGTGTAAAAGATTTAAGGTTATTTATTTTGGTTGGCCTCGACAACCACCAAATTTTGGCGCCGTTGCCGGGGATTTGTTTTGATTTAATCAATTTGCTTCTCTATGCCTAGATCTCATATGGACTATAATAATTTAACTGGGTATTGTTTGATGTTGACAGTTCGGGAACCTGTCAACCAACACTGAAGTTTTATCTGTGGGAGTTCAGCAGCGCCAGGTGAGTCTCCTCACCATACCAATGGGTCTAAGGCACCAATGCCGGCCCATTTTATGATATGTGATACACTAGCTGAAGTTGTATTATGTGGCATGTTAGCTGGTTATGTGATAGGGAGTATGCTAGTGATTATGTGGTATGCTAATTGATTTTGTGGTACGTGATATACTAGTGGTCTTTGTGATACTTGCATGGAAGACCTCGAGGGTTCCCGTGGCACTTATGTGTAAGACCTTGGAGGGTTTCCAGGGCATCCTAGGTAAAGACCTCGGGGGGTTCCGGAGGCACTAGGGTGGAAGACCTTGGAGGGTTTCCATGGCATCCTTAGTTAACACCATGTGGGGGTTCCCATGGCATTGGGCTAAGACCATGTGGGGGTTCCCATGGCATTGGGCTAAGACCATGTGGGGGTTCCCATGGCACCCGGTGTAAGACCCTGGAGGGTTTCCAGGGCATCCTTATGTGTTTGCATGATTAGCTTATATGTTGGTATGTATGGTTTGATTGGTAGTTAGTGAAGACCATGTGGGGTTCCCATGGTAGTGGGCAAAGACCCTGGAGGGTTTCTAGGGCACCCGGTGTAAGACCATGGAGGGTTTCTCAAACCAAGGCTCTGTAAAGTTTTCAAAGGGAAATGTTTTTTTATGTAGAGAATTTCTAAGACAAGAAAGGGTGTGGTGCATGTAATCATCCGATCTCAAGTAAGTTTCCCAGAATACCCACATATGTTGTCTGTTATGATTTGATTATGAATCTGTGAATCGCATGCTAGTTAGGGCTAGGGGAGATGCATGTGTATGTTGTATGAGCTAGTAGACTTGCATGCTAGTGCTGAGTAGTCAACAATAGGTTGTCCTGATATGTGATGCTTGTAGCTGCTAGAATATTGGATACCATGCTGGACTGAGAATGATAATTGGTA
The DNA here is from genome assembly GCF_052849685.1 of Lactuca virosa. Taxonomy (NCBI): domain Eukaryota; kingdom Viridiplantae; phylum Streptophyta; class Magnoliopsida; order Asterales; family Asteraceae; genus Lactuca; species Lactuca virosa. Next base: position 4,579,903 of record NC_136430.1, on the reverse strand, counting down.
TTTCTAACTGCTATGTGTATGCTTTAAAAATTGTATACGGTCAGGATCTTACAGCCTTAGAATAATTGATTTGGCCTTATTTCTTGTTCCTTGTTTGGTTCTGGTAATAGGGTAGAGTCTATTATTCGACAGTCTATTAGATCCTGTTATGTGTATAATTTGCATGCATAAGGCAACTGACAGTGAGGATGGATGGAAGTGGACAGCGCGAGTCGCGACATGTGGGCAGAATGTTCTATAATAGTTCTTTGGATCGGAGTGCTTCTGCACGACTGCTGCTTGCTTTGTACTTTGTGGAACTCTTGAGTGATGGGAGTCAGCTACTAAGTGGATATGACGATATCCAGGAGGTGGATGGCTGGCATCATGGGGAGTCCTCAGCAACTGATGGCAGGGCGAGGTTGGGAACCTAGGAAAGCATAGGATATGCTCTAGTGAGTTAGTTGGGGGGGGTTCAGTGAGGTTCGGAGCCTAGGGGGAGCCTAGTAGGTGCTTTGGTGGATATTGTGTTGCTGTTTGGCGGATATTTGGTGCATCAGTGGGATTGGTGACTTAGATGATTCGGGAGGATTGCTGAGGAAAGTATGGATAGGTGTGGAAGGTAGTATGGGCCCGTATATGTATAACTTAAATGCTAGTCTTACCGTTAGTAGGCCTCATTCACGAAGCTGATCTCAAAGGGGGTATAAGGTTATGGCCTATAAAATGGTCGTTTAATGGGTGTCCACTCTCACCCACCGCTTCCTTGATTGGTGGAGGGTCGTTAGCCGAACGGGTAGGATAGGGCAACCTTTTCCTCATTAATAAGTATAATGAATTATAAAAGTAACTAAATGTTTTTCAAAAAATTCCCAATCTTAGTTACTTTAGGCAAAAGTGAAATGATGCAATTCCATGAAATTACACTTTGTACCCTTGATAAGACGTTAGTGGAGCGTGTGTGGTTAACCGGCACACTAATTGGGTTCTAAGCAAAGGTGAAAAAGGGTGACTCATTGTTTGTCATAGTTCGATGGAGCGTGTGTGGTTAACCGGCACATCGAGTAGGTGACTGTAACCTTGAGGGCATCATGTACATTTGCATGGTTATTCACACCCGCTTTGTGATCCTCGGCATCCCAGTCACAAACTAGAGGGGAATATCGAGATTTAAACATGCCATTGAAAGGTTCAATGAATCTCAAAAGATCTAGGAGTTTTCAATACATTTAAAACTTAATCTCTTTTTCATTTTTCATGGTGGAGAATTAGTGAATCGTCATTCACTTACCTTCAAATTATTTACTTGTTAGATTACGGCATCCCTTTTCTAATTTGTAAATAATGTTGTTGGATCCTTGCCCTAATTTCTCATTTGGGTGTTTAATTGGGGATTCATTTCTAATCAAACTTTGTTCTTTGTTCTTTTCAGATGTCGAACGTCAACAACAACGCTTCTGGTTCAACTTCCTCTGGCTCGTTCTCACTCATGAACTTGTGTGGGAGAGTGATCTTTGACGGGTACAATATCAATGATTGGATTCGCAACATTCGAATGGTCACTCGTTACGAGGACAAAGAGTATGTCCTCGATGAGAAGCTAAAGGAGAGTGACATCAACACTGCCTCTGCTGAAGAGATCGCGGCATTTGAGGCCCATGAGCGTGATGCCACAAAAGTCCATTGCATCATGCTAGCGACTATGAGTGCAGAACTCTAGAAGTCCTATGAGGACATGTACCCCTATGAAATGCATCAGGATCTGTTGGACCGGTACCACCAAAGTGCTAGGCAAGAAAGGTATGAGATTATTACTTCGATGATCACTACCAAAATGGGTAATGGAGAGTCCCTTATTGCTCATCTGCAAAAGATGCATAGATATGTCGATCGCCTGCTAAAGTTGAATGTGAACTTTGATGAAGAGTTGGCAATTGATATCATCCTTTATTCCTTGCCTCCCTGCTATAGCCAGTTCCGCATGACCTACCACATGAACAAGGAGGAGGTCTCTTTGAGCAAGCTTCAGGGCTTGTTGAGGACTGCTGGGAGCAACCTCAAAGATAAATCTGTTGCACCATCTCCAACTTCTACTGTTGCCCTAGTCTTGGCAATTGGGCAAGGGAAGGGTAAGAAGAGGAAGTCTCCCTCAAACAGCCACAATAAGGGAATGTCCCAAAATGGCTCCTCTTCTAGTGGAACCAAGGTTGTTTTTGCTAAACCCAACTCGAACCCCAAGGAGGCAGAGTGCCACCACTGCCATGAAATAGGGCATTGGAAACGAAGCTGCCTGAAATATCTGCAAGATATCGAGGATGGAAAGATCAAGCCGTCCTACGCAGGTATTTACACTATTAAATCTAATGATTCATCACATTGTATTTCTTGGGTTCTTGATACATGATGTGGTTTTCACATTTGTTCTGATTTGCAGGTGTTGAATCATAAAAAGTGACCCTCTTGAACTTCAGCTACCGCAGCCGACAAGCACCCGCAGTCAAGCTCCTTCATCAGCAACTGCATCCGGAGTCTCTACCTACCGCAGTCACTTTACTAGATTACTTTACTTGTCTTCTATTGTAATACTCTCTATTGTCCAGTATGCCTTGCATGGCTACTCTTAGAGATGTAATCTAGTGTACTTCGTGAGTCTCTATAAATAGAGCTCATTCTCTTGTATTCAAGACACACATCTATCTATTCTGAATATATATATCTCTGAAGTTATATTTTCTATCTCTCTATCTTACTACGCATCCCTTCTTACTCTCAAAACTTACTAGAATACAACTGATTATAACCTCTCTTCGGAGCAAGTCTTTTGTGACTTAATCACTAAGTTGGATCTTCCTTATTAACTTGGTTTGAATGCATTCCTTGTTATGAATCAACTTATGTGTATATTTGATATAACAATTGTTGTCATTTCTATTTCTTTACTTTTCCGCAACTAACTCCCTAACTATCTAACTCTAGCTTATTAATATTATTGTTGAGCTTTTAGATCCTTCGAGATTAACTATTCCGCAATCTACTTGTTCTAACGTTTGTTCAAGTGTGTCTCTAAGTTTTCTCTCAACAATTGGTATCAGAGCCATAGTGGTTGCTTTTTGAAATCGGAACTCTGATTTTCAAAGGGCCTTCTATACCACTGAAGCTCATTTCTTAAAAAAAACATCAAAAATATGGCACAATCGTTATCTCTGGATGTTTCCAACAGTGTTGGTGGTTCTAATCGAGCCCCAATACTGGTAGCAAATGAATATCATCACTGGTCACAAAGAACGGAAAGATACTTAAGGAGACTTGGTAGAGATGTATGGCGATCCGTAGAAGATGGACCACATGTCCCAGTCCTTACACCAGTCCAAACTGACGGCACTACAACCAGACTAGGAGGAGGTCAACCAGTCATGAACCGTCCCACCAAGGATGATCTCAATAAAATGGAAAATGATGTTGTTGCTTTTTATGAAATTTCCTGTGGAGTTACTCCTGACAACTTCGATATTATCATAAATTGCAAATCAGCAAAAGAGATCTGGGAAGTTCTCAAGAATTTGTACGAAGGCTCAGAACAAGCACAAGACAAGAAGCTTACTGCTGCACTCAATGAGTTCATACTGTCGAGAGCTTGGAAGACTCCTTCAAAAGGTTCAACCTGATAGTCACCAAGTTATCCAATGCGGGCACCATCCGCGGTAACCATGAAACAAATCTTCAGTTTCTTAATGGTTTGGGAAGACATTGGACTACGGCTAAGATGATAGTCCAAGGTGATAGAAAGATTCATTCTTTGTCACTCTACAAGCTCTATGGAGAACTGCAAGCACATGAATCAACCGTACTTAAAGACTATGCTGACTTCGGAGGACCACTTGCTCTCTTAGCACAAGCTCCACATAATCAATCTTACTCTCCCTCGTATGACACTCCACCGCAGTCATACGAAGCTGACTCAGAGTATGACGATGAAGAAGAATTTCAGAAGGCTATTGCTCTGGTTAGCCAACAGTTCAACCGTCTACCACCTCCTTCCTTCCGCAAGAATCAACAGTTCAACATGATGGGGTTTTGAGCATTCTAACACTTCCTAAGTGTACATGCAACCCTAATAACCTTGAATCTATGTTTTCTCTATATACATGCAAATTTCTTTTTCAAGGTTATTTCCTAACTAGCATGGCATGGGGATTACATAGAACATAAAACTAGTAGAAATACATACCTTGTTGTTGCTTGGATTCCTTCAAGACTTTGTGAGCCTAGCACCCCAAATGTTGTGCCTCAAATGCTTCACACAACACCACAAGACTTGGAATAACTTGAGAGAATACTTCTAGCACTCAAAATCGGTTATGCCCTCTCTAGTAACACTAGGTCACGATTTTGCTAGCCATAGGGTTCCTTTTATAGTGTTGTCACAATTAGGGTTTACACATGAATGCCCTTAATTGTCATGACTCTTAACCCATGGGTTTGTAACTCCCATGGACTATCCATGGAGCTCCATATGGTTATAACCAAACCCATAAACCATGGATCATTAATCCACCATAAAAGAATTGATGATTGTCATAATCAACCCTATATATTTAATTAGTCTCACTTTAATCACCAAATTAATACTAGATTAATACTTGATCAATACTAATTAAATAATACTATTATTAATATATTAGAACTTATAATATATTAACAATCATAAGTGCCTTATTCTCTCATCTAGTCTATCCAAGTATTGCAATGCCATGCAACCCAAATGGACCATGCCGGGTCGGGTCAAGTACATACCAAATAAAGTTATGGACTTAGACACTATATCCAATAGTCTCCCACTTGGATAAGTCTAATAACTATATTTGCAAATATGACTTCAAAATCCGACTAGCAATCGTAGCTCTTTCAAAGTCTCTCGGAACTGAGATGATGATGATACGCCATTTAAGATAAGTGATCATATAATCCTCTGTTCTCATGATATCAGCCGGACAAACACATGGAACATGGTCTTACTTATTGTCCAGCATTTGTTTCTCGATCTCTGATTTGTTTCGACATAGAACTAAATTGAACACATCAATTAGGTTCTGACCGGGCCCGGTACATAGGTCAAAACCAAATCATCGAGGGGCCCAGATATCGCTTCTATTTCTAGAAGGAACAGATAAACTTCGACTGATATGCTTGTACTGACTACTTGTTGAATTATTCACAAAGGCACGTTTTATAACATCGAGTTACCAATGCGTTTTCGTGCAATCAATGAATAACCAACTCATAGTCAACAACTCATATCTCTAGGTTTGAAGATTTATATGATATTACCGTGTCACGATCACTCGAGATAAATTCCATGAAGTGATGCAAGTGAGCGTGGGTTGGATCCAATACTCAGCTCTTATGAGTACTCATGAATGTTGTAGCAACCATTGCATTGTCCAAAGCACTTTTAGACAAATCATACAAGCCAAATTCATGACAGTCTTAAATCAATACTTACTTCCAAAGTTTGACTGACTGTGGATGGTTTGAATAATAACATAATTATTCTGGAAGTAAAAACATGCAAAATTGAAACATAGTAAACAATCAACACAAGATAGTAACACCTTACTCATAAATAAATAACAACTTTTATTTATCATCAAATGTCAATTACATTTTACAAGTTTCAGGAATCTAATTATTGAAACTAATATCATCCTTCAGCCCAATGCGCCTCGCATGCTGTAAATGCTTAACCCTGCTTAGTCCCTTCGTGAGGGGATCTACTCGGTTCTCATCTGATGATACCCTCTTAGCCACAAGGAGTCCTTCTTCTATTAGATGTCTGATGAAATGGTATTTTCTGTCAATGTGCCTAGATCTCCCGTGATCTCTCGGTTCCTTAGCCAAAGCAACCGCACTTTCGCTGTCACAGAAAATTTCCATTGGCTCCTTCATAGCTGGTACAACTCCAAGGTCTCCGATGAAGTTCTTTAGCCATATCGCCTCCTTAGCTGCTTCACTTGCTGCTATATACTCTGATTCACAAGTAGAATCAGCTACTGTCTCCTGCTTGGAACTTTTCCAAGTAATTGCCCCTCCATTTAGGATAAAGACCCAGCCTGACTGAGAGCGGAAATTATCCCTATCAGTCTGGAAGCTAGCATCGCTATATCCTTCCACTCTCAAGTCATCACTGCCTCCGAGGGTAAGGACCCAATCCTTAGTCCTCCGCAGATACTTGAGAATGTTCTTTACCGCTGTCCAGTGTGCCTTGCCAGGGTTCCCTTGATATCTACTGACCATGCTCAAAGCAAAGGCCACATCAGGGCGAGTACAAGTCATAGCATACATGATCGAGCCCACAGCGGAAGCATATGGTATATGACTCATTTCAGCTATCTCAGCCTCTGTACTCGGACTCTGAGTTTTACTCAGCTTGGCATTACTCTGGATTGGTAATTCTCCTTTCTTGGAATCTTGCATACTGAACCTCTTCAGCACCTTATCCAAGTAAGTACTTTGACTAAGTCCAATTAGTCTCTTACTCCTATCTCTCAATATCCTTATCCCTAGGATATAGGCAGCTTCCCCAAGGTCCTTCATAGCGAAACACTTCCCAAGCCAGGACTTAACCTCCTGCAAGGTTGGGACGTCGTTTCCTATGAGAAGTATGTCATCCACATACAACACCAAGAAGCTAACTATGCTCCCACTAGCCCTGACATACACACAAGACTCATCCTCACTCCTAGAAAAGCCAAACTCTTTGACTTTCTCATCAAAGCAAAGATTCCATCTGCGAGATGCTTGTTTCAATCCATAAATGGATTTATCAAGCTTACACACTCTATTAGGGTATCTTGTATCGACAAAACCCTCTGGTTGAGCCATGTAAACATCCTCAACCAACTTTCCATTAAGAAAAGCGGTTTTGACATCCATTTGCCATATTTCATAATCATGAAATGTAGCTATGGCTAACAATACTCTAATAGACTTAATCTTAGCTACTGGTGAGAAGGTCTCATCATAGTCAACTCTCGGAGTTTGAGTAAAGCCCTTCGCAACCAGTCGCGCTTTGTAAGTATGTACCTTCCCATCCATGTCGGTCTTCTTCTTGAAGATCCATTTGCACCCAACTGTCTTTCGACCTGGTACATTGTCAACCAAGTTCCAAACTAGATTGTCATACATGGACTGAATCTCGCTGTCCATAGCCTCCTTCCATTTAGCAGACTCAGGGCCTGCCATGGCTTCCCTGTAATTATTAGGTTCATCCAAATCTATTAGTGTACTATCACTAATAAATGTATCACCTTCAGTGGTGATGTGATAACCATAAAAATCAGGTGTGTTCCTCACCCTAGTGGAACGTCTTGGAGGTACAGACTCATCTATCGGATCAACAGGAGTTTCCTCCTCAGGTTGGTCGATAGCATTTGAGGTTCCTTCACCACTTGACTCTTGAAGCTCTCCAAGGTCAATTTGCCTCCCACTGTCCCCTTGGCTTATGAATTCTCTCTCACGAAAGACTCCTCTTCTTGCTACAAAGACCACATTATCACTGGGTCTGTAGAAGAGGTAACCAAAGGATCTATGTGGGTAGCCGATGAAAATACACCTCTCACTTCGAGGTTCAAGCTTATCATGAGTCTCACGCCTCACGAAAGCTTCACAACCCCAAATCTTGATGTGGTCCAAATTGGGAACTTTCCCAGTCCACATCTCGTGAGGTGTTTTGGCAACCTTTTTAGTAGGGACTAGATTAAGGATATGGGCGGCAGTCTCTAAGGCATACCCCCAGAAAGAGATTGGTAACGAAGCTCGACTCATCATGGAACGAACCATATCCAGCAAGGTTCGATTGCGCCTCTCAGCTACACCATTCAACTGTGGTGTTCTGGGAGGTGTCAATTGTGAGACAATCCCACATTCCTTAAGATAGTCAAGGAACTCAATGCTAAGATACTCTCCTCCCCGATCGGATCGGAGCATCTTGATGTTCCTGCCCAATTGATTATCGACTTCCTGCTTAAACTCTTTGAATTTTTCAAAGGTTTCTGACTTATGCTTGATTAAGTAAATATATCCATATCTACTGTAATCATTAGTAAAAGTCACATAATAGCGATTAGCATCCCTTGTAGCAACTCTGAAGGGCCCACACACATCCGTGTGTACAAGGTCCAACAAACCTTCACCCCTATCACAAGTACCTATAAAGGGTGACTTTGTCATTTTTCCAAGTAAACAAGACTCGCAACTATCATCTGACTTGAGGTCAAATGATTCCAAGACTCCAGCCTTTTAGAGTTGGCCTATGCGCTTCTTGTTAACATGTCCAAGACGACAATGACACAAGGATGCTTTATCCAAGCTATCTGAAGAATCAATATACAACACATTATTTCCTAGATTGTCTACAACATTCACGGCTTCATATACACCATCACAAGGTAATGCTTTAAGGTAAAATACATCACTGTAATAAACATTAATAGCACCATTTTATTATCAAATGAAAATGAAAAACCTTGTTTGTACAAGCTATGAAAAGAAATAATATTTCTCGCCATTTCGGGCGAGTAACAACACTTATTCAAATCTAACATTAACCCATTATTAAGCAATAAAGAATAAACTCCTATCTTGGTAACAGGTGATGCTTTCCTGTTGCCCATGACTAAGTTTATCTTCCCGTGCTCCACTTGCTCACTTCTTCTTAGTGCCTGCAAATCAGTACAAATGTGAATACCACAACCTGTATCAAGCACCCAAGAATTAGCATTAGATGAGTTATTAGACAATATTGTGTAAATACCTGCATGGGTGGGTTTAACCTTCCCATCCTTTACATCTTGTAGATATTTGGGGCAGCTTCGCTTGAAGTGTCCCTTATCCTGGCAATAGAAGCATTGTGCTTCCTTTGGGTTTGAAGAAGGAGTAATGGGACCTTTCTTTGTCCCACTTGAAGAGGAACCATCAAGAGTCTTACCCTTGGTACCCTTCGAAGGGCTTTTCCTCTTCTTACCCTTTCCCTGCCTAATAGCCAGAACAGGGGCTGTTGAAGGAGTAGAAGTAGCAACCGCTTTACCCTTAAGGCCATTTTCAGCTGTCCTTAAGAGTCCTTGAAGTTTGCTAAGTGTGACTTCCTCCTTGTTCATATGATAAGTCATACGAAACTGATCATAACTTGGAGGTAAGGAATGGAGAATGATGTCAATCGCCATTTCCTCAGGAAAGTCAACATTTAGCTTCAGCAACCGGTCAACGAACCTTTGCACCTTCTGCAAGTGACCGGTGATGGGTTCACCATCCTTCATCCTTGCGGTTATCATGGAGGAGATGATTTCATACCTCTCCTGACGCGCGCTCTGATGGTACCTTTCCATCAGATCCAGGTGCATCTCATAGGGGTAGAAATCTTCATAGGATTTTTGAAGTTCAGGAGTCATGGTGGCCATCATGATGCATGCTACTTTAGTAGCATCCTTTTCATGTGCAACAAACTCCGCAAACTCTTCAGGAGTAGCAGTGGCTTCACTCACAACCTTAAGCTCCCTATCGAGGACATATTCTTTGTCCTTATAGCGGGTAATCATTCTGATGTTTCTGATCCACTCATTGAAATTGGATCCATCAAAGATGACCTTACCACACAAGTTCATAAGGGAAAAGGAGCCTGTTGGGTTTGAGCCAGAAACATTGTTGGAAGACATCTGAAAGGAAAGAAAGACAAGTTTCATTATATTAGGAATCCTTAATAATTCACCCAAATGAAATATTAAGGCTAGGATCCAACAAACTATTTATAGTTGGAAGAGGGATGCCGTAATCCATACTATAAAATATTTGAAGGTAGGTAAATGACGATTTACCAATTTCCACCATAAGAACGAAATATTTTATTATTAGGTTTTATTGGTTTTGAAACTCCTAGATCTTTTGAGATACATTGAACTTTTCAATGGCATGTTTGAATCTCGATTGTGCCCTCTCAAGTTTGTGACTGGGATGCCGAGGATCACAAACAAGGTGTGAATAACCATACAAATTGACTTGGTACCCTCAACAATATTACCTAATCGATGTTCCGGTTAACCACACACGCTCCACCGATCTATAATAAAGTTAAGTTACCCTTTGCCACTCTTACTAGTCCATGTTAGTGTGCCGGTTAACCACACACGCTCCACTAACGACTTGGTAAGGTACAAAGTGTTATTTTATGGGCTAGCACCAATAACCTTTAAGCAGTTTTGCAACAAGTATACAGAAAACAATCCTAGGCTCTGATACCACTGATGGGGTTTTGAGCATTCTAACACTTCCTAAGTGTACATGCAACCCTAATAACCTTGAATCTATGTTTTCTCTATATACATGCAAATTTCTTTTTCAAGGTTATTTCCTAACTAGCATGGCATGGGGATTACATAGAACATAAAACTAGTAGAAATATATACCTTGTTGTTGCTTGGATTCCTTCAAGACTTTGTGAGCCTAGCACCCCAAATGTTGTGCCTCAAATGCTTCACACAACACCACAAGACTTGGAATAACTTGAGAGAATACTTCTAGCACTCAAAATCGGTTATGCCCTATCTAGTAACACTAGGTCACGATTTTGCTAGCCATAGGGTTCCTTTTATAGTGTTGTCACAATTAGGGTTTACACATGAATGCCCTTAATTGTCATGACTCTTGATTTCTCATGACCCATGGGTTTGTAACTCCCATGGACTATCCATGGAGCTCCATATGGTTATAACCAAACCCATAAACCATGGATCATTAATCCACCATAAAAGAATTGATGATTGTCATAATCAACCCTATATATTTAATTAGTCTCACTTTGATCACCAAATTAATACTAGATTAATACTTGATCAATACTAATTAAATAATACTATTATTAATATATTAGAACTTATAATATATTAACAATCATAAGTGCCTTATTCTCTCATCTAGTCTATCCAAGTATTGCAATGTCATGCAACCCAAATGGACCATGTCGGGTCGGGTCAAGTACATACCAAATAAAGTTATGGAGTTAGACACTATATCCAACACAACAAACCTCCATTCAACCGTAACTTCGGTTCCCAGAATAAGCATCCTCGATATCCCAAAAGTTCTCATCCACCACCACAATCTCAAAATAATCAACCAAAGGAGGCACCGCAGTCTACTCAAACCACTGACTCCGGTACTCCCTCAGAAGACAAGACTGATGTTGTAATTTGTCACAAATGCAACAAAGAGAATCACTTTGCAAGAGATTGTAAGGCCAATGTAGTAAAAGACAGAGCATTCTACCTTAGAATGGCTCAAGATTTGGAAGATAAGGAAAAGGCAAGGGCATACGTAGCCCATGTCAAAAGAGACCATCAAGTTTGGTCATCCGGAGATGAAGATGATGCCATCAGCAGTGTCAAAGGAAAAGGGAAAATTTGCATGCTAGCAACTGCGAATGATGATGAGTCTACAAAGCTGGACAACAACTACTGCTACATGGCAAAGGATGGAACTCTAAGCATCGTCGAACAGGTAAAACTTATGATCCAAACTCTAAACCATATCATGCATGACTGTCAACCCTACATAGATGATCTTAATGACACTTGTGCTGCCGTCCTTACAGACTATAACAAAGCCTTAGATGAGAAGAACATTACGTCTCAAGAGATGTTCCACGTGAGAGGACTACTGGATAACAAAAGACTCAAAATGGCTATGTTAGAAAAGGACTTAGAGTTAGAAAAAGATGAAAGAATGTTGAGTGAAACACAATTAGAGATAGCTTTGAACCAGAGAGATTTAGCTCAGAGTGAAATTGTACGCTTAAATCTTTTAATCGAAAAATTGTTCAATGAAAGTGAAGCTATTGAAAATTTGGTAAACAATGGAACCGTGGACAATACATACAATTGGGGTTGGTCGAATGGATATCCTACCGCAATGGATTCCTCACCCCGGTTCAACAAAGACAGACTGTATGTCCCTCCAGACCGAGAATTTCATTTCCCAGTCAATGACAAGACCTTTCCCGAAGACATCAAAACTCACTTCGGTAGACTGCAGAATCTAAGCAATAATTGTGTCATTGAGGAAATTATGCCTGAGGTTTCGGGTCACACATGTGATCAAATTCCTATCTGTGTTTCTCACTGTAGCCAAAAGTCCCACAAAAGTCCCACTGCAGTCCCAACTAAGACTTACTCTGTGGTAGTCAAGTCATCCCTACCGCAGTCTTCGAACAAAAGTTCTGCCACTCTTCAAACAATTCATCCCGAATTACCCATAGAAAACTTTGAAGTGGGTCAATGCTCTCAAATCCCTGAATCTTCAAGTTCTGATGACTCAAGCCCTCGTTTTCATGAATTTTCAAAGGGTTCTAGGAAACCGCAGTTGAACAACAAAGACTGCGGTTCACCAAAATTCTTAGCTAAAAGGGCTTTCAAAGAGGAAAATTGATCCCGTTGCACAAATAGACAAACTTTTTCGAAAAACAAGAAGCATGTCAAATTTCCAAAGTCCAAGAGTCCAGAAAAATTTGTTTTCTCACACTACTTTTCAAAGAACTCTCCTATCAAGAAAACACACAAAAAGGAATGTCAAGTTTCATCATTCATTCCTAATTCGTCTGACAAAACCCAAAAAGGTGCAAAGTCTTTTCAGAACAATGGTTTTCAACTCTATTCCTCAGATGACCCAAAATGGAAGGGTATCTTACCCTCTCCAACACTTTTAAAGTCACGTCAAAATTTCAAAAAGTGGAAGGGTATTCTACCAACTCCACCAAAAGGAACTCAAAGAACTACACGTGCTAAACCTTTTCAAAAACCAACTTTTTCAAAACCCAACACCACTCATGTCAGGGATTACCAACCTCGGACCGGTAACAAGTCCAATTCATTTTATAGACCGCTGACCAAGCATAGTGTCAGATCAAAAGACAAAATCTCTTTTTGTAAATGTCAGTGTAGTTGTCAAAAGGATTCATCCTATGTCAAATCTAGTCGGAGTCAGAAACCTCGTACTTTTTCAAAAACTCACAACACTCCAAATCTGCACAATCACCCAGGACTAGGATTAAAAGTTGACAAGAGACCCGTCCCTGCAACCTCGGTCCATGCATCATTCAGAAATTCACCAATTGCCCCAGGCTCCAAACTAGTTTGGATGCCTAAACTAACCGTGTAATTCTCAGGCTTTGTGCAAGGAGGAACAAGAAGATGAATGGTTAATTGACAGTGCCTGCTCCTTGCACATGACCGGAAGGTTAGAATACCTTTGGGATTTCAGGCCAATATGCAATGGTGGAAATGTTACATTCGGCAACAATGCGAATGGGATCATCCGAGGTTATGGTGTTCTCACTACGGGGAACTTTTCTATTCAGAAGGTTGCTTATGTAGAAAGCCTTAAACACAAACTCATCAGTGTTGGCCAACTATGTAAGGCGGGACATCGAGTTGAATTTGATGATCAATTTTGCTATGTAATGACAAGTGATAGGAACACGTGTCTGATCAAATCCAGATCCGAAGGTACCATGTATCCTCTGATGTCTCTCTGATCATAGGCAGACCGCAGTTGTGTTTCCTATCCAAAGCCGTATCCGAAGTCAGCTGGCTATGGCACCGCAAGGTAGCTCATCTCAACTTCAGATACATCAACAATTTGGTCACCGGAGAACTAGTCAGAGGTCTCCCTATTCTCAAGTTCAGCAACGACACTCTCTGCCCTGCATGTGAATGTGGGAAGCAATCCAAAGCAAGTCACCCCATGGTGATTGACTCTTCAATTTCTGAACCACTGGAGCTCTTGCACAATGATCTCTGCGGTCCATCAACCGTAGCCAGTCTCCATCACAAGAAGTACATACTGGTTATAGTAGATGACTTCACACGCTTCACATGGGTCTTCTTCCTTAGACTCAAGTCAGAAACACCGTAGATTCTCATCAATTTCATCAAGGAAATAGAACTTCAGATCAAGCTTCCAGTAAGACGTATCCGCAGTGATAATGGAACCGAATTTACTAATCATCTTCTCAACAGTTTCTTGGTTTCCAAAGCCATCACTTACAACTTCTCAGCTCCTTATACACCACAACAAAATGGAGTAGTAGAGAGAAGGAACCGCACTCTAGTAGAAGCAGCCAGATCCATGCTCAACTTTGCACACCTTACTCTCTACTTCTGGGCTGAAGCTGTAGCAACCGCATGCTTTGTTCACAACCGTAGCATTATGTGCAAACGTCTCAACAAAACACCGTATGAGGGCCTTAACAACCGCAAGCTAAATGTTCGCTTCTTTAATATCTTTGGGTGTAGATGTTTCGTGATCAACAATCGAGATCAGCTAAACAAGCTTGCACCGAAGTCTGATGAAGGCATCTTCCTCGGCTATTCCACTAACATGGTTGCTTATCGAGTTCTCATCAGACGTACAAGGCTAATCATTGAAAGATTCGATGTGAAATTTGATGATTCTCACATCCGCAACGCCCCTCCATCCACTAAAACCACCGCAATCATGGAAAGCGATATTCCTGCCTCTTTGGGTCCATTAAATCTTGTTGAAGTCAATTATGACGATCTTTTAGACCCTGTTGAAACGGCGAAATTATCCGAAGTTCTTGTGTCGCCAGCATCTCAACAACAACACGCTGATGTTTCTGGTCTATCTCTATCCGAAGTTGCATCTCTCAATACTTCCACCTCTCCGGTTGAGGGGGAAAGGTCTACTCCGGATCAAGCAACAACCGTCGAGGTTCCAGTACTTGATGCTGCTCAAGTTCCTATCCGCAGAGAATCATTACCATCAAACGTATATTCGGATTCGGATGATGAACTCATTGAGAACATTGACACAAGAACCGATTCAAGGATTATCACTCTTCCATCCGCAGTCCAGGGGGAACCTTCTCAGGTTCAAGAGGAACTCAATCCAGGGGGAACCTCTTCCAAATGCTCAAGAAAATTCCATTCTCGTTCCAACAAACCAAGATGATTTAGCAGGATGTTCTCAAATCCAGGGGGAACTGCCATCTCCAACCGCAGAATCTTCTGATATTGAAGATATTCTCTCTACCGCAGCTGCTGATCATCTACAACCCCGTCTACACGTATGGACGAAGGACCACCCACCAGGTCAAATCATTGGCAACCCATCCGCAGGTATCCAGACTCGATCTTCCAAGGACTTATCTGATCATTGTCACTACGCAGCATTTATGTCCTCAGTCGAACCCCGAACGATCAAAGAAGCATTACTAGAACCTGATTGGATATCCGCAATGCAAGAAGAGCTAGAAGAATTCAAAAGGAACAAAGTGTGGAAGCTCATTCCGAAGCTACACGGTCACACCATTGTTGGTACTAGATGGGTATTCAAAAACAAGCTTGATGAAAATGGTGTGGTAGTCAGAAACAAGGCAAGGATAGTTGCAAAGGGCTACAGTCAACTTGAAGGTGTTGACTATGATGAAACGTATACTCCGGTGGCACGAATGGAAGCCATCCGAATCTTCTTAGCATAGGCAGCCCACAAAAATGTCAAGGTACACCAAATGGACGTTAAGAGTGCATTTCTCAATGGGGAATTAAAATAAGAGGTTTATCTCCAGCAACCTCCAGGCTTTGAAAGTATTGAATTCCCAGACCACTGCTACAAACTTGAAAAAGCAGTCTACGGTCTGAAGCAAGCCCCAAGAGCATGGTACGAGACTCTCTCTGAATTTCTTGTCTCGTCTGGATACAAAAGAGGAGTGATTGATCCCACTTTATTTAGAAAAGCAAATGGTGACCACCTTATGCATGTACAAATATATGTGGATGATATCATCTTCGGATCGACTGATCAAGGAATGGTGGATGAATTTGCTAAGCTCATGACCAACAAGTTCAAAATGAGCATGAATAGAGAGATTAACTTCTTTCTAGGACTTCAAGTGAAACAAGTTCCGCAAGGGATATTCATTCATCAAGAGAAATACACCACTGAATTGTTAAAGAAATATTCTATGGACAACTGTTCTTCGGCTAAGGTCCCTTTGGCCTTTGGATATAAGATCTCTAGGCTCTTTGATGTACCTCACCGCAAGCGGGCCAGACATTGTCTTTGCAACGGGTGTATGCGCAAGGTATCAGGCTGACCCAAAAGTGTCACATATGACCACAGCCAAACAGATACTACGGTACCTAAAAGGAAGCAAGTCTCTTGGATTATGGTACCCCGCAGGAAATGATTTCAGCCTTCAAGCATTCACAGATGCGGATCACGCGGGATGCAAACTAGATTGAAAAAGCACTTCAGGTGGATGTCAATTTCTAGGTGGAAGACTCGTCAGCTGGTCATCAAGGAAACAAAGTTGTGTATCTCTGTCTACCGCAGAAGCTGAGTATGTGGCCGCAGCCAACTGTTGTTCTCAAGTCCTTTGGATGAAAACTCAATTATTGGACTACGGATATAGAATGTTGCGGATACCGATCTATTGTGACTCTGAAAGTGCTATTGCTATTTCTCACAATCCAATTCAGCACTCCAAGACTAAGCATATTGAACTACGGTATCATTTCATCAAAGACCACATCCTGAAAGGTAACATTGAACTCATCTTTGTCCATTCTCATGAAGAGATTGCTGATGTGTTCACAAAAGCGCTCGACTCCACAAAACTTAACACCTTCCTGTAAATTTTAGGAATGATGAATCCAGACCCGCAATTCTTTTTGAATTGATAGATACTGCAGACCATCCCTGGTCTCCGTTGCGGTTCTAACTGAAAGTTACTTATGATAGATGGTTTTGGTACCGCAGTCTATGTACCGCAACCATATATCATACTTATCTTTCATGAGTCCTTATTGTTTGTTATTACTAACTTTTTGTACAAGTGCTATCCTCAGTTCCTATACTGCAGACATTCATCTGGTCATCCGCAATGACATCTGTTCATCCACAATGACATCTGATCGTCCGCAATGCAATTTCCATCCGCAATCACATTGATAATTTCTCAACTGTTTCATCAACCCTTGAATCATGGTGTGCTATTTAATGATCCTTCATTAAATATAACATTAAATAAAAAAAACATTCCTTGAGAGACTGTCTCATTCTCCTTTTTGAATAAACCTTGTGTCAGACCTATTTTAGGTATGATGACAAAAAGAACATTTTTCCATAAACGCATCCTTAATCTGTCTTTTCCTCTTACCCAGGACGTCCCATCCGTTACAACTTTTTTCCCCTCACCAGACGATCACCTAACGTGATGATGTACGTCTGACTTTTCATTAAATGCAAATCCCTTTTTGATAAAATCTCAAAAACTTTTTTAAACCGTTTCATCTTATGTGGCTGAGATTTAATTTCCAATTCAAAAGATTCCCCCCAAACGACCTTTTACCATATCCTTTCTTTTTACCTTGGGTAAAAAACAGTTACTGTTCCAATTCACCCCTATATAAACCCTTCTTCTTCCCCAAAATCACTTTACGCTTTCTGAACATTGAATCTTCCCTCTCAAATTCCTACAAGAACTCTGTTTTCTACTCTTTCTCTCAAGATCCTACAATGGTGAAATCCGGTGTATCCAAGAAACAATCCAAGGCATCTGGATCAGTGAACCCTACTGGTTCAGACTCTCCTACGATTGCTTCAAGCAACTTCAGAGCTGTGTTCGAAGATCACTCATCTTACAATGCTCCGATCAAGCTAATGATCAAGTTTCTGAAGAATCATCCTCTGTTTGACTCCTTCGATGCTTTCACAGACGTTGTCCCAATCTCAACCCTATTCAAATGTGCCTTCTCAGCCTATCGCCCACTCGAGAACCCACAAGAAGTTCATCTTAACTTGGTTAACGATTCTTTGGTCATTCTGTCCAAAGAAAAGTTTCTTTCTGCCATTAACGTCCTTGTTCATCCTTCCATCAAGATTTTCACCCCATCCATGGCGGACGTTACTTCTGCGCTTTACCAAATGGGATATCAGAAAAAGATTAAAGGAATTGGGCAATTCAAGAAAAACCAACTGCCTGTGGTCTCGCAATTTGTTTGCCACTTCGTCACCCGCAGTCTATCCGACAGAACCGGAGGCACGGATAATATGGGACTTAAACTTCTGGAGCTGGTGTGGAGTATCTTCACAGGTCGTGATGTAAACTACGGGCAGATCCTATGGGACGACTTTCTTCAATACATTCCCAAGGAGAGCCCAAGGGAGAACCCAACCAAACTCACTTTCGCAAGGTTCTGGTCCCTCTGCATTTCAGACCTCCATGCGGATGCAGGGATCAACATGGGCAGTGACATCAATTTCTTTGTCCCCAAGGATCTCAAAAGGTACAATCCCTCCTCTGATCAATCTATTTTTGGACCAATTCGAAGACTTCCTACCCACATTCTTTCCACTCTTGGTCTTGAGCCTGCTGATGTCTCAGATCATATTGAGGCTACGGAAGGTATTGCCCCATACCTTCCTACCCCGCCTCTTCAAAACCCATCCGCAATCATTAACCCTGAAGGTACCGCAGTCCCTTCCTCCACTACCCTTTCCAATCTTTCTCGAAGAAGAAAGCAATTGGCCTCAAAGAAGAGACAAAGAACACCAAAGAAGGATGCTCCCAAACCAACCGCACCCACCAAGAAACGTAAAACCAAACCAACCGCACCCAGACCTGATAGTGATTCTGATGAGGATGTGCAACCAATTGCCATCCTTAAGAAAAGGAAAACCAATACCTCTGGCCAAATGCATGACCGGACCAATACTGAGGCCTCTCAAAAGGCTCCGGTAGTCCTTGGGGTGGCCGCAGACCCATTCAACACCACTATTATTTTCCAATCAGACTCAAAAAGTGAGTCTGATTCACCACATCGTGGAGACTCCCCTCCAGTTCACTCCCAAGAGGATGCCACTGGTTCACGCCCTAAGGTCTCCAGGGCTTCCCGACTGCATTTCTTTTCTTCTGAGGAGTTGCACTCCATCCTCTTGAACGTAACCCAAACACCTCCCCAACCGCAGGGCACTTCTTCCGCCCTAGCCAGAACTAAGCCGAGGCCAAACTTGACCACGGGTCAAGGAGACCAAGGAAGCTCAGGAAATCCTACTCTGCTTACATCCGCAGCAGGTGGTTTAGGCACGGTGAGCACAAATGTGCAAGGATCCGTGGACCCGAAGGACACTTCGGTGCGATTTCAAGGATTTGACGGGGATGAATCAAACGACTCATGGTTACGCTACACTCTGGTAACTGAGTCAGAGATCAAGAAATATGCTGCTTTCAGGAGGGCATTCCAAGCACGTAAGGAACAACAGATCAAGCAACAACAACAAAAGGAATAAGAAATCCAGTCAGTGGCTAAGTATTGGGCAGATGCAATCAATAATGCCAATACCGTAGGCACCATTCTGAAGGTTCAAGACTGGATAACCGAGATGGCTGAAACAATCCTCAAAGCTCAAGCAACAGGTGAAGGTGCAGGCCCCTCCAGAGTAACTCCAACTCCAACTCCAAATCCGATTCCAACTCCAACAGTTCATGAATCACAAGACGAAGGAACCGCAATAGAAGTCAGTTCTGCTCCCACCTTTGGTCTTGATGATGATGACATTCAGGAGGTAAATAAGCCCAGTCCTTCTGATGATGACCTTATGATGTTCGATGAAGAAGAGGAATCCAGTGGTTCTCAGCATTAAACTTCAAAACCCAAAGAGAAAAAGAAAAAGAAGAAGAATGCTGTCACAAGAAAAGAATTTCTGAGCTTACAAGCAAAAGTTGATCAAATTCTTGCTGCGGTCAAGCCAACTCAACCGCAACCAGAAGACCAGCCTGGACCGCAGTCATTAATCGAACGGATAGAGCGCTTGGAAATGCGTGAGCGATTGGCTGCTGAGAGAATTTCTCTCAAAGTTGAAATGGGAATTCGGTCCCTTGAACGCCTCATCTCTGAGGTGACCGCAATAAAAAAAGATCTCCAAGCAGCCATTGCGGATCAAGCCACACAGTCTCAAAAACTGATAGCTGAGACTCACACTGCGTATGAGTCCACTATCTCAGTTCTTCAAGCCACAATCAATAGACTGCAACGATCCCTGTCCTCCAACTTCCATGGTCCCGAGATTCTTCAGCTCACCAAAGAAATTCATAGACTGCTCTTCAACTCCACCATTCCCAATAATCAACAACTGGCAGATGCCCTTAAAGCTCAATTTCAAGATGTTTTTGCCAAAGTTGATGGCCTTCGAAAATGGCTTGAGGAAGCTCCCGGGTTGCATTCCTCAAGAGGGGGAAGTGAAGAAGAAGTCCATCATTCAAATCACTCCATCTCACAGCATCAGAGTCCCCCCATCATCACCGAAGCTGCATAGACAACTCTTGCATCCCAGGCGGAGCTAATCGGTATGGCGCCTTGGATATCGGAGCCGGACCCAACACTAAATCAATATGGAACTCCTCTTGCCTCTCCGGAGGCACCCCAGGAAACTCCTCTGTAAATACATCCGGTAATTCACGCACAATCGGAATACGGCTCAACTCTGACGTAGCCTCGACCCTCGCGTCCAAAACGTAAGCCAAAAACCCAGGGCAACCTTGCTAAAGGAGTCGCTAACCCTCGCAGCCGAGCAAAGGGCTGGCCCACGCGAAGTTTTTTCTCCATGAATGACTAGTTCTCCCCCACTTGGGGTTCGAACCCTCACTAGCTGGCGCTCGCAGTCTTTCATGGCCCCATTGGGCCCCAACCAATCCATCCCTATGATCACCTTCAATCCTCACAACGGAATCGGAACCAAGTCGATATGAAACCTCTCCCCGAACACATCCGGGATACTCCTCCGATATACCCTCGCAGCATTCACGGTGCGGTCATCTACAATCACCACCTCAAGTGGGGAATTCAAGGTCCCTGGAGCATCCTGAAACTTCTTGCTGAGTATAAGAGAAACGAATGATCGAGTAGCTCCCGAATCAAAAAGAACATGAGCCGACAAACCATTGACCAAGAAGGTCCCTATACAAGATCACAATAGCATAAGCATAACAATAAAATAAATAAGATAGGAAAATATATCACATACCAGTCACGATGTTTGGCGCTGCTCTGGCCTCCTCTGTGGTCAGTTAAAATATGCGACTCTTCATTGCAGGGGTCTCCGCCTTCATCGGGAGGCCATCAGTGATCCTCATTGTGGTGGGTGCAGGCGCCGCCACTGCTCCTCCTCCTCTCGGAAACCTTGGACAATCAGCCTTTTTATGACTGGTCTGGTTTCAGTGGAAACAAATCAAGCCCTTCTTGGGGAAATCCCTGCTCACGTGGCCCGACTGGTCACATGTATAACATACAATACCCGCCACTCGACAAGCTCCACTGTGCGACCTTGCACACTTGGCACATCGACCACGGGCCGGCTGGCCCCTGCTGGAATGATCAGAGGTCTTAGGTTTCTTAGCCTGACCTACTGTAGTCTGAACCTGCCTCGGCTTCCACTTCGTGCGAAACTCTAACTCAATGTCCCGTTCCCGAGCCTTCTGCACCGTATCATTCAGGGTCTTGAACCCCGAAAAACTCATGAACTCTCGAATGTCATCTCTCAGCATGGAATGATATATGGCCTTCTTCATCTCCTCGTCCGCAGTGTACTGCGGAACAAATAACGCTCGCTCCCGAAACATGGCGGTGATCTCCACCACAGTCTTGGTAGTCTGCTGCAAAACCTGGAACTCTCTAACCAACCGCTGCACCTCGATAGACGGTGTAAACTCCTGATCAAATCTCCTCACAAAATCCTGCCAAGACATTTCAGCCACACCTGCTGACCCCACCTCGTGAGTAACCTCATCCCACCAATCTCGAGCTTGGTCCCTTAACAATCAAGATGAGAACCCCACCTTTCCCGCCTTAGGGCAAAAACTCGTGCGCTGTACATTCTCCATGTCTGTCACCTAGCGTCGACTTGTGATGGGGTCCTTAACCCCAAAGAACTCAGGCGCACCACACACTTTAAGCTCCCACAACAAGGGAGCTCGGGCTCCAACCTGGCTTGCAACCATCTCGAATTGAAAATACCTTAGCCGCTCCTTCATGATCTCCATAATACCCTCCGTGACAGTCCTGAAAATCAATGGGGTAGCGTCAAGAATACCACGTGTCACCTCGGCTGTCATAAGATCGTGCAGCCTCTCATCAAACGGCTCTGCACTGGAGCCCGATCCAACCCCATCCTCAACTAAAAAAATCACAAAACAGAATTATAAATATATTCGAAAAGGGAAAATACCTCGTCCTCACCGGTCTCCTTAGAGCTTCCAGATCTAACATTGGTTCGGGTACAGGTCTTGTGCTTTCATTAGTACGGGCCCAATACTACCTTCCACACATACCTGTACCTTCCCCAAGGCTCTATCTAAAAACTATAATTGGCCTTAAAACAATAACATGACCCACAGAATGCCACATAACTCGAATCTTACGCTATCGTAAGATTTTCACAATCCCCATCAAACCAGAACTCAAAACAATCATAACAGGTTGCCCTATGCATGCAAGTTATACACATATAGAATCACATAGACTTTCGAATAAGCTTCTACCCTAGATCAAAATCCAGACAAGGAAGAATAATAAGGCAGAATTCATCATTCTAGGGCTATGCAATCCTAAACGTATACAACTTTGAAAGCATACACATAGCAAAATCCATCCAATTATTGATTTCTGAATATAACTATAGCATGGCTAACATATTAGGGAAACCCTTACTTGAGCTCGGCCGATTACGCACACTGCACTCTCCCTTTTTCTTACAAAGGAATCGGTTTCAAGAAGTTTTTAACTTTTGATTTTTGAAAACAATTTTACCATTCCCTCAGTTTGAGTTTTGACATACTCGAGAGTGTACCCGAATCCCTCAAACCAAGGCTCTGATACCAATTTGTAGCAGCCCAAATTTTCAAATAAAAATTTGCATTTAATTAATGATCAATGTTCCTTAATTGTAAAATCCAAATCCAACTATAAAGTGTTTCTCAAAAATCCATTACATCGACTAAATTATTCAAAAGATCAGAGTGTCCACAACAAAATGCTGGAGAGTGCGTGCTGCGCCATCATGTTGGGCCCTTGCCCTTGGATCCCGAAGTACCTGAAACAACCAACAAACTGTAAGTTAATGCTTAGTGAGTCCCTATAACATACCACACATACAATCATATACGTCCACATATGCCATACATACAAACAAACATGTAAGGATGCCATGGAAACCCTCCATGGTCTTACTCCGAATGCCATGGGAACCCCCACATGGTCTTAACCAGCTGCCATGGGAACCCCCACATGGTCTTAATCAACTGCCATGGGAACCCCCACATGGTCTTCACATAACTACATAACACATTGATAGCACATCCACAAGTAATCATTACAGCTAAATAACATTGGTCGGCATTGGTGCCTTCGACCCATTGGTATGGTGAGGAAACTCACCTCAGTCAAATGAACATGAAAGTTGCTCACTTAACAGTCTGATATCACACACTGAACAATAATATAATTAACCCTGAATTAGAATGTAACTGCCCAAAATCTCAATAAAATTTTTCATTTTTAAATAAAATTTTGTTTCCATAAATTATAAAATTCCAATCACAATTGTTTTCAAATCCATAACATCAGATAAATTATTTACAAAATAAGAGTGTCCCCAAACAAAACGCCAGAGAGTGCATGTCGTGCCATCATGCTGGGCCCTTTCCCTTAGATCCTGAAGTACCTGAAACAACCAACAAACTGTAAGCTAATGCTTAGTGAGTTCCCCAGAGCATACCCCACATAAAACACATAATCATATAATCCATATCAGTCACATAAGCCATGCATATAAGCATATAAGGATGTCGTGGGCTCCTCCTAGGGTCTTACTCTAGGATTCCATGGGCTCCCCCACATGGTCTTACACCTACGTGTCATGGGCTCTCCCCACGGTCTTTACCTGGAAAGCCATGGGCTCCCCCACATGGTCTGACATCCAAGTGCCATGGGCTCCCCCCATGGTCTTTACCTGGAAAGCCATGGGCTCCCCCACATGGTCTTACATCCAAGTGTCATGGGCTCCCCCATGGTCTTTCATGTAAATATCATATAAAAAAGTAGCATACCACATAACATATAACTAACTAGCATACCACATATCACTAAATCAACTAGTGTACCACATAGCACAAAATGGGTTGGCCTTGGTGCCTTCGGCCCATTTAAATGGTGAGGAGACTCACCTCTGTCTGTTGAACCCGAAAGCTGCTCTCCTAACAGTCTGAAACAACCTGTGCTGAACAATAATGGCATTAACCTAAAAGTTAGGATTAGCACAATCTAATTAAAGAGCCCAATTATCTAAGCCCAAGTCCTTCCATAATGGCCCAAAAGTCTTTCCTTTGCTAATGGGCTTAAAGACCATCTCCAAAGCTATTAATGGGTCACATGGCCCAATAAGGCCCAACCATAGCAACCATGGCCCAAAACAGATAAATTGGCCCTCCAACTCAAAACATGACCAGGCCTAATAACTGATTAAGGCCCAAAGGGCTTACAAGCCCAAACCCATCTGAGTGTGTACGACTTGCGTACCACTCTTGTATACTAAGGCATAAAGTTGGCAACTTTATGCCCTTGCATGCTCCATATGTTCCCAACAACTCCTTATAACCCATTAAGACCTTTCCAAGGGTCTTAACTCATGCATGACGTCAAAACACCCATCAAGATTGCATTTTTATGGTATGAATGAACTAAGGGACCTTAGATCTACCATTCCTAAGCTCTGGAGTTGCTCAAACTCCCAAGACATGATCTACGAACACAAATGGGACAATAAAGCAAACCCTAGCTCAATCTAATGAATAAGCTGGCAAGATTAAAACTTTATACTTCCAGAAGATCCTCAATGTGAACTAGATGCATGCTCTTAAAGCTTAATACCACACCAAGCTTGCTCACTAACTTCTTCTTGAATAAACTCTAAAATGGCCACAAATACACTCTTTAAGCTCAAGAACACTCTCACAAGGAAACTCTGAAGTAGAAGGACGAAATGAGGCTATGGAGGCTGATTAGGGTTTGGTCAAAGAGGCTTAAGGATGTTTAAATAGGTGTCATGTCCGAAAATTAGGGTTTTGCTCCTCTGTCGCGTACGCCCCGTGTACCTCTAGGTACGCCCCGCGTATGCGGCTACCCTCCGCGATCATTCATCCTTAGTACGCTAAGCGTACTCCTGGAGTACGCCCCGCGTACTAAGGGACCATTATGCTGTATATTTTCAATTCAAGGGTTCAAATGGTAATACCTGATTTGGAGTGTTACAACTCTCCCCCACTTGAACTAGACTTTGTCCTCAAATTCTGCAGATGCAAACAGATCCGGGTAATTCTCTTGCATCTCATCTTCCGACTCCCATGTCCATTCGGAGCCTCTTCGGTGTTGCCATTGCACCTTTAATAGCTTCACCTCCATGTTACGAAGAACCTTAGTCTTCCTATCCAGAACCGCGATGGGTTTCTCAATGTAGTTCAGGCTCTCATCAACCTAGATGTCATCCAAAGAGACAACTACGGCCTCGTCAGTGACATACTTCCGAAGCTGGGACACATGGAAGGTGTTATGAATCTGACTTAGCTCGTCCGGGAGCTCCATTCGATAAGCAACCCTGCCAACTCGGGCAGAAATCTGAACGGACCACTAAATCAGGGCCCCAACTTGTCCCTCTTCCGAAACCTAATAATACCCTTCAATCGTGACACTTTCAGTAAGACAAAATCTCCCACCTGAAACTCGAGATTCGATTGGCTCCAGTCAACATAACTCTTCTGAGGGCTCTATGTGATTCGTAGCCTGTCGCGCACCTGCTGAATCAACTCGGTGGTCTTGAACACCACCTCAGTGCTCCCCATGACTCGATACCCTACCTCGCCCCAGCATACGGGAGTCCTGCATCTCCGACCATACAACATCTCGAACGGGGGTCAGTCGAAACTAGCATGATAACTATTGTTATATGAAAAATCTGCTAGAGGGAGGTATGTATCCCAACTCCCTCCGAAATCCAATACACATTCCCGTAGCATATCCTTGAGCGTCTGGATCGTCCGCTCACTCTGGCCATCGGTCTGGGGGTGATACGTGGTGCTTAAATGTAACTGAGTTACCAACTCTTCGTGGAACTTCGCTCCTGACCACCACCTCTCGCACATAAATATTTTCTAATTTCTTAGTAGAGATACTGTCGGAGATCGGAATAAAATGAATACTCTTCGTCAGCCTGTCCACAATGACCCAAATAGAATCCATGCCCCTCGCCGTCCTCGGTAACTTCGTGATGAAGTTCATGGTGATCTCTTCCCATTTCCACATGGGAATAGGTAGCGGCTGAACCTTGCCATGAGGCCGCTGATGTTCGGCCTTGACCATCCTGCAGGTCAAGCACCTCTCCACAAACCAGGCGATCTCCCGCTTCATGCAAGGCCACCAGTAACTCAACCTCAATTCTCTGTACATATTCGTAGCCCCCAGATGTATAGAGAACTTGGACTTGTGTGCCTCCTCCAATATCTTTCTATCTCACTCCCCCAGATACTGGTACCCACATTCGGCCACACTGTGTCAAAAGTCCCCGACCATCCCGTACAAACAAGGGAATCTGACCCCGAATCCGCTCTATCTTCCAGTTTTCTTTCTTCAAACCCTCCACCTGAGCCTTCTTAATAATATCCAATAAGGGGGAAAATCACCGTCATCCTCAAACAAACATCTCTAATCGGAGCACTTGCCGCTTTGCGGCTCAAGACACCGGCCACCACGTTGGCCTTTCCATGGATGGTATAAAATCTCGCAGTCATAATCTTTCAGTACATCCAACCACCACCGTTTTCGCATATTGAGGTTCTGCTGATCCATCAAATATTTCAAACTTTTGTGGTCAGTATAGATAGTGCACCGAACTCCGTACAAGTAATGCCTCCAGATTTTGAGGGGAAACACCACCGCCCCCAATTCTAGTCGTGAGTGCGGTAGTTTGCCTGATGAGGCTTCAGCTGCCTCGAGGCATACGCGATCACATGCCCCCTCTGCATCAAAACAACTCCTAAACATGTGATAGATGCATCACAATACACTACCAAATCATCTAGCCCCTCGGGTAATGCTACAAACGGGGCCTCACATAACCTCTGTCTAAATGTCTCGAAAGCCGTTGATCCGAGCCCCACTGAAAGGAACACTCTTCTTAGTCAAGCAAGTCAAGGGTACGTCAATCTTGGAGAAATCTTGAATAAATCTCTGGTAATACCCCGCTAGGCCCAAGAAGCTACGGATCTCAGATGCATTCTTCGGTATTTCCCATCGCATCACGACCTCAATCTTGGCTAGATCAACCAAAATACCCTCTTGGTTGATGATGTGCCCCAAAAACTGCACCTGACGCAACCAGAAAGCACATTTCGAGAACTTCACATAAAGCTTTTCCGTCCTCAGTGTCTCCAATACCTCCCTCAAATGCTGCTCGTGCTGCTCCTTGGTCTTAGAACAGACCAAGATATCATCAATAAAAACGATCACTGACCGATCCAACATCGGCCTACACACGCTGTTCATGAGGTCCATGAACGTTGTTGGGGCATTGGTGAGCCCGAAAGGCTGTCTGCGGTATATCCTCATCCCTAATCCTTATCTAATGGTACCTCGACCAAAGATCAATCCTGGAAAACCAAGATGCACCCTCACTACAAGAAAAACACGGTTTTGCTAGGGAAGGTCGCTATGGAACATATTTTCGTTGTTAATCTGCAATGGATCGTGCTATGGAATGTCGTTCCATAGCAAGGTTGCTACCACATTGTCTACGGATTTTGTTTCTAGTAGCGAGAATGGGACTTGCTAGGGAAAATGCTACCAACTCCATATCCGTTAGTATTATGCTACCGATATTTCTATGGAAAAAATATTCGTAGCAATTTTCCAACGAAATTTGTTACGAAATCACTTTTCGTTGTACTGCTGCTATGGAATTAATTATTGTGGTTACTATGCAACATAATTTTTGATGGAAACCAATTCCATAGTTGCTTTGCTATGGAAGTATCATTCGTAAGTATTTGCTAGGGAATTCTGCTATGGAATTTGATTTCGTTTGCTTGTTTTCCTATGGAACAAAAATCTTAGCTAATTTTTTACGGCATTAATTACAAAATTATATTCCATAGTAACGTTGATAAGGAGTAGTTCAATTTCATACATATTTAGCTATGGAAATTTGCACCGCAAATAAAACTCGTAGAATCATCAAGTTCATGATGGTGTGTTTGGTTTGTTTCTTTGTTGGGATGTTGTATGCTTAATTAATTTTGTTATTCTATGGATGAATTATTATGATGATCCATGGAATTGGTAAGATATGGTTTGAATGAAATGTTTTTGAATTGGTAATATATTTTGTTTGTTTTATTGTATTTTATATGTAATTAATACTAGGAAAGAACAAACGTTTTCTATTATATATGTTTATGTTATCTTGAATAATTTTTTGGCATGTCAATGTAAAAAAACTGGATTATAACATAAACGATTACTTAATTGGATATTTAATGAAAATATTGTACATACAAATATCTCAAAAACACATACCCCCTTTAAGTAAATGCTTTCAATGTACCAAAGAATGATAAATTTTCATTTTATTTAATTCTCATGAAGGGCACTAATACATAACATCACATTTAGCAATTCACATGCAAAAACTAAAAATTATACAACGTGACCATCCTTTTATAAAGAAACAAAAACATCTAGTCAATATCTTCTTCCTCCTCTTCTTCTTCATCCTCTTCTTCTTTTCATTGCTCGATGTACTATTCTTATAACTACCCTCGATGTCGGGAATACCATCATTGTCGTCCTCATGAATTACACCTTCTTCATCAATGTTATTTTCATTATCTGAACCGCTGCTTGACATGTCGTGATCATCATAATTGTCTGTATCGGATGTACTTGGTATAATGATTTCATTTTATTCAACTTCATCTTCTTGGAAAGCAACGTCTTTCTGTGGATGATTTTCATCAGTCCAACCACGAGGTTTAACTTTAAATACAGCCCACCAGTCCGAGTTGTTTGTTTTTGAACTTGGGTAAGGAATGTAACACAATTGAGTAGCTTGCATGGCTAAACCAAACAGCTCAAACTTGTTGTATTTTCTTTTGACGTTTATCTCAACCAAGTTATATTGTTTGTGAACCTTAACTCCTATGTTAGGTGTTGGACCGTACCAATGACATTTAAACAAAACTGTGGTTTTAATAGGGTAACCAGGGTACTCGACTTCTAAAATTTCCTCTACCTTACCGTAATTATCACGTCCTCGGATATTAACACACAATCCGTTATTGATTATTGATTTGTTCAGACCATGAGCTTCTGTGTGAAACTTGTAACCATTGACAAAGTATACACTATATAATTTCACTTTTTTGAATGACATTTTGGAAAGGTCAGATATATACTTGTTGTTTATCCGGATCTTACGTGCCTATATGAAAAATGGTAAAACACTTAATAAGAGTTAATTATAACCATAACAAAAAATAATACAATTAAAAAATACAAAAATAACACCCACATAGTTTTGAAACCATACTGCAAAGTTCTTCTCAACTTCAGCTGCAAGCTCCTGTTCATCCATATCCCCAATAAGTTCATTCAAATCTTCTTTAAATATTTTGTATTATCATTTGAATAACATTTTTAAAGTTACTATTATGTAATAAACAAAATCATGCATGTAAATGTTATTTAGAATAATTACACAACAAATGATTATTATAATTAAAAGAGAAGAATATGTTACTTACTTGATGTAATGTTTGATCTTATCTTCGTTAAGGAGTCTGTAAGTTTGGGCAGTATCCACTTCCTCATCAGACAACATTCTATTCTTGAATCTTCCATAATGATGATCAGGATATGAAAACATATCTAACATTTTGTTGTTAGAATCCGGTTGCTCATCTCCTCCTCCATCATCATTTCGACGTAACTTTCTATTTCGTGTGGGGACACCAGTCTCGAAATAATGAGAGCAAAATATTGATGCTTCACGAAGCAAGTACGCGTTAACAACGGACCCTTCCACTCGAGCTTTATTCTCACATCTTTTTTCAACTGATTTAGATATCTATAGTGAAGAATATTTAAATTAGCTTAAAAAAATAGAAACTGTCACACCCCAAAACCGGAACGGAGGAATACGTTCTGGGGTGGAGGACGTCATGTACAATATCATAACAATGCATAATAGTAAAGACAAGCATCAACATCCATTGCATTAATATAATAATTGTAATACAAGCGTGTTCTGTATAGTTTGTAAGACACCAAAAATATAATCAAAATAAAAGAGGAGTCTTGTATGTGCTCCATCTTCTCAAAAGCTGCATCTGTACCTGTCTACTGATGACCTGAGAATACAAGTTATTTTGAAAGCGAGTATCAGCATAAAGCTGGTGAGTTCATAAGTATTTAGTGTCTTTGCTTGTATAAAAATGTTTACAACAATGTAGTATAATAGTTGATATCAATGTTTGACAATAGTATACTCCCTAGAAAATCCTATATTTTCCAGTAAAAGTAGTCTTCTACCTAGACCCGTTTGTTTGCATGTTTGATCCTTTGAAAATGTAAAAGTTTTCCCCAGTGAAACTATCAGTAAGAAAATATAGTTTTAGACTTTATTCATGTAAAGTAATTGGGAAAATAAGGTTTTACCCCAGCAGTGGCACTGCCGGCTAAATGAAATAAAATGCAGACTCCAGGTAGTATTAAATGTACAATACACCTCGGGGAGCCTGTTTGGCCTTTAATTCTTAATGTGTAATTAAAGGTTTGAATGTGAACTCGTATGTAACCATGCTGATTGACGATCGAATAACTGATGACCCTCCGAGTCATATGTAGTGATGTGACATTTTATCACCCCTTGGCCTTTCGGCTAGGACTGTAGCTAGTAGTCGGGATGTGGGAGTGTCTGTCCCGTATAGATCTATACACACAATGCCCGCTCTCCCTCCAGGAGACTCTGGTTAAACGGCGATACCACTGTGAAGTGTCGTATCGAGAAGTAGTATGTCACATTCTAATTATAGTATATTCTCTTGTATATTGTATAATGTATTTTCTGGTATAATGTATAGAGTGTTCTCTTGTATAGTATATAGTATTTTCCTTGTATAGTATGTAGCATGTATTGACTCATAACTGTACTGACTCTGGTAGGTGTCATTATAGTAGTAGTAACGAGTAGTAATCCTTAACTATACCTATTATAGTTAAATAGTAATGTTGGTTGCATGCCTTAGATACACAAAGGTACTGAACTGAAGTGAAGACTTTTATATCCAACACAAATATATATGATATATAACTAAGAATTTAACGACAATCGGACAAATAACAGAATACCCTAAGTCCACAACCAAACAAGGAACATGAAATAAGGTGAGCTATCAGTCCTAAGTCCTTCAAGTCTTACTTATATAAATATATTAGTATAGATATGGGTTTGAAAATAAAGCAAGTTTAAAGGAGTTTGAAAACAGTTTTGGCATTTAAAGAGTTTGATAAAAGGTTTGAAACACTTGAAAATCCAAAGTTTGATGGCAATTTGAAAGCAGTAGCAAATCTTGTAGTCTGTTCTAGTTATTAATCACATATGATTAAAGAAATAACTAGAAATATTCAACTTGTATTCTCCCCCCCCCCCATAAAAGCATTTAAAATCATTTAAAAGGTTAATTAAGGGGTATGAACTCACCTGCAGTGAGTGGAGTGGATGGAAGTGTCGGGTAGGATGCTAGGTGTCAAGTGAGGACTTGAACACACACACTGATCCTATATAAAATGTAGTGATACATAAATGTATCTAATTAGTTATTTAATAACTAAATAATCAAGTAAAGACACTCTAATACATGGAAACACTTAGTTTCAAGTGCTAGGAGTGCTAAAGGGTTGTTTCTAAGGAGAGTATGGCCTCACATTGGAGTTTACTCCTCAAATGGCAACCCTACATGTGTTTACGGTTTCTAGACCATTTCCCCCATGAGTTTACGGTCGTAAACTCATGGAAATGGTGTATTTGTGTGTTTTAAGGTCTATATCTCACAAGGAAGGGTTCTAAATTTGAATCAAAGGCTTAGGAAGTGGTTAGGGCTCAAAAGGACTCACCAATGGAGTTTACGGTCCTTGGACCACCCTTGGGAGTTTACGGTCGTAAACACTTGGGTTTACGGTCATAAACTCATGAGTTTACGGCCGTAAACTCATGGTTACTCCAACCATTTCGTGTTTTGGTGTTTCTAGTTCATGTATGCAAGGTTCCAGTGTTTTATCCAAGCTATAGAAGGTGTTAGGGGCATCTAAACACCACTTGGTGGTGTTTACGGTTCAAGGATCTCCCTTGACCGTAAACACATATGTTCTTGGGGATTTTGATGTTCATTCCATGGATTAGCAAGCACACTAAGCAAGTAACTAGTTAGGAAGAGTGTACTTACTTATAGGAAGCTTGTGAGGGTGTTTAAGGGCCAAAAACACTAGTGTGTGTTCTTGGTGTTTTGAAGAACACTTGAAGATCTAAGTAAAAATGAAGAATCCATGGATGAAATGATGTATAAACACTAGATTAAGTGTTGTATGAACGAATCTAGGAAGGAAACACTTACATTTTGGCGGATTTGAAGAAATGAACTTATGATACTTGAGAGAAAAAGTTGGTGTTCTTGAGGTGGAAAGTGTAAAGTGAGGGAATAGTGGGTAAACTCATGCTATATGCATGAGTTCTTGGAAAAATGGTGTTTCCGGCCCAAACTCCTCTTTTTTGGCCGTAAACGCCTAGCTAAGGTGTTGTTTGTTTTGTTTGTTCCACTTCACTTATAACGACACTTCCTTTTATTTATTCGTTTGACGAATTTAAAAATAAAACACCCAAACAGACTTAAAACCGGCCAAAAATGTACTGAAATGTTTTTTACTATTATTTGAAGTGTTTGACTGTAGAGATTATACAAATGAAAATTACGGGTTGTCACAGAAACATACATTATAATGTAACATACAAACCTTTCAAATAGATACATCCACCGATATTGGACGGGACCGACAATCTTTGCTTCGAATGGAAAATGTACTGGTAAATGCTCCATAGAGTTAAAAATACCAGGGACAAAGATGGTCTCTAATTTACATAGAATTATTGGGATCTCGGTTTCAATCCTTTCCATGTCTTTTGTTGTGATTGATGTTGCTGTTAATGTCTGAAGAAAATACTCAACTCTGTTAATTCTTCCCACACATGTTTTGGCAGCATCTCACGAAATGCATTTGGCATCAATCTTTGCATAAAAACATGAAAATGTGGCTATTCATTCCGAACAGTCTACACCTTGTTAAATCAACACACCTCCCCAAATTAGAAACATAACCATCGGGGAAACGCAATTTATCCACCCATTCGCATATGGCTTTCTTTTGATTCTTGTCTAGAGCATAGTACGCTCTTTGATAATCTTCGACTCCTTTTCTCTTCCTACAATAGAGCTTCAGATCTCTTCTTGCTGCTACATTGTCCTTCGTCTTCCCTTTGACATCCATTACAGTGTAAAAAAAGTTCTCAAATACATTTTTCATAATATGCATAACATCAAAATTATGTCTAATGAGGTTTGTTTTCCAATATGGTAAATCCAAAAATATGCTTTTCTTTTACCAACCATGATCGCCACATCTTTTGTTTACATCATCAGCATTTAGTTCAATCAGTTTTACAAAACCTAATTGTTCAATCTCCCTTAAAGTTTGTTCACGATTCTTACTTGGAGGAGAACCTTCTGTCACTTCACGATTGTCACACCCCCAAACCTGTAACACCCGGTTTCAGGTACGCAATTAAATTCAAGCAAAACTTCAAATTTTACATTGGGACTCGGCGAGTTGGAGGCCCAACTCGTCGAGTAGGAGAGTAGGATCGGCTGCGGATCGGGGTGGGGGGTTAAATGACCTACTCGACGAGTCGGGAGACCGAATCGACGAGTAGGAGCTGTCTGAGTGAAACCCTAAATTTAAGGGTTTGCACCCTATTTAAACACTTTATGAGGCCTCCACCCCACCCTCCATCACCTCCAAAACCTGACCACGAAACCCTAGTCAACTTTAGAGTGTTCCTGAACTTTTTTGTGCCATTCTTTATGATTTGAAGTTGGAAGAAGGAAGGAAAGACTTGGGGATTCAAGAGGAAGTCAGTAGATCCAATGATTTGGTTGCATTTAAAAATAAAACACCCAAACGGACTTAAAACCGGCCAAAAATGTACTGAAATGTTTTTGACTATTATTTGAAGTGTTTGACTGTAGAGATTATACAAATGAAAATTTCGGGTTGTCACAGAAACATACATTATAATGTAACATACAAACCTTTCAAATAGATACATCCACCGATATTGGACGGGACCGACTATCTTTGCTTCGAATGGAAAATGTACTGGTAAATGCTCCATAGAGTTAAAAATACCAGGGACAAAGATGGTCTCTAATTTACATAGAATTATTGGGATCTCGGTTTCAATCCTTTCCATGTCTTTTGTTGTGATTGATGTTGCTGTTAATGTCTGAAGAAAATACTCAACTCTGTTAATTCTTCCCACACATGTTTTGGCAGCATCTCACGAAATGCATTTGGCATCAATCTTTGCATAAAAACATGAAAATGTGGCTATTCATTCCAAACAGTCTACACCCTGTTAAATCAACACACCTCCCCAAATTAGAAACATAACCATCGGGGAAACGCAATTTGTCCACCCATTCGCATATGGATTTCTTTTGATTCTTGTCTAGAGCATAGTACGCTCTTTGATAATCTTCGACTCCTTTTCTCTTCCTACAATAGAGCTTCAGATCTCTTCTCGCTGCTACATTGTCCTTCGTCTTCCCTTTGACATCCATTACAGTGTAAAAAAAGTTCTCAAATACATTTTTCATAATATGCATAACATCAAAATTATGTCTAATGAGGTTTGTTTTCCAATATGGTAAATCCAAAAATATGCTTTTCTTTTACCAACCATGATCGCCACATCTTTTGTTTACATCATCAGCATTTAGTTCAATCAGTTTTACAAAACCTAATTGTTCAATCTACCTTAAAGTTTGTTCACGATTCTTACTTGGAGGAGAACCTTCTGTCACTTCACGATTGTCACACCCCCAAACCTGTAACACCCGGTTTCAGGTACGCAATTAAATTCCAGCAAAACTTTAAATTTTACATTGGGACTCGGCGAGTTGGAGGCCCAACTCGTCGAGTAGGATCGGCTGCGGATCGGGTGGGGGGGGTTAAATGACCTACTCGACGAGTCGGGAGACCGACTCGACGAGTAGGAGCTGTCTGAGTGAAACCCTAAATTTAAGGGTTTGCACTCTATTTAAACACTTTATGAGGCCTCCACCCCACCCTCCATCGCCTCCAAACCCTGTCCACGAAACCCTAGTCAACTTTTGAGTGTTCCTGAACTTTTTTGTGCCATTCTTTATGATTTGAAGTTGGAAGAAGGAAGGAAAGACTTGGGGATTCAAGAGGAAGTCAGTAGATCCAGTGATTTGGTTGCATTTCCAACTTGTTTAAGGTAAAAAGCTCCTACCTTGACTTCTTACTTGTTAGATCTACTCTAGGGATTGGGTTTTATCGTCTTTGGGGCATTTCTAAGCTATTTTCGGGTTGTAGGGTGTAATGTAGAGAAATGGCTTCAGATCTTGAACCTTGGAGGGTTCTCATGGCATAAAGGTGCCAACTTTATGGCCATGAGAGCCCCATGCATCTTGTAGACCTCATTTTTGGATCTTTTAAGCTCAAAGACCCATGCATGGACGTAAAGTTCGTGACTTTACGTGTTATATCGATCCTAAGAGGTCAGATCTACCCTTTAGATGAGATAAGCTCAACAGAAATCAAGTTTATGGACATGGACTTTTGGGGACTCGGCGAGTCGGGTATTGATTCCCCGACCTTTTCTGTTTTTAAGGAATCTGGTTGAGTCTAGAAGGGGACTCAACAAAGATGGACGTGATTATGGACCTGGGAATCATGGGACTCGACGAGTGTATGAGCAAAATCGACGAGTCCAAGGCAATCTCCAACCCATGAAGACAGACTCGGCGAGTTGTTCATATAACTCGGCGAGTCATAGACTAAACACTTTCATATGATGAAGATGAACTCGACAAGTTCAAGGATAAACTCAGCGAGTCGGTTGAAGATGGTCCCGTTATTATGGTTGAAGGAGAACACGTTGAGCTCATGTTAAACTCGACGGGTAGAGTCGGGGGTTGTATCATTTTGAAAGAATAGGGACTCGACGAGTTGGTGGACCAACTCGGCGAGTCAAGTCAACTGGAGGTTGACTTTGACCCGGATTTGAGTTGACCCTTGTAGGGGTTGTGAGTACGAATTGATAACTTAGAAGAGTTATCGTGTAGGGACTGAGGAGTCGAGGAGAGTCGATCTTCACATCGAGGGCAGAACAGACACTACGCGACATTGAGGAGTGTTACCTTCCAGTAGAAGTGGGTCTAAGGCACCAATGCCGGCCCACTAGTAGTTTTTTAGTGGAGACAATTGTCTTTGTGATAATTGTCTGGTTTGCTATTGTCTAATGTGTTTATATGTCAGCATGATTATGATATGATATTATATGCTAGTAGTAAGGGGTGAAATAGTCCCCGTGTCCGGTTGAGATAGACCGGAGGTAGGTCGGCACCCTAGAATAGCCTGACTTGGGTAGGTTGGCACCGCAAAATAGCTTGACATGGGTAGGTCAGCACCCTAGAATGGCTTGACATGGGTAGGTCGGGCACCCCAGAACTGTTCGGCAGTATGTATGTTGTTTGGTATGTGGTATGAAGGGGGAACTCACTAAGCTTTGTGCTTACAATTTCAGTTTTGGTTTCAGGTACCTTTTCTTCCAAGGGAAGGAGCCGGCGGTGTAGCAACGCATCACACACACATGATTTCCGCATTAAGTTTTCTGGGATTGTACTCTGATATTTTACCACTTAATGTTTATGGTTTTCGAGACTTGCAATCTGTAAATTGGTGTTGAAACAATTTTACTTATGTTTTCTGTGAGCTATTTCTCAAGTAATATAATTAAACAAAAATTTTTGGGTCTTGATTTTGTGATGTTACAAGTTGGTATCAGAGCCTTGGTTTGAGGGATTCAGACACACCCTCAGGGCTGGCTGGACTCAAATCAAGGGCTTGAAGGATTTTTACAAGAAAACAATCTTCTAAAATCTAAGTTAAAGAATTTTGAGAAAGAACAAGGTGTGTGATGCGTGCGACCGGCCGAGCTCAAGTAAGTTTTCCCCAAGATACCCATACTTGTTACGTTACGCTATATGATATGATTATGAGAACTGCATGCTAGATTAGGGCTAAGGATCTAGGAGGATGCCTTGTATGCCTGATATATGATTCTGAGAACTGTATGCTAGAATAAACTAAGGATCTAGTAAGGATGCCTTATATGCCTGTTGTATGAGCTTATTGAGCTGTATGCTAGGGCTATATAGTCAGTAGTAGGATAGTCTGATTGGGTTATGTTTGATTTGGTTAATCAATGCACAAATGCTGCTTGCTTTGTGATTATAAGGGGTTCTAGCTAGCCTTAACTAACTAGTAAGTGGATATGTAAAAGTATTCGCAAACTAGCTAGGGAAGGATGGTAGGGACTCCTTGTGCAGCTGATGGCGGAGTGTAGGTCGGAGAGGGCCCTAGGTCAAGCCTAGGATGACATTAGCTTAGAGAGCAGAATTGGTAGAAGGAATTTGGTGAAGTCAAGGAAATTCTTGAGGAAAGTACGGATAGATGTGGAAGGTAGTATGTGCCCATACTACTGGAAGTAGAGGATCCGTACTCGAGTCAAGGGAGGCTGAGATGGACCCAAGGACCTGGAGAGCGTGCGAGACCTCTCGGGAGTATGTATGACCCTGACGTTTATGTGTTTTATTTCAGAATGGTGACTACGCGTCATGGAACGGGAGGTTCAGGGTCTGGATCAGGTTCGGGATCGGGCTCGGGTGCGGGATCCGAGCAGGTTGATGATGGTTTACGCGAGTTCATCGCGTATGAGATCACTAGAGGTATCCTTGAGTCGACCCCTATCATTTTCGAGTCGATCAAGGAGGGGATTATCGAGTTGATGGAGGATCGCCTCCAGGCATTCAGGAGGGACTCGGCGTCCAGCTAGTCGGGTACGCGCACACTATCCTTCAAGGACTTCAGGGGGAGTGGCACGCCAGACTTTCATGAGAAGAAGGACCCCATTGCTGCCAGGAGATGGATCG
Organism: Lactuca virosa; assembly: GCF_052849685.1. NCBI lineage: Eukaryota > Viridiplantae > Streptophyta > Magnoliopsida > Asterales > Asteraceae > Lactuca > Lactuca virosa. The sequence continues at coordinate 4,541,463 of NC_136430.1, read as the reverse complement.
CAGACATTGAGTCTGTGTAGCTGACGAGCTTCTGCCCGGAGGGGTCAAAGGTCCGCTATCCATCTCCGGGAGCCCCAACCATCGAGGCTATGAATTGCTCGGATTTCGTGACCAGGTTCAGGGTTGAGTTTGCGCCAGCTGTGGAGCTTCAGCAGCTGGCCAGAGAGTTTCTCGACATGAGACAGACGACTGAGACAGTGGCGGAGATAACCGCCAAGTTCACGGAGAGGGCCTTGTTGGTACCTCGGTATGCGGGGGATGAGGAGATGCGGAAGACCCGCTACCATGATATGTTGAGGGATGATATCTGGGAGCATGTCAGCTATTTAGCTTGCCTGACCCTGGAGTCCATGATTTACAGGGCGCGGGAGAAAGAGGTTGATTTGGAGCACCTCAGGAAGAGGAAGGAAGAGACTGAGCAGGTTACGGGGGTTTCGAGAAAGAAACCCAAGGGATCCGACATTAGGACGAAGGGCCAGCCGGGCCAGAGCCGCCACAGGAAATACGGTAGGCCGCATGAGGGAGCTTGTAGAGCGGGATCGTCAGGCTGCTACAAGTGCGGAAAGACGGGGCACTTTGACAGGGATTGTACTGCCCCCGCCCCCACAGTTCAGACATTAGACATGATTTGCTTTCATTTCAATCAGAGGGGCCATAAAAAGGCCAACTGCCATAGTTTGTCAGCAGCATCAGCAGCAGCGCTGGTGGTGGCGCCGACTCCACCGACAGCATGATTTGCGGATGACCAGAAGGTCAAGACAGAGGCTCCAGTGGTGCGGAGCCGAGCGTTTCAGTTGACAGCCGAGGAGGCACGCACCGCACCCGATGTGGTGACGAATATGATTTCTTCTCTCTAATCATTTATTATATGTCGCTGTGATTTTGATATGTTACATTATGTGCTCTATTTAGGATCGTTCCATGTGAACGGTATTCCAGTTCAGGTATTGTTTGATTCGGGTGCTACCCGATCGTTTGTCTCCCTTGCGCTTAGCAAGAGGTTCCCCGAGTCTTTGGGCATGTTGGATTGCCCTCTGGAGGTCGAGATTGCGGACGACCGGTCAGTGCAAGCATCAGAGGTTTTTAGGGATTGTGTTTTGAGGTTGTTCGAGGAGCGCTACCTGGTAGACTTGGTTTATGTTCAGCAACGAGAGCTTGGCGTTATCTCCAGTAGGGGTACGCAGGGTATGTCGCCTATGTCTTGGATACCCGGGAGGCGGGTAAGGAGACGGTGAGTGATGTGCCAGTGGTGCGAGAATTCGCGGATGTATTTCCAGAGGAGTTTCCTGGAATACCTCCGAAGAGGCAGGTAGAGTTCAGGATCGACCTAGTCCCTGGTGCGGCTCTGATAGCCAAGGCACCGTATCGGTTGGCTCCTCCTGAGATGCAGGAGTTGTCTACACAGCTGCATGAGCTATTAGACAAGGGATTCATCAGATCGAATACTTCACCTTGGGAAGCCCCGATTTTATTTGTAAAGAAGAAGGAAGGGTCGCAATCGGATGTGTATAGATTACCGGGAGCTGAATAAGGTAACGGTGAAGAACCGTTACCCACTCCCGAGGATTGATGATCTCTTTGACCAGCTTCAAAGAGCATCTTGGTTCTCCAAGATTGATTTGCGTTCGAGTTATCATGAGATGAGGGTCAGAGAGGAGGATGTGCAGAAGACTGCTTTTCGGACGCGATATGGTCACTATGAGTTCGTGGTGATGCCTTTTGAGCTCACCAATGCTCATGCCGCGTTCATGGATCTCATGAACCGCGTGTGTAGGCCAATGTTGGATCGATCTGTGATTGTTTTCATTGACGACATCTTGGTTTATTCCAAGACGCCGGAGCGGTATGAGGAGCATCTGCGAGAGGTTTTTGATACCTCGAGGAGGGAGATCTTGTACGCCAAGTTCTCCAAATTCGAGTTCTGGTTGCGCGAGGTGCAGTTTCTAGGGCACCTGGTCAACCAAAACGAGATATTGGTTTCTAGGGTACCTGGTTAACCAGAATGAGATATTGGTCGACCCGGCCGTGATGAGATGGGAAGTTCCGAAGTCTCCATCTGAGATTCGGAGTTTCATGGGATTAACCAGCTACTATCGGAGGTTCATCCAGGATTTCTCCAATATAGTCGTACCCTTGACCCGGCTGACGAAGAAGGCCGTTGTATTTCATTGGGGGCCTGAGCAGCAGGCCGCATTTGAGACGTTGATACAGAGATTGTGCGAGGCGCCAATCTTATCCCTGCCTGAGGGCGTGGATGATTTTATGTTGTATTGCGATGCGTCCATGTCGGGTTTGGGCGCGGTGTTGATGCAGAGGGGGCATCTTATCGCCTACGCTTTGAAGCAGATGAAGCCTCACGAGGCGAATTACCCGACACATGATTTGGAGTTGGGGGCGGTCGTCTTCGCCCTCAAGATTTGGTGACACTACCTCTATGGGGTCCGATATACTATTTACACGGACCACAAGAGTTTGAGGTACCTTATGGATCAGCCGAATCTGAACATGAGGCAGCGTCGGTGGTTGGACGTGGTGAAGGATTACGATTATGAGATCCTTTACCACTTAGGGAAGGCCAATGTTGTGGTTGATGCGCTTAGCCGCAAGGCAGCGCCGATCAGAGATATTTGCTTGCGGATGACTGTAGTGACTCCACTGTTGGAGCAGATCCGAGAGGCCCAGCAGGAGGCTATGAAGGAGGAACATCGGAAGAGCGAGCGTATTGTGGGTCAGGTTTCCTCCTTCGACTACAACAGTCGAGGGTTATTGACTCTACACCGCAGGGTGTAGGTTCCATACCACGGGGATGTGTACCAGGTTCTGATGGAGGAGGCACACAAATCCCGATTTTCCATTCATCTCGGGGCGACGAAGATGTACAGAGATCTTCATCCTGATTATTGGTGGCCCTGCATGAAGCGGGATGTAGCCTGGTATGTCGAGAGATGCCTGACCTGTAGGAAGGTCAAGGCCGAGCACCAGAGGCCTCACGGCAAGACGCAGCCGTTGGATATCCCTATGTGGAAATGGGAAGATATTACTATGGATTTCATCACAAAGCTTCACAAGGCCGCACGGGGAGTGGATTCGATTTGGGTCATCGTGGATCGGTTGACCAAGAGTGCCCATTTCATACCGATCCAGGAGAGCATCTCGGCCGAGAAGCTGGTCGACATCTACATCCGAGAGGTTGTAGCTCGACACCGAGTGCCAGTCTCCATGATTTCAGACAGAGATGTACGGTTCACTTCCAGATTTTGGAAGAAATTCCATGACGAGTTGGGCACTCGTCTGCACTTTAGCACCGCTTTTCACCCGCAGACGGATGCTCAGAGCGAGAGGACCATCCAAACTTTAGAGGAAATGCTACGGGCATGTGTTCTAGACTTCGTAGGTAGTTGGGATACTTACCTTCCTCTGGCGGAGTTTTCCTATAATAACAGCTATCACGCGAGTATCGATCGTCCTCTCTTTGAGATGTTATACGGGAGGAATTGCAGAACCCCGATATGCTGGGGTGAAGTCGGATAGAGGGTCATGGGGAGAACCGAAGTGGTGCTCAAAACAATAGAGAGGATTCAGCAAGTTAGGATCAGGCTTCAGACTGCTCAGAGTCGGCAGAAAAGTTATGTCGACAAGCGTCGTTCAGACCTGGAGTTCCAGGTCGGGGTTATGGTTCTCCTGAAGGTGTCGCCTAGGAAAGGCATCATCCGATTCAGGAAGCGGGGCAAGTTGGGCCCCAGATATATTGGACCTTTCAGGGTTGTCGTCTGGGAAATAAGGTGGCGTTTAGGTTGGACCTGCCAGCCGAAATCAGTCAGATTCATAGTACGTTTCACATCTCCCAGTTACGGAAGTGCCAGGTGGACGACTCGGCAGTGGTGCCCTTGGAGGATATTCAGGTAGATGACAGCCTGAACTACATCGAGCAGCCAGTGGCGATCCTCGACAGGAAGTCGAAGGATCTAAGGAACAATAAGGTGGAGCTGGTGAAGGTGCAATGGCAGCACTGCAAGGGGTCGGAATGGACTTGGGAGCCGGAGGAAGAGATGAGGGAGCACTACCCCGAGCATTTTCAGGATTCAGAAGCAGACTTTGAGGACGAAGTCTAAAATAAGTGGGGGAGAGTTGTAACACCCGGTTTCAGGTACGTAATTAAATTCAAGCAAAACTTCATATTTTACACTGGGACTCGGGGAGTTGGAGGCCCAACTCGTCGAGTAGGATCGGCTACGGATCGGGGGGTTAAGTGACCTACTCGACGAGTTGGGAGACCGAGTCGGCGAGTAGGAGCTGTCTGAGTGAAACCCTAAATTTGAGGGATTGCACCCTATTTAAACACTTTATGAGGCCTCCACCCCAGCCTCCATCACCTCCAAACCCTGTCCACGAAACCCTAGTCAACTTTTGAGTGTTCTTGAACTATTTTGTGCCATTCTTTGTGATTTGCAGTTAGAAGAAGGAAGGAAAGACTTGGGGTTTCAAGAGGAAGTCAGTAGATCGAGTGATTTGGTTGCATTTCCAGCTTGTTTGAGGTAAAAAGCTCCTACCTTGACTTCTTACTTGCTAGATCTACTCTAGGGCTGGGGTTTTGTCATCTTTGGGGAATTTCTAAGCCATTTTCAGGTTGTAGGGTGTAATGTAGAGAAATGGATTCAGATCTTGAACCTTGGAGGGTTCTCATGGCATAAAGGTGCCAACTTTATGGCCATGAGAGCCCCATGCATCTTGTAGACCTTATTTTTGGATATTTTGAGCTTAAAGACCCATGCATGGATGTAATGTTCGTGATTTTACGTGTTATATCGACCCTAGGAGGTCAGATCTACCCTTTGTATGAGATGAGCTCAACAGAAATCGAGTTTATGGACTTGAACTTTGGGGGACTCGGCGAGTCGTTCTTGGGACTCGGCGAGTCGTTCTTGGGACTCGGCGAGTCGGGGATTGATTCCCCGACCTTTTCTATTGTTAAGGAATCTGGTTGAGTCTAGAAGGGGACTCAACAAAGATGGACGTGATTATGGACATGGGAATCATGGGACTCGGCGAGTGTATGAGCAAACTCGGCGAGTCCAAGGCAATCTCCCAACCCATGAAGACAGACTTGGCGAGTTGTTCATATAACTCGGCGAGTCATAGACTGAACATATTCATATGATGAAGATGAACTTGACGAGTTCAAGGATAAACTCGGCTAGTCGGTTGAAGATGGTCCCGATATTATGGTTGAAGGATAACCCGTCGAGCTCTTGCTAAACTCGACGAGTAGAGTCGGGGGTTGTATCATTTTGATAGAATAGGGACTCGACGAGTTGGTGGACCAACTCAGCGAGTCAAGTCAACTGGAGGTTGACTTTGACGAAAGTTGACTTTGACCCGGATTTGAGTTGACCCTTGTAGGGGTTGTGAGTACGAATTGATAACTTAGAAGAGTTGTCGTGTAGGGACTGAGGAGTCGAGGAGAGTCGATCTTCACATCGAGGGCAGTACAGACACTACGCAACATTGAGGTGAGTTACCTTCCAGTAAAAGTGGGTCTAAGGCACCAATGTCGGCCCACTAGTAGTTGTTTAGTGGAGACAATTGTGTTTGTGATAATTGTCTGGTTTGCTATTGTCTAATGTGTTTATATGTCAGCATGATTATGATATGATATTATATGCTAGTAGTAGGGGTGAAATAGTCCCCGTGTCCGGTTGAGATAGACCGGAGGGTAGGTCGGCACCCCAGAATAGCCTGACATGGGTAGGTCGGCACCCCAGAATAGCTTGACATGGGTAGGTCAGCATCCCAGAATGGCTTGACATGGGTCCAGAACTGTCCGGCAGTATGTATGTTGTTTGGTATGTGGTATGATGGGGGAACTCACTAAGCTTTGTGCTTACAGTTTCGGTTTTGGTTTCAGGTACCTCTTCATCCAAGGGGAAGGCGCCGGCGGTGTAGCAGCGTATCACACACACATGATTTTCGCATTGAGTTTTCTGGGATTGTACTCTGATATTTTACCACTTAACTTTTATGGTGTTCGAGACTTGCAATCTGTAAATTGGTGTTGAAACAATTTTACTTATGTTTTCTGTGAGCTATTTATGAAGTAATATAATGAAACAAAAATTTTGGGTCTTAATTTTGGGATGTTACAAAACCGGAGCGGCGGAAACGTCCGAGGGTGGATGACATCATGTTAAGTATCACAAAACATGAATCATAGTAATCAAAGTACAACAACCATTGCATTAATAATGTATAAGTTTTATATAAGTGTTCAAGTCATTGTATATATGACATCAAAAGTTATGTATAACAAAAGATAGAAGACATGACTCTATACTACTCCGTCTTCTCAAAATCCCGGCGATGTACCTGTCTACTGGTTTCCTGAGAATACAAGTATTTTCAAAAAGAGAGTATCAACATTTAATTTGGTGAGTGTATAAGTATTTATGTTTAAAAGCTTGCTATTTGTTTCTTAAAATATTTATCATGTTTATTGTTCCAGAAAATCCGATATTTTCTAATTAAACTGAATAGTAGTTTTAATACCATAAAATCGTTATGTGTACTTGTTGTTTTACTATAAAATAGTGTAACATAGTTTTAGTTCTCAATAAAACTGTAAGAAGACTATTTTGTGTATTGTTTATGTTTTCCAAGTTTTGTAATTATACTCTTTGAAGACTTTGTAAAAGTGAGTATGCCTGGCTCCACCAGCTGTAATTGTAAATTGTAATGTAATACTATAAATCGTAATATTGTAAAACCAGTACTTTGTATTCGTACTCTTTGGTTTAATTATTTATATACTAATCGTATTTGTTCATATCTTTTTGTGAGTTATTATAACCATGCTGTGACTAGTAGGCCTGATTCGACGTTTTGTAGGCGTCGGAAACTGTAACGACAATTCTCACTCGCAGGCGTACCAGCCTAACTGTAGCGAACAGACTGAGTGTGAGATTGTCAATCCCATATATATTTATACACATTTGTCTCGCTCTCTGCCGGGAGATTCTGGTTATAATATCAGGACTTTAATAGTATTGCCTAAATGAATAAGCAACTGAACATTGTCTCACAAAAACCATATTGACGATTACGTATATAATAATGAATAAAAGTCATTTTGAAATAAATGAACTGATAGTATGATTCTTTTGAATGTAAAGTATTTGTACGAGAGTATACCATTAAACATTGTACAACTAATTAGTGAAAATAGTATGAAAGTTCCATGAATTATACCGATTATAATTTGTATGTGTGTTTTGTTTGATATGTTAATATTCATGAAAGTACCCCATTTGCTCGACATGTTACAAAGGGAATATGAATCTGATTGAAATGACTTTTATATTCATATATATATATATATATATATATATATATATATATATATATATATATATATATATATATATATATAACTCTACCCTCAGCCCACATCCAAACAAGGAAAATGAAATAAAGTCAATTATTAGTCCTAAGCCCTTTAAATCTTATATATATATATATATATATATATATATATATATATATATATATATATATATATATATATATATATGAGTTTTGGCAAAATATATTTTTAAAAAGAGTTTATAAAACATTTAAAGTCATTTTAAAAATATTTAGAAATCATTTATTTGTAAACACAATATTCTTGTGTTAGACTTGTATCCCCCCCTAAATCAGTGAAAAATAGTAAAAATGCGTGGGTGTGAACTCACCTTTTATGAGTTCCGGTTGAAGATACGGTGTAGTTGCGCTAAATACACAAGTTAGAACTCGTGATAAAAACCGACTCCTAATTTATATTATTATCAAATTAAGTATAAATTAGATAATCTAGTAATGTTTAAAGTGTTAAACAACACTTAATTATTCTAAGAAAACTTACAATAATCTTTAGGATAGTGTGTTCGTGTTCTTCGCGTTCTTCGTGATAACTAGTAATTTTTGGTGTTTTCGGCCCAATATATGAAGATTAAAAGGTGTTTTTGGAATGATAACAAGATCAATGAATGATACTTGCAAGATCTTCAAGAAAAATCAAGGGTTTTTCGCATGGAAATCAAAGAAATGAGAGGTTTTGCATGTTCTTGAGAGGGGAGGGGAGGCTTCGGTTGATGATCCTTGAGAGAAAAATGATGTTTGCGGTTGAAAGATGTAAGAATGAGGTAAAATTTGGGCATTATATATATATATATATATATATATATATATATATATATATATATATATATATATATATATATAAACCTTATTATTTCTAAACATAGATTTAAGACGTACAAACCATAAAGTTAAAAGTACAACAACCAACAAAAATAATAATATTATAATATTATAATTTTAAATCATACAAACATTTAAGCTGAACGTATAATCAAGCTATGCATATACTTCTTAAGCTTTTGACCCGGTCTTTTAATCCGTGAGTTGTTTTGAAGCCTGAGATCTCGGCAAAAACTAGCATGCCTTCCTCTTTTTGCTCTTTTTGATCGATTTATAACCTATCCAGTGAACCAACATTTCATATTCTTTGTTTGTGAAACCCTAATCTGCCATCGCACCGCCTCTGCTTCTATTATCCCCCATCCCGCCACCACAACTCCCCTTCTCCACCACCACCACCTTCACTACAACCACCATTTACAACCAACACCACCTTCCTTTACTGCAACCAATGCGAACACTACCTTCACAACCACCATTTAAAGTTGCCATCATATTCCCTCCGCCACCACCACTTTCCCTGGCTACCACCACAACCACAGTTCTCCTCTGTTGGGGTTGAAACACACTTTTATTCAGAACTAGAACAAAAGAGAAGAGCTTACACGCTCAATATTACAAGAAAAAGAAACAACCCTCTAATACTCACTCTAAGTATTACACACTACACTCTCTGTTTATGGTGTCTTACAACTGAGGTTAGAGCCTCTATTTATACTTAAACAAGCCTACAATTACTACTGCTACCATTTATTGTGTTCATTATGTGAACATACGAAGTTGCCATTTGAGTTCTTATTGTCAACAAAGGAGGGATTCATTTGTCAACTAAAGAGGGTGGTACAGCTACTCATGGCAGGTTCACACCAAAGTAGGTTTACACTCACATTCTCCCCCTTAAACCTAACTTGGCTCGAGATTCGTCACTCCGATCATGTTTTGCATTTCACCATGTTTCACGTATGCTAAAGCCTTTGTAAAGATGTCCGCCCGTTGATCCTTCGAGTTGACATATTCCACTATAATTTGCCCACGTTCAACACATTCTCGTATGAAGTGATAACGAATGTCAATGTGTTTGCTTCGACCATGAAACACAGGATTTTTCATCAATGCGATTGCTGACTTGTTATCGACATATAAGGTGATAGGCATAATATGATGTCCCGTGAGCTCCTTCACGAGATTAGCAAGCCAAATGGCTTGGCATGCTGCTGTTGTAGCTGCCATGAACTCGGCTTCACACGTGGACAAAGCAACAGTCTTTTGCTTTTGGGATTGCCAAGTTATCGCATTCCTTCCCAGATAGAAAATCATTCCACTTGTGCTCTTGCTATCAACAGCGTCACCTCCAAGATCACAATCGGTAAAACCAACCAAATCTTCAATTTCACGACCTCTTCCATAGTTGATTCCATAATCAACGGTTCCTTTTACGTATCGCAAGATGTGTTTCACAACTTGGAAATGCAAAGTGGTTGGTTCCTCCATGAAACGACTTGCAATTCCAACTGAAAATGACAGGTCTGGTCGAGTGTGAGTCAAGTACCTCAAACAACTTACCACTCGCCTATATTCAGTTGGATCAACTTTTTCACCATCTTCATCCTTCTTAACCTTTAACTTAGGTTCCATTGGTGATGTTGTCGGATTGCAATCCAGCAACCCAAATTGCTCTAAAATCTTCTTTGCATAACCCGTTTGTCGCAAAGATATTCCCCACTTCTTTTGCGAAACTTCGATTCCAAGGTAGTAAGAAAGTAATCCCAAGTCACTCATTTCGAATTCTTTCTTCATTTGTTCTTTGAATTCGACAACATCATTAGTGTTCGACCCGGTAATGATCAAGTCATCAACATAGACACCAACAATAAGAATTTTGTCTTTTGAGTTCCTTTTGTAAACAGCTGGGTCTTGTGAACTTTTTGTAAAACCAAGCCTTTTTAAGCTTTTATCCAAACGAATGTTCCAAGCTCGAGGAGCTTGTCGTAGACCATAAAGAGCTTTATAAAGCTTGAACACCTTGTGACTATTTGCTTTATCAACATATCCTTCTGGTTGGGTGACATAAACCTCCTCTTTGAGATCTCCATTGAGAAAAGCCGATTTGACATCGAGATGGTGGACAACCCACCCATGTTGAGCTGCTAAGGAAAGAATGAGCCTTACGGTGTCAAGTCGTGCTACCGGTGCAAAAACTTCATCAAAGTCGACTCCTTCCTTTTGTACAAATCCTTTTGCTACAAGCCGAGCTTTATGCTTCACCACTTTTCCCAAGTTGTCTTTCTTCACTTTAAACACCCATTTCAAACCGATTGCTTTGTGTCCGGGTGGCAAATCGGTAAGTTGCCATGTCTTGTTCTTCTCGATTGCATCCAACTCTGTTTGCATAGCCTCCTGCCATGCCTTAGAGGTTACCGCCTCTTTAAAATTCAAGGGTTGATCCGCTGCAATCATCAACAATTCTCCGGGTTCAAGGAACACATTTTCGGTTTCAGAATAAATATCGGTTAACGGACGCAATCCCCTTGGCCCAATCTCACTAGAAGGGCTTTCCATATGGGGCGAGGTTGAAGAAAACGGGGCTGAGACAGGAGTATGTGGAGCTGGTTCAGGCTCGTCAAATTCAGCATATGGTTGTCCAACTTGGATAGCATCGATTCCTGGGCTGTTTGGTTGTTCCGGATTGATTTCGGGGTCATTTTGAGGTGTTTCGAGGTGTATTTGGGGTTGTGGTTCAATTATGGTAAAGGTCTTAGGAGTCGCCATCTCTTCTTCTTTGTTTTTGTACCAATTTCATTCTTCTTTTTCGTCAAAAACAACATCGCGACTAACTCGCAACTTTCGGTCTTGTGGATCAAACAAACGGCTGCCTTTAGTTCCATCTTCCACACCTAAATACACCATCTTTTTACTTCGATCATCAAGCTTCTTCAAGTGACCACCTACAAGTTTAGCAAAAGCAACACAACCAAAAACTTTTAGATGTTCAAGGTTGGGCTTTTTGCCAAACCATGTTTCAAAAGGCGTCTTGTCGGGAAGTACTTTTGTTGGCAGGCGGTTGAGAAGATAAACTGCATGTCTAACCGCTTCTCCCCAAAACTCTCCCGGAACATTTCTACCTTTGAGCAGACTTCTTGCCATGTCCATAACGGTCCGATTTCGCCTTTCTACAACTCCGTTCTGTTGAGGCGAATATGGTGTCGTAAGATGCCTTTGAATACCATTTTCTTCACAAAATAATGAGAATTCTTTTGAAGTGAACTCTCCCCCTCGGTCCGTTCGAAGTGTCTTTATTTGATAACCCGAATTCTTTTCAACCATCAACTTGAACCATTTGAAAGCGCTCAAGGCTTGAGACTTCTCCGATAGCATGTAAACCCACATCCACCGGCTAAAATCGTCTACTAAAAGGAGAAAATATTTACTCCCTCCAACAGACGTAGGTGTGATCGGACCACATAAGTCCGCATGAACAAGTTGTAGTGGTTTTTGAGCTCGAAAAATTTTCGACCAAAAAACAGAGAATGCTTCCCCCGGAGCTTAACCAAGCTCTGATACCACTTGTTGGGGTTGAAACACACTTTTATTCAGAACTAGAACAAAAGAGAAGAGCTTACACGCTCAATATTACAAGAAAAAGAAACAACCCTCTAATACTCACTCTAAGTATTACACACTACACTCTCTGTTTGTGGTGCCTTACAACTGAGGTTAGAGCCTCTATTTATACTTAAACAAGCCTACAATTACTACTGCTACCATTTATTGTGTTCATTACGTGAACATACTAAGTTGCCATTTGAGTTCTTATTGTCAACAAAGGTGGGATTCATTTGTCAACTAAAGAGGGTGGTGCAGGCAGGCAGGTTCTTGTAGGTTTACACTCACATCCTCCTTCGATCGTATGTTCCCTTCAATCATCCATCATCCGGTAAACCCATCACCACGACTGCTACCGTGCCGCTACTCTTCATATTAATATTTTCTCTAACATCTACCGCCACCTCGAAGTTATGTAGGCGGATCCATCAGTCCATGTACGATCGCACAATCAAAGCCATCAAGCCCCTTAATATCTCTGATATGTTTCTTATTCTATTTCTTTTTTGCTTTAGTGAATAATGCAATTGAACGATCTTTATAGAAAAATACGTTAAAAAAGTCATCCCCAACCATCATCCAGGGGCAAAAGCAGAAAGAATCCAACCAAATCAGCTTAAAAAATTGACGAGGTATATTTTTTGCGATTATCTCATCAATTTTTTTTCAGATACTGTTTGTTCGTAGTTTCAAAAAGTCAGAAATTAAGTAGAGTTGAATCGAGATTCTAAGATTTCTCCAACTTCTGTATTCAGAATTTCAATCAATAGAAACCTGATTCCATTCAATATGGAAACAAACTTTCTATAACTTGGTTAGTGTTCTTTGATTTTGATTTACATCTACTAATAGCCGTTATTACCACCACCGTTATTTACCACTCAATAGCAGCTCCCTTCTCATGTTCCTTCCTTATCCCAATCGCCAGGTATCATCTATTCGCATCCATTTTTTTTTGTTACAGGTTATCGATTTTGAAATTTCATGATTTTTTTTATGATGAAGCTTTTTGTCCAGAAAACATGTCTCCCCTCTAGAAACCGACTTCTACAATATGATGGCAGCTCTTTGCTTTGCAGGTACCATTTATTTTTATTCAGAGATTTCTACATATTTCAAGATTTATGCATAATAGAGTTGGGGAGTTGTTTGTTATCTCACAGTTAAACGATCAGATGACCATAGGGAGTAATTCAAGATTGTATTTAAAGATGTATATTTAAATCACAAAACTTTATATGGATCCATGTTTGACAGGAATATTTGTAGTTTGTTGAGTCCTTAGCTCAGTCACACAATTCTGAGTTCCTGCCCATTTAGCCTAGCTTATTAACTATCATTTACAGGTTAAAGAGAAGTTTGGTCTAATACAAGATCTATAGGAAGAAATGAAAGTAGAATGCTCAAATTCAAAAACATGAAGAGGTGTTGTGATCTTTGAGGTGCGCCCATGGACTAACCAAAGATAAGTGACCATTATACTTAGGTAAATTTGAGGTCTGTCTCCCTATGTTCTTACATTTTTTTACACAATGTTGCTTATTTTTTACCAATAATAGCAACATACTTAATTTTCAGTTAGGTTAAGTTAGGGTCTGTCTCTTGTGGTTGTCCGTTGTCGGTCTCTTTGTACATGTGTATGCGATTATGTGTGTGATTGTGTATGTGTCAATGACAGGTTATTTGAGGTACAATCAGCTTGGCCAGACGTTTTTACAGCGAGATAGTTGGTTGCTATTCTTGTTGTCGTTTTTAAAAGTCTGATTTTGCTGCTGAAAGGTTGAGTTGATAGTAGACTTCGTTGCTATTTTAAGTAATGCTCCTAAACTACATCGTCTATTATTGGGAGACTTCGCTTAAATACTAAAAGTTATTTCTGTTCTAAGCTTGATGTATCATGGAGCTTGGTTTTGAGTTTTTTTATTAGTTTGTGTAATGAGTAGGAACTAAAATTTGCTTGATTGGACGATTTTATCCTTAGAGATGCTTCTCTTGTGTTTGATATTATTTATTATCCTGGTTACACATTAGTCAATTGTTCAATTCAAAAAGATATTGTTCTGTTTAGATTTGCTCTATTATATTCTAATATTTATATAATTTACTGATATGTAACCAAGATGTAGATGACAACCATTTTTTTAATATATATGAGAACAAAAATTAAATTTCATAACTACCTTTAGATTTAATGGAGATGAGAACATTTGCCATAGTTTTGTTTTATCCTATAATTTTAAATATTTATTTATTTTATAATGGTTAACTTTTTTAGTTTTAATAGCAAAAGTTTAAAATATAAATAAATAAATTAACGATTATCAAATTCAAATTTCTAAAGCAAAAATACCCTAATCGTTTTTTACTTTTGAGATAAATTTGACAATATGTATTTGATTAGAAAACTCCACTTTGTTTTTTTGTTTTTTTTATTTAAGTCTATAGTTTTTATGTATTAGCTATAATACTTTAGATTTTTTGTTTTATGAATAACAACTAAATATAAAACAAACTTAATTTAAGGTACTTTTAACATTTTCAAATTATATAAATCACAAAGTTGCGAATAAACTATTTCCCAAAGAGAAATTATTCGTCGTCTGCTGAAAGTAGGCATGTAAACCGGTCCGGAAACGGACCGGAACCGAAAAAATCAAAAACTAAATAAACTATAAACTATCCATATATAGAAATGATACTATTTACATATATCACTATACACTAATACTTTTATTTGTAAATCCATAACAACAATATACTTTTTTTAATCAAAACATTATTTTTAATTTTAAAAAAAAAATGCAAAATACTTGCTTTTAATCTAAAAAAACAATTTACTTTTATTCTAATCCAAAACACCAACATGTTTTTATTATTAACCCCAAACAACATACATATCATATTAAAACAAAATAGTAAAGTATTTTTATTTTTAACTAAAACAACAACATACATTATAGATATATAGTGTAATCCTAAATAATATTTGCAAATGTATTACGTGTTCATTACGATATGACATGTTTCCGAAATGGTAGCAACTCACAAAACCAAACTATATGTGACCCTCTAAATAGAACGTTCAGAAATTATTTCGTCGTTTGCCGCTTATTGTGTTGCACATTCTTTGAAATTATACAATATCCAAAAGAAAAATAATCACTGAAGCAAACTATTCTCGAAAATCAAACTATTTTCCATACCAAAAAAACGACGAAATAAATTAAAAAATACATTATCCGTCAGAAAGAAAACGAATCACTAAATTGAAATGAAAGCAATCCTTGTTCGTCGAAATGAAACTAATTGCCAAAATAAACTATTCGTCGTCCGCCGCTTTGCGCGGGTAACGACTAGTGTGTGTGTGTGTGTATATATATATATATATATATATATATATATATATATATATATATATATATATATGGGTTTTCGACTATAAACACACACCGAGTTAAGGGTTTGCGGTCCGAAGAGATAAGATGCGAGGTTTACGACTGCAAACACTAAGTCGGCTTCGCAGGTTTTCGGTCCGAAGTGGAAACCCTCTGGGGTGGTTTTCTACTACTTTGCACATTTGCGGTCCGAGGTTCTCGGCTGCAAACGGTTTGCTGCCTTCGGTTCGCGGTCCGAAGAAAGAAGGATATTGCGAGGGTTTTCGGTTCAGGCGAGAATCCTCGGTTTTTGGGCCATTTCACTTCCAAACTATACAACACATTTTCTAAATGTTCATTTGTATCAAAAACATTAATTTAACTTTATCAAATTAACAAATCAATAACTTTGACTATAATTTGATATGTTTGACTTTTGTTGACCTTTACAAGATAAAAAATAACGGGTTGTCACAACGATTCCTCTTGAACTTATATTTATCCTTTCCATATGGGTGATTTACATGTAGAAATCTTCTATGGCAATCAAACCATGACATCTTATTACCATTCTTTAGTCTGAATGCTTGTGTATGTTTCCCACAATGTGGACATGTTAGCTTACCTGTTGTAGAATATCTGGACAACGATGCATATGTTGGAAAATCGCTTATTGTCCCCATCAAAGCTGCTCGTAAATGGAAATTTTGTTTTAAAGATATATCATATGTTACTATGCCTTCTTCCCATAACTGCTCCAACTCTGCAACAACTGGTTGCAAAAAGACATCTATTTTATGCTTAGGGTTTGACGGTCCTGGCACAAGTGCGGTCAAAAACATGTAAGGCTCTTTCATGAACATAGAATGTTGCAAATTATAAGGTGTTATAATAATATGCCAAGATGAATATTATTTTCCAAATGCTCAATATGTTGCAAACCCATCTGTACTTAGGCCTAATCTAATATTACATATTTCTGCAGCAAATGAAGGATGAATTTTGTCAAAGTACTTCCAAGCTTCTGAATCGGATGGATGACACATTACTCCAACATCATGTCTATGATTCTCTGAGTGCCATCGCATGGAAGCGGTTGTGGCTTCTGAAGCATACTGTCTCTTCAACCTTGGGGTCAAAGGAAAGTAATGCATTTTCTTAAAGGATACATGAGATCATCTGGCCAAATTTCTTGACCATATGTACCTATCTGCATTGCAGAATTTGCACCGATAAAGATATTTGTCTTGCCTCCAATATTTCATACATCCAGACCTGCAATAGTAAATCATCTCCATAGGCAAACCTAGTGCTTGTATTAACTTTTTGCTCTCGTATAAACTATCTACCATATTATTCTCCTCCGGTAACACATCATTTAGCAACTGGCAGATAGCATCATAACTTTGCTCAGGTATGCGATACTCTGATTTTATATTCAATAGTCTAGCTACAGCAGACAGTTGTGTGACTTTTTTACATCCAGGCCACAGTTCTTTATCGGCTGCATCTAGCATACCAAAGATTTTTTTATCCAGTGCATTTGGCTCCTCCTCAGGATTACTTGTATTTAAATCACGAGTCATTGCATCTATGACCATTTCTCTATAAGAACATTCACCTTCATTCAAAGTTTTGTTTGAATCTTCCACCCCTAAAAACGTATTATCATCGCCAATGGATGTTTCGCCATGTTTATCCCAAAACCAATATTCCTCAACAAAACCTGACTTGTACAGATGATGCTTAACAGTATCAACATCTTTATATGGTATGTTACGACATTTGATGCATGGGCATTTTAATGTTATCTTCTTCCATGAACCTATGTTGACTGGTAGAAAAATATATGAATTTTTTCACTCCTTGTATGAAAACATGCGATACACAACTACAATTATCTTTTCTTTCATACATCCACTTTCTATTTTGATTGTTCATGGTGTTAAATCTGTAAAGTATACATTTAAACAACACAATATTATATGTTCATTAATGTTGCTTTGAATTAATAGATGATATTTGAAGTAAATATATATGTACAATATAAATATTGCAAAGGTACCTTAACAACAACTCGTTTCACAAAGCTAATGACCGAATGTTGAACCAATCTTCAAAGTTTTCTGTTTTTAATGGTTGAATCACTTTAATAATTTGATAATGACTTAGAATATTAATAGAATGGTTTAATTGAGTTTGACACTTGCAGAACAAATATTCAAAGAAAGGGTGTCTCAGGGAACCTTCGACAACCCTTGATTTCGATGTGTTGGATGGATACTAGGTCAAATTATTGGGTCGATATTATTCAATTCTAGGTTAAAAACCATGTAGTATACGTGTAATTATAAATTTAAATAACATTCATAATAAATGTAGATACAGAGTTAATTAAATTATATATTCTATATAGATTATTTTCCTTAATAACGACTTGATTACAAACTTATTTTTAATTCCATTAACTATACTTCATTACCAAAAAAGATTTAAACCTAATCAAACACCATAGCAAGCAAAAATGACTAAAATGCCCTTTTATCATAAAATAACAACATAAAACAAAATAAATTTATATACAACTACATATACAATACAATATAAACACTAATATTGAAAGTCCAATATATTATCAACCATTTATATTTTTAAGAAATATACAAAAGCTACCATACTCTACATACCAACGACAAACCATGCAATGTCTTTGTGGATCCTCATCCTCTTCATGGCCTATCACAAATGCCCCATTAACAGAATGATGTGGCTCTTCACATTGGAATGTGATGTTATTCGTTGTAAGTATATGAACAACATCAACAGCCCGCAACAACTCTTTGGCACTATCAACAACACCCGTGTACTCCCCATTATCCGGAACTGCCCAGCCAAAATAGGCATCAAGTTATTGTAAACCTACACATTAAAATAACTATCAATTAATCCAATGTATCCGTTTCAACACAACAGTAAATATTATACAGCACAACACAACTAAATACTAACCCCAAACTACAAACATGCATTAATTAACTATATACATAATTTAATGTACATATATACCATACATACCTTCATCACACTGAGGGGTACCTCTTGAAATGTAGATCATTCCAAGCAAATAAATTCCCTCAAGATGATCTTCATATGTTGCTTGTCTTAACAAAGTCATTCCTACATCAAAATTGTCATTACAAAAGCATTCATCTTGTTGACAGAATAACAATAACATTAAAATCAATGACACTAAATATTAATAATGGAATAGATTACATATAATTACTGATATTACACATACCATTCCTTGTCTGAACATGGCTTCAATGTTATTATGCAATGCACATGTTGTTGAGAATAAAACTTGAGTGATCGAATAGATTCAAACAGGTAAAAGAATTAAGAACATAGAATGAACATCAAATGTGTCGAATGATTTTTAATCACAGCCTTAGAAGAGATCGATAAAGAACTGCTACTATAAAGGCGTGTAAGGTTTACAAAAGTGACGACTTTTAAGATACGGTGCATGCATGCACATTAAATAGTAAAACCCTAATAATAAATAATGGGTGGACAGGCCCAACCCATATACAAAATGGACTAAGCTATAAACCACAATTACGCAACACATAAGGCCCAATAATATCCCCCTTTGCGTCAATTGAGGCAGGAGACCTTCACTATGGAGTTCGCTTTTGTACTTCAAATAGTTTCGGAATGACGCTGAGCAGAGCCTTATGAACTTGGATGTACCACAGGATCATATCGGAGAAACACTTCTTATCCCATTTACGATTCCCTTTGCATTTCTCCACAAACTCCAGGATGTACTTCAGGCACGAAGTAGTGTAAAGATACTCATCAGCGATATAGAAGAAAACTTTGTGAAAATCAGCATCAGTTTGCTCTTTCATTTGAAATGCTAAGCACCAGCCATCCTTTTGTATCTTCCCCAGCTTCATTTTATCAAAGTCCTTAGGAGCTTCTTTGGGGAGCATAGACGGCCTCTTTTGCAAAATAGTTGCTATCTCAACGTCCATCTTCCCAAACTCTTGAATGTATGAGACTAACATTCATTTGAGAGGAGTAACAGTGGGTTCGTATTTTTGTTCATCCTTGAGCAACATGTCGAACATCAGAATCCAATCGTACGGGTTCAGGCAAGGTATACCAACAAAAGTAAATTTACATACCTGACTCATAGAACCTATAGCAACCTTAAATTGAGCATTTGGGAAACTATCAGTTTCGATTGGACCTGAAACCTTCACAACAGTTATCTTCTTCACACTCTAGGTTTCATACTGAGGCTTAATGTGCTTCAAGTAGAATGAGAAAAGCAAATGGTCTGCACCGTTGTCTGTCAGAGGAATGTTCGCAACTTTGACAAAGCTACGAAACTTGAAGGATTTTAGTGTTATTGGTAGATCAAGCTGCGAATCCTGTGTATTCTGCAAGTCGAAGGAAACAATAGGCTCTAACCAATATTGGATTGGAATATCTACAGCCTCGCTCATAATTCGCTCCAAAGTCCATAGTGGAAATAAAAGCTTTCGGCTTTCCAATGTGACTTGAGCTTCCCGTTCAACTTTTTCTTTCTCTTTTGCTTCTCTCACAATTCGATTGTGCTCATCAATTTGAGCTTCACGAGCCTTCCTTCTTTTTATATCATGCTCATCATGCTCTTCTTCTTCGCTATCATCGATGATTCTTTCAACATTAAGCATCTCTTTGCCTTTCGAATCCAAAGCTGCATTACCCTTCGGTTCATTTTCTGACTTTCACTTCAGAGGGGGATTTTCAGTTAGTTTCGGGGTTTCTTTCTTATATTGTTTCACAGTTTCTCCCTCTTGTTTCAGAAGTGAGCTTGACTCTGAAACACCTTCAATTCTATTCAGCATTGCGAACACTAGCCTGAGTTTTTCAACTAGATGCTTCTTAATTGTGATCGTGATCATGGAGTCACGAGTCTCGATAATGATGGAGAGCAAGCCGCTCACATCTGCAACACAACTCCTTATTACAGCCCTTTCAGATCATAGTTCGTTGATCTGCATCTCAAAAAAATAATGCAACGAAAATAAATAAATAAATAAATAAAATAAATAAATAGATAATAAAGCAATTTTATAGTTTTGATTTTTTGAAAAGAAATAAAAACAGAAAAATAAGTAAAAACTCACGAAATATACAAAAGTATACAAGAAGCTCCGAAACTTCTAATGAATAGTAGACTATGAGTCACTACGAGCGTTCGCGGATGAACAATTGACTGCGAAATACTACGAATGTTTGCACCGATTCGTAGCTCAACCAATACTTTTCTAATGTGAAGGTAGTTTCGGAACTGATTCAGCCTCAATCGTTCCTAAGCCTTGAAGAATATGATTAAAAGTTTGTTCAGGCAAGGCTTTCGTGAAGATGTCGGCCAACTGATCAGCGGGTCTCATAAAGTTTATCTCGTCATTTCCATCTTCCACATGATCTTTGATGAAGTGATACCTCAGTACGATGTGTTTGGTCTTTGAATGTTTCACTGGATTGTGACAAATACGAATGATGCTCTCAGAATCGCAATACAAAGGGATTTGTTTCATATTTATGTCGTAGTCACGAAGCTGACTTTGAATCCATATGACTTGTGAACTACAAGAGGCAGCGACTATGTACTCTGCTTTAGCAGTTGATAGGGAGACACAAGTTTGCTTATTAGATTTCCAACTTACGAGTTTGCCATCAAGAAATTGGCATCCTCCCGTTGTACTCTTTCAATCCAAACCTCAGCCTCCGAGATCATCATCTGAAAATGCTTGCACAAAGAAACCTGAACTTAAAGGGTACCATATTCCTAGTGAGGATGTCCGTTTGAGATACCTGAAGATATTCTTAACAGCGGTCAAGTGAGGTTCGCCAGGATTCGCTTGAAACCTGACACAATAGCAAACAGAAAACATGATGTATGGACGACTAGCGGTTAGATACATCAATGAACCTATCATTTGACGATAGAGTGTCATATCAGCAGCCGATTTGTCCAGAGACGGTGTTAGTTTCGTTCTGAATGCCATTGGAACCTTCACCTTCAAATCTCCCACTATTCCAAACTTAGAGAGTAAGGTCTTTGTATAAGCCTCCTGATTGATAAAGATACCTTCCTGACTCTGTCTTATATTTAAACCAAGGAAAAAGTTAATCGGACCCATGGAGCTCATCTAAAATTTAGTTTCCATCAACTTTTGGAACTCAGCAGTTAAGATGGGGTTAGTTGATCCGCAAATAATGTCATCAACGTAAATTTGGACAATCATCAAGTGGTCACCATCTTTCTTGCGAAGGAAGGTTGGGTCAAACGATCCTTGTTTAAATTTAGCCTGTTTTAAAAAGCGAGTAAGAGTTTCGTACCAGGCTCTTGGAGCTTGCTTTAGACGATAAACTGCTTTGTCCAGAATGTAACATTGGTTCAGATATTTTTCGTTTATGAACCCTGGTGGTTGCTGTTGGGTTTTAGGTACTCTAACATCCCTATGGTGCACATACAAACCTAAAGCTTTGGATCTAAGTTTTCTCTAGTTATACATGCAACAAAAACTATCCAAAGCATGAAACCTATAACTAGCATACAACTTGATATTTGAAACATAAAAATAAGTTAGACAATTACCTCTTTGTTGTAGCATGTAGAGTTTTGGCCTTTCAAGAGATTAGCACCCCAAGTGTGATGCCTTAAACAAGTCACAAACACCAAGAGCAAATGGAGGACAAATGAGAGAGAGGTTAGACACACCAAAAATCGGCTATACTCTTCATGGAATACACAAAAACCGATTTTAGGGTTTAGGGAATACATATATAGTGTAGAATTCCAAGAGTCATAAGTAAACCCTAATTCTTACACTTAGGCTTATGATCCAATAACTCATATAGACTAACTCTTCATGGACTCTCACATAAACCTAGTCCGTCATGGATCAATAGCCCAAACCATATGTATCACTAATTTACATAATCAGTCCCTATTAATTTAATTAGTCTCTTTTGATCACTAAATTAATTCCAATTTAATTCTTGATCAATACTAATTAAATAATATTATTTCTCAATTAATATATTATACTTATAATATATTAATAAATCACAAATAGCCTCTTTCTCACATATCCATCCTATCAAATTGATTTGGTGAAGGCAACCCGAAATGGACCATGCTACTCTTAGGTCAAGTACATACCAATTATAGTTATGGGCTTAGACACCTAATCCAATAGTTGTTCCACGTATACTGTTTCTTCTAGTTCCCCGTTCAGAAAGGCACGCTTGACATACATCTGATATACTTCAAAGTTTTTGTGCGCTGCATATGCCAGAGAGATGCGAACAAATTCCAACCTTCCAACTGGTGCGAAAGTTTCTTCGTAGTCAATGCCTTCTTCTTGGAAATACCCCTTAACAACGAGTCGCGCATGTTTCTTATCACATTCCCCTCTTTGTCTAATTTGTTACGAAACACCCATTTTAGACCAACAACAGAAGCATCCTTTGGAGTGGGAATAAGTCTTCAGACCTTGTTTCGTTTGAATTCATTAAGCTGCTCCTGCATTTCTTGCACCCAATCAGAGTGATCAAGAGCTATTTGAACATAGGTTCAATTTTGGAGATAAACAAGTTAAACATGCAATATTCCACTTTAGAGAATAATAAAGTATGCTTCGATTGTTGTTGAGCTCTTGTAAGAACTCCTGAAGACGAATCTCCTATTACTTGAGTTTTTGGATGATCTTTGGTCCATTTGGTCAACGGAGGGTAATTAGGATCATATGTTGGATCTAATTCAGTTTTCACTTCTTCAAACTCTGACTGCACATCCGAATCATCATTCATATTTTCCTTCTCCCCCTTGAATGATGTACGGTCTTCTTCATTCGAAGTCGAACCTTCCCCCTGGAGTTGTGGTTCTTTGTTGATTTCAGGGGTTTTGTTCTCCCCCTGAACAGGTGTATGAGTTGAAGAGGTTGAAGTAAAACCCTCCCCCTGCGGTGTAGCCTTTGCACCTTGTGATTGAGACAAAATTTCAGAGTCTTTCGGAGTGGGGTGCTCGTTATCCATATCTTTCGCAGTGTCATCAATGATTTTCTTCAGTTCGTCTTCCTTGTTGTCTGTTTCTTTGGATTCTGAGGAGATGGTCTTCTCTGGCTCGTCGAATAAGATCATGAACTCCTCATAGAGATTGGATAGTGGAATTGTAACTGGATTCAGCTTGGGAAAGATCTCCTTTGATTGACTGTCATTCTTCTGATACTTCTTCAAATAGTTGTCATCAAATGTGACATAGTAGGTTTCTTCTATATTTTTCGACTTTTTGTTGAGAACCCCATATGCCTTAGAAGTTAGAGAATACCCTAAGAAAATACTTCGTCAGCCTTCACATCGAATTTGTTCCTTTCCTCCTTAGAATTGATGATAAAGCACCTGGAACCAAACACATGGAAAAACTTGACATTAGGTTTTCTATTATTCAATATCTCATGGAGTAACAGAGAATTGATCGATTTTGGGTAAAGCAGGTTGTTCCAATTGCATCTGCCCAGAAGTAAAGCGGCAAATTAGCGAATGACATCATGGTTCTCGCAGCTTCACACGACGAGCGGTTTTGTCTTTCAATGACCCTGTTTTGTTGAGGAGTATAAGGAGCCAAAAAGTTGTGAGTTCCTCCTTTCATAGTCAGAAATTCTTCAAACACTTGGTTTTTGAATTTTAAACCATTTCCACTGCAAATGTTACAAACCAGCTTTCGCAGTTTCTCAATCTGCTTTATGAAATCCCTGAGCTTCGGAGTGGCTTCTGACTTCTACTTAAGAAAATGTCCCCAGGTAAATCTAGAAAAATCATCAACAATTACAAGTATATATTGGTTCCCACCAATGCTTTCAATTGTCGAAGCACCACACAGGTCTATACGCAAAAGTTCAAGTGGTTCTATGACTTTCGTATTCACAATTGTTGGATGACTTTTCCTGCTCTGCTTCCCCATTTCGCAGGCTGCATAAAGATGTTCTTTATCAAACTTTACGAGAGGTATCCCTCGCACATGATCACCAAGAACAAGTTTATTGATGTCTTTGAAATTGAGGTGCGAGAGTCTTCAGTGTCACAACCAGCTATCATCCGTAGAAGCTTTCGTAAGTAGGCAAATGGCAGGCTTCCCTTTGATGGGGTTCAGATTGAGTAGGTAAATCTCTCCTTTGCGCTTTGCTTGAGGAGCACTATTTTGTTCTCCTTTTCGATAATCTCTGATCCCTCATCATCGAACGAAACTTTCAATCATGTACCAACAACCAACTATGAAACACTTATGAGGTTGTTTTGTAAGCGTTCTACGTATGCGACCTTGCGAATTGAAAATTCTCCATTCGTGATCATTCCATAACCCTTCATTTCCCTATGTGAATGGTACTCGCACATCACTCTTCCTCCATCCTTTAATTCTCTGAACTCTCGCAGTTCTTCCTTCCTTCTTGTCATGTGACGCGAGCCGCCACTGTCTTTATAACATTCTGAGTCAAACTGCTCATCATGAATCACCTACGAAAATCAAAGAGATTTAGAAACCCAAAGTTGTTTGGGTCCACGTGATGCATTCATAGAAACAGGAAAAGTAATAGTAACATCAACAAAATAAGATCTTTTAATCAAGGTGGTGCTATCTTTCTTTGTAATTTGAAAAACAGTGATCCTATTATCTTTTAAGTTCTTATCCTTTGTGGATATTTTTCTTTGCTTATTTTGGATCTGATGCTTGACAAATTTCTTCTCAACTTTCTTTTCGAACTCTTAAGTGGAATTTTAGGCTCCGAAACTATCTTTCCTTTGCCTTTAACAACTTGCGATGTCTTGGCTGAATGTGAAACATTCTTGTTAGGAGAGAAGTGAGAGTTTGTCTTCTCCATAGGTTTCACATGATTTGAAAAAGATGGTTTTTGAAAAACTTTTTGTTTTGAAACCTGTGTAATCTGAGACTGAGTTCATGGAAAACTCTTAGGGTTCACATGTGAAGAGACTTTCGCATTTGGATTGGACTTGGAAGAGTTTTCTTGATAAACGAAGTTGGGATTTTTGGATCACCAAAAATGCTTTTTTTTCCTTCAATTTTTGTTATATCTCGCATTTATTTGACGTTTTTGATCTGCGATATGCTCAGAAGACTTATGAATATTTGCCCTAGATTTTGGATTTCTAATGGAGTTTCGGTTTGAACGGATGACATATCACTTGGAACATTCTTGGTTCCACTTGGACTCCCTTTTTCGTAGCTCGAGTTGACTTTGTTCAGCGGTTCTGCTACATATCTACTCTTCGTTTTCCAAGAGGTCATTTCAGAGAGACCTTTTGTTTCTTCTGCATTGTCGATTGGAGCTGACCAGAAAAATTCATCACAACCATCTTTATTGTCCTCTTTGAACATGGACGTTAGTTCTGCTGTCTGATTTTTATTCAGTCCCTTGGTTGCGAAAACTTGATTGGGAACAATTTGGACTTTTGGAAAAATAGTTGCTTTTTCTTTTAACACTTTTGATTTAAGTTTAGAAAAACGTGCAAATTCAACTAAATTTTCAGAAATTAAGCCTTTTGCAGGTTGAGGTTCGCTTTTAACAAATTCAGAGCAATGAACCTCATCCTCCACAGAGATTTCACTCATATCACTATCATCGTCGAATTCAGATGTATTGTCAACATTAAGTTTGTTTTCTAAACTCAACTTAGTGTTTAATGAGTCAAACTACTACACATTATCAGATTTGATTTTCTCTTTGTCATTTTCATCCAAAAGTTGTTTCAACATGTTTTTGTGATCTTTGGACTTTATGAAAGATTCAGTTTTTTCCAGTCCTATTCTGTAGGCATCCGAGACTTCATCAGATGAGATGATGGATTCACACTTGTACCAATCTGCGTCGATTTCGTCCTCTTTCAGTTCAAGAAAGGGCAAAATCATCTTATGAATTATATTTCCAATTTCACAATCAAGATGTAACTGGGTAATATTAAAATAAAGACTTTTAGAAATCAAACAAAAAATGTTTCACTGTTTTAAAAGCCCCAAATTATCTCTTTGCAAATAAATCAAGTCATCCCTAGACCTAGACAAATCTGACTCTAACTTTTCAATCTACATGTGCCTCTCTTCACTTTTGTCCGAAACCCTGCCGAGTTGATCGGTTAAGTTAGAATTATTCAAACAGATTCTTTCTAAAATTTCACTAAAACTAGATACTGTATAGTTTAGATCATCTAATTCACTTTCATATTGAGACACAGGAATATTTAAAGATTTAAGAATGGAGTGTACCTTGTTTATCACCTTGTCGCATTGATGCGTGCAAATAGCTACACCTAATTTTAAATTGTTAACCTAACTAACTTAACTAACTAAATTGCACTTAGGCAGTGTACCTAGTCAAATTATAGAATAGTGTGGGTAAGTCGGGTGTCGATCACAGGGAACGGTTTTAACTAATTAATTTACCTAATATTAAATTAACCTAATTTCCTAGCAAAGTAGTGGGTTTTATCTAATTTTTCAAGTTTAGATGAACTTAATTCTTAACACAATTCAATCAATTAACAACTTACTTCTGTTAGTTCGAATCCACTTTCCCTCGATGGTTTATAAATTATTTATGACAATTCCCGTTGGTTACCAATTAGATTATTATTAGCAATTCAGTTCCAAATTTACTAATATCAATTAATTCATGTAGATCTATGTATCTTCACACATAATTTAACGCATAATCAATTATTGAATAATATTGGAGCTATGTAAGATTGAGTTGACAAACACAAATTATGGTCATAATATGAGTTCTCTAGCACATCCTAATTTAATAATTCAATTACTTATCTAAGATTGGTTCGATTTTAGCTCTAATAACCTAATGTTCACTAGATTACTAGGTATTCAAATTTATGCAGATTAATGGTCTTTAACTACACAAAATAAGACATTAAAGCAATTTAATATCAAATCAAGCATGTTGGGTGTAATCAATCAAACACAAGTCATAACCAACAAGTAAATTCTAAACTAATATATTAAAACCATGGGTTCCAGCTTCGTCTAGCTAACAGAAGCAGCTAGATTTAGCTCGACATTCTAACAAATAAACACAAACAATCCATAGTCAAAAGCATGTTAAATGTACCAAACTATAAAGTGTATTATGAACTTTTCCTTCTTCCTTGGTGTTAGAACCAATTTACAGGCCTTCTCGCTTCCTGATTTTCGACTTCTGAAACTCTCTAGGTCAGCCAAAAAACTCCTCAAGTTGTAAGGATCAAGAGATTATATAGTTATCATAAAATTTACGTTTCATGTCGTGAATTACCCATTCACGTCGTGAATCGGGCAAAGATTTTGACTTTGCGCGTACTCATCTTCCAGAATCCTCCATGCCACGTCGTGAACGTGTGGTCCACGTCATGAATTGAGCTGATTTCGTGGGTTTCTTTTTCTTTTATTCTCCAAGCCTCCAAAGTTCCAAGCTTTGTTGTTTTTAGTCCCTATTCTTCAAGAATGCTCCTTTTTAGCTGTAAAGTGTTATTTAAACTTATAAGTATCATTATTCCATGTAAATAACCAAAATATGTATAAAAAGTGTTCTTAAATATTCCCTAAAAATATGTATAAATATGGCAATATCAAAATACCCCACACTTATTCTTTGCTTGCCCTTAAGCAAATCTTATTATTTTTAAACTCAAACCCTTATCACTAGCATCACATAGAACAATCGATTTCAAGCTCAGCCATTATACCAAGACCTCAATGCGCATATTTGTGTATAAAATCTTAACAACCTCCCAATCCTAAATACTCACAATCCTTATGAACCTTCACCCCTTACTTTATACGACATTCATTTCTGCAACCCTCCGAATCAATCCTCAGAAATCTTTCTTAACCTCAAGGTAATTTTTGTAAAACTAGCCAAGCATATATCATCTAGAAATTACAACTTTTAGATATCACAATGGAGCTCTTTGGAATTCTTCACTTCTTTGATATTTGATCTTTAATTTCTTAGAATTCACCACCTTCTTGCGTGATTTTTGGTATCTTCAACTTTTTGGATTTCTCCAGATTTTTTCATCATTGATCTTCATACTTAGATAGCTCCAAAAATTCTTAAAACTTTTTGGTAATTTCTCTTTTTTTTTACATGTATAACTCAGTTTTTTCACTCAAAATCCAACATGCTTAAGCAGGGGCGCTTAACTTCAACTCTTATTGATTAAAGGTATTAGTCTATGTGCAATGACTATATAAGCTTTCTTGGATGGATTTCAGGTTTAGGCTGCAAAACATATTATGCCATATAAACTACCAGATTACATTTCATACCTCATGACTTTTCACTAAGATTTGGGAAGCCACAAATATACTATAACATATATTCTCTCGGTTAAACATTTGAGCTCTCTTCGGATCATCCCACATAACACTAGCAACTTAAGTTCAAATTATTACTAGATTAATTTATTAGATTATTATTCCAAATCTATTTCTAAATTTTCAAAATTTTAAATTTTTCTAGCAATTTACTTTTTCTACCCCCTACCCCACACTTATTACATACAATGCCCTCATTTAATGCATAAAATAAATTAAAAGCAATAAAAGGGAGAAAAAGGAATAGACTCCCATGGGATAGAAGTGGCATGATCGAACTTTAAAAGTGTGCATTCTCGTGCATCTTGAATATGGACTTCTTCAAATAAGGAACTTGGATCTTGAACACGTGAGATATGCAAATATGTCGACGACATATAGAATCGAGCCTTCAATCTTCAACAAATGTGGTGCATGGTAGAGAAAATGAGCCATAACAGTCTTCATAATAATTCCAAGAAGAATGGTGGTGACCCATGTAAGAAATATGGAACAATGATCTTCAATTTTGCTGAAATGTATGGTTCACGACGTCAAGGTAAGGATCACGACGTGAAGTCGCTGAAACGCGTCTTCTGAAAATCATCAGTGTCCGATTCACGACATGAATAGAGACATCACGACGTAAAATCTGGGCTGACAGAAAACATAATTCCTCCAATTATTCTTTCAACTCTTTCACTTCAACCCAATGTCTTAATAAATGAAGACTCTTCTAACTCTAATATTTTTACTCTTCTTTCTAACTTTATCTTCTCTCTTGACTCACCCCACACTTATTTTAAATTGTGGTTCTCCACTCTTAACTTTAAACACTCGGCTAAACGTATTCGCACACTCATATCTCGACATCCCTTTCCCACAACTCCTCTAGCAAATCTGAAAATGATACCAAAGGAAGAGAAAAATAACATAATATCTTAATAGTTTTACAATCCCAAAACACACAAAAACAAACCAAACAAACTAAAATAAACTAAAATCAATCATCATCTTCATCTTCATGTGCTCCGCTTGTTCCAGCCCCATCACCTCTCGGCATCCAAAGCTCTTCCCATTTCGGGATATATGGGCATTGAGGTGGCATAGTGGGTGGTCTCACCACATTCATATGAGAATATATACCCTCAAGAAGTTGGGTATTATAAGTCACACCCCCACGAAGGTTGTCCAAGTATGTACCCACCCGACTTTGGAATGGGTCGGTGGGTATACCACCTTCATATCGTTGAGCTCTCCCCATTTCTCCATGTGCTCTCACATTCCTTCTTCGAGGCCTTTGTTGAGGTTGTTCTTCTTGCTGCCCAATTTGTTGTTCATCACCCTCAGGGGGTATCACAAATCTCCCCCCAACATTTACTACAACCCTCATGAGACCCAAAACTTGAATAGTCAAATCATTATCCGGGAGGCGCGTAAGGTTCCTAATAAAATTATGAGTTAAAATTCCATAAGACTGGGCAAGTCGGGTGACCAAGTATCCACTCGTGATAGGACTCCCGGGCCTAGAGCTAGCCGCCTTCCTTCCCAAAAACCGAGCGAGCATATAAGGTATGTCACAACAAACGCCGGATGCGAGTATGCTCCACAAATAAAACAAATTTTGAATGGGCACTTTATCTCCATGATGCTTATGATTGATGGAAAAAGTGATGAGGCGATGCAAAAATCGATGAACGGGACTCCTGATTTGTCCCTCACTTGCATCACGAGAATTATACTCGTGATTAGAAATAGTCCTCCAAGATCGGATATCAAACATCCCGGGGGTAAAATCCCGAACACACTCCTACAAAAATAACACAAATGAAGGTGATTGTGTTTCCTCCTCGGTATACAGCCCCATGCGCCATGCAAATTCTTGAAGGCTTCACTCACGGTACATTCCTCCCAACCGAAAAACTAGCGCCCGGTTGTAGTTGGGATCGACGGTTTTATCTTCAAAACTCACGGTAGCGAAAAATTCTACCGCAACTCCCGATAAACTGGTTCTTGGATACCGAAGAGATTTCTCCAACCAATGCAAGTGAATGTAAATCCATCTACTTCAAACACCTTCGTCCAATATATTTCTAATTCCAAAACCATACCAACCCCACGAAGCCACCCCCAATCCACAATAGTAGCGATTGCAAAGTCTTGGTTGTATAGCCATCCCAAATGATTCTCATAATTGTTCAACAAGGCTCGTGATAAGTTTTGTGGAAACCGATATAGCAGGTGTATGCTTGCCAAATCAATAGGGTTGTGTTCTTGCTGGTCAGTTCTTCGAGGACCCATTTTCCTGAAATGACCAAAAACAAACAAAACAAACCAAAACAAACAAGATATCCCCTTAAAAAAAATGAAACAGCAAATGGGTCGCCCAGTTTTCACGACGCGAACTGGTGTTTCACGTCGTGAACCGTAGTCGAGACGTGAATCTGCATCGGTCATTATATGGTCAAAACCCATCATATATTTCACTTGAGTTTTTTTATTTCATCAATCTATGGCCATGCATTCAAAAATTACCAACCAATTTACTAAATTTTGGGATTTTTACATCTAAATAAACCCTAACCACTAAATGCTTAAAATATGAAGAAGATCATAATTAGTGGATGAAACACTTACCAAATGTTGCTATGAGACAAGAAATGCAAGCAAATAGTAGAAAATCGGTGGTGGGGTTCAATGCTTTCGTTCGTGCGCAAACGAGTAAACAAGTGGGGGAATGGTCAAAGTGTTTGGTATTACTGGTCCTCCCCCCCCCCCTCCGTGACTTTTAAAGTTCACGACGCGAACAGCAAATTCACGTCGTGAATTTATTGCTGGGCTAATATGTTAACGAGCCTATCCTAATTAAACTCAGAGGGCTTAAAAATTTGGGCTAAACTATGTCAATTCCGTATGTCTTACTTGTTCGCTTGTTCACATCGTGGAGATAAGATTCACGTCGTGGATCGTAGTCTGGACGCAAAAATAAGTCTAATAATAATACTAATTATATTAATTGTTTACCACTTAATTTTTAAAGCACCGCACATTTGATTTTTACCATTTAAGAGATTATTAGATGATTAGATGATCAATTATCCTAAAAAAACTAAAACTAAAAGCATAAACGAACGAAAAGAAAATTCAAACCGGGCTCGGGTTGCCTCCCGAGAAGCGCTTCTTTTTGTTGGAGTCATGAGCCGGACTTTGTGCCTCCTCACGTTGAATTTTCCGGAGAATCCATCACCACTTGAATCTTTTCTTCCTTCCATCGTCTTTTGTATGCTTGGACTCGTCTAATGTACGCTTTTTTCGAATTCTCCTTTTTAGCTTTTATCTCATTCACATCGAGCTTTCTTTTGGTCCCTTTATTTTTTTTGTAACTTATTGTCTACTTTTTCCTCTTCCTTCAGATCTACAGGAACCATCTTTTCATCCATAGTCACTCGATAATTCGTCACTTTCCTTGCTTACCCAAGAAGTTAGATTTGTGTAGGCAATTACATCAACTAAAAATGGAACGGATGCTCTCGGTTTCGTGCGTTTGATTCCATTAGCTTCTCCAATTCTCCAAGTTCATCTTCTTCATCAATATTGAAAACCTCACCTTGAACATCTCTCCCTTGGAAACCATCTTCTATTCCAAAAGTTTCCTCTTCATCTCCAACTCTCAAAGTGAGCTTGGACTCGCGAATATCAACCAAGGCACCAGCAGTATTTAGCAAAGGGTGACCAAGAATAATTGGAACATCGGCATCTTCTTTCATGTCCATAACCACAAAATCAATTGGAAAAACAAATTTCCCAGTTTTTACAAATATGTCTTCTACAATGCCCCTGAGTTGTGTCACTGAACGGTTGGCCATGTGAATGGTCATTCTTGTAGCCTTCAATTTCGAAATATTGAGCTTTTTATAAAATGAGAAAGGCATCAAATTTATGCTAGCCTTAGAATCGGCTAAAGCATATGTCTTCAAATTATTACCAAATTCACACGGAAGAGTGAGGCGTCCAGGATCTCCCATCTTCTTTGGTAAATCTCCCAATACAACTTTTGAACTTTGTTCAATAAGAATCACCTTGGAATTTTTCTTCAATTGTTGACGAGTATCTATTAAGTCTTGTATGAACGTCGCATATTCAGGAACCTTAGATAACGAATCCATAAAAGGAGTATTTATTGGAATACCCTTCACTTGCTTTATAAACTCTAAATGCTCCCGTTCTAGTGGATTAATATTAGCTCGGGATGGAAATCGTAAAGGAGGACGATAAGCCGGAACAGTTGCTGAATTTTTCTGTTCGGTTGTTCAGCAATATTTTTGTCTTGAGTACAGATCGCCAAAAACTTGATGAGTGCAAATAGCTACACCTAATTTTAAATTGTTAACTTAACTAACTTAACTAACTAAATTGCACTTAGGTAGTGTACCTAGTCAAATTATAGAATAGTATGGGTAAGTCGGGTGTCGATCACAGGGAACGGTTTTAACTAATTAATTTACCTACTATTAAATTAACCTAATTTCCTAGCAAAGTAGTGGGTTTTATCTAATTTTTCAAGTTTAGATGAACTTAATTTTTCACACAATTCAATCAATTAACAAATTGCTTTTGTTAGTTCGAATCCACTTTCCCTCAATGGTTTATAAATTATTTATGACAATTCCCGTTGGTTACAAATTGGATTATTATTAGCAATTCAGTTCCAAATTTACTAATATCAATTAATTCATGTAGATCTATGTATGTTCACACATAATTTAACACATAATAAATTATTGAATAATATTGGAGCTATGTAAGATTGAGTTGACAAACACAAATTATGGTCATAATATGAGTTCTCTAGCACAGCCTAATTTAATAATTCAATTACTTATCTAAGATTGGTTCGATCTTAGCTCTAATAACCTAATGTTTACTAGATTACTAGGTATTCAAATTCATGTAGATTAATGGTCATTAACTACACAAAATAAGACATTAAAGCAATCTAATATCAAATCAAGCATGCTGGGTGTAATCAATCAAACACAAGTCATAACCAACAACTAAATTCTAAACTAATATATTAAAACCATGAGTTCCAGCTTCGTCTAGCTAACAGAAGCATCTAGATTTAGCTCGACATTCTAACAAATAAACACAAACAATCCATAGTCAAAAGCATGTTAAATGTACCAAACTATAAAGTGTATTATGAACTTTTCCTTCTTCCTTGGTGTTAGAACCAACTTCCAGGCCTTCTCTCCTCCTGATTTTCGACTTATGAAACTCTCTTGGTCAGCCAAAGAACTCCTCAAGTCGTAAGGATCAATATATTATATAGTTATCATAAAATTTACGTTTCACGTCGTGAATTATCCATTCACATTGTGAATCGAGCAAGGATTTCGACTTTGCGCGTACTTATCTTCCAGAATCCTCCATGCCACGTCGTGAATGTGTGGTCCACGTCTTGAATTGAGCTAATTTCGTGGGTTTCTTTTTCTTTTATTCTCCAAGCCTCCAAAGTTCCAAGCTTTGTCGTTTTTAGTCCATATTCTTCAAGAATGCTCATTTTTGGCTGTAAAGTGTAATTTAAACATATAAGTATCATTATTCCATGTAAATAACCAAAATATGTAGAAAAATGTACTTAAATATTGCCTAAAAATATGTATAAATATGGCAATATCACGCATTCACTAATCTGCTCAGGGACGGGTTTCGCAGCAAAACAGCTGTCGGAGACACGGCCGCCATCAGTAGCGTATCCTCTGAGCTCCGAACCTTTGTTTGTTACCATCAAGCACCTTCCATTGAACTGCGAAACATCAGCTTTCGCCACGAAGCTTCTCCCGTGAGTTGTCTTACGAACCTCTTCGTCTTCAAAGTCAGTTGACCACACTTCGACTCTACCAAACTCATCATCCTGTTCTTGCACAATTAAAGCAGGTTTAGCATCTTCAACACTTTTCTTCTTCTTGATTTCCTCCAGCTTTCTGAGGAAATAAGCCTCATCATCCTCCTCTTCCTTCTTTTCATTCTTTCATCGCAGCATGCACTTATTTGCTAGATGATTTTTTCCATGACAATAATTACAGTCATTGCTGGAGTCACCTACAAGCTTCTTCTCCTTCTTTGTTTCTTCCTTTTGACAGTTGTTCGCACTCTCATCCTTTACCTTCTCAGAACTATAACTCCCCTGCCAGTTTCAGTTTTTGTTGCGAACAAAATTCTTCTTTGCGAACCTCTTTGGGTTGGACACCAACAAAGCATAATCTTCTTTAGAGAGTTCAGAATCGGAGAGATCAGACTTCGAACCATCGTCAGCAACCTACTTTCCCTTTGCCACAAGCCCTAAAGAAACCATTCTAAAAACAACCTTTCCTTCACTTGTCACTTCATCTTCACGTGACCTCAGAATTCCAATGAGCTTTGCTAAGGAGTAATTTTTGAACTGCTCGTGTGCTTTAACTGTCGACACCACAGCTTTCCACTCAGACCTTAGCCCATTCATAAACGTTACCTTCTACTCAATCAGTTCACGTATGATCTTGTGCTTCACCATCCTGCTCAATAGATGGTTATAGCGGTGGAACGTTTGGTCCAGCTTCTCCTCAGGCTTCTGAACAAAAGCTACAAACTCTGAAAGTAATAGCGTCTGGATGGAATGTTCAAGATCAGCGTCGCTTGAGTATAATTCTCTATGCCTCACCCATATTTCTTTTGCAGTTCGCAGGAACTTACTAAATGAAATGTGTCAGCTAGTAAGGCAAAACGAATGATCCTCATGGCCTTGACATTGCTGATTAGCTTGTCTTTTTCATCTTTAGCAATATCATCAACTTCGAGAAGAAGATCGTTGTACTCTGCTTGAGTCTTGATAACTCTTTTTGTACCTGTGTGAGCAAACGTCTTCTTGGTTATTGCATCCCATGTCAATAAACCATTTTCTTCAAGCCCTAGCACGTAATCTTCAAAGTGCAGTGCCCACACTTCATAATCGTTTGGAAATAGAATAGGGATCCTTGTTGTAGATCCAATACCTCTTGAAAGATTGATTAAGTTAACGGAAGAATCGTCAGGTTGCATGTTATCGATTTGAGAAGAACCTGTAAGAACCAGATGTGTAAACCTAAAATCGAGTTTAGGGTAAAATAAAGATCAAGATTCAACGTCTGTAATCGGTGAAATAGAAGAAGACGACAGATTCCAGATCCTATTAAAGCGTAAACCCTAAAAGCTCTTTTAACAGAAGAAATGTGTAAGGATTACACAGTATCCTTCTCTGATACCAATTGTTGAGAATAAAACTTGAGTGATCGAATAGATTCAAACAGGTAAAAGAATTAAGAACACAAAATGAAGATCAAATGTGTCAAATGATTATTAATCACAACCTTAGAATAACTCTATAAATAACGGCTACTGTAAACGTTGGAACCTGAAAGTGAACCTCCAGCAAACCTAAGTTCCAGTGATTATTCTGAAGTCAGCATGAGTTTCGAAGTGAAGAGTAGTTCGGAATCTGTCCGGACTTGAAGAGAAGAAGATGAGAAGTTCAGGAGTGAAGACATTCCGAAATGGACATTATGTCCGGAATGTATGTTGATCCGAAGAAGTTGTTTTTGTCTCTTTATGTATTAATTACTTTTGTCTCTTTACATGATTAGACCTTTCATAGGACTTAGTATGTTTGTCAACTTGGACAATCAGAATGTAAGAATTATTCCTTTTATCCGGTCTTATGTATGTTTAATTGTTTGTACCATGTTTCACTCACTCCTATTTAAAGGAGCTTTCAATGCAATATTCAACGACGGATCATTCACTCACTTTTGGCATTTTACTAAGTTATTTCAACTCTCTTTCAAACATTCTTCTTTTTCTTCATTTATTAACCTTACTTTGATCTTTATTCTCATTCTTCATTTATGGCTTCATCATTTGTTGAATATATTATCTTAGACTTGGCTTGTCTATCCACGCTTGACTAGAGCATCTATTAGAAAGCAGACATTGATCTTAAGCATTCATTCAAGGTTTGAGTTTTCAAACCTTGTCCCTGCGCATCAAATCTATCTTGTTCTCACAATTGGTATCAGAGCTTGAGTGGTTGTCCTTTGAATCCATAAGATCAGATTTTAGTTGGTTTAAAATTACCTTGGCACTTCAACCGTTTCTGTGTTAAGGATAAAAGTTATTCTATATACCACTTTTTCTTGAAGATATCTTAACTTCAATGGTTGCTTCTAATCCTCAACAAATTATTTCAATGTAAATCGTAAATAGTGTGGGTGGCCCTACACGTGCCCCATTGCTAGTTGTGGAAGAATATGATCACTGGAAAGTTAGAATGGAAAGATTTTTACTAGCTAAAGAGAAAGGTGAAGAGATTTGGAGATCCGTCAAAGAAGGTCCTCATATTCCTGTAAAAACAGTTGTGAGAGATGTTGTTGCTCAGCTTATACGTGAAGATGAAACTCGTGCAGCTCCTCTAACTGCAGATGATATTGAGAAGCTGCATGTTGATCAAGTTTCTTTCTCAGAAATGGTGTTTGGTGTTCCACCTTCACTGTTTGAGCACATTAAATTGTGCAAATCAGCAAAAGAGATTTGGGACACTCTTCAGGACCTGATTGAAGGTTCGGAAAATATAAAAGACAACCGTCTCACCTCAGTTGTCAATGATTTTGACACCTTCACTACCACTCCTAGTGAATCAGTGGCCTCAACCTCCAATCGTTACTGAATCATGGTCAACAACATGACTGATCATGGGATTGTCCGAACTCCTTTGGAGTACAATCTCAAATTCATAAACAGTCTCGGCAAAGGATAGGGAAATGTTAAATCTTGTCTCCAAAGTAATGGTTCGTTGAAAAAGTTAAAGCTCTATCAACTTTTTGATGAACTTCAAGGAGACGAGTATAATGTTGCTCAAACCATAAGGGAACTCTCCGGAGGCCCTCCTGCTCTTGTCAGTTCTTTCGAACCAACCATTCCGAACTTGTCTACTTCGGACCCTTTCAAATCTATTGTTCCATCTGCTGAACCTTCTGCACCCATGTTACACACACAAAACTATCCTGTTGATGATTCCGAAGTCGTGGACTCCGAACTCCGTTTCCAATAGGAATTTGCTCTACTCTCCATGAAATACAAACGTCCTTTCAATCCCTTTTACAAACCATACCAAAACTGATTCCATGCTCCTCACCAAAACAATCCTCAAACATACTCTGCTCTGGAACCACAACCAACTCCGGAAAATCCTCCTGCATACAAACCAAAGCTCCGGAACCTTCTCAGAATCCTAAATCTGATAAACCAAAAATTGTGTGTCATATGTGTGGACATGCAAACCACTTTGCTAAAGATTGCCTGGCTGATGCTCCACAAAAATCGAAGATTAAGGACTCTGCTTACTACGTCCGAAAATCTCAAGAGATGGTTGAAAGTGAAAAAGCCTTTGTAACAACGGTATCAAGAGATTTTGAAGGATATTGGTCATCCGGAGATGATGATGACGTGGTAACTGGAAGAAACATGTGCTTGATGGCAAGGCAATCTGTTGAATGTGAAGATGGCTATTAGTCCTCCGGTTCTGAAGATGAAGATGATGTTGTTGAACCACACTACTGCTATACAACCACCAATGATCCACCCGGTCGAAGCATCGTTCAGCAGGTAAAATCTATGATTACTGATAATAATTTTGATCTATCTCTTTGTGAACCTTATCTGACGCAAATCCAAACAAATATGAGCACCATTTATAAAGCCTATGATTCTGCCATAGAAGCCAGTGAGAAGAAGGACTGTGAACTAAATCGTCTTAGGTTGCATTTTGAGGATAAAAAATTGAAAATCGAGTCTTTAGAGCATGAGCTTGTAATGTTTAACGATGAATGTATCATTTTGAAAGACAAATGTGAAATTACCTATTCTAAAAGAAATATCCTTATCACTGATAACAAACGTCTCAATTCTAAGATAGATGCTTTGCATAATTCAATTGACATACTAGAATCGAATCTTCAGATAACTCATAAGTTTTGTCATCCATGGTCTAAAGCACCTGGTCTCGGAAGCGAGTATCCGAAACCAATTGCTCGTCCCTTGAAAGAATTGAAAATTTTGACATTCATGGGAGAGGTTCCGAACATCAAACATTCGGATACCCCTGTTTCTCCCTTGTCACCTCTTCATGAGACCACAGACCACTTTGCGTCTTTATGTCACACCCCAAAACCGGAACGGCTGAAACGTTCAGGGGTGGAGGACGTCATGTACAGTATCACAACAATGCATAGTAGTAAACAAGCAACAACATCATCCATTGCATTAATAATATAATTTAATACAAGTGTGTTCTGTAAAGTTTAATAGACACCAAAAAGTAAATCAAAATATAATATGAGCCTTGAATGGGCTCCATCTTCTCAAAACCTGGCACCGGTACCTGTCTACTGGTGACCTGAGAATACAAGTTATTTTGAAAGAGTTTATCAGCTTTAAAGCTGGTGAGATCATAAGTATTTTAGTGTTATTGCTTGTATGAAAGTGTTTGTAAGTATGTGATGTATAAGTTTGTAAATGTTTGTAATTGTTTGTAAATGTTTGAACTCTCCTAGAAAACCCTATGTTTTCTACTAAAAGTAGCCTTCTACCAAGGCATCAAATGTTTGTATATTTGTTTCTTGTAAAAGTGTGTATTTTCCCAAATATGACTATCATTAACCAAAAATATAGCTTTTACATTACCGTTCATTGCGTAAAGGTCACAAAGTGAATGCAATGGGGAAATAATAAAGTACTATAGTGTTGTATTAAGTAACTACTGCTGTACTAACTACCTTAAACCAATTGTTATTTAAAGTACCATGTGATATACCTGTACCATAGTATCGACTAAAAACACGACGATGGAAGACGTCGGAAGAAATGACATTTGGCACCCATAGACTTGCAAGTCCCACTGTAGCGAGCAACAAGGTGTAGGATAGTCAATCCAGTATAGATCTGTACACAAATTCAATGCTCTCCTTGTAGGAGACCCTGGATACAAAACGAGCCATGACAAAAGATGCCATGCCCCATTACGTGGCTCACATAACTGTTGTAGTGTTCTTGTATATGTATTGTATGTACTAGTTGTATTATATGTTCTCTCTATCTAGTATGTATGTATGTTCTCTCTGTTTCTCATAATAGTATGTTCTCTTGTATAATGTATAGTATGTACTAGCTGTATTGTATGTTCTATCTCACTGTCTAGTACGTATGTATGTTCTCTCTATATGTTATTGATTGTTTCTCATCATAGTATTCTCTATCTGTTTCTCGTTATAGTATGTGTTGACTCATGTATGAACTGACTCATTGTATGTTTCATTGTTCTAGTAATAGTATTGTAACTTCCTAAACTATACCTATTATAGTTTACTAGTAATGTTGTTTGTCTGTATGAACATGTTTGTATACCTTTGCTACCCAAAGGTATGGAACTAAAATAAGTAACTTTTATATCTATATACATATACATAATATACAACTAGGATTCAAACGACCTTCGGACAAATAACCGATACCCTAAGTCCACAACTTAACAAGGAACAGGAAGCAAGGCGAGCTATCAGTCCTAAGTCCTTTCAATCTTACTTATATAACTATATCTATATAGATACACATTTGACAAAGTATAAGTTTAAAAGAGTTTTAATAGAAAGTATTTAACATGTAAAAGAGTTTGCAAAAACAGTTTGAAGTAGTTTGATCGATAACATAGTTTGAAAAGTAAGAAATCCACTTGTTTGGTAGTTATTAATCACATGTGATTGATATAATAACTATAATAGTTCAACTTGTATTCCCCCCATAAAAGCATTTAAAATCATTTAAAAGGTTGATTAAGGGGTATGAACTCACCTGTAGTGAGTGGTTTGGATGAACAGATGGTATAGGATGCTAAGTGTCAAGTGAAGACTTGAGCACACACACGGATCCTATTTAACATATAATAACACATATATGTATCCAATTAGTCATTTAACAACTAATTAACCAAGTTAAGACACCCTAGGACATGGAAAACACTTTGATTCAAGTTCTAGAAGTACCAAGGGTTGCATCTAAGGGTTGTATAGCCACTTAAAGGAGTTCTCGGTCCAAGAAGTATGTTTCTTGAGGTTTTCGGCCCAAAGGGTTTTCGATCCATATGGTTTTCGGTCCAAAGAGGTTTTCGGTCCAAATGGTTGGCCGAAAACTCATGATGTTTGATGCATAAGGTGATTTTCAAGGGCTTTCAAGTATGTATAGGGGTTCTAAGTTTCATTCAAAGCCTTATGTGCGTTTAAGGTCTTAAAGGCACCTTTCTTTAGGGTTTTCGGTCAAGGGAGATGCACTTGACCGAAAACACCTATTGTTCTTGAGAAATGGATGTTTTCAAGGCCCTAAATCAAGTATCCTTACTAGATAACAAGTATAGGAGATAGATACTTACAATATGGAAGCAAAGAAGGGTGTTTTCGGCCCAAAACACTAGTGTGTGTTCTTGGTGAAATGAAGAACACTTGAAGATCTAAGAAAATGGAATGATTTCATGGATGAAATCATGTAAGATCACTAGATAATGGAAGAGATCAACTAAACAAGGAAGGAAACACTTACAATCTTGAAGATCTCGACAAAAATTTGGATGATACTTGAGAGAGAATTGTTCTTGACTTGGAAATGGGAAAAAAATGACTAAAAATGACTAAGTGTCATTTATATACCCTTTAGGGTTTTCTGCCCTAACATTATTTTGGGCCGAAAACTCCAAACTCTTGGAGTTTTGTGACGTAAATGTTGCACAATTAATCCTAAAGTATACTTCCTCTAATTATCTCTTGAAGTACTAGTCTTTAGAACACTCAAACTGACTCCAAAAAGGTTAAAAATTAGCAGAAATAAAATTGACTTCAATTGAAGTGAATGGTTGTACAAGATAGAAATTTCGGGTTGTCACATCATCCCCCCGTTAGATGGAATTTCGTCCCGAAATTAGATTTTAAGCAAATAAGTAGTTACAAATAACTAACTAAAAGATGAGGATATTTCAGTTTCATCTGATCCTCTCGCTCCCAAGTGAATTCAGGTCCTCGCTTGGCGTTCCAACGAACCTTCACTATCGGGATACGTCTTTGTTTCATTTGCTTGACCTCCCAGTCCATGATCTCTACAGGTTCTTCCACGAAGTTGAGGCTCTCGGTTATCTCGATCTCGTTGAGTGGGATTACAAGAGTCTCGTCGGACAGACACTTTTTCAAGTTCGAGACGTGGAAA
Organism: Lactuca virosa; assembly: GCF_052849685.1. Lineage (NCBI taxonomy): Eukaryota > Viridiplantae > Streptophyta > Magnoliopsida > Asterales > Asteraceae > Lactuca > Lactuca virosa. The sequence goes on along the minus strand of NC_136430.1, from coordinate 4,499,505 downwards.
GTAGAATGTACGTTACTGAGTTCCCGAGGTAAGTTAAGTTTGTAAGCTACAGGGCCGATTCTAGCGAGAACCTCGAAAGGCCCTATGTATCTTGGATTTAGCTTTCCACGCTTTCCAAAGCGTATCAAGCCTTTCCAGGGTGAGACCTTCAATAGAACACGATCGCCCACCTGGAATTCCAATGGTTTCCTTCGTTTATCTGCGTAGCTTTTCTGTCGGTCTCTAGAGGCTTTCAATCGTTCACGAATCTGAACGATCTTCTCTGTCATTTCCCGAATGATCTCCAGACCCGTGAGAGTGCTGTCAGGAACTCGTCCTTTAGCTAACTGGGTATCACCCACCTCAGCCCAGCACAGAGGGGATCTGCACTTTCGGCCATAGAGGGCCTCGAATGGAGTAGCCTTTATGCTCGTGTGATAATTGTTATTGTAGGAAAATTCGACAAGGGGTAAATGAGTATCCCATGCTTTCCCAAAGTCGATCACACAGGCTCGCAACATATCTTCCAAGCTTTGGATAGTCCTCTCACTTTGTCTGTCGGTTTGTGGATGATAGGTTGTACTCATGTCCAGCCTAGTTCCTAGGGAACTTTGTAGCGACTGCCAGAACCTCAAAGTGAATCTACTATCTCTGTCCGAGATAATGGATAAGGGAACCCCGTGCAATCGTACAATCTCCCTTATGTAGGTTCTTGTAAGCTTCTCCATCTTGTCTATTTATTTGATAGGCAGGAAGTGTGCGGACTTGGTCAATCTGTCGACGATGACCCATATGGTATCAAGCCCACCCGTTGTCTTGGGCAGCTTGGTTATGAAGTCCATAGTGATCCGCTCCCACTTCCATTCTGGTATCTCAGACTGTTGTAGAAGACCTGAGGGTTTCTGGTATTCGACCTTGACCTTGGCGCAAGTAAGGCATGTACTTACGAAGGTAGCAATCTCTGCTTTCATGTTAGGCCACCAGTATAGCTTTTTAAGATCCAGATACATCTTATCTGAACCTGGGTGGACGGAATAACGAGTGTTATCCGCCTCGGTCATGACCAAGTCTCTAAAACCACCGTGCTTCGGTGTCCAGATCCGATCCATGAAATATAAGGCTCCGCCACCTTTGACTTCCAAGTTCTTATCCATCCCTCTCAGGGATTCACTCGCCACATTTTCAGGTTTCAAAGCGTCGAGCTGAGCCTCCTTAATTTGCGTGGACAAGTGTGAATGGATAGTCATAGTCAATGATTTGACTCTACGACCAGAGTATTCTTTCCGACTTAGGGCGTCAACTACTACGTTGGCTTTACCCGGATGATAACGAATTTCGCATTCGTAATCACTGAGTAGCTCGACCCACCGTCGTTGTCTCATGTTGAGCTCCTTCTGGTCGAATATATGTTGTAGGCTTTTGTGGTCTGTAAAAATAATGCTTTTTGTACCATATAGGTAGTGTCTCCAGATCTTCAGAGCAAACACAACTGCTCCTAGCTCAAGATCGTGAGTGGTGTAGTTAACCTCGTGTGTCTTCAGCTGTCTCGAGGCATAGGCGATGACCTTACCTCGTTGCATCAGAACACAGCCGAGCCCTTGATTTGACGCATCGCAATAGACAACAAAGTCTTCTATCCCTTCGGGGATGGATAGGATTGGTGCGGTGCGCAAGGCTCGCTTGTGCGTTTGGAACATTCTCTCCTGCTTCTCTTCCCAGTCAAAGGCTACGCCCTTCTGGGTCAGTATTGTAAGAGGTTTCGTAATTCGGAGAGAAGTTCTGAAGGAACCTGCGATCGTAGCCAGCGAGGCCTAGAAATTGACGAATTTCGGTAGGCGTCTTCGGTGCTGACCAGCTCTCAATGGCTTTGATTTTGGAAGGGTCCACGTGTATTCCCTCTTCACTAACCACGTGCCCTAAGAATTCGACTCTTCGGATCCAACATTCTCATTTCGAGAACTTCGCATAGAGCTTCTCCGAACATAGCATTTCTAAGACGTGTCGCAGATGTTGACTATGCTCCTCTTTACTACGAGAGTAGATAAGTATGTCATCGATGAAGACGATGATGAACCGATCCAAGTAAGGACGACACACCCTATTCATTAAATCCATGAATACCGCGGGCGCGTTGGTTAATCCGAACGGCATCACTACGAATTCGTAGTGCCCATAACGAGTTTGGAAGGACGTCTTCGGGATATCCTCCCCTAGCACTCGTAGCTGGTGATATACGGATCTTAGATCGATTTTTGAAAAGAAGTTCGCCCCTTGCAGTTGATCAAATAAATCGTCTATGCGAGGCAGAGGGTAACGATTTTTGACGGTCAGTTTGTTGAGCTCCCTGTAGTTGATGCACATACGAAACGATCCGTCTTTCTTCTTGACGAACAAGACTGGAGCTCCCCAGGGTGAGAAGCTTGGTCTTATAAAGCCCTTGCTGAGCAGTTCGTTAAGTTGACAGGACAGTTCTTGCATCTCTGCAGGTGCTAGACGATAGGGCGATTTGGCTACTGGGGTAGCCCCTGGAACTAAGTCTATTCTGAACTCGACTTGACGTCGCGGAGGTAATCCTGGGAGTTCTTCTGGAAAGATGTCGGGAAAATCGCGTACTACTGGAACGTTCTTAATGTCTTTCGTTTCTCGGCTCACATCGACAACATGAGCAAGGAATGTGCGACATTCCTTTCGCAAGAATTTATGGGCTTGAATGCTTGAGATGATACGAAGGTTTGTGTCGGGTTTGTCGCCATAGACCACTAGAGTTTTGCCAGACGGCAAATTAAGGAGAACAGCCTTTTCATAACACATGATGTCGGCACGATGTAGACTCAACCAGTCCATGCCGATAATGACGTCAAAACTTTTAATTGAGACCGGCATGAGGTCGATCGAAAATGAATGACTATCTTGAGTTAGGGTAGACCCTATGAATATACTGCTAGTGCTCTCCGTCTTTCCATTAGCCATTTCTACAGTGAACGGTTCTTTAAGTGCTCGTGATTTTTGCTTAAGTAAATGAGCAAATTTTTGGTTCACGAAACTCCTCTCCGCTCCACTATCAAATAGTATGCATGCATAAGAGTTATCGAGGAGAAACGTACCAGTGACCACTGTGGGGTCGACAACCGCTTCCTCGTGGCCTATAGCCAGAACTCTTCCCACTTCGCCGGCGATCCCTGCCTTAGGGCAGTTCCTCTCGTAGTGGCCCGCCTCGCCACAACCGTATCAAGCTTGGCCTACTCCTGCGTCGGGGACTTGGGTGATTGGTTTTGCTGGAGCCTTGCAGAAACGGGCAGTGTGCCCCTTCCTGTTGCAGTTAGAGCACTGCATTTCACGGCAGGCTCCATTGTGGTGGAAGTTGCATTTGTTGCACTTAGGCAAACTTCCAGCGTACTGCTTGACCGGAGCAGCAGCGGCAGGTGCTGTCGCAGCATGAACCGCCACGACCTGCTGCTTTTTGGCAGCTTTCTGCTTCTTCTTGTCATCCCAGAACTTCCGCTTGGAATCAGCAGTTTTGGAGGGTTCTGAGATGGCTAGGGTCGTTGTTGCGGCCGGGGTACGAACTCCATGGTCAATGAGCCGCTGTGCCAACCGCTTGGCACTATCGAATGTAGTGGGGTTTGAAGCTAAAACATTCCCCTGAAATGGAGGCACCAGCCCCCAGATGTACCTCTCTATTTTCTTTCCCTATGTATGAACCATGTTGGGACAGAGGGCCACCAGCTCGCAGAATCTGGCGGTATAGGTCACGATGTCGGAGCCCTTCATGGTCAGACTCCAAAGTTCTTACTCCAGCTTCTGGATTTCTCCCCTCGAGCAGTATTCTTCAATCATTAGCTCTCTCAGAGCTTCCCAGCCCATAGCATTAGCCGCTATGAGAGATAGTGACTTGACATGGCTATTCCACCATGTCAGGGCTTTTGCCTCGAAGGTGCACGCAACAAATTTGACTTTGCTTCCTTCCGGGCATGAGCAGATCTCGAAGATCGACTCCGTCTTTTCGAACCATTGCGAGAGGGCAATGACTCCGCCAGTCCCTTTAAAGGACAGTGGATTGCAGTTGGTGAAGTCCTTATAGGAGCACTCTCTCAAGCGCATAGGGGCTTTACCATGGTTAGAATGAACCGGTGTTCGTCCTCCAGTGGAACCGGAAGAATGATATTGAGCCATGGTTGTTGCCACAGCCGTAGCTACTGCAGCATTTAGAGCTGCCGTATCGATTTGACGAGTAGGTGGTGTTGCAGTTATTGGAGGATTGCGTCTTGTTGATCGGCGTGGAGGCATCTTTCAACTATAAGTTGACAAAGATGACAATATGTGTAAGAATAGAGAAATTGATGAGAGTGACTCATGGACTAACTCTCCATAGCCCAACAACACAATTGAATGGTATGATTGAATGTAGATCTAGTACTAACAGATGATAGCATTTGGATAATAATTTCCATGAGATTAGATATCTGTCAATAATACTGGAATTACAGATGTAATAAGTTCGGGAAAAAAATGACCTAGAAGTAGGCCTTACATCAACCAAGATAGGAAAATTTTGACAGAACTACGACCTAATCAAGACCTAACAGGTCCAAGTTTTAACAAAGATAGGAAATTAGACTAGAGTTTTACATAACTAAGTTATATCCAAAATAGAAGTTTGAGTAGACTCTATCTACGACAAGAACCACTCGAATGAGTCCTTGATTCAGAGAGACGGCGCTCTATGTCTCGCATGTGCCTTTCATACATTGACTGCCTAGCCCGAAGTTCCCTAACTTCAGCTTGGGATGCAACTTGCTGTTGCTACAGAGTCCCATTGGTTATCCTAGCCCTTTCCATAGCTACCTCGAGTTGGCGAATGCGGACTGTGTTAATGCCAGAGTTGGCGTCAATCTCCACGACTCGGTCGATAGTTGCTCGACCTTGCTCGGTGTTCCGAGAAATCCTACGAACCATGATGGGCAGGACTTGGTCAGCTGAACCTCCCTCGTTTAGATTGTAAAAGCTTCTGTCCCCCATTGTAGGTGTTGAATCATAAAAAGTGACCCTCTAGAACTTCAGCTACCGCAACCTCTTCAGCTACCGCAGCCATACAGCACCCGCAGTCAAGCTTCTTCATCAGCAACCGCAACCGGAGTCTCTTCCTACCGCAGTCACTTAGGTAGATTACTTTACTTGTCTTTATTGTAATACACTCTATTATCCAGTATGCCTTGCATGGCTACTCATAGAGATGTAATCTAGTGTACTTCATGAGTCTCTAAAAAATGAGAGCTCATTCTCTTGTATTCAACACAGATAACTCACGCATCTATTCTGAATACATTTCTCTAAGTTATCTTTTCTATTTCTCTATCTTATTACTCATCCCTTCTTACTCTCAATTCTTCCTAGAACATAACTGATTATAACCTCTCTCCGGAGCAAGTCTTCTGTGACTTAATCACTAAGTTTGATCTTCCTTATTAACTTGGTTTGAATGCATTCCTTGTTATGAATCATCTTATGTGTATACTTGATATAACAATTGTTGTCATTTCTATTTCGTTACTTTTCCGCAACTAACTCTCTAACTATCTAACTATAACTTATTAATATTATTGTTGAGCTTTTAGATCCTTCGAGATTAACTATTCCGCAATCCACTTGTTCTAACGTTTGTTCAAGTGTGTCTCCAAGTTTTTCTCTCAACAATTGGTATCATAGCCATAGTGGTTGCTTTTTGAAAACGGAACTCTGATTTCTCAAAAGGCCTTCTATACCACTAAAGCTCATTTCTTCAAAAATTTTCAAATGGCACAATCGTTATCTCTGAACGTTTCCAACAGTGTTGGTGGTTCTAACCGAGCCCCAATACTGGTAGCAAATGAATATCATGACTGGTCACAAAGAATGGAAAGATACCTAAGGAGACTTGGTAGAGATGTATGGCGATCCGTAGAAGAAGGACCACATGTCCCAGTCCTTACACCTGTCCAAACCGACGACGTTACAACCAGACTAGGAGGAGGTCAACCAGTTATGAGCCGTCCCACCAAGGATGATCTCGATAAAATGGAAAATGATGCTATTGCTTTTTATGAAATCTCCGGTGGAGTTGCTCCTGACAACTTCGATATTATCATAAATTGCAAATCAGCAAAAGAGATCTGGGACGTTCTCAAGAATCTGTACGAAGGCTCAGAACAAGCACAAGACAAGAAGCTTACTACCGCACTCAATGAGTTCAACAACTTCAAAGCTCATACCGGCGAAAGTTTGGAAGACTCCTTCAAAAGGTTCAATCTGATAGTCACCAAGTTATCCAATGCGGGCACCATCCGCAGTAACCATGAAACAAACCTTCAATTTCTTAATGGTTTGGGAAGACATTGGACTACGGCTAAGATGATAGTCCAAGGCGATAGAAAGATTCACTCTTTGTCACTCTACAAGCTCTATGGAGAGCTGCAAGCACAAGAATCCACCGTACTCAAAGACTGTGCTGACTTCGGAGGATCACTTGCTCTCATAGCACAAGCTCCACCGCAGTCACCTCACTCTTCCTTATATGACACTTCACCGCAGTCATACGAAGCTGACTCAGAGTATGACGATGAAGAAGAATTTCAGAAGGCTATTGCTCTGGTTAGCCAACAGTTCAACCGTCTACCACCTCCTTCCTTCCGCAAGAATCAACAGTTCAACAAACCTCCATTCAACCGTAACTTCGGTTCCCAGAATAACCATCCTCGATATCCCAAAAGTTCTCATCCACCACCGCAATCTCAAAATAATCAACCAAAGGAGGTACCGCAGTCTCCTCAAACCACTGACTCCAGTACTCCCTCAGAAGACAAAAGTGATGTTGTAATTTGTCACAAATGCAACAAACAGAATCACTTTGCAAGAGATTGTAAGGCCAATGTAGTAAAAGACAGAGCATTCTACCTTAGAATGGCTCAAGAGTTGGAAGATAAGGAAAAGGCAAGGGCATACGTAGCCCATGTCAAAAGAGACCATCAAGTTTGGTCATCCGGAGACGAAGATGAAGCCATCAGCAGTGTCAAAGGAAAAGGGAAATTTTGCATGCTGGCAACTGGAGATGATGATGGATCTACAATGCTGAACAAGAACTACTGCTACATGGCAAAGGATGGAACTCTAAGCATCGTCGAACAGGTAAAACTTATGATCCAAACTCTAAACTATAGCATGCATGACTGTCAACCCTACATAGATGATCTTAATGACACTTGTGCTGCCGTCCTTACAGACTATAATAAAGCCTTAGATGAGAAGAACATTGCGTCCCAAGAGATGTTCCATGTGAGAGGACGACTGGATAACAAAAGACTCAAAATGGCTATGTTAGAGAAGGACTTATAGTTAGAAAAAGATGCAAGAATGTTGAGTGAAACCCAATTAGAGATAGCTTTGAACCAGAGAGATTTAGCTCAGAGAGAAATTGTACGCTTAAATCTCTTAATTGAAAAATTGTTTAATGAAAGTGAAGCTATTGAAAATTTGGTAAACAATGGAACCGTAGACAATACATACAATTGGGGTTGGTCGAATGGATATCCTACCGCAATGGATTCCTCACCCCGGTTCAACAAAGACAGACTGTATGTCCCTCCAGACCGAGAATTTCATTTCCTAGTCAATGACAAGACTTTTCCCGAAGATATCAAAACTCACTTTGGTAGACTTTCATTTCCCAGTCAATGTCATTGAGGAAATTGTGCCTGAGGTTTCAGGTCACACATGTGATCAAATTCCTATCTGTGGCACCATTTATCCAAATTCTCAAACTTCATCCGTAGTTGATGAAGAAATTGTCATTGAGGGCCCCAAAGTCTCGAAAGACTTCCCATCTCTGTCCTCAGACCGCAATGTTTCACACTGTAGTCAAATGTCCCACAAATGTCCCACTGAAGTCCCAACTAAGACTTACTCTGCGGTAGTCAAGTCATCCCTACCGCAATCGTCAAACAAAAGTTCTGCCACTCTTCAAATAATTCTTCATGAATTACCTATAGAGATCTTTGAAGTGGGTCAATGCTCTCAGATCCCAGAATCTTCAAGTTCGGATGACTCAAGCCCACGTTTTCAAAATCATTCTAAGAATTCCAGGAAACCGCAGTTGAACAACAATGACTGCGGTTCACCAAAATCCTTGACCAAAAAGGCCTTAAAAGAGGAAATTAGATCTCGAGGCACAAACAGACAAATCTTTTCAAAAAATAAGAAGCATGTCAGAATCCTAAAGTCCAAGAGTCCAGAAAAATTTGTTTTCTCACACTACTTTTCAAAAAACTCTTCCTCTAAGAAAACAAACAAAAAGGAAAGTCCAGCTTCAAAAGTCATTTCTGCTTCTTCTGACACAACCCAAAAGGGTGTTCAGTCCTTTCGAAACAATGGTTTTCAGGTCTGTTCCTCAATTGATCCTAAAGTCACGTCAAAACTTCAACAAGTGGAAGGGTATCCTACCAAACCCACCGAAAAGGACTCAAAGATTTGCATGTGCTAAACCTTTTCAAAAACAAACTTTTTCAAAATCCAACACCACTCATGTCAGGAATCACCAACCTCGGACCGGTAACAAGTCCAATTCATCTTATAGACCGCTGACCAAGCATAATGTCAGAGCAAATGACAAAATCTCTTTTTGTAAATGTCAGTGTAGTTGTCAAAAGAATTCATCCTATATCAAATCAAGTCGGAGTCAGAAACCTCGTACTTTTTCGAAAACTCACAACACTCCAATTCTGCACAAACATCCAGGACTAGGATTAAAAGTTGACAAGAGACCCGTCCCTGCAACCTCGGTCCATGCATCACTCTGCAATTGGTATTGGCCCAGGAATCTAGACGCAATCAATAATGCCAATTCACCAATTTCCCCAGGCTCCAAACTAGTTTGGATGCCTAAACTAAATGTGTAATTCTCAGGCTTTGTGCAAGGAGGAACAAGAAGATGAATGGTTAATTGACAGTGCCTGCTCCTTGCATATGACCGGAAGGTTAGAATACCTTCGGGATTTCTAGCCTATATGCAATGGTGGAAATGTCACATTCAGCAACAATGCGAATGGGGTCATCCGAGGTTACGGTGTTCTCACTACGGGGAACTTTTCCATTCAGAAAGTTGCTTATGTAGAAAGCCTTAAACACAATCTCATCAATGTTGGCCAACTATGTAAAGTAGGACATCGAGTTGAATTTGATGATCAGTTTTGCTACGTAATGACAAGTGATAGGAACACATGCCTGATCAAATCCCGATCCAAAGGTACCATGTACCCTTTGGATGTCTCTCTGATCATTGGCAGACCGCAGTTGTGCTTCCTATCCAAAGCTGTATCCGAAGTCAGCTGGCTATGGCACCACAAGCTAGCTCATCTCAGGTACATCAACAACTTGGTCACAGGAGAACTAGTCAGAGGTCTCCCTATTCTCAAATTCAGCAATGATACTCTTTGTCCAGCTTGTGAATGTGGTAAACAGTCCAAAGCAAGTCACCCTCTGGTAATGGACTCTTCAATTTCTGAACCACTGGAGCTATTGCACATTGATCTCTGCGGTCCATCTACCGTAGCCAGTCTCCATCATAAAAAATACATACTGGTTATTGTAGATGAGTATACACCTTTCACATGGGTCTTTTTCCTCAGACTCAAGTCAGAAACACCTCAGATTTTCATCAACTTCATCAAAGAGAACGAACTTCAGATCAAGCTTCCAGTAAGAAGAATCCGCAGTGATAATGGAACCGAGTTTACTAATCATCTCCTCAACAGCTTCTTGGTGTCCAAGGGCATCTCTCACAACTTCTCAGCTCCCTACACACCACAACAAAATGGGGTAGTAGAGAGAAGGAACCGCACTTTAGTAGAAGCAGCCAGATCTATGCTCAACTTCGCACACCTTCCTCTCTACTTCTGGGTTGAAGCTGTAGCAACCGCATGCTTTGTACAAAACCGAAGTATTGTGTGTAAACGCCTCAATAAAACACCATATGAGGGCCTTAACAACCGCAAGCCAAATGTTCGCTTCTTTCATATTTTTGGGTGTAGATGTTTCGTGATCAACAACAGAGATCAGCTTAACAAGTTTGCACCGAAGTCTGATGAAGGTATTTTCCTTGGTTATTCCACTAACAAGGTTGCTTACCGAGTGCTCATCAGACGTACAAGGTTGATCATTGAAAGCTTCGATGTGAAATTTGATGATTCTCACATCCGCAGCGCCCCTCCAACCACTGAAATCACCGCAATCATGGAAAGCGATATCCCTGTCTCTTCAGGTCCTTTAAATCTAGTTGAAGTCAATTATGACGATCTTTTCGATCCTGTTGAAACGGCAAAACTATCCGAAGTTCTTGTGTCACCCGCAGCTCAACAACAACACGCTGATGTTTCTGGACCATCTCTATCTGAAGTAGCATCTCTCAATACTTTCACCTCTCTGGTTGAGGGGGAAAGCTCTACTCCGGATCAAGCAACAACCGTTGAGGTTCCGGTACTTGATGTTGCTCAAATTCCCATCCGAAGAGAATCATTACCATCAAACGTATCTTCGGATTCGGATGATGAACACATCGAGAATATTGACACAAGAATAGACCCAAGGATCATCACTTTCCCATCCGCAGCCCAGGGGGAACCTTCTCAGGTTCCAGACGAACTCCCATCCGCATTCCAGGAGGAACCTCTTCCAACTGCTCAAGAAAATTCCATTCTCGTTCCAACAAACCAAGATGACTCAACAGGTTGTTCACAAGTCCAGGGGAACTGCCATCTCCAACCGCAGATTCTTCTGATATTCAAGATATTCCCTCTACCGCTGCTGATCATCTGCAACCCTGTCTACACGTGTGGACGAAGGACTACCCACCAGGTCAAATCATTGGCAACCCATCCGCAGGTATCCAGACTCGATCTTCCAAGGACCTATCTGATCACTGCCACTATGCAGTATTTATGTCCTCGGTAGAGCCCAGAATGATCAAAGAAGCATTGCTCGAACCTGACTGGATAGCTGCAATGCAAGAAGAGTTAGAAGAATTTCAAAGAAACAAAGTTTGGCAGCTCGTTCCGAAGCCACGTGGTCACTCTATTGTTGGCACTAGATGGGTGTTCAAAAACAAGCTGGATGAATCTGGTGCGGTAGTCAGAAACAAGGCAAGGCTAGTTGCAAAGGGGTATAGTCAACTTGAAGGCATTGACTACGATGAAATGTATGCTCCAGTAGCACGCATGGAAGCTATCCGGATCTTCCTAGCATACGCAGCCCACAAGAACGTTAAGGTACACCAAATGGACATTAAGAGTGCTTTTCTCAATGGGGAACTAAAAGAAGAGGTTTACCTTCAGCAACCTCCAGGTTTTGAAAATGTTGAATTCCCAGACCACTGCTACAAGCTTGAAAATGCAGTATACGGTCTGAAGCAAGCCCCAAGAGCATGGTATGAGACTCTTTCTGAATTCCTTGTCTCATTCGGATACAAGAGAGGAGTGATTGATCCCACGTTATTTAGAAAAGCAAATGGTAACCACCTTATGCTTGTTCAAATATATGTGGACGACATCATCTTCGGATCAAGTGATCAAGAAATGGTGAATGAATTTGCTAAGCTCATGACCAACAAATTCAAAATGAGCATGAATAGAGAGATTAACTTCTTTCTAGGTCTTCAAGTAAAACAAATCCCACAAGGAATTTTCATTCATCAAGAAAAATACACCACCGAACCGTTAAAGAAATATTCTATGGACAACTGTTCTTCGGCCAAGGTCCCCATGGCCTTCGGTTATAAGATCTCTACTGATCCCTCAGGAGAACCTGTGGATCACAAGACTTATAGAGGTATCATTGGCTCTCTAATGTACCTCACCGCAAGCCGACCAGACATTGTCTTTGCAACTGGTGTATGTGCAAGGTATCAGCCTGACCCAAAAGTGTCACATATGACCGCAGCCAAACAAATTCTACGGTACCTGAAAGGAAGGAAATCTCTTGGTCTATGGTACCCCGCAGGCAATGACTTCAGCCTGCAAGCTTTCACATATGCGGATCACGCCGGATGCAGATTAGACTGCAAAAGTACCTCAGGAGGATGTCAATTTTTGGGTGGAAGACTCGTCAGCTGGTCCTCAAGGAAACAAAGTTGTGTTTCTCTGTCTACCGCAGAAGCTGAGTATGTGGCCGCAGCCAGCTGTTGCTCTCAAGTCCTTTAGATGAAAACTCAACTAATGGACTACGGGTATAGAATGTTGCGGATACCGATCTACTGTGACTCTGAAAGTGCTATTGCTATTTCTCACAATCCAATTCAGCACTCCAAGACTAAGCATATTGAACTACGGTATCATTTCATCAAAGACCGCATCTTGAAAGGTAACATTGAACTCATATTTGTCCATACTCATGAAGAGATTGTTGATGTGCTCACAAAAGCGCTCGACTCCACAAAGCTTAACACCTTCCTGCAAATGTTAGGAATGATGAATCCTGACCCGCAATTCTTTTTGAATTGATAGATACCGCAGACCATCCTTGGTCTCCGTTGTGGTTCTAACTGAGAGTTACTTATGATAGATGGTTTTGGTACCGCAGTCTAGGTACCGCAACCATATATCATATTTATCTCTCATGGGTCTATATTGTTTGTTATTACTAATTTTTGTACAAGTGCTTTCCTCAGTTCCTTACTGCAGACATTCATCGTTTCCATCCGCAATGACGTTTCCATCCTCGATCATTTTGATAACTTCTCAACTATTTCATCAACCCTTGAATCTTTGTGTGCTATTTAATGATCTTTCATTAAATAAAACATTAAATAAAAAAAACATTCCCTTCAGAAACTGTCTCATTCTCTTTCTGAATAAACCTTGTGTCAAACCTATTTTAGGTATGATGACAAAAAGAACGTTTTTCCATAAACTCATCCTTAATCTGTCTTTTCCTCTCCCCAGCACGTCCCATCCGTTACAACTTCCTTTCCCCTCCCCCCACGATCACCTGACACATTGATAGATGTCTGACTTTTCATTAAATGCAAACCCTCTTTTAGTAAATCTCCCAAATCTTTTTTAAACCGTTTCATTATTTGTGGCTGAGATTTAATCCCCAATTCAAAGATTCCCTCCAAACCCCAAACGATGTTTTTACCTTATCCTTACCTTTTACCTAAGGTTAAAAAAAAATTCACCCCTTTATAAACCCATCTTCTTCCCCAAAATCACTTTACGCTTTCTGAACATCGAACCTTCCCTCTCAAATCCTTCAAGAACTCTATTTTCTACTCCTTCTCTCAAGCTCCTACAATGGTGAAATCAGGTGCATCAAAGAAACAATCCAAGGTTTCGGGCTTAGTGAATCCTACCAGTTCAGACTCTCCAACGATTGCTTCAAGCAACTTTCGAGCAGTGTTTGAAGATCATTCTTCATACAATGCTCCAACCAAACTGATGATCAAGTTTCTTAAGAATCACCCTCTGTTTGGCCCTTTCGATGCATTTACAGATGTTGTTCCAGTCTCGACCCTCTTCAAATGTGCATTCTCTGCTTATCGCCCAGTCGAAAACCCTCAAGAAGTTCGCCTCAACCTAATTAACGATTCCTTGGTCATCCTGTCCAAACAAAAGTTTCTTACTGCCATAAACCTTCTGGTTCATCCATCCATCAAGATTTTCTCTCCTTCCATGGCGGATGTTACCTCTGCCCTTTACCAAATGGGGTATCAGAAACCAATTAGAGGAATTGGTGAATTCAAGAAAAATCAATTGCCTGTGGTTTAGCAGTTTGTGTGCCATTTCATCATCCGCTGTCTATCAGAACCGGAGGCATAGACAACATGGGACTCAAGCTTCTGGAGCTTGTGTGGAGCATATTCACAGGACACGATGTAAACTACGGGCAGATCCTATGGGACGACTTCCTTCAATACATTCCCAAAGAGAGCCCAAGGGAGAACCCAACCGAGCTCACTTTTACAAGGTTCTGGTCACTCTGCATTTCAGACCTTCATGTGGATGCTAGAATCGACATGGGCAGTGACATCAACTTCTTTGTCACTAAGGATCTCAAAAGGTACAATCCCTCTTCTGATCAAACTGTTTTTGGACCTATCCGCAGACTCCCTACCCACATTCTTTCCACACTTGGTCTTGAGACTGCTGATGTCTCAGATCACATTGAGGCTACGGAAGGTATTGCCCCATTCCTTCCTACCCCGCCTTTCCAACACCCATCCGCAATTGTTAACCCTGAAGGTACCGCAATCCCTCCTGCCACTACTCTTTCCAATCTTTCTCAAAGAAGAAAGCAATTGGCAACCAAGAAGAAACAAAGAACCCCTAAGAAAGATGCTCCCAGACGAACCGCACCTACACCTAGTAGTGATTCTGATGAGGATAGGCAACCAATTTCTATCCTTAAGAAAAGGAAAACCGATACCTCTGACCAAATGCGTGACCGGACCGATACTGAAGCCTCTCAAAAGGCTCCGGTAGTCCTTGGGGTGGCCGCAAACCCATTCAACACCACTATCATTTTCCAATCAGACTCAGAAAGTGAGTCTGATTCACGACATCATGGAGACTCCCCCCCCCCCAGTTCACTCCCAAGAGGATAAAACTGGTGATCACCCTAAGGTCTCCAGGCCTTCCCGACTGCATTTCTTTTCTCCTGAGGAGTTTCACTCCATCCTTTTGAACGTCACCCAAACACTTCAAACACCTTCCCAACCGCAGGGCACTTCTTCCGCCCATTCCAGAACTGAGCCGAGGCCAAACTTGACCACGGGTCAAGGAGACCGAGGAAGCTCAGGAAATCCTACTCTGCTTACATCCGCAGCAGGTGGTTTAGGCACGGTGAGCACAAACGTGAAAGGATCCGTGGACCCGAAGGACACTTCGGTGCGTTTCCAAGGATTTGACGAAGATGAATCAAACGACTCATGGTTACGCTACACTCCAGTAACCGAGTCAGACAGGAAGAAATATGCCGCTTTCAGAAGGGCATTCCAAGCCCGCAAGGAACAACAGATCAAGCAACAACAGCTAAAAGAGCAAGAAATCCAGTCAGTGGCATGGTATTGGGCAGACGCAATCAATAATGCCAATACCGTAGCCACCATTCTAAAGGTTCAAGACTGGATGACCGAGATGGCGGAAACAGCCCTTAAAGCTCAAGCAACAGGTGAAGGTGCAGGTACCTCCAGAGTAACTCCAACTACTACTCCAACTCCAAATCCCATTCCAACTCCAACAGTCAATGAATCACAAGACGAAGGAACCGCAATCGAAGTCAGTTCTGCTCCCACCTTCGGTCTTGATGATGAAGACATTCAGGAGGTAAACAAGCCCAATCCTTCTGATGATGACCTCATGATGTTCGATGAGGAAGAATAATCCAGTGGCTCTCAACATTTGACTTCTAAACCCAAAGAAAAGAAGAAAAAGAAGAAGAATGTTGTCACCAGGACAGAATTTCTGAGCTTACAACCTAAAGTCGATCAGATCTTAGCTGCGGTCAAGCCAACTCAACCGCAACCAGAAGACACCCCGGGACCGCAGTCCCTGATCGAACGTATAGAGCGTCTGGAAACAAGGGAATGCTTGGCTGCTGAGAGAATTTCTCACAAAGTGGAAATGGGGATCCGATCCCTTGAAAACAACCGCAAAGCAGATCACAACGATTTTATGGCTGCTGCGGAACGCCTCATCACTGAGGTAACCGCAATCAAAATTGATCTCCAAGCAGCCATCGCGGATCAAGCCACTCAGTCTCAGAAACTGATAGCTGAGACTCACACTGCGTATGAGTCCACTATCTCAGTTCTTCAAGCAACAATCAACAGACTGCAACGATCCCTGTCCTCTAACTTCCATGGTCCCGAGATCCTCCAGCTCACAAGGGAAATACACAGGCTACTCTTCAGCTCCTCCATTCCCAATAATCAACAGTTGGCCGAAGCCCTCAAAGCTCAATTTCAAGAGGTTTTTGCCAAGGTTTTTTGGCCTTAAGAAATGGCTTGAGGAATCACCTGCGTTGAATTCCTCAAGAGGAGGAAGTGAAGACGAAGTCCATCAAAGTGAAGAAGAAGAAGTCCATCACTCTGATCACTCCATCTCACAACATCAAAGTCCCCCCACCATCACAGAAAAAATTCCTACACCGCAGCCTTCAGTGCAACCGTCTTATCATACTCCAACCCATAACACTCCACCGCAAGAGAAGGTCACTCCTCAAAAGCCAGAGACTCCCCCTCACTTCAAAGATCTAGCTGAGCACATGCCATCTCCAAGCTCAACTGACTCTCTTGCCACCACCCAAAGGAAACACGATTGGAAGGCAGCCAAACTTGTAGAGCTTATATGGAGAGAATGCGGTTTTGATACTATGATGGATGAATCCTTGATAAACTCTTGGATCAATCCTCACCGCAGACTGTTGGACGAAGATTACAGACCCCACCTCACCTATGCTGAACCCCCTACTGATGGCTAGTGGGATGTCCCAATTTCTCCAAATGCCAAATACTTCACAGTATTTGAGCAATTCGACCTCAGCCTTCCTGACCACAAAAGACTGCCAATGGAATTTGAGAGACTTAGTCTTTTTCATGCTAAACATGCCTCTTCCATTGAAAATATATGGTCTAACAATAGACCATCCGCAGTCAAGAACTACAAAATCCGGATGTTCATGAAGGCTGACTACATCCGGTATACCATCACTAGAAGGGAGCATGACTACATCCGCACCCAGGCAGACTTTCCCTGTATGAATCCGGAAGAAATCTTTCTTATTGACAAAGTGTTTCAAAACAAGTCAGAAAAGCACCCGAAAATGAAGATTGCGCTTGAAAAGGCCAATACTTTTCTGAAGGAAACGGTCTGTGATTTTGCCAAGATCGATGCAGACATCTACCCTATCATTGCCAAGAAATTTGATCTGCCACCTCTCGAACCTGCACCAATGCCTACCGAAGGCTTTCAAGAAAGATCCTTAGGTGCAACCAACTTTCCTGAACTTGGAGTCATTTTCAAAAGGAAGCTCGATAATGTCAAATACTTCATTCCTATGACTGCCATGCATCGCCTAACCAAGAAGCAACTTGACATCTGCCGAACCGCAGTTGAAAGATCAAAGCACACTACTGCAGAAGCCAAGTTCGAGATCTCAAGGAGAATCACCTGGCTGGAAAACATCAGGAAGTTTTGGTGGATCCTGATCAAGTTCCTCAAACTTGATAGCTGAACCGAAGTTAAAGAGGTCACTTAGGGGGAAATTGTTGAATCATAAAAAGTGACCCTCTTGAACTTCAGCTACCACAACCTCTTCAGGTACCGCAGCCATACAGCACCCGCAGTCAAGCTTCTTCATCAGCAACCGTAACCGGAGTCTCTTCCTACCGCAGTCACTTAGCTAGATTACTTTACTTGTCTTTATTGTAATACACTCTATTATCCAGTATGCCTTGCATGGCTACTCATAAAGATGTAATCTAGTGTACTTCATGACTCTCTATAAATAAGAGCTCATTCTCTTGTATTCAACACGGATAACTCACGCATCTATTCTGAATACATTTCTCTAAGTTATCTTTTCTCTTTCTCTATCTTATTACTCATCCCTTCTTACTCTCAATTCTTCCTAGAACATAACTGATTATAACCTCTCTCCGGAGCAAGTCTTCTGTGACTTAATCACTAAGTTTGATCTTCCTTATTAACTTGGTTTGAATGCATTCCTTGTTATGAATCAACTTATGTGTATACTTGATATAACAATTGTTGTCATTTCTATTTCTTTACTTTTCCGCAACTAACTCTCTAACTATCTAACTATAACTTATTAATATTATTGTTGAGCTTTTAGATCCTTCGAGATTAACTATTCTGCAATCCACTTGTTCTAACGTGTGTCTCCAAGTTTTTCTCTCAACAGTAGGGAATGGGTTGACCTTGTTCCTGACTCCATCTATTCAAGTTTGTGGCCCACAAAGGTGTGAGTCCTTGAAATGTTGGACGAGGGTTTGGGTTTGGAGCTACTGGGGGTAGGTTGTTGACTTCCGGCTCCGAGTCAGAACCATCAGAAAATCCTTCAGCTTGGTGATCATCCAAAGGGATTGGGTGATCATCTTCTGGCTCTTCTCCCAGCCATCCTTCATTGCCGTTGTTGGGATAGTATGGATCTCGGGGGATATGGAATCCAACCATGATATCTACGCGAGAAAAGGGGTATAAGAAATAACTAAATAAAAGTACTAATTAGGTATTTATAAGGCCTTTTTAGTTTGCACATAAGTAAATTATAGTAACACAAAATACTCCTATAGTATTTTAGGTTTATGTTCTGTTCTAATGTATTCATTGTAGTAGTATTGGTAAGTTTTTAGACTTGTTGCACCCTCACAACCACCTTTAGGCACATGCTAGTCACTCCTCGGATAATATAGTTGATCAGGCTATATCTTCCCAGGGTTGACTATATGTCTCTAAGTCTAATTGTGCTCTCCAACAATCGTAATACTTTTGTTCTGTCCTAGTGACACTGATTTTAGTATGAATCCAGGTATGTATACTTGGTTAAATATTTTATTATTTAAAAGTATAAACTCTTGGTCAGAGTATTTTAATCCCGTTGTGTTTAGAGTTTGTATATCTTTTATGGGTTGATATACTCGATTCACTATAAACAATGCTCTGATACCAATCTGTCACACCCCAAAACCGGAATGGCGGAAACGTTCAGGGGTGGAGGACGTGATGTACTGTATCACAACAATGCATAGTAGTAAACAAGCAACAACATCATCCATTGCATTAATAATATAATTTAATACAAGTGTGATCTGTAAAGTTTAATAGACACCAAAAGTAAATCAAAATATGAGATGAGCCTTGAATGGGCTCCAACTTCTCAAAACCTGGCACCGGTACCTGTCTACTGGTGACCTGAGAATACAAGTTATTTTGAAAGAGTTTATCAGCTTTAAAGCTGGTGAGATCATAAGTATTTTAGTGTCATTGCTTGTATGAAAGTCTTTGTAAGTATGTGATGTATAAGTTTGTAAATGTTTGTAATTGTTTGTAAATGTTTGAACTCTCCTAGAAAACCTTATGTTTTCTACTAAAAGTAGCCTTCTACCAAGGCATCAAATGTTTGTATGTTTGTTTCTTGTAAAAGTGTGTATTTTCCCAAATATGACTGTCATTAACCAAAAATATAGCTTTTACATTATCGTTCATTGTGTGAAGGTAAAAAAGTGAATGCAATGGGGAAATAATAAAGTACTGTAGTGTTGTATTAAGTAACTACTGCTGTACTAACTACCTTAAACCAATTGTTATTTAAAGTACCATGTGATATACCTGTACCATACTACCGACTAAAAACACGACGATGAAAAACGTCGGAAGAAATGACATTTGGCACCCGTAGACTTGCAAGTCCCACTGTAGCGAGCAACAAGGTGTAGGATAGTCAATCCAGTATAGATCTATACACAAATTCAACGCTCTCCTTGTAGGAGACTCTGGATACAAAATGAACCATGACAGGTGATGCAATGCCCCGTTACGTGGCTCACATAACTGTTGTAGTGTTCTTGTATATGTATTGTATGTACTAGCTGTATTGTATGTTCTCTCTGTCTAGTATGTATGTATGTTCACTCTGTTTCTCATAATAGTATGTTCTCTTGTATAATGTATAGTATATACTAGCTGTATTGTATGTTCTCTCTCTCTGTCTAGTATGTATGTATGTTCTCTCTGTATGTTATTGATTGTTTCTCATCATAGTATTCTCTATCTGTTTCTCGTTATAGTATGTGTTGACTCATGTATGAACTGATTCATTGTATGTTTCATTGTTCTAGTAATAGTATTGTAACTTCCTAAACTATACCTATTATAGTTACTAGTAATGTTGTTTGTATGTATGAACATGTTTGTATAACTTTGCTACCCAAAGGTATGGAACTGAAATAAGTAACTTTTATATCTATATACATATACATAATATATAACTAGGATTCAAACGACCTTCGGACAAATAACCGATACCCTAAGTCCACAACCAAACAAGGAATAGGAAGCAAGGAGAGCTATCAGTCCTAAGTCCTTTCAATCTTACTTATATAACTATATCTATATAGATACACATTTGACAAAGTATAAGTTTAAAAGAGTTTGAATAGAAAGTATTTAACATGTAAAAGAGTTTGCAAAAACAGTTTGAAGTAGTTTGATCGATAACATAGTTTGAAAAGTAAGAATCCACTTGTTTGGTAGTTATTAATCACATGTGATTGATATAATAACTATAATAGTTCAACTTGTATTCCCCCCCCCCCATAAAAGCATTTAAAATCATTTAAAATGTTGATAAAGGGGTATGAACTCACCTGTAGTGAGTGGTTTGGATGAACGGATGGTATAGGATGCTAAGTGTCAAGTGAAGACTTGAGCACACACACGGATCCTATTTAACATATAATAACACATATATGTATCCAATTAGTCATTTAACAACTAATTAACCAAGTTAAGACACCCTAGGACATGGAAAACACTTTGATTCAAGTGCTAGAAGTACCAAGGGTTGCATCTAAGGGTTGTATAGCCACTTAAAGGAGTTTTCGGTCCAAGTAGTATGTTTCTTGAGGTTTTCGGCCCAAAGGGTTTTCGATCCATATGGTTTTCGGTCCAAAGAGGTTTTCGGTCCAAATGGTTGGCCGAAAACTCATGATGTTTGATGCATAAGGTGATTTTCAAGGGCTTTCAAGTATGTATAGGGGTTCTAAGTTTCATCCAAAGCCTTATGTGCGTTTAAGGTCTTAAAGGCACCTTTCTTTATGGTTTTCGGTCAAGGGAGATGCACTTGACCGAAAACACCTATTGTTCTTGAGAAATGGATGTTTTCAAGGCCCTAAATCAAGCATCCTTACTAGATAACAAGTATAGGAGATAGATACTTACAATATGGAAGCAAAGAAGGGTGTTTTCGGCCCAAAACACTAGTACGTGTTCTTGGTGAAATGAAGAACACTTGAAGATCTAAGAAAATGGAATGATTTCATGGATGAAATCATGTAAGATCACTAGATAATGGAAGAGATCAACTAAACAAGGAAGGAAACACTTACAATCTTGAAGATCTCGACAAAAATTCGGATGATACTTGAGAGAGAATTGTTCTTGACTTGGAAATGGGAAAAAAACTAAAAATGACTAAGTGTCATTTATATACCCTTTAGGGTTTTCGGCCCTAACACTATTTTGGGCCGAAAACTCCAAACTCTTGGAGTTTTGTGACTTAAATCTTGCACAATTAATCCTAAAGTATACTTCCTCTAATTATCTCTTGAAGTACTAGTCTTTAGAACACTCAAACTGACTCCAAAAAGCTTAAAAATTAGCAGAAATAAATCTGACTTCTATTGAAGTGAATGGTTGTACAAGATAGAAATTTCGGGCTGTCACACTTTAATTCCTGAGTTTCAACCAATTGTTGTCAAATGTACCGATTCCACGCCTCTTCGGCCTCTGATAAACCTGGACCTGAATCAGACCATGGAATTTCATCACAGTGTTTCAAATTGCGTAGATTACGTCCCTAGGAGTAACCCTCCTAACAACTGTGTTGTTGAATAAATCCCTCCCGTGACAACTGAAACTGTTGCCTCTGAGTTTGTATGGGCATCCTTAGATGATAAATTTGAAATCTCAAGTTGTGTCTCCTATGATTCTTGTGAATCGGACTCTTTAGTAACTTCAAAAACAAGTTTGGTTCCCATTGATCCGAAGTTTAGCAATCCGTCTGCAGGGAAAACTTCAAAATCCTCATCTCACCCCAACAGAAAACCAATGTTAAATAGGAAGGATATAGTAGATCCCAAAGTGGAGGCTCGAAATGCTCATAAAAAGGAAGTTAAGACTAGACAAAACTCCTGGTTCCTTGAGAACTCCAAAAAGAGTGTATCTCAGAATCATCGTTCATCAAACCATAGTCAAAACTCCTTCACACCCACAAAGATCCTCAAGAGACCTTCTGATTCTCTTAGTTCTGTAGAACCCAAGAAAGTAGTCAGTACCACTCAGCCTAAATCTCGTGTGAATACCATGACTGTCCAAACCACCTCTCCTCGGACTGTTTCATCTGTTTTCATTGCTAAATCTGATGGCACAATTTTAAAACCCAATCTTTCGAAAACAAATGTGTCATCAAGTAAATCAAAAATTGCTGAGAAAACTAATTTTTCAAAATCTTCAAAAAGGAATCTTGTGTGGAAAGTCAAATCTCACATTAATGAATCAACTGTTCCGGAGGTTACATCTGTATCCAACGCTTCGGAAGTCAATGGTCCAAAGAAGACTGTTCGCAACCCCCAAGTCATTGAATATGACTACTGGATAGATAAGAAGACATTAGCCTTTTGTTTGTTTCCTAAGAACTCAAAGAGTACTCCTAAGAAACACAAAGTTGTTCCTAAGTCACAATCCAAGTCCAAAGCCCGTGCCTATGTCCCTAGATCTAACTCGGAGCCTAAAAACTCCATTGCTCACTAATTTTTACAGGCACTTTGTGCTTCGGAGCAAGAAACAATATGGTATATTGGTAGTGCTTACTCCATGCACATGACGGGGCAGAAAGACTTTCTGCGGGATCTCAAGCTTACTCCGAATGCTGGTTATGTGAAATATGGAAACAACTCCAACTCTCAAAATCGTGGTTATGGAATTCTCACCAATGGAAATTTCTCTACGTAAAATGTGGCATATGTAGCTGATCTGAAAACATAATTTGATAAGTGTTGCTCAGCTCACTGATTCAAATCGACGTGTGGAATTTTGCAAGGAGCACAGCTATGTAATGACTGAAGACCGAAAAGAATCTTTAATCAAGTCCAACCGCAACAAGAACATGTACCCACTCGACATTAACATGATTATTGGCAAACAACAACTCTGCCTTCTCTCCAAAGCCGTTCCCGACGTCAGTTGGTTATGGCACCGAAGACTTGCGCAATCGAACTTTCAGTACACGAATGATCTCGTATCTGGTGAAATGGTGAGAGGTTTACCTCTTCTCAAATTCGAAAATGATCATTTATGTGCTGCATGTGAGTGTGGAAAGCAATCAAACAAGGGTCATCCTGTTATCATCGAAAAATCAATCTCGGAACCATTGGAACTCCTGCACATTGATCTGTGTGGACCATCCACTATAGAAAGTCTTCATCATAAGAAATACATTCTTGTAATTGTTGACGACTTTACAAGGTTCACTTGGGTTTTCTTCCTCAGATTAAAGTCTGAAACAGCCTCTGAACTCATCAACCTCATCAAAAGAATTGAAGTCCTCATCAAACTTCCTGTTAGGCGTATCCGAATTGATAATGGTTCGGAGTTCACTAATGGAACCATTGAAAAATTCCTCACTGAGAAAGGCACTGATCACATTTCTCAGCACCATACACTCCACAACTTCTGACCACTCTACCTCTGGACTGAATTCGTATCAACTGCGTGCTTCACTCAAAATTGGAGTATCATCAATCGACGTCTCAACATGACGCCGTACGAAGCAATGAATGGTCGGAAGCCAACAATCTCGTTTCTTCATGATTTCGGATGCAGATGCTTCATAAAGAACAACCGTGATCAGCTTACCAAGTTCCAACCTAAGGCTGACGAAGCCATCTTCCTTGGGTACTTTTCAAAATCAAAGGCTTACAGAGTTCTTAATCGAAGAACTCGTGTGTTGGAAGAAAGCTTTGATGTTACATTCGATGATAATTTCGTTCGGAATTCTGGCCCAACTCATATTACAACTCGCATTATGGAGTCCGATGCTCTAGCACCAGGATGTCTGAAGCAGCAAACCATCCTTGAAGTCGACTTTGAAACTCTCTTTGGACCTTCCGAAACTGCCATTGATTCGGAATCTCGATCAAGGCAAATTCAAACTTCGAAAGCCCTGTTTATCAACTGGTTTCCGGTCCTCTTCCCTCTCTCTCTCCATTTGATTCCGAACCGTTTCAACCTTCTCAGGTTGAGGGGAGATTGGTAACCCTTTTTTAAATCAAATGTGGATGGTTTCCAAGATGCAGCTGCTAATTTCGACGACTCCAATCCTGTCAACATTGATGATAATGAAAATTTCTTTGAGTTCCCTTCTGATGATGAAGTTAACCTCTCCGGTTCAAAAGTTCATGGGGAGCATCATCCTCATATTCAAACCATTCAGGGGGAGCAACTCAATCCTACTGTTGATCTCGGATCAACTGCTGCACAAGAACTCCCAAGGTTACACGTCTGGACAAAGGATCATCCTCCGAACCAAGTTATCGGAAACCCTAATGCTGGTGTACAGACTCGTTCTACTACATGTATCCAAAATAAATGCTATTTCTCGGCATTTATATCCATGGTTGAACCCAAATCCATCGAGGAAGCATTAGAACATGCTGACTGGATTGCAGCCATGTAAGAAGAATTGGCAGAATTTGACCGAAATGAAGTATGGACTCTCGTGCCTCCTCCTAAGAATCATACCATTGTCGGTACGAGATGGGTATTTTGCAACAAGCTCGACGATGCAGGAGTTATTATTCGAAATAAAGCTAGATTGGTGGCAAAAGGATTTACAGAGATTGAAGGGCTCGACTATGATGAGACCTTTGCTCCCGTTGCTCGTCTTGAGGCCATCAGAATCTTTCTAGCTTATCTTGCTCACAAAGGCTTCAAATTTTACCAAATGGATGTTAAGAGTGCTTTTCTTAACAGTGAACTTGACTCTGAAGTATATCTTCAACAGCCCCCCGGTTTTGTTAACCTCTCTTTTCCAAACTACTGTTACAAACTCCGTAAGTTTTCTCAAATCTTACTCCGGAATGATTTACAAATCATGTTCCGGAAACTTTTTCAAATCTCTTCCGGACATTCTTTAAAATCTTTATTTCGGAATTTGGCTCCGGAATCATAAACTCTTTTTTACAGAATTGCTATCAGTTTTTGACTCCGGAATCGACCTTGTTGTTAAACTGAAACTCTCTCCAGATTATTTCCCATTTCGGACCATTTTTCAAAACGACCATGTTCCGGAGCACAACTCTTTATCCTCCGGATCTTACACTATCCGAAACCGATCATCCGGAATACCAAAGGTCTATAAGGCAGAAACGTTTTCTGCTGCAACGGTTACTTTGTGAGGATCCTTATCCATTCTTCCTTGATTTTCGTGCCACAACTGCAAAAGCAACCATCTAATCGTCGTTTGGGTTTTCTATTTCAAGCTACAAAACAACCCTACCTTACCCTTTCCATGTCAACTCAACCCCCAAAAGCAGTTATTCATTTAATGCAACCCGGTTGAAATTCGGACCCTCATCATTACCATCCTTAAGCCGACCCATTTCCCTTACCTATATATACCCATAAAAACCCCCTTTTTCCTCTTTACACGCTCAAACCCTCAAAACACTCAAATTCTCTCTGTGTTCATCTTGTTCTTCAAGCACTCATCTGTCTGCAACAATGGCTTCCCAATCTTCTCCACAGAAAGATGCACCAACTGCCTCCACTCCCAAGAAGTCGATTGCAAAGAAGAAACCCTCGAAGGGATCATCGCCGTCTACATCTCCTGAACCCTTTCTCGGGGATACAACTCAGTTAATTTCCCTAAACCCTATGGATTACGATGAATCCATTAGAGTTATGATCGAGTACATAGCCAACCATCCCATCTCCAAACCTCTCACAAAAGTCCCTGAACCACCTCTTTCACTTCATCATCTTCACACAGCCTTTTCCAGAATCAAAGAAGAAGACGGTGTACTGGAAACAAAAATCATTGGCGATAGAATTGTTCCAATCTACAAATCCACTTTCTTAAAGGCGATCGGTGTAAAAGAAAATCCTAAAGGTTTAAAAGTTCAAGAACCAACTGCAGAAGAATTTCAATTGTTCTTTCATCATATTGGGTATAACCAGGACTACAAAGCGAAAGACTTCAAGAAATCAGCCGTTTCCGGACTCTGGACCGTGCTGATGCATCTGATCATTCGAGGATTATCCGAAAAGCACGGAGGTACGTATACTCTTAGCAATGACTGGCTTTATGTGGTCTACAGCATCTATTTCGGACATGATAATGTGGTTGACCTTCCGGAAGTGCTATGGCAAGACTTTTGGAAGTTTGCCATCAAGAGAAAGAGAATGAGATTTCAAGCCCTAGGTTCTGGGCTTTGACGATTCAGCAACTTTTCAAGGAACTTTCCGAACCTATTCCTGTTTCTACGATTCCTCCAGAGGTATGCGTTTCTTTCAAGACTGTTAAATCATATAGAATTTCGGACCAATTGTAACATCCGGTTTTTCAGGGATATTATTGTATATGCTAATCTTGAGATTGAAGGAGAGACTCGACGAGTTGAGGGTCCAACTCGTCGAGTCGAGTCGAGTTGCTCGCGTGGATTTAATGAATGGACTCGACGAGTCAAAGGAGGGACTCGCCGAGTAGGTGCTGGGCAGATAAACCCTAATTTCCTGGGTTTAGGACCTATTTAAAGGCACTTATAGCCTCATTTGCGGCTACCTTCCCCTGAGAGCAAACCCTAATTTCTATTGGAGCTAGAGAGTGAGAGAGAAGCTCATATTGTGGTTCTTGTGCATCATTGAGAAAGAGGAGGAGGTTATCAAGCAAGGAGCTGGAGGTGAGGCTGTTGGATCCAATGATTTCTTGTTCAGAGCTCATTTGCGGCTACTTTTATTCTTATTTTGGATAGATCTCATATCTATGGAGATTTAGGGCTTTTTGCCATCTTTTGTTTGGGTTTTTGAGTAGCATGAGTTTCCAAGAATTCTAGACTTCAGATCTGGACTTTGTGAGGTCCAGAGAGTCCAAAGATTATAGCTTTATTCAGCCATATAAGAGTTATTGTGGTTAATCATCCTTGTTAGAGTTATAGTGGCATTATGAGCCCTATATGCCATGTTTAAACGTAAAGCTTGCAGATTTACATGACAATCGACCCTTAGGATGGTAGATCTAGTGTTTGGGGTGATGGATCTGCCTTAAATCGTTTGAATGAGGAATCTGATCGAAGGGACTCGCCAAGTCCATGGCCTGACTCGACGAGTCGGTTAGGGTTTGTCCCGATGAGTTTGATCATGTGATAACTCGGCGAGTTGGAGGTCAACTCGACGAGCTGAGCTGGACTTTCTGGAGACTTTTGAGGAAAAGAGGGGACTCGACGAGTTGCATGAGTGCACTCGACGACTCTGGTAAAAAATTAGACTGTTGACTGGAGTTGACTTATGTTGACCTTAAGGTTTGGACAAGATAAGTGTAAGAAGTTAGGAAGGGTAGAATGGTCTTTTACCCTTCTGAGATAGAGCATAGGCAGGGTATAGGCTAGCCTTCGAGAGCCATTGTTAACTAGAGGTAATTTATGTATGTGATTAGGCGGAGGCTAGATCAGTGTTTCGAGTACGAGATCATCCGAGTTTACCCGAGGTGATTCTTCTCACTATACGTTACCTAGAGTGGTATTTATGTGTGACCGGAAGGTCTTATGTGCTTGCTTGAGTTATGCATCTTGTCTATGTGATATTATGCTATGAGTTATTTAGACCGGACCGGAAGGTCCAACGATATATGAGGCCGGAAGGCTCAACCAGACCGGACCAGAGGGTCCAACGAGCTGCAGGACCGGAAGGTCATCATGGGTAGTACTGGAAGGTCTACCAGAGTTGTGGAGCCGGAAGGTCCACTGAGACACATCGAGCTGGAGGGTCCATTAGAGTTATAGCCTCGAGTGGATAATATATGTATGTGGTATTTTGGGGAACTCACTAAGCTTTGTGCTTACCGTGTTATGTGCTATGTGTTTCAGGTTTCTCAGTATCACGAGACAGCACCGACTTGATTGTACACACCAGTGAAAGAGTTACGTTTATGAGGATCCTGAATTTCAACCGAGCAATTATGGAGTTTTGAACTGTAAACGTAAGAAATGAGATTTTTGTGAAAAACCTTACGAAGATTATGTGATTGTAAATGAAAATTTTGTTTTGAAAATTCACGTTGTTACAATTTGGTATCAGAGCCTTGGTTTGAGGGATTCGGATGCGCCTTCGGGTAAATCTGGACTCAAACTGAGGATTTGAGAAAAAAATTCAAGGAAATGATTTTTCTAAAGCGAACAAGATTTTTTAAGAGAAAACGAGAAGGAGCAGTGTGTACAATCAGCCAGAGCCCGAACGGTGATTTCCCAAAATACCATTTCTTCTATGTTATGAGATGTTTATGAGATATTTTATGAGATGTCATGCATGCTAGAAATAGGCTAGGTATTCCATATTTTAGGACTAGAGTGGCCTGATTTGTGATGCCTTAGCCTAGGAGTTGCTGTTATCTGTGATGTGCTTTTGAGTATGTGCTGAGTAAGAGTATCCAGCAGGAATATTTCAGAGATAGAGCTTCGAGTAGAGGAGTAGTCTTGGAGAGATACCTAGATAAGCATCGAAGGATGCCTACTGATAGAGTAGTTATATGCCCATGTGGGGTAGAGTGCTTGAGGTCGGTGACACATGTTGTGTGTGAATAGAGCAAGTGGAGTTGTAACCTAGAGTGGTTTACGTATTGGAGGAGATTATTCGATGCACGAATGTTGCTTGCTTCGTGCTTTGTGGAACTCTCGATGATGGGAGTCAGCTACTAAGTGAATATGACGATATTCAGGAGGTAGATGGCTGGCATCATTAGGAGTTTTTCAGCAGCTGATGGCAGAGAAGTGTGAGCACCTAGGAAGAGCCTAGGGGGGTGACCGTAGTCAGATGAGTGCGCTGACAGGGTAGAGCATTTCGGTGGGGAGCGAGAACGTGTAACGGGATGGACGAACGAGAAAGTTGCGCAGCTACTTAGGAAATCTGGGATGGTCCGTGTGGAAAGTATGGGTAGATGTGACAGGTAGTATGGGCCCGTACTACTGAAAGCAGAGGACCCATACTTGATGCAGGGAGTATTCTGGAGATTTTAAGTAGCAGATTGATTGGTGATGTCATGGTTCGAGTACCATGCTAGGTGACAGATTGATTGGTGATGTCGTGGTTCGAGTACCATGCTTTGTAGCGGACTGAGAAGAGAGAACAGGGTTCGAGTACCATGATCTGTAGCAGATTAAGATGAGATAACATGGATCGAGTACCATGGTTTATAGCAGATCGAGAGGTGGCCACATGGTTCGAGTACCATGACCCGTGGCGGTTAGTGTTACTGGTTCTACCAGTTATTCTGTTGTGATTGGTTAGACCGAGATCGGATGCAATAGAGTATGAGGTCAGAGGGTCATGTGGAACAAGTTTCAGCGATGCGTCCCTTGTGAGGGATGTCGAGATGATTCCAAGGTATTTTTGGTGAGATGTCAGATGAATTCGCAAGGCTCAACGATGAGTAGAGATGGCGTTTATGGAGGATTGCGGCATGAATTGAGCAATCAACCGATTGTGGAAATATCACCTTCTGTGACCTGGGTGGTATTATTTCCGTTTCTTGTAGGAAACATAAGAGGTGTTGGGATTTCAGTTTCCGAGCTTGGGGGTAAAACCATGCGGGTTAGCATTGATGGCGACCTTCCATCAGCGTATTTGGGCAGTATGTCTGCCGAAAGGTAATGATAGAGCATGAGCAGGTTGTCAGTGGGGACTGAGATGGTTAAGGACAAGGATACACCCTATTTGAGCATAGTAGGGCATGTATTAGCTGCAGCGTCGGAAGATCAAGAATAGCATAATGGGGCGGTGGCTCTTATTGTCTATGATGAGTATCGAGTGTGGTAATGAGGTCTCCGCTCTTATTACAACCCACATGATGGAACGTTGGTTGAGGGGTCGAGGATGAGCAATATGATAGTTCATTATTTTCAAATTAAGAGTCAGAGTTACTACTGGACAGTTGAGATGTCCGGTAATGGGATGGTATGAGATTCTGTATGATTAGAGGCAATCATGATGAGAAGTTTCTGAGGATTTCAACTGAGATTCGGGGTAGTTGGAGTTGCGGGGAATCTATCGGGGAGACCACCGAGCATTGCGTAGTACCCTCCAAGAGTGAGTGTGATGTTCCTGGTGGAAACAGTATGTGGAATAGATTATTGGTGCGCCGAT
This sequence comes from Lactuca virosa, assembly GCF_052849685.1. Taxonomy (NCBI): domain Eukaryota; kingdom Viridiplantae; phylum Streptophyta; class Magnoliopsida; order Asterales; family Asteraceae; genus Lactuca; species Lactuca virosa. The sequence goes on along the minus strand of NC_136430.1, from coordinate 4,469,353 downwards.
TGGTGATGGTTCGAACCCTGAGTGGGGGAGAACCGGGTATTCTATCGAGAGGATCATAGATTTGTTCAAGAGCGGTTAAGGAACTGGATAGAGACATGCACTATCGATTCATGAGACCAGGGTTATTGGTGGTTGAGGTGAGCCCTTTCAGCCAATTGACATCAAGCGAGATTATTCGAGAATGTGTATTGCAGTAGGGAAAGGTGTTTTGTTACGGCGGATGTCATCAGAGATAGCAATGCATAATTTGGGTAAGTGTGTACACCTATCTATCGTTGGCCCGCAGGCCATGAGTTAATGATCGCAACGTGGCGTCGACCTGAGGATGAGATTGTGAAGTGGTAAGAGCAAGTGCGGTAAGACTGCAGGGAGCTGCAGTTTCAATGAGTTAGTGCAAAGGGGTGTGGTGATGCTACGGGGAGCGGTAGTACTTACTATTCAGTGAAAGGTTGTGGTGATGCTACGGGGAGCCGTAGTACTTACTATTCAGTAAGAGGTTGCGGTGATGCTACGGGGAGCCGTAGTACTCACTATTCAGTGAGAGGTTGTGGTGATGCTACGGGGAGCCGTAGTACTCACTATTCAATGAAAGGTTGTTGTGATGCTGCGGGGAGCCGTAGTACTCACTAATCAGTGAGAGGTCGTTGTGATACTGCGGGGAGCCGTAGTATCCACTAGTCAGCGAGAGAATGTTGTGATGAAGTACTCTCTGATCAGAGCATGACGCAGAAGAGTTTTAGGCTTGGGAACCCGAATATTTGAGTTTGTGGGAGCCTGGTGGTCGAACCAGGGGCAAGACTGGGGTCTCCATATTTTTCGGGAGTCGTTATATTCTGAATTGAGTAGTGGTTGTCACAACCAAAGGGAAGTGGATAAGTGGGGTACGCATGGATGCGGGTCATGAGTCAGGAGTAGAGTGATTCATTGGGATGAGTGGTCCTGATTCTGAGTCGGACCAGACTCTTGAGTTTGAGTTTGGCGTTAGTGGTACATCGAGTTGGCGAAATGAGACTCCGGATTCTGAGAGGGGTCCCATTTTGAGGAGTATTGTTTGCCATCCAAAGTTTTAGACCTGAGTGGGGTCAGTTCGTTGGTGTGGGAGGTACCGCGAGGTGCATGGATCTAATGAGTAGTAGACGACAGAGATCAAAGGTTAAACAACTTCCGTATTCGCTTTAGGTAAAGAAAAATTTGTGACTTGTATGTCACACTGGGATGAGATAGTTGTTGTGAGAAGAAAGTCAGTGAGACGTTTTGGGTCACGCAATGGGTAACCTTTGGAGGTTCAACCGCTGGGTCGGGAGACGACCTGGTGCTCAGTCTTGAAAGGGATGTTGAGAGGGGAGCCAAGATTTATGTTTGCTAGACGTCGGAGGACGCTTCTGAACAAGCATGATCATTTTCTGTGCCTAAAGACAGAGTATTGAGGGTTCGTTGTTCAGATGGGTTTTGATTGCAGTACAGTGGATGGGTCCCTGGTGGGATGTGATCCTTTCATTCCATAGTATATGATCTGGATTGTTTATCTTCTCTGGGATGAGCGATTGGTAGCCAGTTTTGGGCATGGACTTGTTTTTATCGGTCCCAACTAGAGAATCAGAGGGGCAGTGAGTTATCGGGGTTTGTTATTCGAGGAGCGAATAACGTGGTGATATCTTGCGAGGGCGGTCTGGCTGTGTAGCAGGCGTCTAGAGCTTCTAGGTTTTGGAGAGTAAGAAGGGGTAGCGTAGTGGCGGACGGGTCTGCCCTTTCTCCAGGGGGGGAGTTCCTGTATGGATTCAGGTGTCCAGAAAGGAAGATAACTCTGCGGTATGAGATCATTTCGATGGTGCTGTTCGGTGATTGGATTAGATCTATATGTTGTTGAGGAGCGATTTCGAGGGCGAAATCTAATTCAAGTGGGGGAGAATTATAACATTCGGTTTTTCAAGGATATTATTGTGTATGCTAATATTGAGATTGAAGGAGAGACTCGACGAGTTGAGGGTCCAACTCGCCGAGTCCAGTCGAGTTGCTCGCGTGGATTTAATGAATGGACTCGACGAGTCAAAGGAGTGACTCGCCGAGTAGGTGCTGGGCAGATAAACCCTAATTTCCTGGGTTTAGGACCTATTTAAAGGCACTTATAGCCTCATTTGCGGCTACCATCCCCTGAGAGCAAACCCTAATTTCTATTGGAGCTAGAGAGTGAGAGAGAAGCTCATATTGTGGTTCTTGTGCATCATTGAGAAAGAGGAGGAGGTTATCAAGCAAGGAGTTGGAGGTGAGGCTGTTGGATCCAGTGATTTCTTGTTCAGAACTCTTGAGGAAGTTAAGAAGTCTTTACCTTTCTTCTTATTTTGGATAGATCTCATATCTATAGAGATTTAGGGCTTTTTGCCATCTTTTGTTTGGGTTTTTGATTAGCATGAGTTGCCAAGAAGTCTAGACTTCAGATATGGACTTTGTGAGGTCCAGAGAGTCCAAAGATTATAGCTTTATTCAGCTATATAAGAGTTACTATGGTTAATCATCCTTGTTAGAGTTATATTGGCATTATGAGCCCTATATGCCATGTTTAAACGTAAAGCTTGCAGCTTTACATGACAATCAACGCTTAGATGGTAGATCTAGTGTTTGGGGTGATGGATCTGCCTTAAATCGTTTGAATGAGGAATCTGATCGAAGGGACTCGCCGAGTCCATGGCCTGACTCGACGAGTCGGTTAGGGTTTGTCCCGATGAGTTTGATCATGTGATAACTCAGCGAGTTAGAGGTCAACTCGACGAGCTGAGCTGGACTTTCTTGAGACTTCTAAGGAAAAGAGAGGACTCGACGAGTTGCAAGAGTGCACTCGACGAGTCTGGTCAAAAATTGGACTGTTGACTGGAGTTGACTTTTTTTGACCTTAGGGTTTGGTCAAGATGAGTGTAAGAAGTCAGGAAGGGTAGAATGGTATTTTACCCTTCTGAGATAGAGCATAGGCAGGGTCTAGGCTAGCCTTCGAGAGGCATTGTTAACTAGAGGTAATTTATGTATGTGATTAGGCGGAGGCTAGATCAGTGTTTCGAGTACGAGATCCTCCGAGTTTACCCGAGGTGATTCTTCTCACTATACGTTACCTAGAGTGGTATTTATGTGTGACCAGAAGTTCTTATGTGCTTGCTTGATTTATGCATCTTGTCTATGTGATATTATGCTATGAGTTATTTAGACCGGGCCGGAAGGTCCAACGATATATGAGGCCGGAAGGCTCAACCAGACCGGACCAGAGGGTCCAACGAGCTGCAGGACCGGAAGGTCATCATGGGTAGTACCGGAAGGTCTACCGGAGTTGTGGAGCCGGAAGGTCCACTGAGACACATCGAGCCGGAGGGTCCATTAGAGTTATAGCCTCGAGTGGCTAATATGTGTATATGGTATTTTGGGGAACTCACTAAGCTTTGTGCTTACCGTGTTATGTGCTATGTGTTTCAGGTTTCTCATTATCACGGGACAGCACCGGCTTGATTGTACACACCAGTGAAGGAGTTACGTTTATGAGGATCCTGAATTTCAACCGAGCAATTATGGAGTTTTGAACTGTAAACGTAAGAAATGAGATTTTTGTGAAATACCTTACGAAGATTATGTGATTGTAAATGAAAATTTTGTTTTAAAATTCACGTTGTTACAAGTTGGTATCAGAGCCTTGGTTTGAGGGATTCGGATGCGCCTTCGGGTAAATCTGGACTCAAACTGAGAATTTGAGAAAATTTTTCAAGGAAATGATTTTTCTAAAGCGAACAAGATTTTTTAAGAGAAAACGAGAAGGAGCAGTGTGTACAATCAGCCAGAGCCCGAACGGTGATTTCCCAAAATACCATTTCTTCTATGTTATGAGATGTTTATGAGATATTTTATGAGATGTCATGCATGCTAGAAATAGGCTAGGTATTCCATATTTTTGGACTAGAGTGGCCTGATTTGTGATGCCTTAGCCTAGGAGTTGCTGTTATCTGTGATGTGCTTTCGAGTATGTACTGAGTAATTATGGAGTTTTGAACTGTAAACGTAATAAATGAGATTTTTGTGAAATACCTTACAAAGATTATGTGATTGTAAATGAAAATTTTGTTTTGAAAATTCACGTTGTTACACCAATCATCTTTTGGTCCCGTCCGGAGGTTACCTCAACATATGTTGGACATTATTCCTTCTGGTTATGTTCACTTGCAAACACATTTGGAGACTTCAACTGTGTTCAACCCAACACAGTCTGCCCAAGTCCCCATTGAGCCCATTTCGGAAGTGGCCAAGCCAACATCTTCTGGACCAATGAAGTCGAAGAAGTCCGCCAAGCGGAAAACTTCCCCTACTTAGTCAAAGCCAAAAAGAGTACCAAAGTCGGCTCTTCCTCTCCACAGGAAGATGTTCATGACATTTAGGTTGACTATGGCCATCCGAACACCCCTCCTGCCCACTCATCTGAGGTACCCCTCAATGTTTCAATATCACAAGCACACACACACACACGGGGAGTGTCCACATAATCCACCCTCACCTTATCAAAAAGGTGATGCCGGTGTTGACCATAGTTCCTTGCACCCCCTGGAATACACCCACGTATCACTTTTGATAACCCACTTGTTTCTACATGCCCACACTCCGGAACCCCTGTTCTGGACCCTAAGCATTCTGAAGCTGGAGTTGTCCCTCCGACTTCGGATGCATCAACTGGTCTGATACCCGGAAAGGGTACAGGACGACCAGGAGTTAACGATCCTATGTGGGAAGATTTTGTAAACAAGGCACATTCCAGGCATCCGGAACTTACAAGAGCCCAAGTTGAAGCCACTCTCATCTCCATGCGGAACCGAGCCATTCAAAGCAACCTTCCCTATGTTTCTCCTACTAATAAGCTTGCTGATCTTGAATTTACATCCGGAGAAACTCCAAAGACTCCTCCTCAAGCTTCCAATCCTCCAGCTTCGGACGATGAGATTTCATAAGAAGTGCTGCTGACCACCGATGCTGCTAAAGTTGTTGATACCACCATGGTTTCCTCAGTCCAAGTTCACTTGAAGCCATCTTCTTCAAAGTCAGCATTTGATTTCGGATCCTCCTCCTCTACTCAGCATGAACCTGAATCAACTCACAAGCTTCATGATGATGCTGCCACTCATCCTGGTCCTTCTTTGAATCCCAAGTCTCATAAGGAAAAGCCTCTGCATTCAAATTCCGACACCGGATCCTCAGTCGGTTATTATATCAATCCATTTTCTCTCGTTGAGATTCAAACAAATGTGTCCGATACCATGAAGAAAGTCTCCTCAATCGAATCTTCTATAACAGAGCTAAACACTAAATTGGATCAAAAGGTTTCCGGACTGGATTCCAAGCTCGATGCTATCCATCAGTCATTATCCAATTAGTCCAGACCTTCAATTACATAAAGAGAAGCTCAGTTAGATCAACTCATCTCTCTCCGGCTCAAGCACTCCATAGAAGAAGTTGAGGCTAAGTATGATGCTTCAGTTGAGCATTATCTCGACACAATCACCACCATGCTAAAGGTCCATGATGACTTGGTGTCTGCTACCAACGATCTTATTAAGCAGACCCATGTTCGTCATGAGAAGCAAATTCAGTGATTGGAGAAGGAAATCAAGCAGAAGGACGAGATGAATCTCATAATTCAACAAGTCCTCATCAAGCTACTTCGATCCACTTGGAACATTGTTGATGCTCCGAATCGAAAGTTTGATGAGATGTTAGCTGTTCTTGGCCATCTGTTTGATCATCTCGCTGCTCAAGCTCCAACTTCTGAAGCATATGATGCGCTCACTCGTCAACTCAATACGGGACTTCAAAAAGTATTCTCCAAATTTTAAGATATGAAGGACTCCTTACTCCTTGCACCGTTTCCGAAAGCCACTGATGCAAGAGGGGGAGAAGGTCCCAACCAACCATGGAAGCCTGCCTCGGTTTTTCAGCTCCGAGATGAAGATCTGTGTTCCGATGATGAAGTCCATGTTTTTTCCGGACTTCTAGGAAACAACTTTGATGATGAAGAAGACAGTGATGAAGAGAAGTATGTTACAAAAGGATTTCTTGGTCTGGAGGCTCCGAAGAAGCTTTTTCCAAAGGTTATGACAGATGAAGAAAAGAGAATTTGGTCCGCTGCTTCCTGGCCATCTTCTATACCTGATGCTCTTCGGATGGGAATACAAATGGCTAAGGCAAAGTCCCTACTTACAGCTCAAGCCTTCCGAGCCACTCCTTCAGTGCTTCCTCCTATTCCGGCTCCAAAGATTGCTGCTATAGACCAGGATTCTCCACTTCGGACCCCTGATGATAATCCGGAAGATCCTCTTCCGAACCCTACTCCGGAATATGTTGTGGATGAGAATATGCAGTTCATCATGGCTGCACTAAAGAGAGACAAAGGCAAAACGCCAATGACAGCCGAACAACAAGCCTTCCACTCCGGACATCCTCTAAAGCAAAAACAAGGATGGTCTCAGGAGGAAATCAACAAGGCACTAGAGGATAACATCCGGATCCAAGCTCTCAAGGACAATCCTGATCCGATGTGTGGAATATCTCCTCTATGCCGTGAAGGCATTCTCCGGGATCATGAAATCATTCCATTCATGTATTACGATGTTCCCACCAATGACTACAAACAGATCGATCTTCCTCTCTCTCCATATAGCAAATCCTACATCAAGTTCGCTCCTCTTCACCCCAATGACGATCCGGAAGTGATCCTCCGGACTGAACGTGAAAGGCTTGAAACATTCTACTCCAATAATGCATAACCTTTGAAGGAAGTATGGAAAAGAAAAAGAATTACCAAAGTCCATGGATTTGCAAGGAAAATCCTAGTGAAGTTCGAACTCAACTGCCCATTGTTTCGATTTCACGTCTTCCGGAACAAACCAACTTACCGGACCATCACTGACGATGATTTCCCTTCGATGAATCTGAATAACATTCTTACTTTGGCTGCTCACTTCCGAGGAAAGCAAAACAATGATATCAGCATGGGTGCTTACCATTCTGCCCTAAGCTTCCTCAAGGACTATGTCGCGGAGTTTTGCAGATGCGACTATTAGCTGGCCCACCTATACGGAACTGAAGACTTTGTTGCGAAAATCAACTTTGTTCTTCGGGAAGTTGAATTGCTTGAAGATGGTCCAATCGATGACCCGGTTCTAGGGTTTGTCTACACAACCAGTAAGACAAACAAGAAGGACTTTTTCTGAGTCCTTGACAAACACCTAGTTCCTACCAAAGCCCTTCGGAAATTCATTTCGCGTGCATCCAAGTCTAAAGCTCCGGAACAGGTCAAAGCAAAGTTTGTATGTCAACTGACCTGGTACATTGAAGTCAGAGAATAGTAGTTCAGAGCCTACACCTTCATTAAGGAAGAAGCCAACAAAGTTGACTGGATTGCTAAGTTCACTTAGGGGGAGATTGTTGGAACCTAAAAGTGAAGCTCTAGCAATCCTAAGTTCCAATGCTTATTCTGAAGTCAGCATGAGCTCCGAAGTGAAGAGTAGTCCGGAATTTGTACGGACTTGAAGAGAAGAATATGAGAAGTTCAGGAGTGAAGACATTCCGGAATAGACATTATGTACGGAATGTATGTTGATCCGAAGAAGCTGTTTTTGTCTCTTTATGTATTAATTACTTTTGTCTCTTTGCATGATTAGACATTTCATAGGACTTAGTATGTTTGTCAAATTGGACAATCAGAATGTAAGAATTATTCCTTTTATCCGGTCTTATGTATGTTTAATGGTTTGTACCATGTTTCACTCACTCCTATTTAAAGGAGCTTTCAATGCAATATTCAACGACGGATCATTCACTCACTTTTGGCATTTTACTAAGTTATTTCAACTCTCTTTCAAACATTCTTCTTGTTCTTCATTTATTAACCTTAATTTGATCTTTATTCTCATTCTTAATTTATGGCTTAATCATTTGTTGAATATATTATCTTAGATTTGACTGGTCTATCCACGATTGACTATAACATCTATTAGAAAGCAGACATTGATCTTAAGCATGCATTCAAGGTTTGAGTTTTCAAACCTTGTTCATGCGCATCAGATCTATCTTGTTCTCACAGTAAAGGCGTGTAGGGTTTACAAAAGTGACGACTTTTAAGATACGGTGCATGAATGCACATTAAATAGTAAAACCTTAACAATAAATAACGGGTGGACAGGCCTAACCCGGATACAAAATGGACTAAGCTATAAACCACAATGACACAACACATAAGGCCCAACACATGTGTGTATAAATAAATCAGCAATCAGATATTTGGGACACATTCCTTCAATCATGTGAAGAGATGATGTTCTGAACACTTGAGGATCACCCCCCACTTCAGACATCTTCTTTGAACTTCAAAATTTTAAATACATAGTAAATAACTAAGAAATAAAGTTGTATTTCATCAAATATACATTCATTAGTTGATGTTTATTAAGAATTACCAAAGTCTTGTAGAGATTATATCATTTGCAGACTCTGACCCTAATATTATAATAATCTGACTCAAAATCTCTATTGGAAGATCATCTAATGTACGACACATTCTTGTATTCGACATTCTACTTAAAAAATACACATTTGAGTAGTTGATTTCAATTTTTTTTAAATAAGGGTAACTGTAAAAAACAATGTAAGAGGGTATGGAAAAAAACTTACTTTATGATGATCTGGTCGCGAGGAATAAATAGAGTCACCATTATCGGAGAAAATCGATTTTAATAATGATCACCCTTCAACGATTTGGGGGTTTAAGTGTTCGTCTGCAGTTTTATCGTCCGGAAAAGTTGAGACGTTCTGCATGGTTGAAGAACTGAAACGTCGGCATGACATCAGAAACATAATAGCGCCTTAACGATATACAGTGCAAAAAGATCAAAGTGCCCTTAAAATCATTCCAAATATGTGATTACTAAGGGTAGTTGTGTCAAAACACATTATTCAAACATTATAACCTTTTATGGGTTACAGTGGACCTTTGACTATTGAAATGAAAAAGACTAAAATAACATATATATCATAATTCATAATAGAATACATTTATATTAACATTTCACCAAATTACAAGTATATATTCATGTATTAATATTAAACCAAATTACCAAATCCAAAAATAGAATACATTTATGTATTGATATTAAACCAAATTAGAAATATATATTAACATTTCACCAAATTACAAGTATGTATTCACATTACACCAAAATACATATATAATATGCATCACTAATTGTGTGAATCAAACAACCATCATATAACTACTCTAAACTAATGTCAAACATATTAGCAAACTCAACCGAACATGCATCCCACAAACAAATATCACAATTAAACAACCAACCGTATTCATGCATAAAAGTTTTTCCATAACTGCTCATAGAAGGATGCTTTGCACAACTTTTATGTAAGCCATGGGATTTTATCTGCTTTGATCTCCTTCCCCTAACCAAGTGGCTTCGAACCTTGTAACATGTTTGTTTCAGATTCCAACTTCTTCTTGTATTAATGTATGCATTATTCGACATTATCAGAGGTTCTTGCTTCCTTTCACTGCCTTCGGCTATCAAAAGCATTCCCAGAACGAATATTGCATCCAACTGTCCCTTATCGGCTGCATCTTGAAGCAACTGTTTCCCTGCTTCACCTTCTCCTAACAAAAAATACTTCGCCTGAAATATATTATTTAATCATATAATTTTAATAATACAAATATAGAAAACAAATTGCATTTGTAATTATCAGGATGCATAAAAAAAGAGTACCATTCCATCATTGAAGAGTATGTGTGGGTTGTTCAACTTTCTGCATCTGCGGATGACTTCATCCATATCAACACTAAATGGACGAAACCTTAATCGATTTGTGTCCATGGTTTGATATATTGCGTCTGATGTTGTAGAATTTCTAAAGAGTTTGCAACTATAATTTACAAATGAACAAAATTCATCTATTAAACACAAAATTAACTACATATACAAATATAATAGAAGTATTTTACACCATACTTACACTAACTGGCACCTAAAAGCATCGATTGGTGATTTTCCCCCAACCATAGTTACTATTTTTTCGATCATTTGCGATGGCAAAGCAGTGATCGTTGTTACTTGTTGTCTTGTTTGCATTCTTTCCGATGAAGAACTCGCTGCCATGATGTTGAACTGCTTCGAGTGTAATCCAAATTATGTAAGAAAAATGATTTTAGGGTTTATTGATCAACGTGTCGAAAGTTTGATGTTTGGGAATGGATTGTAGTTGATCGATCGTCGATAAACTGAAACGACGGGATGACTCTGACTCCAAATTATGGCGCCTAAGTGTTTAGACTATGAATTGACCTAATTGCCCCTAAACGTACAAAGGTTAATATGTAAATGGTTAGGGTATTTTTGTCAATACATAAGGGCATTTGTGTAAAAACAAATTATTCAAACATTATAACCTTTTATGGGTCAAAGTGGAACTTTGACAGTTTAAATGAAAAAGACGAAGTTAAATAAAGAGATTGAAGGAAGTAGGATTCGAACCTACGACTTCGGGAAAGATGAAAGACGCGTCTTCCAGCTCAACTAAAGAACTTCCGTTTATTAAAATTGAATAACTTTGATATTATGTACATTAATGTGGCAGCCCATATGTAATCCATGAGTATTAACATGACACAATAAGCAACTACCATGTTGACCAATGACCCGTATGTCATCCATGGGTATACCATGACACTATAAGAAACTACCATGTTGACCAATGACACGTATGGTGTTACCATGACATTATAAGCAACTACCATGTAAACCAATGACCCGTATGTCATCCATGCGTATACCATGACACTATAAGCAACTACCTTGTTGACCAATCACCCGCATGTCATCAATGGGTATATCATGACACTATAAGCAACCACCATGATAACCAATGACCCATACATCACCAATGGGTATACCATGACACTTTAAGCAACCACCATGCAGACTAATGATCCGTATGTCATTCATGGGTATTACAATGACACTATAAGCAACTACCATGTTCACCAATGACCTATATGTCATCCATGGGTATACCATGACACTATAAGCAACTACCATGTTGACCAATGACCTGTATGTCATCCATGGGTGTTATCATGACACTATAAGCAACCACCACGTTGACGAATGACCCGTATGTCATCCATGGGTGTTACCATGACACTATAAGCAACTACCATGTTGACCAGTGATGCGTATGTCATCCATGGGTATACCATGACACTATAAGCAACTACCTGTTGGGTTTTGAGCATTCTAACACTTCTATGGTGTACATGCAACCCTATAAACCTTGGATCTATGTTTTCTCTATTATACATGCAAATATTAACTATTCCAAGGTTTCATCCTAACTAGCATATTATGAAGCACCTATACTACAAAGTTCTAGTTAGATGACATACCTTTTGATGTAGCTTGATGTCTTCAAGCTTTAAGAGCTTAGCCCCAATAGTGTGGAAGCCTCAAATGGATCACAAATCACCAAAACACCTTGGAAGAACTTGAGAGAATATGTATGCACACTAAAATCGGCCCACTCTTATTTGCACACACTTGTGCCAATTTTGTGAGCCAAGGACCCCTTTATATATTATGGAGGATTAGGGTTACATCCATGTAAACCCAAATACCCATGACCTTTCATTTACATAGGATCCATGGGTTAAAAGCTCCATGGACCATCCATGAAAGCTTAGCCCAACCTATATGAACTTGGCCCATTCCATATATATAAGAGTCCATATTTAATTAGTTCTTTTTGATCACTTAATTAATTCTAAATTAATTCTTGATCAATACTAATTAAATAATATGATTCCATATTAATATATTAGAACTTATAATATATTAATATAAATCATAAATATACTATTCTCAAAAGACTATCCATATAAATTGTGCCGGTGAAGTGCAACCCAAATGGACCATGTCGGGTCGGGACAAGTACATACCAAATATAGTTATGGACTTAGACATTAATCCAACAGTCTCCCACTTGGATAAGTCTAAAACTATTATTGAGTGTGACTTCAAATCCTAACTGGCAATCGTAGCTCTTAAAGCCGTTGTCGAACTCTGACCTTGTCAATGACTTGTCCATTATATAAGGGATCATATATTCCTTCATTCTCGATATCATATGGACTGAGACATGGATTATAATCATTCTCTCTGTCCATTTGTTGTTTCCCAATTTTTGATTTATGATGACTGACTAATTGAACAAATCAAATCAGTCCTGGCTTGGGCAAGCACTCACATGTGTCATCGCTAAATCATCGAGGGGCCCACATATATCGCTTTTATCCCGAAGGTAAAAGGAATGGATAAACTTCGACTCATATGGCTTGTTCTACTACTTTTTGAATCATACACAAAGGCACGTTTTATAACATCGAGTTACCAAATGCGTTTTCGTGCAATCAATGTATAACCAACTCATAGTAACAACTCATATCTCTAGGTTTGAAGAATATAAGATATTATCGTCTCATGATCACTCGTGATAAAATCCATGAAGTGATTCAAATGAGCACGGGTTGAATCCAATACTCAGAACTTATAAGCACTCATGAGTGTTGTAGCACCACTTTGTCCACCAACTTGGACCTCTACAAACCAACCCATGACAGTCTTGATTCATATCTACTTCCAACATATGACCGACTGTGGATGGTTTGAATAACTTAATCATTCAGGAAGAGCGACTTAGTTATTCTGGAAGTCAAAACATGCAAAGTGAAACACAAGAATAAATGAATCAAATATGGTATCAAACCCTATGAATATAAATAAACACTTTTATTTATCACCATACTGATTACTCATTATTCATTGTTTCGGTTTTATCAACTTTATACTTGAATTAAAAACACTAGTTGTCCCATGCTCCAAGCATGTACACTATGTTTTTCTTAAACAATAGCTTTGCCATACACCAAGTATGCACTCTATGTTTGTCTATGATCCTTACTTTGTGAAATAAACCAATTGAACATAATTTCAATGATTCTAATTTCACACTCCCAAATCCTTATCGAAAAATGTGAGAATTTCAAATTCCTATCATTTATCGAAATCTGTTTAGATTTTAAACTTATATGCACTGACCCTCCTGTAATGAATATGTACAAAGTCACAAAGACTTGTCAACAGTCATTATAAGGTATTCCAATGGAGATCAACTCCATGGAAACTAAGTCTCATATTCAAAGTACATTGCTTTGGACATGCTTCTTGCATTAAGTTTTCTAATCTTACATAGATAACTTCCACATATGGAGACAACTCCATATTCTCATTTTGACTATCACTTCTGAATAAGAGATGCCTCTTTTCAGAATATGTCAATATGGTCCTTCCAAAATTAGCACTATACTTCCAACTGTCCCTGAGCAACCAATCTTTGGTAAACCTCATATTGTCCTCGACAATTGCTTAATCATTTTAGTCATATCCAATTCTAGACCTTTTCCCTTCTTAATGCCTCTGGGCATTTGGAAAAATTTAGAAATGACAAATATTATAGCCCATGCAATCGATCCTGTACCCAAAGCAAATGGTACACGATTCATGATGTCTCACATAAAGACATGATTCTAGACCAGTCTTTTGCTACAATATTTTTATTTGCCATGTTTTCAAAATTTGACTACGAAGAGGGATGCCGTAATCATAATCGAATTTTGAGAGCGCAATATATAGAATTTCCTTAAGTTGAACCAATCCAACATGAAATTCATATATATATTCTTGACTAAAGATGATTAAGGTCTCAATCTAAGCCTTTTGAACTGAAATGAAGTATATCCTCTCCCTTAATTATAGCAAAACAACTTTTTCAATCCATGCAGACTCACGAATTGAAACTTTTGTTTTCTATAATTAACATTGCTAACTTGCAACATTAACAATAATTATCATGCTCCCACTAAGATGATGATTATTAGCATAACACTTATGCTCCCACTAGCTTTGACATGTACTCAGAAATCAGCTGGACTTCTAGAAATCAATACTTTATTGACTTTCTTACCAAAGTTCAGATTTCTGATACGAGATGCTTTGATAAAACTTTATCAAAATCATACACCCTTCCTTAGGTAGCATGCATGTGTGTCCAAACAATTTCAGAACTATGAAAAGGGATGCCTTAATCATAGTGTCAATTGTTTAGACCTTTTGCCATCTGCTTCAAATCTACTTGGTGGAAGTGTTTCCTCACCATCATTTTCATGAATCGGAGAGAAACCTTATGACCCTTAGATTTTATGGTGTATGTGTTCTTATCCATGTTAATCGTCAAAACCATAGTAACAAGACAAGGATAATGACAAATCCAAACTCATATGGACTGAACTTATGCAATCTTAACTTCTTGCCACCTGGCAGTACAGGGCCTGCCATTGCTTCCAAGTTGTTATGCAACCAATTGAGAACTTTCAGAACTCCTATGCAAAGCCCACTTTAACTGGAATGGGCACAGAATATGTCAACACGATAGGTTATAAACCTCAAGTCGTGTGCTAGTGAAGAACCTCAGGTTTTATTCTTGATTAGTTCTTGAAATTCTTTTTAGGATCTTTAAAACTCCCACTATCCTCTTGACATATAAGACTAACTTGCCAAATATTCAAGAGATAGTGCGGATTCTTTATCAAGACAAACACTTCACACAATTGGCCTTAGTTGGTCTTTGTTTTATCCAAAACATCACAACTTACCAATTCCAAATGTACAAGAGTAGGACACTTTTACTCTTACATTTGACAAGTGTTTTAAACCTTTCTTTAAGATATGTCACTCAAGTTACAATCTTGGAGTATGACTCTAAAAATTGTTTTGGAACGAAGTATAACTCATCTTCCTGATCTAACCATTTCAACAATTCATGACTCTTCTTCTTAGTCATAAGAATGCACTAAGATGACCTTTAGAGGACTAATTGTGATATGATTTCTAAATCATTAAGATGATCACAAACATGATACTAAAGTACTCTCCCATCTTTCCAGATTTGAGAAACTTTTATCTTTCTGCCTAAATTGATTCTTCCCATTCGTTCTGCCATACATTGAGACTTTTCCAATGTTTCAGAATTATACTTAAACTTGTAAGTATAACCATATTTACTAAACTTTAGTAAATCAAATAGTCTTAACGAGCTTTGTGGTGGACATGACCAGTGCACAAGAATGTGTACTCGATCCCTTTAGTCCTTCACTTGACTCACACATCCATGTGAACAAGTAATTAGTCTTGATTTTCCAATGCTTGAAAGTTCTCATTCATCATACTATTCAACTTGCATGATTCCAAGTTTCGGTCCAATTGAAACTTGGGCGATGAGGAACTTTCCTGATTTGGTAAATTTAGACACTACCACAAATGAAAGAATCAAATCCATTTTCCAATATTGCTGTCAGTGGAATCATATAAGCAACAATTTTCCACAAATGCCATTGTAAGGATACTTCAAATAAATAAAATTAAACAATTTTCTTTTATTTTAACACTTTGCGGAAAAACTTATCCTTACAATCCACATGGAAAATTGTTGTTATCTATTCCTTAGCAATATATCATAACTTCTTAAGCAACTGCTCAAAATTCTGATGCGATCGAAATCCACCTTCGCGATCAGAATCAGCATATACTTCCTTTAAGATTTCTCTCTATTCTTTGATTCTTAAAACATGAACATGTGACCCAGTCACATCATGTAATGAGGATCTCAGAATAGAACTTAACAGAGTTCGATAATGGGCTCTACCTGATGTAGAGTCAAACTTATTGACTTTAACATCCTTAGGTAAATTTGGCAGCTTTGCAATCAACGCCCCTTCCTTTGGCAAAATAAACATATGGACCCTTTGGTAATGGGACTATCTCAGACTTAGCCTTTCTCTTTACCATTTGGTCAACCGGGTTGACTATGGCCAATCCCTTTCCATTGGGAAGAGAATGTTTTTTCTGGATTTCCAGTGTCACCATTGTCACTATCCATAAAGTTTTTGGGAAGTTGATCTTCTAATCAAATTTGCTTTACTATCGTTCCAAATCATTGCTGATTCAGCAGCACCAAGCAAACAGATATGATCATTAAGGATCATGTCATAGTCTGTTTCATAGTAGTCCCAAAGGAACTCACTATGTGACTTAGAAAGTGATTGAACATCCAACTTTCTCAAGACTTTGACACCCAACTCTCCCGGCTTGTCAATATGTGACTTCATCTCTAAGATGTGATCACACATAGACCTTGCTTGCCATTAGGGATTGAGTGACCTTGAACTTGTGGGTTAGGGAGAATAATTGGAGGAGGTGGAGGAAGAGAAGTATGACTTCCATGAGCCAAACTCGGGAAGTCATATTCATTAGGAAAGCTTGGTTTGGGAAGATCATTGTTGTCTAAACCAGACATCAACAATGGGAGAAATTCACGTAAAGTTGATTTAATTCCTTAATATAACACCCAAGATGATATATTAAGGCTAGGACCCAACAAACTATTTTATAACTTGGAAGAGGGATGCCGTAATCCAAGCTATAAAATATTTGAAGGTAGGTGAATGACGATTCACCAATTTCCACCAAGATAAACGAAATGTATTATTAGGTTTTAATTGGTTTTGAAACTCCTAGATTCTTTTGAGATTCATTGAACTTTTCAATGGCATGTTTCAATCTCGAGTGTGCCCTTCAGGTTTTGTGACTGGGATGCCGAGGATCACAAAACAAGGTGTGAAGTAACCATGCAAATATACTTGGTACCCTTAATATTTACCCCTCAATCGATGTGCCGGTTAACCACACACGCTCCAACGATACTATGATAAACATTAAGTTACCCTTTGCCTACCTTGTTAAGTCCAGGTTAGTGTGCCGGTTAACCACACACGCTCCACTAACAGCTTAAACAAAGTGCAAAGTGTAATTTCATGGATTAGCACCTTATTCACATTTTCCTAAGTAACTAAGATTGGGAATTTATAAGTGTTTAGTTACTTAGTATTTATCATTATACTTATAATGAAGGGAGAATTATAGTCCTTGTCCTACCTGTTCGGCTAACGACCCTCCACTAGTCAAGGAAGCGGTGGGTGAGAGTGGACACCCATTAAACTGCCATTTTATAGGCAGTAACCTTATACCCCCTTATAGACCGGCTTCGTGAATGAGGCCTACTAATGGTAAGACGACTTGCTCTTATACATATAATATATTAAAATTTTAATATTATAATAGTATAAGGGTGTATTTTAGACATTTAAAATACTTGGTGGTTTAATCTATTAATAAAACTATACTCTTAATTTAATTAAATTTAAACCATGTCATTATGGAATTATTAATTCTCTTTTAATTAAACACTTTAATTATCTATTAATAAAGTCCATAAGAGTTAATTGAATTATTCAATAAAAACATCATAATTCCAATTATTAAATTTAAAATTAAAACCATTTAATTAATTGTTTAAGTTATGAACCAAAGAGTTTTAGAATTCAATTCTTTTTTTTTATCATAAAAAACTTTTTCCAAATTCCAAAACTTGAGGGCAAGTTTTGTAACTCTTGAAAACTTTTGGATTCCATAACTTATGGAGTTAAATACTTGTTTTATGATGAAACTTTTCATGCTCCATAACTTAAGAACAAGTTATGGAATTCTTTAAAACATTAAGACCAAGTTTTGTAACTCCATAAAAAACTTTGAATCAGTTTTTTTAAAAAACCTTTTCATATCCATAACTTATGGAGGTTTCAAAAAACTCTTTAGATCAAACTTTTAAAACTAATAAAATAATCATATCATTTTATCTTTTACTAAATTTGACCTAATTCAACTCATATAGCAAATGATTCAAATTTTACAAATAATTAGTTTTTCACAAAAACATGTAATTATCCTAAAATTTGACAAACGTCATGTTTTTTTTTCTTTTTTTTTTCAACTTGAAAATAAAACATTTGCATCAATATAACAGAAAACAATCCATGGCTCTGATACCACTGTTGGGGTTTGAGCATTCTAACACTCCTATGGTGTACATGCAACCCTATAAACCTTGGATCTATGTTTTCTCTATTATACATGCAAATATTAACTATTCCAAGGTTTCATCCTAACTAGCATATTATGAAGCACCTATACTACAAAGTTCTAGTTAGATGACATACCTTTTGATGTAGCTTGATGTCTTCAAGCTTTAAGAGCTTAGCCCCAATAGTGTGGAAGCCTCAAATGGAATCACAAATCACCAAAACACCTTGGAAGAACTTGAGAGAATATGTATGCACACTAAAATCGGCCCACTCTTATTTTCACACACTTGTGCCAATTTTATGAGCCAAGGACCCCTTTATATATTATGGAGGATTAGGGTTACATCCATGTAAACCCTAATACCCATGACCTTTCATTTACATAGGATCCATGGGTTAAAAGCTCCATGGACCATCCATGAAAGCTTAGCCCAACCTAAATGAACTTGGCTCATTCCATATATATAAGAGTCCATATTTAATTAGTTCTTTTTGATCACTTAATTAATTCTAAATTAATTCTTGATCAATACTAATTAAATAATATGATTCCATATTAATATATTAGAACTTATAATATATTAATATAAATCATAAATATACTATTCTCAAAAGACTATCCATATAAATTGTGCCGGTGAAGTGCAACCCAAATGGACCATGCCGGGTCGGGACAAGTACATACCAAATATAGTTATGGACTTAGACATTAATCCAACACTACCATGTTGACCAATGACCCGTATGTCATCCATGGGTATACCATGACACTATAAGCAACCACCATGTTGACTAATGACCCATATGTTATCCACGGGTATACCATGACACAATAAGCAACCACTATGTTGACCAATTACCCGTATGTCATCCATGGGTGTTAGCATGACACTATAAGCAACTACCATGTTGACAAATGACCCATATGTCATCCTTGGGTATACCATTACACTAAAAGCAACTACCATGTTAACCAATGACCCGTATGTCATCTATGGGTGTTACCACGACACTATAAGCAACAACCATGTTGACCAATGACCCGTATGTCATCCATGGGTGTTACCATGACACTATAAGCAACTAGCATGTTGACCAATGACCCATATGTCATCCATGGGTACACCATGACACTATAAGCAACTACCATGTTGACAATGACCCGGATGTCATCCATGGGTGTTACCAAGACACTATAAGCAACAACCATGTTGACCAATGACCCGTATGTCATCCATGGGTATACCATGACATTATAAGCAACTACCATGTTGACTAATGACATGTATGTCATCCATGGGTATACCATGACACCATAAGCAACTACCATATTGGCCAATGACCCATATGTCATCCATGGGTATACCATGACACTATAAGCCATTACCATGTTGACCAATGACCCGTATGTCATCCATGGGTGTTACCATGACACTATAAGCTGATGGGATTTTGAGCATTCTAACACTTCCTAAGTGTACATGCAACCCTAATAACCTTGAATCTATGTTTTCTCTATATACATGCAAATTTCTTTTCAAGGTTATTTCCTAACTAGCATGGCATGGGGATTACATAGAACATAAAACTAGTAGAAATACATACCTTGTTGTTGCTTGGATTCCTTCAAAACTTTGTGAGCCTAGCACCCCAAATGTTGTGCCTCAAATGCTTCACACAACACCACAAGACTTGGAATAACTTGAGAGAATACTTCTTACACTTGAAAATCGGTTATGCCCTCACTAGAAACACTAGGTCACGATTTTGCTAGCCATAGGGTTCCTTTTATAGTGTTGTCATAATTAGGGTTTACACATGAATGCCCTTAATTGTCATGACTCTTGATTTCTCATGACCCATGGGTTTGTAACTCCCATGGACTATCCATGGAGCTCCATATGGTTATAACCAAACCCATAAACCATGGATCATTAATCCACCATAAAAGAATTGATGATTGTCATAATCAACCCTATATATTTAATTAGTCTCACTTTGATCACCAAATTAATACTAGATTAATACTTGATCAATACTAATTAAATAATACTATTATTAATATATTAGAACTTATAATATATTAACAATCATAAGTGCCTTATTCTCTCATCTAGTCTATCCAAGTATTGCAATGCCATGCAACCCAAATGGACCATGCCGGGTCGGGTCAAGTACATACCAAATAAAGTTATGGACTTAGACACTATATCCAACAGTCTCCCACTTGGATAAGTCTAATAACTATATTTGCAAATATGACTTCAAAATCCGACTAGCAATCGTAGCTCTTTCAAAGTCTCTCGGAACTGAGATGATGATGATACGCCATTTAAGATATGTGATCATATAATCCTCTGTTCTCATGATATCAGCCGGACAAACACATGGAACATGGTCTTACTTATTGTCCAGCATTTGTTTCTCGATCTCTGACCGGGCCTGGTACATAGGTCAAAACCAAATCATCGAGGGGCCCAGATATCGCTTCTATTTCTAGAAGAAACAGATAAACTTCGACTGATATGCTTGTACTAACTACTTGTTGAATTATTCACAAAGGCACGTTTTATAACATCGAGTTACCAATGCGTTTTCGTGCAATCAATGAATAACCAACTCATAGTCAACAACTCGTATCTCTAAGTTTGAAGATTTATATGATATTACCGTCTCACGATCACTCGAGATAAATTCCATGAAGTGATGCAAGTGAGCGTGGGTTGGATCCAATACTCAGCCCTTATGAGTACTCATGAATGTTGTAGCAACCATTGCATTGTCCAAAGCACTTTTAGACAAATCATACAAGCCAAATTCATGACAGTCTTAAACCAATACTTACTTCCAAAGTTTGACTGACTGTGGATGGTTTGAATAATAACATAATTATTCTGGAAGTAAAAACATGCAAAATTGAAACATAGTAAACAATCAACACAAGATAGTAACACCTTACTCATAAATAAATAACAACTTTTATTTATCATCAAATGTCAATTACATTTTACAAGTTTCAGGAATCTAATTATTGAAACTAATATCATCCTGCAGCCCAATGCGCCTCACATGCTGTAAATGCTTAACACTGCTCAGTCCCTTCGTGAGGGGATCTGCCGGGTTCCCATCTGATGATACCCTCTTAGCCACGAGGAGTCCTTCTTCTATTTGATGTCTAATGAAATGGTATTTTCTGTCAATGTGCCTAGATCTCCCGTGATCTCTTGGTTCCTTAGCCAAAGCAACCGCACTTTCGCTGTCAAAGAAAATTTCCATTGGCTCCTTTATAGCTGGTACAACTCCAAGGTCTTAGATGAAGTTCTTTAGCCATATCGCCTCCTTAGCTGCTTCACTTGCTTCTATGTACTCTGATTCACAAATAGAATCAGCTACTGTCTCCTGCTTGGAACTTTTCCAAGTAATTGCCCCTCCATTTAGGATAAAGACCCAGCCTGACTGAGAGCGGAAATTATCCCTATCAGTCTGGAAGCTAGCATCGCTATATCCTTCCACTCTCAAGTCATCACTGCCTCCGAGGGTAAGGACCCAATCCTTAGTCCTCCGCAGATACTTGAGAATGTTCTTTACCGCTGTCCAGTGTGCTTTGCCAGAGTTCCCTTGATATCTACTGACCATGCTCAAAGCAAAAGCCACATCAGGGCGAGTACAAGTCATAGCATACATGATCGAGCCCACAGCGGAAGCATATGGTATATGACTCATCTCAGCTATCTCAGCCTCTGTACTCGGACTCTGAGTCTTACTCAGCTTGACATTACTCTGGACGGGTAATTTCCCTTTCTTGGATTCTTGCATGCTGAACCTCTTCAGCACCTTATCCAAGTAAGTACTTTGACTAAGTCCAATTAGTCTCTTACTCCTATCTCTTAATATCCTTATCCCTAGGATATAGGCAGCTTCCCCAAGGTCCTTCATAGCGAAACACTTCCCAAGCCAGGACTTAACCTCCTGCAAGGTTGGGACGTCGTTTCCTATGAGAAGTATGTCATCCACATACAACACCAAGAAGCTAACTATGCTCCCACTAGCCCTGACATACACACAAGACTCATCCTCACTCCTAGAAAAGCCAAACTCTTTGACTTTCTCATCAAAGCAAAGATTCCATCTGCGAGATGCTTGTTTCAATCCATAAATGGATTTATCAAGCTTACACACTCTATTAGGGTATCTTGTATCGAAAAAACCCTCTGGTTGAGCCATGTAAACATCCTCAGCCAACTTTCCATTAAGGAAAGCGGTTTTGACATCCATTTGCCATATTTCATAATCATGAAATGCAGCTATGGCTAACAATACTCTAATAGACTTAATCTTAGCTACTGGTGAGAAGGTCTCATCATAGTCAACTCCCGGAGTTTGAGTAAAGCCCTTCGCAACCAGTCGCGCTTTGTAAGTATGTACCTTCCCATCCATGTCGGTCTTCTTCTTGAAGATCCATTTGCACCCAACTGTCTTACGACCTGGTACATTGTCAACCAAGTTCCAAACTTGATTGTCATACATGGACTGAATCTCGCTGTCCATAGCCTCCTTCCATTTAGCAGACTCAGGGCCTGCCATGGCTTCCCTGTAGTTATTAGGTTCATCCAAATCTATTAGTGTACTATCACTAATAAATGTATCACCTTCAGTGGTGATGTGATAACCATAATAAAAATCAGGTGTGTTCCTCACCCTAGTGGAACGTCTTGGAGGTACAGACTCATCTATCGGATCAACAGGAGTTTCCTCCTCAGGTTGGTCGATAGCATTTGAGGTTCCTTCACCACTTGACTCTTGAAGCTCTTCAAGGTCAATTTGCCTCCCACTGTCCCCTTGGCTTATGAATTCTCTCTGACGAAAGACTCCTCTTCTTGCTACAAAAACCACATTATCACTGGGTCTGTAGAAAAGGTAACCAAAGGATCTCTGTGGGTAGCCGATGAAAATACACCTCTCACTTCGAGGTTCAAGCTTATCATGAGTCTCACGCCTCACGAAAGCTTCACAACCCCAAATCTTGATGTGGTCCAAATTGGGAACTTTCCCAGTCCACATCTCGTGAGGTGTTTTGGCAACCTTTTTAGTAGGGACTAGATTAAGGATATGGGCGGCAGTCTCTAACGCATACCCCCAGAAAGAGATTGGTAACGAAGCTCGACTCATCATGGAACGAACCATATCCAGCAAGGTTCGATTGCACCTCTCAGCTACACCATTCAACTGTGGTGTTCTGGGAGGTGTCAATTGTGAGACAATCCCACATTCCTTAAGATAGTCAAGGAACTCAATGCTAAGATAATCTCCTCCCCGATCGGATCGGAGCATCTTGATGTTCCTGCCCAATTGATTCTCGACTTCCTGCTTAAACTCTTTGAATTTTTCAAAGGTTTCTGACTTATGCTTGATTAAGTAAATATATCCATATCTACTGTAATCATCAGTAAAAGTCACATAATAGCGATTAGCATCCCTTGTAGCAACTCTGAAGGGCCCACACACATCCGTGTGTACAAGGTCCAACAAACCTTCACCCCTATCACAAGTACCTGTGAAGGGTGACTTTGTCATTTTTCCAAGTAAACAAGACTCACAACTATCATCTGAATTGAGGTCAAATGATTCCAAGACTCCAGCCTTTTGGAGTTGGCCTATGCGCTTCTTGTTAACATGTCCAAGACAACAATGCCACAAGGATGCTTTATCCAAGCTATCTGAAGAATCAATATACAACACATTATTTCCTAGATTGTCTACAACATTCACGACTTCATATACACCATCACAAGGTAATGCTTTAAAGTAAAATACATCATTGTAATAAACATTAATAGCACCATTTTATTATCAAATGAAAATGAAAAACCTTGTTTGTACAAGCCATGAAAAGAAATAATATTTCTCGCCATTTCGGGCGAGTAACAACACTTATTCAAATCTAACATTAACCCATTATTAAGCAATAAATAATAAACTCCTATCTTGGTAACAGGTGATGCTTTCCTGTTGCCCATGACTAAGTTTATCTTCCCGTGCTCCACTTGCTCACTTCTTCTTAGTGCCTGCAAATCAGTAAAAATGTGAATACCACAACATGTATCAAGCACCCAAGAATTAGCATTAGATGAGTTATTAGACAATATTGTGTAAATACCTGCATAGGTGGGTTTAACCTTCCCATCCTTTACATCTTGCAGATATTTAGGGCAGCTTCGCTTGAAGTGTCCCTTATCCTGGCAATAGAAGCATTGTGCTTCCTTTGGGTTTGAAGAAGGAGTAATGGGATCTTTCTTTGTCCCATTTGAAGAGGAACCATCAAGAGTCTTACCCTTGGTACCCTTCGAAGGGCTTTCCTCTTCTTACCCTTTCCCTGCCCAATAGCCAGAACAGGGGCTGTTGAAGGAGTCGAAGTAGCAACCGCTTTACCCTTAAGGCCATTTTCAGTTGTCCTTAAGAGTCCTTGAAGTTTGCTAAGTGTGACTTCCTCCTTGTTCATATGATAAGTCATACGAAACTGATCATAACTTGGAGGTAAGGAATGGAGAATGATGTCAATCGCCATTTCCTCAGGAAAGTCAACATTTAGCTTCAGCAATCGGTCAACGAACCTTTGCATCTTCTGCAAGTGACCGGTGATGGGTTCACCATCCTTCCTCCTTGCGGTTATCATGGAGGAGATGATTTCATACCTCTCCTGACGCGCGCTCTGATGGTACCTTTCCATCAGATCCAGGTGCATCTCATAGGGGTAGAAATCTTCATAGGATTTTTGAAGTTCAGGAGTCATGGTGGCCATCATGATGCATGCTACTTTAGTAGCATCCTTTTCATGTGCAACAAACTCCGCAAACTCTGCAGGAGTAGCAGTGGCTTCATTCACAACCCTAAGCTCCCTATCGAGGACATATTCTTTGTCCTCATAGCGGGTAATCATTCTGATGTTTCTGATCCACTCATTGAAATTGGATCCATCAAAGATGACCTTACCACACAAGTTCATAAGGGAAAAGGAGCCTGTTGGGTTTGAGCCAGAAGCATTGTTGGAAGACATCTTGAAAGGAAAGAAAGACAAGTTTCATTAGATTAGGAATCCTTAATAATTTACCCAAATGAAATATTAAGGCTAGGATCCAACAAACTATTTATAGTTGGAAGAGGGATGCCGTAATCCATACTATAAAATATTTGAAGGTAGGTAAATGACGATTTACCAATTTCCACCATAAGAACGAAATATTTTATTATTAGGTTTTATTGGTTTTGAAACTCCTAGATCTTTTGAGATACATTGAACTTTTCAATGGCATGTTTGAATCTCGATTGTGCCCTCTCAAGTTTGTGACTGGGATGCCGAGGATCACAAACAAGGTGTGAATAACCATACAAATTGACTTGGTACCCTCAACAATATTACCTAATCGATGTGTCGGTTAACCACACAGGCTCCACCGATCTATAATAAGGTCAAGTTACCCTTTGCCACTCTTACTAGTCCATGTTAGTGTGCCGGTTAACCACACACGCTCCACTAACGACTTGGTAAGGTACAAAGTGTAATTTTATGGGCTAGCACCAATTTCACATTTTCCTAAAGTAACTAAGATTGGGAATTTATAATGTATAGTTACTTTATAATTCATTATACTTTTAACGAGTATTTAAAGTCGTATCCTACCCGTTCGGCTAACGACCCTCCACCGATCAAGGAAGCGGTGGGTGAGAGTGGACACCCATTAAGTCACCATTTTATAGGCAACAACATTATACCCCCCTTATAGACCGGCTTCGTGAATGAGGCCTACTAATGGTAAGAATGACATATTCTTATACATATCTATAAAATAAAATTATAATAATAGTATAAGTGTTGATTTTTAAACTTTTTAAAAATCTAAGGTTTAATTTGGAATTAAAGTATTAAAGTGTAAGACTTTTCAAATTCCAAAACTTGAGGGCAAGATTTGAAACTATTCCAAGTCTCTTCAATTTGTAACTTATGAGTTTTAATGGTTCATAAAAAGAAGACTCTTCATTTTATGAAACCTCTTTAGTTCTTTAATCATAATTAAAAGAAGTGACTTTTGGTTATCCATAACTTGAGGACAAGTTATGGACACCATCATTGCCATTAAGATCATGAATTAAACACACATGGAGGTTACACATAATTCCTATGATCTTCTAAACTCATATGAACACAAATTCATGTCAAGCAATTTCAAGAAAATCATATAAAAATATACAATACTTGAAAATTGATAAAAGTCATGTAAAATGGGTTAACATAATCATTATCATTTTGAAAAACAGATTTTACAAGTCCAAAACAGATTGGGATAATGATCTTAATCCATTCTCAGCAACAAAACTCGAAAAACTGCCCAGCACGCTCCTACTCGCCGAGTGCATTATTCTACTCATCGAGTAGGATGAATTTGTTCATGGACTCGGCGAGTCCTCCCCATGCACTCGGCGAGTCCAGTCGTCAGAGTGCAGAATTTTCGATTTTTTAAGCAGTTTTGCAACAAGTATACAGAAAACAATCCTAGGCTCTGATACCACTGATGGGATTTTGAGCATTCTAACACTTCCTAAGTGTACATGCAACCCTAATAACCTTGAATCTATGTTTTCTCTATATACATGCAAATTTCTTTTCAAGGTTATTTCCTAACTAGCATGGCATGGGGATTACATAGAACATAAAACTAGTAGAAATACATACCTTGTTGTTGCTTGGATTCCTTCAAGACTTTGTGAGCCTAGCACCCCAAATGTTGTGCCTCAAATGCTTCACACAACACCACAAGACTTGGAATAACTTGAAAGAATACTTCTTACACTTGAAAATCGGTTATGCCCTCACTAGAAACACTAGGTCACGATTTTGCTAGCCATAGGGTTCCTTTTATAGTGTTGTCACAATTAGGGTTTACACATGAATGCCCTTAATTGTCATGACTCTTGATTTCTCATTACCCATGGGTTTGTAACTCCCATGGACTATCCATGGAGCTCCATATGGTTATAACCAAACCCATAAACCATGGATCATTAATCCACCATAAAAGAATTGATGATTGTCATAATCAACCCTATATATTTAATTAGTCTCACTTTGATCACCAAATTAATACTAGATTAATACTTGATCAATACTAATTAAATAATACTATTATTAATATATTAGAACTTATAATATATTAACAATCATAAGTGCCTTATTCTCTCATCTAGTCTATCCAAGTATTGCAATGCCATGCAACCCAAATGGACCATGCCGGGTCGGGTCAAGTACATACCAAATAAAGTTATGGACTTAGACACTATATCCAACATAAGCAACTATAATGTTGACCAATGACCCATGTGCCATCCATGGGTATACCATGACACTATAAGCAACTACCATGTTGACCAATGACACGTATGGCATCCATGGGTATACCATGACACTATAAGCAACTACCATGTTGACCAATGACCCGTATGTCATCCATAAGTGTTACCATGACACTATAAGCAACTACCATGTTAACCAATGACCTGTATGTCATCCATGGGTATACCATGACACTATAAGCAACTATAATGACCCGTATGTCATCCATGGGTTTACCATGACACTATAAGAAACCATCATGTTGACCAATGACGCATATGTCATCCATTGGTATACCATGAAACTATAAGCAAACACCATGTTGACCATTGATCTGTATGTCATCCATAGGTGTTACCTTGGCACTATAAGCAACTATTATGTTGACCAATGACCCATAAGTCATCCATGGGTATACCATGACACTATAAGCAACTACCATGTTGACCAATGACTCGTATGTCATCCATGGGTGTTACCATGACACTATAAGCAACTACTATGTTGACCATTGACCTGAATGTCATCCATGGGTGTTACCATGACACTATAAGCAACTACCATGTTGACCAATGAACCGTATGTCATCCATAGGTATGCCATGACACTATAAGCAACTACCATGTTGACCAATGACACGTATGTCATCTATGGGTATACCATGACACTATAAGCAACCACCATGTTGACCAATGACTCATATGTCTTCTATAGGTATACCATGACACCATATGCAACCACCATGTTGACCAATGACCCGTATGTCATCCATGGGTGTTACCATGACACTATAAGCAACTACCATGTTGACCAATGACCCATATGTCATCCATGGGTATACCATGACACTATAAGCAACTACCATGTTGACCAATGACCCGTATGTCCTCTACGGGTGTTATCATGACACAATAAGCAACTACCATGTTGACCAATGACTCGTATGTCATCCATGGGTGTTACCATGACACTATAAGTAACTACCATGTTGAACAATGACCCATATGTCATATATGGGTATACCATGACACTATAAGCAACTACCATGTTGACCAATGACCCATATGTCATCCATGGGTGTTACCATGAAACAATAAGCAACAACTATGTTGACCAATGACCCGTATGTCATCCATCGGTATACCATGAGACTACAAGCAACTACCATGTTGACCGATGACATGTACGTCATCCATGGTTATACCATGACACTATAAGCAACTACCATATTGACCAATGACTCATATATCATCCGTGGGTATACCATGACACTATAAGAAACTACCATATTGACATGACCCGTACGTCTTTTATATATAAATTTTCGTTCAAACATAACAACATAAATATGTATAGTTTATTATTGTTTAATTCTCGTTTATAATTTTAAATTAAAATTATGCTATGAACACCTCGTTAGTCTATGTTCTTTCTTGAAGTTACATATATATATATATATATATATATATATATATATATATATATATATATATATATATATATATATATACCCTTTCTATCAATCTGGAACTACTTTAATAAATTTGAATTACTAAATATTTAGCGCTAATTAGCACAGTTCGAATTTTTCATTAGCGGAGCTTCAAAATATTTTGCAATTCCTTTCTCTCCATCCTACACAAGTTTTGGCTGCATATTAGGGTAAGTTTACTGATTAGAAATAGGGTATACATTTTCTGTAATCATCTTCGGCGGCTAATTGATCGAAATCTTTGTTCATTATGTTTGTGCACTGACTTTGGCGATATAGGTTGTCACTCATATAAAATTTATTTTTATTTAATTTACTATTGTCATGATCATCGTTTCTTGTTCTCTGATCATCTTCATGTATATTATCATCTTAAATTACAACTAAATTGGTTTTGATTGTATTCAATATTTTGCATATATAGTAATGCCGTCATCTATAATTTATTTTTATTGTTTGATTGTTCTCTCTGCTCATCAGTAGTTTATCATCCTTAATACATTGGTATTGACTATAGTTTTTTGTTTATTTTTTAATCAAGAAAGATGTCGAACTTAAAACCAAAAGGAGCATCAGCTGTGAAGCCAACTAAATTCATTGCAACATAGGTTTTGAACCGCAACAGGACTTCAACTGCAAAATTCATAAGCAGACAATTACAAGATAAAGAAATCGACTTCCCAATATCAGCAACCACATCCAATGCACCTATAGCATCTAGCACCCAAACCCCTAAACCTATCATTAACACCAACCATGACTACCACTTCCTCGGCATCACTTACAACATCCACACCATCCTCGGCAAATACATCCAAAAAGTTTAGCAACTGGAATAATACAATCCTTTTTGCGCCTAAATTTATGGTTTATTCTTTGCTTTTCTAGGCATTTATAGTTTTCGGTCTAGGGCCGAAAACAATCTTGGGTTTAGTTGTAGTTTGGACCGAAATCTCATGTGATTTCGGTCTAGCTATTGGGTTTTAGGCTTGGGTTTTCGGTACATATATATATATATATATATATATATATATATATATATATATATATATATATATATATATATATATATATATATATATATATATATATATATATATATATATATATATATACGGGGGTTAGACAATAGAGAAGTGGTGAAAAAATGAGGGGAGGGACGTTCTAAGGGGCTACCATTGTCATACTTGGTGTTCTAGAGAGAGAAACAAGAGAGAAGTGTGTGAATCTTGTGTATTGTTCATCAATCAATTCATTGATACATTGAAGATTCAACTTGTTCTTCTTCTTCTTCTTCGCCATTTGATCTTGCATCATCCACCTGATTAGGATTCCGCACCATCAAGTGGATCGGATTCATACATCAAAGCGATTTGGGGACTTACAAGTGGTATCAGAGCTTGGATCGTATCAATTAAATTGGCAAGATTTTAAACGTTTTTGGACTTTTTCTTGAAGGTTTTCGTGTTTTTGATTTGTTTTTGAAGAAATATTGGGTGTTTGTTCTTCGTGTTCTTCATAAAATTGAGTTTTAGATCGAGTTTTTCTTCAAAAATTGAAAAAAACGTGTTTTTTGGTCGTTCCCAGCGAGACTCCGGCGGCGGTTCTCGGTCAGGACCTAGGGTTTCCGAGGAGTTTGAGGCCAGAAACGTATTTGCGGTCAGAAGTTTTCTCGACCGAAAGAGAAGGTTCTCGGTGGAGCGTGTCCGAGTTTGCGGTGGAGCGGTGCGAGGGTTCTCGGGCGAAAACTCGTTCTCGGTAGCAATCTAGTTCTCGCCTCGGACGTTTTTGGTGCGCGCGTATTCAGCCTCGTTTGCGGTCTTCTCGTTTTCGGTCAGCAGATCCTCTTGGTGCGAATCTTTTCGATAACGATCAAGAGGGTTCGCATTTTCGGCCCTAAAATCAAAATTTTCATTTTTAAAACCTAGTTTTCGACCCTAAGCTTCGTTTTCGATAAAGTAACATCATTTTCGATATTAAAGCTTCGTATTTAGTCAAAAATGCACGTATTCCATCAAATACTTTCGTTTTTCGACCCTAGGTTTTGAGTTTCGATTTTTGACTTTCAAGCTTGACTTTTGACTTTCAGTTTTGACCTTTGACTTTCAAAGTTGACTTTGACTTTTAAGTTTGACTTTTCAATTTGACTTTCAAGTTCGACTTTTTAAGTTTGACTTTTCGGTATAACTTTTAAGTTTGACCTTTTAAATTTGACTTTTGAGGTTTATAATCAAAGGGTATTTTTGGTAAACAATGAGCTCTTCAAACACCAAGGTCGATGAAGCTTCATGTTCTGAGTCTTGTGAAGCTAAAATTAAACTTTATCGTGATCAACATGATTTGCTAAAAAGGGAAGTTGAGGACCTTAAATATGAAGGATATACACTTAGGAAGGCCCAAAAACCTTTAAAAGCACAACTACAGACCAAAAGCAAGGACTTTAGAAAACTTAAAGAAGAATATAGTAATAAGTGTGCAAATTACAATTACGCTAAAAAGGAAATTGCCAAATTAACTGCCGAACTTGATGCATTAAAAGCTAAATATAAAGATGTTGAATTTAACTTTAAGAAATTTGATGTGTCAAGTGAGGTAGTTGCATGCATGATTGAAAAACAATTAAAATTTAAATATAATCAAAACAAGGGTCTAGGGTATCACAGTGTCCCACCTCCTTTCAATGACAACTATAACCCACCTCTTGAGACCAACGACGAAGAGATACCTACTCAGTATGGCAAATCCCATGTATGAGCTTCAGTTATGACTGAACAATCAGGCCAAACTGAGTGTGTTGAAGAGAAGGATTCTATTGATTCTACTTCCTGTGCAGGTAAAGTAGTGGAAGATGAGGACAAGGAGAATAGAAACAATTCTAGTTCTGTTGATTCTGTTGACTGTCAAACCAATGTCTCCTTGAACTCTGAATATGTTGCTTCTAATTATGTTGCTTATAATCAACCTGTTGTTGGTAAATACAGGCCACAAAAACAAGTGAAACAAATGGCTTGTTGTATGTGTGCATGTGAGAACAATCAGAATCAAGGCAAGGGCACGCCACCAGGGGCAGACATAAATAATTTCTACATGAAGAAACAGACATGTTTCCACTGTGGAACATCTGGACATATTGCCAAAAATTGTCCAAATCGCGCATATGTTCCCTACTATGCACAAGGATGGAAGAATGCGACAAGAGGGAGATCTTCCAAAAGAAACCCTTCGAGGTCACAATCAAACAATGGCGACTGGAATGCTAAAAAGGCCAAGAATCAAATTCCCAAGAACAAGAAGGGAATGTCTGCCAAGAAGTCAAATTCAATAGACGCTCCAGGGAAACCAAGACCTGTTTGGTCAAAGTCATCTCGGCAATTGGCTTTAAGTTCAAAAGCAAGTGATAAGGCATCCATCCGATCGAACAAGAAATGGGTTAAACTTGACTACAAATGGGTACCAAAAGTTCATACTCCTAAATCATCAAATGATTCTAACATTTCTTCATCTTCTGTTTGTGATAAGCAGGTTATGTCATGGGAGAGAGTGCCTTGCGAAGATGATAAAGGTCAGCCCAGTTTCAAAATGGACTGGGTTCCAAAGACCAACTAATCCCACACTTTGTGTTGGAGCAGCTATGGAGGATTATCATCAGACTCCGGTTTGTTGATAGTGGTTGTTCCAAGCACATGATAGGGGACATCTCTCAACTGTACAACATTCAAAACTTTAAGTGAGGATATGTGTCCTTTGCGAGAAAGGAAGAAAGAAAAGGATCACAAATGGGGACTGTACTTAACGATGTGAAGAATTTTTGGATTTGTTCCGAGATTGAAATATGTGTGCTGCTCTCAGATCATCTGGGAGCAACTTCAATTGGTGACTTACGGTTTGAGTTTTCTTCTCGAACTCCTGAGTTTTTCTTAAAATGATTCATTTTGAAGACAATCTTTTGTTTTTTTATAGTTTTTCTTTTGTAGTTATTGTTGGGGAAGTGATATGAAGCTTAGTTTTAAAGGGCAATCTGAAATTCATGTAATGCACTAAAGCTAAATTGTTTGGACTCTATGTTCAATTTGCTGGTAGGCACGAAGGATTCAAAAGGACTAGACATAGATTGACAATGAAAGGACTTGATAGTGTGGATTTAGATAGTTTCCTTTAGACTGACAATACGACGCTTGGGTAGATTGAGCAGTCAGATAAACATGGGAACATGTGGGATACACTAAATGTCGTATGTATCTAGAATTGTGGCTTAACATTTCCTCGATTTATGGACTCATGTCCTTAATTCCGGTACTGATAGGGCGAATGGGGGGTTCTAATAAAGTAGGTCTGTAGGAAATTATCTTCTTGCTTTCTTTCTGTCAGTCATATGTTGCCTCCTCTGTGTGATTAGAACATATCCAACGTGGAATGCAACATATGCAACTCTATCTCTATGAATCTCCTTATCTATGCAATTCT
The DNA here is from genome assembly GCF_052849685.1 of Lactuca virosa. NCBI lineage: Eukaryota > Viridiplantae > Streptophyta > Magnoliopsida > Asterales > Asteraceae > Lactuca > Lactuca virosa. The sequence goes on along the minus strand of NC_136430.1, from coordinate 4,435,900 downwards.
TTCTATCTGTTAGCCATATGTTGTCCCCTATGCGTGATCGGAACATCCGACCTGGGACACAACATATGCACCCTACTATCTCTCTAACCCTCTATCTATGTTAGTCATATATTGTTCCCTCTGTGTGATTGGAAGACATCCGACCTGGGATACAACATATGCATTTCTATATCTGACTTCTCTCTTAATGATTGAATACTCACCTAAAGTAAGGAGTACTTTGGAAGTTCTTGATTACCGGGGTATGTCGGGAAGTGGGGAACACGTTCTAGTGCATCTAAAATTGAACCATTTAATAGGTTGTCTGTAGATCTCGCTGCTAAATTTAAGTGGACAACAATATCCTTAGTCGTCGTTAGCTAAATGGTCTATTTAGGAATATAGGTGCAAATGTCTTGTCACTTATTATCTGTCCAACTTGTCAAAAATATCATTTGTGTTTAAGTGGACCACAATACCGGTGATTGACCAGATCTAAACATGCAGGCGTGTGCTGATAAACGATATTGAATTGCTTGACAAATTTGATCCCAAAAAGTTTTAAATTTAGTTATTATTTTTGTTTTTGTTAAATTTGTTCATAGTTTTCCTCTATGCACAAATTTAGGGGAAGAATTAAAAATTTTAAAAATCAAACAAAAATCAGAAAATTAAAAATCCAAAAATATGTTTATTTCTATTTTTATTTCTTTTTCAGAAAAATCTAAAATCTAAAATTATTTTTGTTTTTCTTTTGAGTGTATTTTATTTTTGGTTTTTACTTCTTAGTGATTTCTTCTGTGTGCTAAGTTTACTTTGAGTTTTGTTTTTATCTCAAAATTTTCTTTGTCTTGAAAAGCGAATTCAAAAATCAGAGAACTCAAAGGAAGAAGAGACTCAAGGAGGCTATATCGGATCTTTCTGAGCCAAGGTTACATCATTGAACAACTGTGGCGCAACAATGATCATTACAGAATACTCATTCGAAGGAACAAGAAATGAATATTATTTTTCAACATTCAATCTTTCAACCCCAGAAGCAAGGTGAAGCTGTACTTGAAGATTATGTGATAGATTGCATTGAAGCCTCCTCAATCAATTTGTTGCTATCGGTGAACCTGCTGATGTGATCCAGAAGAATCGGTCTCTCTGTTATTCTCTCTGAAGAATCTGAAGCTGAAAGTGTTGATTTTCAAGAATCTTTACAATAAGCCTCCACACCCAACGTGCGTTCAAAGTCAAATTTTTTGAAGAATAGCCCAAGTGTTCAAGATGAAGTCATTCATATAGAAGATTCATATGTTCATCTTGAAGTTGTGAAGAAATCAAAGATAAACGCTGAAGCCAAGCACAAAGTGAAGATTAACAAGAAAAGCGACCTACCAACCCAGGGGGAGTTTGTTGGGTCATAAGAAAAGAAAGCTATAAACCAAGGGGGACATTGTTGGGTCTAAATTTATGGTTTATACTTTGCTTTTGTAGGCATTTATAGTTTTCGGTCAAGGGTCGAAAACAGTCTTGGGTTTAGTTGTAGTTTGGACTGAAATCTCATGTGATTGAGGTCTAGCTATTGGGTTTTGGGCTTGGGTTTTCGGTCCATATATATATATATATATATATATATATATATATATATATATATATATATATATATATATATATATATATATATATATACCCTTTCTATCAATCTGGAACTACTTTAGTAAATTTGAAGAAGAATATATAGTAATAAATGTGCAAATTACAATTACGCTAAAAAGGAAATTGCCAAATTAACTGCCGAACTTGATGCATTAAAAGCTAAATATAAAGATGTTGAATTTAACTTTAAGAAATTTGATATGTCAAGTGAGGTAGTTGCATGCATGATTGAAAAACAATTAAAATTTAAAGATGATCAAAAAAGGGTCTAGGGTATCACAGTGTCCCACCTCCTTTCAATGACAACTATAACCCACCTCTTGAGACCAACGACGAAGAGATACCTACTCAGTATGGCAAATCCCATGTATGAGCTTCAGTTATGACTGAACAATCAGGCCAAACTGAGAGTGTTGAAGAGAAGGATTCTATTGATTCTACTTCCTGTGCAGGTAAAGTAGTGGAAGATGAGGACAAGGAGAATAGAAACAATTCTAGTTCTGTTGATTCTGTTGACTGTCAAACCAATGTCTCCATGAACTCTGAATATGTTGCTTCTAATTATGTTGCTTATAATCAACCTGTTGTTGGTAAATACAGGCCACAAAAACAAGTGAAACAAATGGCTTGTTGTATGTGTGCATGTGAGAACAATCAGAATCAAGGCAAGGGCACGCCACCAGGGGCAGACATAAATAATTTCTACATGAAGAAACAGACATGTTTCCACTGTGGAACATCTGGACATATTGCCAAAAATTGTCCAAATCGCGCATATGTTCCCTACTATGCACAAGGATGGAAGAATGCGACAAGAGGGAGATCTTCCAAAAGAAACCCTTCGAGGTCACAATCAAACAATGGCGACTGGAATGCTAAAAAGGCCAAGAATCAAATTCCCAAGAACAAGAAGGGAATGTCTGCCAAGAAGTCAAATTCAATAGACGCTCCAGGGAAACCAAGACCTGTTTGGTCAAAGTCATCTCGGCAATTGGCTTTAAGTTCAAAAGCAAGTGATAAGGCATCCATCCGATCGAACAAGAAATGGGTTAAACTTGACTACAAATGGGTACCAAAAGTTCATACTCCTAAATCATCAAATGATTCTAACATTTCTTCATCTTCTGTTTGTGATAAGCAGGTTATGTCATGGGAGAGAGTGCCTTGCGAAGATGATAAAGGTCAGCCCAGTTTCAAAATGGACTGGGTTCCAAAGACCAACTAATCCCACACTTTGTGTTGGAGCAGCTATGGAGGATTATCATCAGACTCCGGTTTGTTGATAGTGGTTGTTCCAAGCACATGATAGGGGACATCTCTCAACTGTACAACATTCAAAACTTTAAGTGAGGATATGTGTCCTTTGCGAGAAAGGAAGAAAGAAAAGGATCACAAATGGGGACTGTACTTAACGATGTGAAGAATTTTTGGATTTGTTCCGAGATTGAAATATGTGTGCTGCTCTCAGATCATCTGGGAGCAACTTCAATTGGTGACTTACGGTTTGAGTTTTCTTCTCGAACTCCTGAGTTTTTCTTAAAATGATTCATTTTGAAGACAATCTTTTGTTTTTTTATAGTTTTTCTTTTGTAGTTATTGTTGGGGAAGTGATATAAAGCTTAGTTTTAAAGGGCAATCTAAAATTCATGTAATGCACTAAAGCTAAATTGTTTGGACTCTATGTTCAATTTGCTGGTAGGCACGAAGGATTCAAAAGGACTAGACATAGATTGACAATGAAAGGACTTGATAGTGTGGATTTAGATAGTTTCCTTTAGACTGACAATACGACGCTTGGGTAGATTGAGCAGTCAGATAAACATGGGAACATGCGGGATACACTAAACGTCGTATGTATCTAGAATTGTGGCTTAACATTTCCTCGATGTATGGACTCATGTCCTTAATTCCGGTACTGATAGGGCGAATGGGGGGTTCTAATAAAGTAGGTCTGTAGGAAATTATCTTCTTGCTTTCTTTCTGTCAGTCATATGTTGCCTCCTCTGTGTGATTAGAACATATCCAACCTGGAATGCAACATATGCAACTCTATCTCTATGAATCTCCTTATCTATGCAATTCTTTCTATCTGTTAGCCATATGTTGTCCCCTATGCGTGATCGGAACATCCGACCTGGGACACAACATATGCACCCTACTATCTCTCTAACCCTCTATCTATGTTAGTCATATATTGTTCCCTCTGTGTGATTGGAAGACATCCAACCTGGGATACAACATATGCATTTCTATATCTGACTTCTCTCTTAATGATTGAATACTCACCTAAAGTAAGGAGTACTTTGGAAGTTCTTGATTACCGGGGTATGTCGGGAAGTGGGGAACACGTTCTAGTGCATCTAAAATTGAACCATTTAATAGGCTGTCTGTAGATCTCGCTGCTAAATTTAAGTGGACAACAATATCCTTAGTCGTCGTTAGCTAAATGGTCTATTTAGGAATATAGGTGCAAATGTCTTGTCACTTATTATCTGTCCAACTTGTCAAAAATATCATTTGTGATTAAGTGGACCACAATACCGGTGATTGACCAGATCTAAACATGCAGGCGTGTGCTGATAAATGATATTGAATTGCTTGACAAATTTGATCCCAAAAAGTTTTAAATTTAGTTATTATTTTTGTTTTTGTTAAATTTGTTCATAGTTTTCCTTTATGCACAAATTTAGGGGAAGAATTAAAAATTTTAAAAATCAAACAAAAATCAGAAAATTAAAAATCCAAAAATATGTTTATTTCTATTTTTATTTCTTTTTCAGAAAAATCAAAAATCCAAAAATATTTTTGTTTTTCTTTTGAGTGTATTTTATTTTTGGTTTTTACTTCTTAGTGATTTCTTCTGTGTGCTAAGTTTACTTTGAGTTTTGTTTTTATCTCAAAATTTTCTTTGTCTTGAAAAGCGAATTCAAAAATCAGAGAACTCAAAGGAAGAAGAGACTCAAGGAGGCTATATCGGATCTTTCTGAGCCAAGGTTACATCATTGAACAACTGTGGCGCAACAATGATCATTACAGAATACTCATTCGAAGGAACAAGAAATGAATATTATTTTTCAACATTCAATCTTTCAACCCCAGAAGCAAGGTGAAGCTGTACTTGAAGATTATGTGATAGATTGCATTGAAGCCTCCTCAATCAATTTGTTTCTATCTATGAACCTGCTGATGTGATCCAGAAGAATCGGTCTCTCAAGCTGAAAGTGTTGATTTTCAAGAATCTTTACAATAAGCCTCCACACCCAACGTGCGTTCAAAGTCAAATTTTTTGAAGAATAGCCCAATTGTTCAAGATGAAGTCATTCATATAGAAGATTCATATGTTCATCTTGAAGTTGTGAAGAAATCAAAGATAAACGTTGAAGCCAAGCACAAAGTGAAGATTAACAAGAAAAGCGAGCTACCAACCCAGGGGGAGTTTGTTGGGTCATAAGAAAAGAAAGCTATAAACCAAGGGGGACATTGTTGGGTCTAAATTTATGGTTTATACTTTGCTTTTGTAGGCATTTATAGTTTTCGGTCAAGGGCCGAAAACAGTCTTGGGTTTAGTTGTAGTTTGGACTGAAATCTCATGTGATTAAGGTCTAGCTATTGGGTTTTGGGCTTCGATTTTCGGTCCATATATATATATATATATATATATATATATATATATATATATATATATATATATATATATATACCCTTTCTATCATTCTGGAACTACTTTAATAAATTTGAATTACTAAATATTTAGCGCTAATTAGCACAGTTCGAATTTTTCATTAGCGGAGCTTCAAAATATTTCGCAATTCCTTTCTCTCCATCCTACACAAGTTTAGGTTGCATATTAGGGTAAGTTTACTAATTAGAAATAGGGTATACATTTTCTGTAATCATCTCCGGCGGCTAATTGATCGAAATCTTTGTTCATTATGTTTGTGCACTGACTTTGGCGATATAGGTTGTCACTCATCTAAAATTTATTTTTATTTAATTTACTATTGTCATGATCATCGTTTCTTGTTCTCTGATCATCTTCATGTATATTATCATCTTAAATTACAACTAAATTGGTTTTGATTGTATTCAATATTTTGCATATATAGTAATGCCGTCATCTATAATTTATTTTTATTGTTTGATTGTTCTCTCTGCTCATCAGTAGTTTATCATCCTTAATACATTGGTATTGACTATAGTTTTTTGTTTATTTTTTAATCAAGAAAGATGTCGAACTTAAAACCAAAAGGAGCATCAGCTGTGAAGCCAACTAAATTCATTGCAACATAGGTTTTGAACCGCAACAGGACTTCAACTGCAAAATTCATAAGCAGACAATTACAAGATAAAGAAATCGACTTCCCAATATCAGCAACCACATCCAATGCACCTATAGCATCTAGCACCCAAACCCCTAAACCTATCATTAACACCAACCATGACTACCACTTCCTCGGCATCACTTACAACATCCACACCATCCTCGGCAAATACATCCAAAAAGTGTAGCAACTGGAATAATACAATCCTTTTTGCGCCTAAATTTATGGTTTATTCTTTGCTTTTCTAGGCATTTATAGTTTTCGGTCTAGGGCCGAAAACAGTCTTGGGTTTGGTTTAGTTGTAGTTTGGACCGAAATCTCATGTGATTTCGGTCTAGCTATTGGGTTTTAGGCTTGGGTTTTCGGTACATATATATATATATATATATATATATATATATATATATATATATATATATATATATATATATATATATATATATATATATATATACGGGGGTTAGACAATAGAGAAGTGGTGAAAAAAAGAGGGGAGGGACGTTCTAAGGGGCTACCATTGTCATACTTGGTGTTCTAGAGAGAGAAACAAGAGAGAAGTGTGTGAATCTTGTGTATTGTTCATCAATCAATTCATTGATACATTGAAGATTCAACTTGTTCTTCTTCTTCTTCTTCGCCATTTGATCTTGCATCATCTACCTGATTAGGATTCCGCACCATCAAGTGGATCGGATTCATACATCAAAGCGATTTGGGGACTTACAAGTGGTATCAGAGCTTGGATCGTATCAATTAAATTGGCAAGATTTTAAACGTTTTTGGACTTTTTCTTGAAGGTTTTGGTGTTTTTGATTTGTTTTTGAAGAAATATTGGGTGTTTGTTCTTCGTGTTCTTCATAAAATTGAGTTTTAGATCGAGTTTTGCTTCAAAAATTGAAAAAAACGTGTTTTTTGGTCGTTCCCAGCGAGACTCCGGCGGCGGTTCTCGGTCAGGACCTAGGGTTTCCGAGGAGTTTGAGGCCAGAAACGCATTTGCGGTCAGAAGTTTTCTCGATCGAAAGAGAAGGTTCTCGGTGGAGCGTGTCCGAGTTTGCGGTGGAGCGGTGCGAGGGTTCTCGGGCGAAAACTCGTTCTCGGTAGCAATCTAGTTCTCGCCTCAGACGTTTTTGGTGCGCACGTATTCAGCCTCGTTTGCGGTCTTCTCGTTTTCGGTCAGCAGATCCTCTTGGTGCGAATCTTTTCGATAACGATCAAGAGGGTTCGCATTTTCGGCCCTAAAATCAAAATTTTCATTTTTAAAACCTAGTTTTCCACCCTAAGCTTCGTTTTCGATAAAATAACATCATTTTCGATATTAAAGCTTCGTATTTAGTCAAAAATGCACGTATTCCATCAAATACTTTCGTTTTTCGACCCTAGGTTTTGAGTTTTGATTTTTGACTTTCAAGCTTGACTTTTGACTTTCAGTTTTGACCTTTGACTTTCAAAGTTGACTTTGACTTTTAAGTTTGACTTTTCAATTTGACTTTCAAGTTCGACTTTTTAAGTTTGACTTTTCGGTATAACTTTTAAGTTTGACTTTTAAGTTTGACCTTTTAAATTTGACTTTTAAGGTTGACTTTTGAGGTTTATAATCAAAGGGTATTTTTGGTAAACAATGAGCTCTTCAAACACCAAGGTCGATGAAGCTTCATGTTCTCAGTCTTGTGAAGCTAAAATTAAACTTTATCGTGATCAACATGATTTGCTAAAAAGGGAAGTTGAGGACCTTAAATATGAAGGATATACACTTAGGAAGGCCCAAAAACCTTTAAAAGCACAACTACAGACCAAAAGCAAGGACTTTAGAAAACTTAAAGAAGAATATAGTAATAAATGTGCAAATTACAATTACGCTAAAAAGGAAATTGCCAAATTAACTGCCGAACTTGATGCATTAAAAGCTAAATATAAAGATGTTGAATTTAACTTTAAGAAATTTGATGTGTCAAGTGAGGTAGTTGCATGCATGATTGAAAAACAATTAAAATTTAAATATAATCAAAACAAGGGTCTAGGGTATCACAGTGTCCCACCTCCTTTCAATGACAACTATAACCCACCTCTTGAGACCAACGACGAAGAGATACCTACTCAGTATGGCAAATCCCATGTATGAGCTTCAGTTATGACTGAACAATCAGGCCAAACTGAGAGTGTTGAAGAGAAGGATTCTATTGATTCTACTTCCTGTGCAGGTAAAGTAGTGGAAGATGAGGACAAGGAGAATAGAAACAATTCTAGTTCTGTTGATTCTGTTGACTGTCAAACCAATGTCTCCTTGAACTCTGAATATGTTGCTTCTAATTATGTTGCTTATAATCAACCTGTTGTTGGTAAATACAGGCCACAAAAACAAGTGAAACAAATGGCTTGTTGTATGTGTGCATGTGAGAACAATCAGAATCAAGGCAAGGGCACGCCACCAGGGGCAGACATAAATAATTTCTACATGAAGAAACAGACATGTTTCCACTGTGGAACATCTGGACATATTGCCAAAAATTGTCCAAATCGCGCATATGTTCCCTACTATGCACAAGGATGGAAGAATGCGACAAGAGGGAGATCTTCCAAAAGAAACCCTTCGAGGTCACAATCAAACAATGGCGACCAGAATGCTAAAAAGGCCAAGAATCAAATTCCCAAGAACAAGAAGGGAATGTCTGCCAAGAAGTCCAATTCAATAGACGCTCCAGTGAAACCAAGACCGGTTTGGTCAAAGTCATCTCGGCAATTGGCTTTAAGTTCAAAAGCAAGTGATAAGGCATCCATCCGATCGAACAAGAAATGGGTTAAACTTGACTACAAATGGGTACCAAAAGTTCATACTCCTAAATCATCAAATGATTCTAACATTTCTTCATCTTCTGTTTGTGATAAGCAGGTTATGTCATGGGAGAGAGTACCTTGCGAAGATGATAAAGGTCAGCCCAGTTTCAAAATGGACTGGGTTCCAAAGACCAACTAATCCCACACTTTGTGTTGGAGCAGCTATGGAGGATTATCATCAGACTCCGGTTTGTTGATAGTGGTTGTTCCAAGCACATGATAGGGGACATCTCTCAACTGTACAACATTCAAAACTTTAAGTGAGGATATGTGTCCTTTGCAAGAAAGGAAGAAAGAAAAGGATCACAAATGGGGACTGTACTTAATGATGTCAAGAATTTTTGGATTTGTTCCGAGATTGAAATATGTGTGCTGCTCTCAGATCATCTGGGAGCAACTTCAATTGGTGACTTACGGTTTGAGTTTTCTTCTCGATACTCCTGAGTTTTTCTTAAAATGATTCATTTTGAAGACAATCTTTTGTTTTTTTATAGTTTTTCTTTTGTAGTTATTGTTGGGGAAGTGATATGAAGCTTAGTTTTAAAGGGCAATCTGAAATTCATGTAATGCACTAAAGCTAAATTGTTTGGGCTCTATGTTCAATTTGCTGGTAGGCACGAAGGATTCAAAAGGACTAGACATAGATTGACAATGAAAGGACTTGATAGTGTGGATTTAGATAGTTTCCTTTAGACTGACAATACGACGCTTGGGTAGATTGAGCAGTCAGATAAACATGGGAACATGCGGTATACACTAAACGTCGTATGTATCTAGAATTGTGGCTTAACATTTCCTCGATGTATGGACTCATGTCCTTAATTCCGGTACTGATTGGGCGAATGGGGGGTTCTAATAAAGGAGGTCTGTAGGAAATTATCTTCTTGCTTTCTTTCTGTCAGTCATATGTTGCCTCCTCTGTGTGATTGAAACATATCCAACCTGGAATGCAACATATGCAACTCTATCTCTATGAATCTCCTTATCTATGCAATTCTTTCTATCTGTTAGCCATATGTTGTCCCCTATGCTTGATCGGAACATCCGACCTGGGACACAACATATGCACCCTACTATCTCTCTAACCCTCTATCTATGTTAGTCATATATTGTTCTCTCTGTGTGATTGGAAGACATCCGACCTGGGATACAACATATGCATTTCTATATCTGACTTCTCTCTTAATGATTGAATACTCACCTAAAGTAAGGAGTACTTTGGAAGTTCTTGATTACCGGGGTATGTCGGGAAGTGGGGAACACGTTCTAGTGCATCTAAAATTGAACCATTTAATAGGCTGTCTGTAGATCTCGCTGCTAAATTTAAGTGGACAACAATATCCTTAGTCGTCGTTAGCTAAATGGTCTATTTAGGAATATAGGTGCAAATGTCTTGTCACTTATTATCTGTCCAACTTGTCAAAAATATCATTTGTGTTTAAGTGGACCACAATACCGGTGATTGACCAGATCTAAACATGCAGGCGTGTGCTGATAAACGATATTGAATTGCTTGACAAATTTGATCCCAAAAAGTTTTAAATTTAGTTATTATTTTTGTTTTTGTTAAATTTGTTCATAGTTTTCCTCTATGCACAAATTTAGGGGAAGAATTAAAAATTTTAAAAATCAAACAAAAATCAGAAAATTAAAAATCCAAAAATATGTTTATTTCTATTTTTATTTCTTTTTCAGAAAAATCAAAAATCCAAAATTATTTTTGTTTTTCTTTTGAGTGTATTTTATTTTTGGTTTTTACTTCTTAGTGATTTCTTCTGTGTGCTAAGTTTACTTTGAGTTTTGTTTTTATCTCAAAATTTTCTTTGTCTTGAAAAGCGAATTCAAAAATCAGAGAACTCAAAGGAAGAAGAGACTCAAGGAGGCTATATCGGATCTTTCTGAGCCAAGGTTACATCATTGAACAACTGTGGCGCAACAATGATCATTAAAGAATACTCATTCGAAGGAACAAGAAATGAATATTATTTTTCAACATTCAATCTTTCAACCCCAGAAGCAAGGTGAAGTTGTACTTGAAGATTATGTGATAGATTGCATTGAAGCCTCCTCAATCAATTTGTTGCTATCTATGAACCTGCTGATGTGATCCAGAAGAATCGGTCTCTCTGTTATTCTCTCTGAAGAATCTCAGGCTGAAAGTGTTGATTTTCAAGAATCTTTACAATAAGCCTCCACACCCAACGTGCGTTCAAAGTCAAATTTTTTGAAGAATAGCCCAGGTGTTCAAGATGAAGTCATTCATATAGAAGATTCATATGTTCATCTTGAAGTTGTGAAGAAATCAAAGATAAACGCTGAAGCCAAGCACAAAGTGAAGATTAACAAGAAAAGCGAGCTACCAACCCAGGGGGAGTTTGTTGGGTCATAAGAAAAGAAAGCTATAAACCAAGGGGGACATTGTTGGGTCTAAATTTATGGTTTATACTTTGCTTTTGTAGGCATTTATAGTTTTCGGTCAAGGGCCGAAAACAATCTTGGGTTTAGTTGTAGTTTGGACTGAAATCTCATGTGATTGAGGTCTAGCTATTGGGTTTTGGGCTTGGGTTTTCGGTCCATATATATATATATATATATATATATATATATATATATATATGGGCGTTAGATAATAGAGAATTGGTGAAAAAAGGAGGGGAGGGACGTTCTAAGGGGCTACCATTGTCACACTTGGTGTTCTAGAGAGAGAAACAAGAGAGAAGTGTGTAAATCTTGTGTATTGTTTATCAATCAATTCATTGATAAATAGAAGATTCAACTTGTTCTTCTTCTTCTTCTTCTCCATTTGATCTTGCATCATCCACTTTATTGGGATTCCGCGCCATCAAGTGGATCGGATTAATACATCAAAGCGATTTAGGGACTTACAATCCTCAACACTTACATGAATAACCAAAACTTCAGCACGTACATCATCTAAACCTTCCTCAACACCGACATCCACTACAACAGCATTAACACATATATCTACTACCACAACCTCAAAACCTACATCTACACCACCATCCTCCACAACTACAGTAACTACCATATCCTCCTTAAGTAAAGGAACTACCACATCCTCAACATATACATCTATCCCAACACCTACCCCAGAATATACCCCATCAAGAACACTTATCCCAGATTCTACCCCATCACTAACACAACCAACCATGAATGGATCTGTTGTGGAAAATGTAGAAGGTGAAAACAATTCCTCTTGAGATTGTGAACCATATGGATGTTTAACTGTTCATGTTTGGAAAAAAAATGTGAGTTACCAATCATATCTTACAACTTTTTCTATGTATAACCTTTTGGTTTACACATACATATCAATTCAAAACTAAACCGATCACATGATTATTTGCAGGCTCATGCCACCAGGCCCTTATGCACACTTTATTAATCGGTCCTTTTTACAAAGAGTAGATCCGCAAGGGTACACTTGGGGAAAAGTAACCAAAGAAATGCGCGAATTATATTGGGAAGAGTTCCAGGTAGTTAACTATATGTGATAAATTGTTGTTTGGTAAACATTTACATTTAAACTTATGTTTATATTGTTAATGTGTAGAAAGAATGTTGTTGGGATGAAACAATAGACTCACTGGTGAGGCATGCTTGGGCAAGGAAAGCGACACAAAGTTATGGACAATATCCCGACAACATGCGGAGCCCACAAAGAAACCCACATGGCTTTAAACCAACTCATATTCCACATGAAGTCTGGAACTCGCAGCAGTTAAAATGGAATACAAATGAATACAAGCTAAAATCCGAGCAGAACAAGAAAAATAGGCGTAATGGTGTGGCTGATGGAGTAGCACAACCTACACATAACGTTCGATCCACAAGTCATCTGAAGATAGCTTCTGATTTGGTAAATTTTTTTAATGGTACACCAATGTTTATGTTTATCTGTATATTTGACATTTTATGGTATTTATGCAGATGAGGAAATTAGGACGTGATCCACCCCATAGTGAATTGTTCCTGTATACACACACGAAGAATCACGATGGAGTCACTTTCACAAATGAAAAAGATAGACAAATTCATGTAATATTCATTTCAGTGCAATTAAACTTTTATATTGTAGCATGTTCATAATGTCATTCATACCTTTGATATCTTTTAAGTTATATTATTTTTATTTTGTAGGCGGCCTATACAGAAAAACGGGAAGACTTGGAAGCTGAAGGTGTTGAATTTGAGGAGGACGAGCTATTTTATGATGTTGTTGGTGGTCATGACAAAAAAAAGACTTTATGGATTAGGCTCTTTTGCAAAGGCGGTTCCCAATAGGAACGGTAAAACGGATGTATCTTACATTCCGGAAAAAAAATGATGATATAGAAGAAATGAGGGAGCTTAAAACGGCAATAGATCTTATTAATGTCATTACAAAACAACAACACTAGTAGGTCATAAAGTGTTGATATGTTTATTTCAAAGTATTTATTTTTAGATTAGCCACTTTCCTTTTTCCATGTAATAAATAATTATTGTATTATTTTATGATATAATTTTATTTGATTTTTTTGTTATTTTTGTTTTTCATATATTACTACAAAATAATTTGGATCTAATTTATAAATCAATTATTCATCCGTCCATATGGAATCTTTGATATGAAATCTGATATATAATATACACCACGAAAATTGCTAGGGATTCATGACCACAGAATTTGATAGGAAGTCATCAAACGGACGTTGCTAGGTATTCATCACCACCAAATTTGCTAGGGGTCCACGACCATGGAATTTTCTAGGGATTCAACACCATAGAATTTGCTAGGGAATCGCCACCATGGAATTTGCTAGGGATTCATCACCAATGAATTTTCTAGGGAATCACTGTTGGGTTTTATACAAACAATCCTATGTGTGCATGCAACCCTAGAGTTGGATCTATGTTATCACTATTAGTTATACAACATTATGAACACATAAGGAAACCTAGCATGCTCCTAGTAATTTCGAAGTTCACATAGGAGAATAGAATACATACCTTTTTGTTGTTATATAGTAATAACAACAAATTCCTTGAGTTTCCTTGGCTCTTGAAAGCAAGTACCACAAGTGTAGTACCTCTAATGGCTCACAAACACACTCTGGGTGAGAGGATGAATATGAGAGAGAGGAGGAAAAGTATTAAGCTCCAAAATTCATCCTTAGTAGGGTTTTCCCAAGGAGTGGTCGAATTCTAGTGCCTTAGGGTGCTATTTATACTGGAGGCTAGCTAGGGTTTCAAGGTGGAAACCCTAATCCCTTAGCTTAGGGCCTAAGCAAGTCCATGGACTCCTTTTCTTAAGCCCTTGGACGAAAACTCCTACATCCTTCTAGGATTTTCGTTCAAGCCTTAATAAAGGTGATCCAATAGCCCAAAGTCTTAACTATCAAATAATTACAAAACAGCCCCTGTACTTTTAATTAATTCCTTTAGTCCCGAAATTAATTCCTAATTAATTTCTAATTAAATACTAATTAATAATATGATTACAAATTATTATATTAATCATATAATATAATAAATAAATCATATTTATACCCTAATCAACCTCTCTCCTCAACTGTCATCCTGTGTAGTCACCCATGTGAAGGCAACCCAAAAGGACCATGCTCACAATCGGGTCAAGTACATACCAAAATAGTTATGGACTTAGACACTAATCCAACAGTCTCCCACTTGGATAAGTCTAATAACTATTTTGTGTATGACTTCAGAACCTGATCAGCAATCGTAGCTTTCAAAAGCTGCTGTCAACTCTGATCAGTAACTTGTCCTTTAGATAAGGGATCGTATATTCCTCCATTCTCAAGATATCGTATAGACACGAGACATGGATTTAAATCATTCTCTCTGTCTATGTATTGTTTCCTGACTTCTGATTCATGACGAATGACAACAGACTACAATTGAACACATCAACTTAGTCCTGGCTTGGCCAAGCGCTTAGGTGTCATCACTAAATCATCGAGGGGCCCACAGATATCGCTTTTATCCCACTTTGGGTAAAAGGAATGGATAAAATTTGACTCAAATGCTTTCTTGCACCTACTAATCGAATCACACACAACAATAAGTTTTATAACACCAAGTTAATGGTGCGTTTACTTATCATCAATGTGCAACCGACCAGCAAATAACAACTCACACGTCTCGGTTTCAAGAATATACAATGTTATCGTCTCACTAATCACCCGTGATAAATCCATGAAGTGATTCAAGTGAGCGTGGGTTTAATCCAATACTTTAATCTTACCAAAGCACTCATGAACTCTGCAGTAAACTTGTGCTATGTCTAAACACTTTAGACAATCTGTAGACAGATTCATGACAGTCTTCCTTCATACCTACTTCCAACGTATGACCGACTGTGGAGGTTCGAATAACCCAGTTATTCTGGAAGTCAAAACATGCAAAGTGAAACGCAATAATAATATTAATCCTATATGGCCCCAAAACTTTTGAGCGTAAATAAAAACACTTTTATTTAAACACCATATTGATTACTCATTATTTATTGCTTACTGTTTCAGAAAATCAACTTATTACTCGAATTATAACCACAATTGTCCCATGCTCCAAGCATGCACACTTTGGTTTCCTATGGTCCATACTTTGTGAAATAGATCGATTGAAAAACTTTTCCAATGAAACTCATTTCACAATTCCCAATCCTTATTATTAGTATAAGAATACCAAATTCTTGCCACTTTTAGAATATGTCAGATTCTAACATTTTATGCAATGATTCTTTCGTAATGTCATAGCACAAAAGTCACCAAGACCCGGCTAATGAAATTACAAGGTATTCTATCGGAAATTGTTACAAGACAATTCCATAGACGTGAAGTCTCACATTCAAAGTACATTCCTTTGAACATCCTTCTCGCATAAAAGTTTCTAATCTAGACATATTTCTTAATATCCAACTCCCATTAATGGAAACATTTCCATATTTGCCATATGACAACTCATTCTTAATAGAATCTTATCTATTCATAATAATGTCAATATAGTCCATCCAGTACTATACTTCCAACTACTCACAAGCGACAAATCCTCAGTGAACCTCATATCGTCCTTTGATAGTTGTTTAATTATTTTAGTCAAAACCGATTCTAGTCCCTTTTTCCCTCTTAATGCCCTAGGCATTTGGAAAATTTTAGAATGGTCAAATATTACAGCATATGCAATCGATCCTATACCCGAAGCGTATTGGACACGATGCATAATGTCTCACATAAAGACAAGATACTTTATCAGTCTTTTGCCATAATATTTTGTTAGCCATGTTCTCACAATTCGAACTATGAAGAGGGATGCCGTAATCATAATCGAATTTTGAGAATGTGCTATGTATCCTTGACTAAATTTTATTAACATTTCTTTATCTAAGCTTTTAGATTTTGAAACGAAGTATAATATTCTCTCCCTTAATTATAGCAAAACAACTTTTCAACCCCTACAACTTTTCAAAGTTAATATTTGTTTTCTATAATTAATATTGCTAACTCGCAATACTTGAAATAATAATCATGCTCCCACTAACACAATGATTATTTCCATACAAGCATAACACTTATGCTCCTACTAGCTTTGACATGTATTCAGAAAACACTTGAACTTCTAGAAAGCAATGCTTATTGAATTCCTTAAGTTCATATTTCTAATACCTAATGCTTTGATAAGCCTTTATCTAAGCTTTTTAAGCTCATACACCTTTCCTTAGATAGCTCACATGTGTGTCTAAACAATTCAGAATTTATATTACTAAGTCCCAGATGTTCAGACTAATTGCCAAATCTCACAATTCGAACTATGAAGAGGGATGACGTAATCATAATCGAATTTGAGAATACAATTATCACAATTGCTATCTTCTTAAAATCTCTCTTAGTGAAAGCATTTCCTCACAATCATTTTCATGAAGGAGGGAGACCTTATGACACTTATATTTTAAAATGTATGTGTTCCTATCCATTTGAATTTGTCATAACAATAATCGTAAGACAATGTTCGTGACAAATCTAACTCATATGGACTGAACTTGTTCAATCTCGATTTCCTGCCTCATGGTAGCACGAATGCCCACCATTGCTTCCAGGTCGTTGAGTAGTTCACCCTTTCCTATCAATGTACTTTCCATTGATTAGGGTGCCTTGTCTTTATGCAATCAATTCATAGAACTCATATTGCATAGTTGACTTCATCTGGAATGGCGCAGAAACAAAATTATGTCAACACGATAGGTCGCCAACCTCAAGTCGTGTGCTAGTGATTAACTATCGGTTTATTCTTGATTTGTTCTTGAAACGTTTCAAGACAATTGAGACTCCTACTGACTTCTTGACATATATGATTCTCTTGTCAGGAACCTTTCCTAGACAAAACAAATATTCAAGAGTTAGTGTAGTTCTTATCAAGACAAAACACTTCACATAATTGGTCCTAGTTGGTCTTTGTTTATCGAAGACAGCACAACTTACCAATTTCAAATGTGCAAGAATAAGAAAACCTTTTCCAAACTCCACATTTGATGAGTGTTATAAACCTACTTAAGACTTGTCACTCAATTCACAATCTTGGAATATAACTCTATGACTTGATATTGGAACGAAGTATGATTGACTTCTTGATTTTAACCATTTCTACAATTCTCGATTCCTCTTCTTAGACATACAAATGCACTAAGACTCACTTGGAAGATCAATTGAGATATGGTTCTTAATCATTAAGACTTATCATAAAACACAATAAAAGGTACTATCCCTTCTTCTTAGAATAGAGAAACTTTTATCTTTCTGCCTACTTGATTCTTCTTATTCGTTCTGCTATTGATTGAAACTCTTTCAATCAACTCAGAATTATACTTAATCTTATAAGTATAACCATATTTACTAAACTTTAGTAAATGATGACGAATATCTTTATCACTCTTGTGGTGGACTTGATCAATGTACAACCTAGTGTACTCGATCTCCTAGTCCTTCTCTTGACACTTTGTCAAAGAATTAGTCTAATTTCCAAATATGAAGTTTCTCATTCATCACGCAACCAAGTTGCATGACTCCAAGTTTCTGTCCAACTGAAACTTGGGCGATGAGAATCTTCCCTTATTTGGCAAATTCTCGACATTTCCACAAATAACATAATTAAGAATAAAATCTATTATTGCTAACAATAGAAACAATCAAACATCAATTTTTCATACACACCATTGCAAGGATAAATAAATAAGACAAAATCAAAATTTATTTTATTGCGGAAATATTTGTCCTTACAATGCAATTCAACTGAAAAACTATGCTATTACATATTTCTTATCAATCTATCCTAACTCTAGAGTAGCAGCTCAAAAATCTGATCCTCGAGTCCATGCAATCGAAATCCATTTCTTCATGATCAGATTCAGCACGCTTCTTCCTTAAGCTTCCTCTCTTTTCTTCGATCCTGCAAAAACATCAAAATGTAATCTTGTCACATCATGTATTAAGAATCAAAGAATAGGAACTTATAGAGTTAGTTAATAGATTTTACCTGAAGTAGAGCCATACGTCTTGACTCTCCCATCTCTCAGATCTCTCAGGTAAATAGGGCAGCTTCGTCTCCAATGCCCCTTCTCTTGGCAATAGAAGCAAATGGACTCTTTTGGAATGGCACATGCAACTATCTCATAATTTGCCTTTTCGGGATTTCCAATGTCACCATTTTCAATGTCTATTGAAGTTTGGGAGTTTAATTCACCAGACAAATTTGCTTGATCAGCATCCAAATCATTGCTGATTCAGCAGCTATAAGCAAACAGGTCAAATCAATGAGGGTCATGTCATGGTTCATCATATAGTACTCTCTAACGAACTTACTATATGATTCAGGAAGCGACTGAAGAACCCAGTTAACAGCCAACTCACCTGAAATCTCGACACCCAACATCCTTAACCTGTCAATGTGTGACTTTATCTCCAAGACGTGTGCACACATAGGTTTCCCATCTTCGTGTTTACTTGCCAATAGGGCTTTAGTGAGCTTGAAATTTTCAAGCCTTTGAACTTGTGGGTTAGGGAGAATAATTGGAGGGGGTGGAGGAAGTGAAGCATGACTCTCATTTCCTTGATCATACCGTGGAACGTCATCTTCATTTGGAAAGCTTGTTCCAAGGGACTTGGGAAGACCATTGTAAGATTTAGACATCTACAAAACGGGAGAAAATTCAAGTTAGTTGATAAGAATCCTTGATGTAACACCCAAATGCAACATCAAGGCTAGGATCCAACACAACATTCTACAACCTAGAAGAGGGATGTCGTTATCTAGTTGCAGAATATTTGAAGGTAGGTAAATGACGATTTACCAATTCCCACTATGAAAAACAAAAATGAAGTTTAAGTTTTAAATGAATTGAAACTCCTAGATCTTTTGAGATTCATTGAACTTTTCAATGGCATGTTTAATCGCGATTATGCCCTTCAAATTTGCGACTGGGATACCGAGGATCACAAACAAGGTGTGAATAACCATACGAATCTACGTGATGCACTCAATGATACTATCACCTAATCAATGTGCCGGTTAACCACACACGCTCCATTGATCTATGATAAACATCGAGCCACCCTTTGCCACCAATGTCAATCCCAAATTAGTGTGCCGGTTAACCACACACGCTCCACTAACGTTTGACAAGGGTACGAAGTGTAATTCCATGGATTAGCATACAATTTCACATTTTGCCTAAAGTAACTAGCATTTGGGAATTTGTAAAAGCATGTAGTTACTTTGTACTTCATTATACTTATAATGGAAGGTTTCGTCCTATCCTACCCGTTCGGATAATGACCCTCCACTAGTCAAGAGTGCGGTGGCTAAGAGTGGATACCCATTCAATCGCCATTTTATACGCAATTTCCTTAAACACCCCTTATAGACCAGCTTCGTAAATGAGGCCTACTAACGGTAAGACTGACTGTTTACTCATAGATATATATAATATTAGACTTTTAATGTCATATATATAGTATAGGGTGTATTTTTTACACTTTTAAAATACTAGGTGGTTTTATTAACTTTCTCTTTTAATTAAACTTTTAATTAACTTAACAAAACCATAAGGGTGTAATTTGAACTTTTCAAAATACGAGGGTTTTAGAATTTAACATTTCTAAATTAAACTTTTAATCAACTTTTAAATTCCAAAACTTGAGGGCAAGTTTTGAACTTTTCAAAACAATTAGGTTTAAAAAAATTTCGAAAAATTAAAACCTTTTAATCTTAAATATTAAAATTTGATTTAATAATTATCCATAATTAAACAATTAATTTGAATTATTAAATCTTGGAGGATATCTATTAAATTAAACAGTTAATTTAACCTAATCCCTTAAATCCCCTAAAATTTGAAATTATGCGATGGGATAATACAAAATCTTTAATTACCAAATTTAAACACTTAAAAGAGAATTACAAGATATGACATTATCCAAATCCCTAAAAATTAGGATCTAATCTTGGGGAGGAGGCCAATTTCAAAATCCTAGGGTTGGATAACCCTAGAATTCGAAATCTTGGAGGCTAAGGAAAGGATTTGGGAAACCCTAACCAAATTTCGAAATTTAGGGTTTATGAACCCTAATTTCGAAAATCAAGCCTTTAGGGTTTATTGGCTATAAACCCTAATATGTTAAATTCATACTTTTGTATAGAATCTAATTGAAAATAAAAACGAATGGCTCTGATACCATTGTTGGGTTTTATACAAACAATCCTATGTGTGCATGCAACACTAGAGTTGGATCTATGTTATCACTATTAGTTATACAACATTATGAACACATAAGGAAACCTAACATGCTCCTAGTAATTTCGAAATTCACATAGGAGAATAGAATACATACCTTTTTGTTGTTATATAGTAATAACAATAAATTCCCTGAGTTTCCTTAGCTCTTGAAAGCAAGTACCACAAGTGTAGTACCTCTAATGGCTCACAAACACACTTTGGGTGAGAGGATGAATATGAGAGAGAGGAGGAAAAGTACTAAGCTCCAAAATTCGTCCCTAGTAGGGTTTTCCCAAGGAGTGGTCGAATTCTAGTGCCTTAGGGTGCTATTTATACTTGAGGCTAGCTAGGGTTTCAAGGTGGAAACCTTAATCCCTTAGCTTAGGGCCTAAGCAAGTCCATGGACTCCTTTCCTTAAGCCCTTGGACGAAAACTCCTACATCCTTCTAGGATTTTCGTTCAAGCCTTAATAAAGGTGATCCAATAGCCCAAAGTCTCAACTATCAAATAAATACAAAACAGCCCATGTACTTTTAATTAATTCCTTTAGTCCCGAAATTAATTCCTAATTAATTTCTGATTAAATACTAATTAATAATATGATTGCAAATTATTATATTAATCATATAATATAATAAATAAATCATATTTATACCCTAATCAACCTCTATCCTCAACTGTCATCCTGTCTAGTCACCCGTGTGAAGGCAACCCAAAAGGACCATGCTCACAATCGGGTCAAGTACATACCAACATAGTTATGGACTTAGACACTAATCCAACAATCACCACCACGGAATTTACTAGGGAATGACCACCACGGAATTTACTAGGGATTCACCACCACGGAATTTGATAGGGAATCATCACAATGACTTTTGCTAGAGATTAACTACAACGGAATTTGTGATGGAATAACTACCACATAATTTGTGATGGAATCCTACTACGGAATACACGACGGAATACCATCTACCACGGATTTCATTTCGTTGTCACAATTGCAACGTAATGATTGTTTCCCTAGCAGACGCTCGCCATGGGGTTTTTTGGGATGGAAATCGGTCGTCACAAATTTCGTCTCTATTCGTCCTTCGCAACGGAATTTCAACTTTTCGCAATGGAATCCTTCCCTATAAAAGTCACGTTTTTCTGGTAGTGCCTGAAGCTGATCGAACAAATCATCAATCCTCGGAAGTAGATAACGGTTTTTCATCGTTAGCTTGTTCAGCTCCCGATAATCGATGCACATCCTATGTGAACTGTCCTTCTTCTTCATGAACAGGATCGGTGCTCCCCACAGGGAACTGCTCAGACGAATAAACCCTTGGTCTAGCAGCTCCTGAAGCTGCGTAGACAGCTCCTGCATCTCGGGCGGAGCTATCCGGTACTGTGCCATAGCTATCGGAGCGGCACCCAACACCAAATCAATGCGAAACTCTACTTGCTTCTCCGGAGGCACCCCTAGAAACTCTTCTGGAAAAGCCATCCTGAAAATCCCGTACTACTGGTACACTGTCCAAATATGTCGTGGTCTCAACCCTCGTATCCGAGATATATGCCAAAAATCCCGAACAACCCTGATGAAGAAGTCTCCTCGCCCTCGCAGCCGAATAGCGGGTTGGCCCCTGCGAGGCCCTCTCCCCATGAATAACCAGTTCTCCCCCAATTGGGGTTCGAACTCTCATTGGCTGGCACTCGCAGTCTATCAAGGCCCCATTAGCCCCCAACCAGTCCATCCCGACAATCACCTTTAGCCATCGTAACGGTATCGGAACCATATCAACACGAAATCTCTCCCCAAACACATTCAGGACACAGTCCAGATATACTCTCGCTGCACTCACGGTGCGGTCATCTGCAATCTCAACCTCCAGCGGGGAATCTAGAGTCCCAGAGCATCCCGGAACTTATTGCTAAGCGCAAGAGATACGAACGATCAAGTAGCTCCCGAATCGAAAAGAACATGAGCTGACATACCGTTGACCAAAAAGGTCCATATACAAGTACACATATATACATATAAGCATAACGAATAATATCAAATAGGAAAAATAGATTACGTACCAGCCACGATGTCTGGTGCAGCTCAAGCCTCCTCTGTGGTGAGCTGAAATGCGTGGCTCTTCACTGCAGGAGCTTCTGCCTTGGCGGGGCGGCCATCAGTGATCCTCATCGTGGTGGGCACAGGCCCCACCACTGCTCCTCCTCCTCCCCGCAACCTTGGATAATCGGCCCTTTTATGGCCGGTTTGGTTGCAGTGGAAACAAATCAAGCCCTTCTTGGGGAAATCCCTGCTCAGATGGCCCGGTTGGCCACACGCGTAACATCTCGAGCCCGTTGCTCGACAATCCCCCTTGTGCGGCTTACCGCACTTGGGAAATCGGTCACGGCCCTGCTGGCCCATACTGGAATAATCATAGGTCTTAGGCTTTTTAGCCTGACCTACAGCCATATGTGCCTACTCTGGCTTCCGCTTGGTGCGGAACTCCAACTCCATCTCCCGCTCCCGGGCCTTCTCTACCATCTCATTCAGGGTTTTGCACCCTGAAAAGCTCACGAACTCACGGATATCATCCTGCAGCATGGGATGATACCTCGCCCTCCTCATATCCTCATCTGCAACATAATGCGGAATCAATAGTGCTCATTCCCGAAACTTGGTAGTGATCTCCGCCACAGTCTTGGTGTGTTAGGACATAATTTGTAGTTTATACTTTACTTTTGATATATTTTAGAGTTCTCGGTATAGGACCGAAAACACCATGTTCTCGGTGGTGTTTGGACCGAAATCACCATGTGATTTCGGTGGGCTTAATGAGGATTTCAGTTGGATTTTGGGTTGGGCCTTTGTAATTAGGTCTAGGTATATATATATTGTTGTTTTCAGCTGTGAAAAAGGTTGGTCATTCTAAGAAGCTGATATCGGGTTCTGAGAGAAAGAGAGAACCAAGAGTAAATTCAGAATCTTATGTACTAGACTATTATCAATATAGTGTGCATTGAAGATCAATAACTGTGTTCTTAATTCATAATAAATGTTTTGGGTTAATCGTTGGATTGGGATTCCGCACCAATTCCAGTGATTTCGATTGATACTATATATTGAGTTTTACAATTGGTATCAGAGCAAGGTTTTGTGTCAATCGAATTGGCAGGATTTTAAACGATTGTTGGCATTTCTCTTGGTGTTTTTGAATTCTTTTTGACGAAATTTCTGCTATTGTTCTTCACTACATTAGAGTTTTTGATCGAGATTGGTTTTGATAGATTACAAATTTTGTGTTTTTGGGCATCTTCGGTTAGGTTTAGAAGTCATCTCAGCGGCAATCTTCAGTTCTCGGTTAGGGTTTGAGAGTTTTTGGCAGCCAACAAATCATCTTCGATTAGGGTTTGAGAGTTTTCGGCCAGCTCCTCGGACACGTCTTCGATCTCGGTCTCAGCTTCGGAGTTCTCGGTCTCTGGCTCGAAGTTCTCGGCGGCGGCCCCCTCGTTCTCGGTTAGGTCAACTTCGCTTCTCGGTACGTCTTCGATCTTCGATCTGTATACTAGGCTTCACAATCTCGGTTATCTTCTCAGATTATCAAAGTTTCGGCTAAGGTTCTCGGTCAAGATTCTAGGTTCTCGGTCAAGAATCTAAGTTCTCGGTCATATTTTTTTTGGTCAAAAATTTGACTTGCAAGGTTCTCGGTCAACAGGGTGTTGACTATTGGTGTTTTCGGTCAAAGAGTATTTTGTGGTCTCGGTCAAAAAATTTTTTTGGTGAATAATGAGTTCTTCAATTGCCAAGAAGGTAAGTGAAACCCCATGCTCTTAGTCCTGTGAAGATAAAATTAATAAATATCGTGAGCATAATGATTTATTAGTTAGAGAGGTTTTCGATCTTAAAAATGAACTCTATGAAATTAAGAAAGTAAACAAGCATCTTAAAGAAAAACTAGATGCACAAAATAAAGATTTAATTAGGATTAGGGAGGAATATAGCACCAAATGTGTTCATCATCGTTATGCTAAAGAGGAAATTGCCAAATTAACAGCCGAACATGATGCGTTAAAAGCTAAATTTAAGGATGCTGAATTTAACTTTAAGAAATTTAACCAGAAAAATGGTCTAGGGTATCATAGTGTTCCACCTCCTTTTAATGATAATTATGTTTCTGCCTCTGAGACCAGAGAAGTAGAAAGACCTGCCCAATATGGTCAGCCCCTTGTAACTGCCTCAATCAAGACTGAACAGTCCGGCCCAACTGAGAGTATTGATGTCAATGATTCTAATGCTTCTACTTCATGTGCAGATAAAGTAACTGTGCAAGATGGGTTTGAGAAGAACAAAAATAATTCTAGTTCTGCTGAAACTTCTTCAAAAACTTGTGATAATAATAATCCCACTGTTGAAAATTTCAAGCCACAAAAATTTGTTAAAAAGTCTAATAAATGTACTTGTGATTGTGGAAGGTCTTTAAAACAAACTTCATTTGGACAAGGACCAAGTCACAATCCTATTTATTTGAAAAGACAAACTTGTTTCATCTGTTGGACTCCCGCTCACATTGCTAGAAATTGCCCACATCGCTCAAATGTTACCTACTATAAACAAGGTTGGTAGAACGTGCCAAGGGGGAGATCTTTCAGAAGAAATCCTTCGAGGTCACGTTCACGCAATGGTGACTGGAATGCTAAAAAGGCCAAGAATCAAACTTCCAAGGAAAAAAGGGGCATGTCGGACAAGAATCCAAATTCGCGAGATGGTTGTGCCAAACCGAATTCGGTGAGGTCGAAGTCATCTCAAGGGTCGTTCTCCAGCTTACACTCAATACACAAGCCCAAATCGAAAGGCAGTCCCAGCCCAAAGGCAGGTGAAAAAGGTCCCATTCGGTCCAAGAAGAAAGTACACAAACCAAATTACCAATGGGTTCCCAAAGGTCATATTTCAAAATCGTCCAAAAGTCCTGTAACTTCTTTATTTTTCTTATCTGATAAACAGGATATGTCATGGGAAAGAGTATCTTGTGTAGATAGTAATGGTAAACCCAGTTTCAAAATGGACTGGGTTCCCAAAACCAATTAACTCCGCACTCTGTGTCGGAGCAGCTATGGAGGAATATCATCAGACTTCGGTATGTTGATAGTGGTTGTTCCTAGTACATGACAGGAGACATCTCTCAACTGAACGACATTCCGACTTTAATTGAGGGTATGTGGCCTTTACGGGAAGGGAGAAAGAAAAGATCACACAAATAGGGACCGTATTTAACGGCGTGATGAATTTTGAATATGTTAACTTCGTTTCGGAATTGAAACACCGCTGACGCTGAATACGTTGCTGCATCTGCTTGCTGCTCTCAGGTCATCTGGATGCAACTTCAATTGCTGAATTACATTTTGAATTTTCTTGTTACTCCTGAGTTTTCTTAAAATGATTCGTTTTGAGGACTGACATAAATTGTTTTCTACATTTTGTATTTTATTTTTGTTTTTGTTAAATTTGTTCATATTTCTACTCTATGCACAAATTTAGGGGGAGAATTAAAACCAAACAAACTAATCATAAAATTCAAAAAAATCCAAAAATATGTTTATTTTATTTATGTTTTATTTCTTTTTTAGAAAAATCAAAAATCCAAAAATATTTTTATTGCTTTTGAGCGTATTTGAATTTTATTTTTATTCTTAGTTATTTTTATTGTGTGCTAAGTTTGTTTTATTTTATTTTTATCTCAAAATTTTCATTTGTCTTAAATCGTGAATTCAAAAGAAGAAGAGACTCAAGGAGACTGTGTCGGAATTTTTTCTGCTAAAAGAGATCTTGAAAGGAATTGACAGAATTACACTTCACACTACTTTCATAAGGAATTGAAGGCATGAAACCGTACAAATTGTCAGTTAGGCAGTTTCTCTCTAAGAACTGTCGTATTCACGGAATTGAAGGCATGAAACTGTACAAACTGTTAGTTAAGCAGTATCTTTCTAAGAACTGTCGTATTTAATGAATTGAAAGTTTGAAAAAGTACAGATTGTTAAATTGGTTTTGTCAGTTATCTTTACCTAAGAACTGTCATGGCACCAAGGCGATTCACCCAACCATTTCGACCCTAACAATCTCCCCCTTTGTAATCAAAGTCGAAGTCTTCAGATTGTAAGTAGAGTAATGGAGTACAACAAAACTCTTCGAACCTCAGTATACCAAGAAATAATTTTCTTCAATTCCTTCTTGTCTCCTTCATTGTTCTTTTTGCAGTGGTTCATACGAACAATCAAGTTCGTATATTGAGATGTAGAAAATCTCTCCACTTCGCTAGCTTGGAACAAAAACCGCTTCGCTTTTCCAGCTTTATCCTTTCCAGTAAAAACTATTCCAAATGGCTTTAAACATATTTCTCGATCAGCATATTTCTTTAACTCAGTCTGAGTCAACGAAGGAGCCATTGGAACTTTTACTTCCACTCCCTTTGCAGTAGCCAACTCCACATCAGTCAGTGCTAGGCACTCATAATAATTCTCAATTAAGATTTTGATGTGAGCAACTCCAAGTTTGAATTCCTCTGGATCTGTGTTTTGCAGAAAAGAAAAGGATTTGCCTTTCAGAAGCAATGCCACTTGTATAAGGTCATACAAGTTCATCAGAGGAAAATCTGCAATAGTGAATTCGCATGTTTTTCCATTTGCCCTGGCCACAACATATTTAACATTTTGAACAATGTTTTCAAAGACCACATCCTTTTTCATGCTTATCACCTTCTTGATCTTGATCAGTGACCAAACATCCTCAGGGGCTTTGCCAAGTACTGCATGAAAACGAATTTTCATATGAGTCCCTTCATCTTTTTCTTTGAAATTCCCTTCAGCTTTGAACTGAGGCATGATGAACATCATCTCATTTATAGGGAAATCCAACTGGCATGCATCAGTGTTTGTAACCACATAACTCTGTTTTGGCTTCTTATCAAATGAGTACATGTGATTAAAGGCAACCAAGGCTTCGATTGTTTCATAGTTGTAATGTTTTGTTGGATCACCTTTATTCATGCCCTTCGGATCACCAGCCCTCTGAGTCATGATGCTTTGAATAAGCCTCATTTTCTCGAGTTCAGCTTCTGCTTCAGCCTTCTTTTCTTCTTTAGATTTTTCAACCAGAATTGATTTTCCTTTGTCTTTCGAAGCAGATTTTTCAGTTACGTCTTTTAGCTTCGAACCACTTCCACCAGATTCCAAAGGTTTACCAATTACAATTCCTTTTGAAATTGTTCTTGTAATTGGTAATGTTGTTACGATTGTTGAGGTCACTGGTTGAGCAGACACAATTACTGGTTTTGTTGAAGGGATGCTAGATGAAAATACCTTGCCCACCACTTTCGCTTCTTCTTCTGTTGACTTCCTTTCTCCCCCTTGCACCCCTGTGAAAACAGGAGGGCAGTAGTTGTGGGAAGAAGACTGGATATGCGAAATAGTGGAGCAAGTTACTTGTTAAGTATGGCTTCGAACTGCACAAACTTCTGGGATAAAAATTCTGGAGTAATCAACGGTGACGAAACCGGTTTCGTTGAGATCTCCTTCAACTCCTTTAACAACTTGATCACACCTTTAAAATTTTCACTTTCAGACATGGAGATTTGAGTTATTTGAGGACTCAAACCTTCGTATAGCTTGACAAATCGAGTGACAGCATCACAAATGATATCGACCTTCTGATTCAAGGACGCATAATCATGTTGAACAGATAGAATTTCCTTTTTCATGTCTTCACGAAGTTCGTGAATTTGGGAGTTAACATCCTCCCTCACTTTCTTGACTTCCTGAACAAAAAGAACATGTCGTTCTTTTGTTATGCTTCGCAGATCCTTAACTTCTCCCATAAAATCAGATCTGAGAGTTTTAACACGAAGCTCAGAATTCTGATCTGTGTAATCAACCTTTTCTAAAATAACAGACTCTGAGGCTTTCATCATTCCAGAAACTTTGTTGATTACTCTTGATTCAAACATCTTGAGCATAGAATCAACCTCAAAACTTGAAATAGATGAACCTCCGCCAAGATCAGCTTGGGATTGAATGATGGAGTTCAACTTTTGATTAAGAATTTTGTATTGCTTCATTGTCATTAACATATGATCAGGAAATTCTTCTTCTTCATCATGAAACTCTAGGTCTTCGAATGTTCCACCAAACCCTTCATTATCAGTTTCAGTGGGTGAAGATGGTTTGGGTGTATCAGTGGATTGAGAGGAAAAAATGGAAGTAATTGGTTGATTGAAGATATGTTCAAAGGTTGGTGAAACAGTGGTTGATGTGAGAGGAATAGTAGATGTTGGTGTAACAGAAACCAATGATTCGAAAGGAGTAGAGATAATTGGACCTTGATCTGCATCTTTCGAACCACCTTCACCCATGTTGACATTTACATCCGTATCAGATACGTGTGCAGGGATGCCTGAAGTTCGAACCTCCTCAAAATTTGACTTGGCAATCGAAACTTCGGGTGGTATGATAACAGTCTTCTCAGGAATGGAACTTGTAATGATAGAAGTGAACTCTGGAGTTTCTGGTATTCGTTCATCCTCTTCTGTAGACTCAGTAGATAAAACAATCTTTCGAGTCTTCTTCGTCTTCTTCTTTTTCGGTTGTGACAAGTGTTTTGCCATATCTTCTGCTGCTCTTTTCTTGGATCCGGGAGAAACAGGAACAGGTACCTCACGAATTAAAACTCCTTGGTGAGTAATTTGAGGCTTGCGAATCAACTTCTGTGATGGTGACTTTCGTTTGTGAGTGGATTTCATCTTGATTCTTCGAAACATCCCTGTTTTCAAAGGAATAATCACGTTCTCTTGAGTCTCTTCCACTATTGGCTCAATCACTTGTGTTGCTTCAACTGTCACTGCAACATTTTCTGTCTTCTTCTTTGGAGATTTAGAGGATGTTGAACCCTTCGTTTTCTTTTCAGGTGAAGCAGGATCAGCTTTCTTCGACTTTTTGGTCTTCTTTTCGTCGCGTGGCAACAAAATTCCCGTAGGAATAGAAGAATCGAATGTTTTCAGATATGCAATCAAAACAGGATTCGTAGGATCCACCCTTTTAAGCATCGCGTCTGGAATCCGAGCAACGTTTGGAAATTCATCATCATTGTCAACAACTTCCTTCGGAAAGTGATAAGATTGAAAAGTAACCTTCTCTTCTTCATTTGAAACCAAGATGCCTTCCTTGTTATAAAAATGTTGCAGAATTAGACTCCAGTACCTAGCACACGAAATGCCATGAACAACATCCGTATGTTCTACTCCTTTTTGGAATTCCTTCCATAGCTGTGTAGAGTAGTCTGCTGGAAGATCATAGTATAAACCAGCCACCATGGCATAAACCTCCATCCTTCCTTTATCTAATCCAACTGTTCTTCCGGTTAAACAATGCAAAAATATCCCAAACAAAAAATTCCATACTTTTGGAAGACCAGACTTCTTAAAGTCACTTATCTTTGACAATGGGGGCTGATATCCCATTTCATTAAACATATGAATTATTTGGGAGAATTGAAATTCAACAAAAGGAGGTGTATTTGGAATGTCAAGAATCTGACAAAACAGTTTCTTGGAAAGCCTAACCTTTTTGTCATTGATTAGGTGAAAAGTAATCGAATCAGAGGCTTTGTTGTATGTGGCAGTAGATCCTGCTTGAGAAAGCCAGGATACCGGAACAGAAAAGGAATTGAACATTGCTTTGGATAAAACAGAGTGTTTTAAAGAAACAATAAGCATCTTGAATTCTTCTGGACATTGAGAAAGTTCACCATCCACATAATAATTGGTAGATTGAATCTTCATAACTGGTGCAGAAGAAGTATCTTCAGTAGAAGGATCGACATGAGCAGTAGTCGCCATTGTTAGGGCTTGAAAAAGATGAAGAACAGAGAATTTGGGAAGTTTTGAGTTTTGATCGCGTAAACGTATAAAGTACTCTTGAACCCCCTTTTATATGTAACCCTAAATGATTTGAATTTGAAGCGGGATGCATTTAATGAGATCCGACGTAGCACCTTGAAAATCGGACCTGTACAGCGGAAAGGTAGCCATGCGTCAAAAAGTGTCTGTCACATCACCTAGAAAACCGTGCAGAATACCATACGTCACGTATACACAGCCTGTCATTATCCCCTTAATAGAATTGTAACCGTTAGAACCCTTCGAATGGAGGCAAGGCTCTTTCACTTTTGGGATAAAAAGCGAAGTCATTTGCCAGATGTTCGAAATCATCAGCCTGAGTTGGTATTACTCAGAACCTCAAGGATTTCGTGTGTGTAGTGTGCCAAAGAAAGTTTAGACAAGAAAAAACAATTTTTTTTTTTTTAATTTTGTGATGTCAAAAATTTAATTTGACACGAAGGCAGTTAAACCCCGGGCAAAGGTTGCTTCGTTAATCATCAAGAGAGATGATCAACAGCTTGTGTATGTTCCCGTGAATTACAATCGAATACTTTTTGATAAGTATCAAAGGGCTTCTTTTAAGAATGCTTCGTGGGTAGGTTCAAAATTTCGTTACATGTCAACCTAAACATAAGGTGATAAAGTGTAACAGAAATTACTTGTATGACCAGTGTAGTCAGTGACAAGTCGGCTTTGAAAAATTTTAACATGACTAGGACATTCGAATGAAACTCACACGGAAATCATATTCATAAAAAAATTTGTATATTGGATCTTGTTGGGTAACAAACATCGTGGGTTTCGAATGCTTGATCAAGACCACTCATTCGAAATGAATATGATTTGGAGTTTCGAACATTGGTACAGAAACAAAAATTTCGTATATATCTGGAACAATGTTCCCCGTCAATTCCTTAATTTGTAAGATTTTTGGGTTTCACTTCCATTACGGACTCATGATGTCAGATCATAAACACAGAGTTTTTATATATCTAAGTCTCAATGGGTTTGATCAAAGACCTCTCGGATATACGTCTTTGTGTGCGATCGTGTAAGAATGTTTTGGATGAAAAAGATTGGTGTAAGACACGAAAAGTACCTCTGTTACGTTTTGGACCAAACAGGAAACTCTTAACTCATTGTGAGAAGAGTAAGGTAGCTCAGAGACTAATGTGAATATAAGCCTGATTGGGAAGAAATTTTCGTACGAAACATTTCATTAAGGCTTTCGTACACACACATTGAGTCATGGAGGCTTTGGACGACATGCAGCAGCATGCTTCTAGGGACAACCTAACTAATTCGAATAATGAGAAACATATCAATTCATACGAAAAATTTTACCTGACCCTAAAACTGCCTGCATTGTCCCCTCTGAATCATCATCATAATCTGAAACAAAAGTCTAAAAATAAAAATATTTTTGTTGTTTCGAATTTTTTTTTTTTTAAATAAGGACCGAACAAACGAAAATCTTTTTGGATTTTTGATTTTTCGAAAATTTAAGGACAAAACAAAAGAAAATCTTTTTGAATTTTTGATTTTTCGAAAATTTAAAGACAAAACAAAAGAAAATCTTTTGAATTTGTTGCAAACAGACGAATATTTGGCATTCCTTGAAGAGTGACAAATGTACGAATTAGAAGCGTTCGAAGCGTTGACTATGAACAGTAACCATTAACTCAACGCTGAAAATAAGTGACAATCATGCGAATTCGAAGCGTTCGAAGCGTTGACCATGAACAGTAACCACTAACTCAACACTGAAAATAAGTGACAATCATGCGAATTCGAAGCGTTCGAAGCGTTGACCATGAACAGTAACCTCTGAATGCTGAATGACTTTGTGTTATCTTTTATGCAGCGCCTCTGATTCATTCTTTTTCGCCTATCATTCTTCTTTTTCGCATGGAACAGAATTGCCATCGATCATTCCAAGACCTTCTATTATTCGCATTAGAGATTTTTCATCCAAAGCTTTCGTGAATATATCATCTAACTGATCAGTTGTTTTCACGAAATGTACTTCAATGTTTCCATCCTCCACGTGATCTTTAATGAAATGATAACGAAGAGCTATGTGTTTAGTCTTCGAATGTTGCACAGGATTATGACAAATTCTTATTTCACTTTGAGAATCACAATATAATGGAATCTTTTTCATATTAATTGCATAATCACGCAATTGACTTTGGATCCATATTATTTGCGAAGTGCAAGCAGCAGCAGCCACATATTCTGCTTCAGCTGTGGAAATTGACACACACGTTTGCTTTTTCGACTGCCAGCTGACTAATTTGCCATCAAGAAATTGACATCCTCCACTTGTGCTTTTTCGATCAAGATTACAACCACCCAAGTCTGCATCTGAGTATGCTTGAACGAAGAATCCATTTTTCGAAGGATACCACAATCCTAACGAAATTGTGCCTTTAAGGTAACGAAAAATATTCTTCACTGCAGTAAGATGTGGTTCGCATGGATTAGACTGATACCTAGCACAATTACACACAGAAAACATGATATCAGGTCTACTTGCTGTTAGATAAAGTAATGAACCAATCATGCTCCTATACAACGTTATATCAACAGCAGGTTTGTCCAACGATGGTGTTAGCTTTATGCCTGTTGCCATTGGTACAAGAAGCTTTGTGCTATTCGTCAATCCAAACTTTTCTAACAGATTTTCATATATTTTTCCTGATTAATGAAAATGCCTTCTCTATTTTGACGAATATTCAATCCAAGGAAATTATTGATTTTTCCCATCATGCTCATTTCAAATTTGCTTTTCATCCATTCTTCGAATTCTCTAGACAAAGCAGGGTCAGTCGAGCCAAAAATAATATCATCAACATAAATTTGAACAGGCATTAGATGATTCCCCACTTTCTTTCGAAATAATGTGGGATCAACTGATCCTTGTTTAAATTTAGATTGTTTCAAAAATGATGTAAGTGTTGCATACCATGCTCTTGGTGCTTGTTTCAGACCATAAACTGCCTTATCTAAAATATAAACATGATTAGGATATTCTTCGTTAATAAAACCTAGGGGTTGTTCCACATAAACTGTTTCTTCAAGCTCTCCATTGAGAAATGCACATTTCACGTCCATTTGATAAACATCAAAATCTTTGTGAGCTGCATAAGCCAAAAATATTCGAACCGCCTCGAGTCTTGCGACAGGGGCAAAAGTTTCTTCATAGTCGATTCCTTCTTGTTGTGAATATCCTTTTACAACAAGTCTGGCTTTATTTCGAATAATGTTTCCATCTTTGTCGGTTTTATTTTTAAAAATCCATTTTAACCCGACAATCGAAACATTTTCAGGTTTAGGAATTAATCTCCAAACCTTGTTTCGTTCGAATTCAGACAACTCCGATTGCATTGCAACAACCCAATCTGAGTGTTCCATTGCATTCATAATTGTTTTTGGTTCAATTTTAGAGATGAAAACATTAAACATGCAAAATTCTTGATGAGTATTCAATACCTCATTCTTTGCACGAATTTGAGCTCTTGTCAGAACTCCCTTTTGTGGATTCCTAATAACTTGATCCTTCGGATGGTCTCTTGTCCATTTTTCCATGGGTGGATATGCTGGATCAAATTCCAAAGGGGCATCTTCGTATATTTCATCATTTTTAGAGCTTGCATTCGAACAAGCATCATCAACATTATGCTCCCCCTCAACAACATGCTCCCCCTCAATTTCAACATTCAATTGTTCTTTCTCCCCCTCGAAAGAATGCTCTTCATCATCTAAAGTATTCGAATCCAATTGCTCCCCCTCCAGTGGACTATCACTCATAGTTTCGCCTTCTTGAGGAGTCGATGGTGAATCATCAGTAAGTTTTGAAAATTTTGGTATGTGATTATCAGAAGCATGAACTTCAGCATCAACTGCATGATCTGAAATTCCAAAAATCAAATCATAATCAGTATCATCCATTTGTATAGATTCAGTTTCAACTTGTGTTTCTTGTAAAATTGGATGATTCGTAAATCTATGCTCATTTGATTTAACATAATAATCATCGAATGTGAGATTGAACGTTTCTTCCACTTTTCGTGTTCGCTTATTTAACACTCGATATGCCACTGAATTGTGCGAATATCCAAGAAAAATTCCTTCATCAGCTTTTGCTTGAAACTTCGAAAGATGATCCTTGAGATTCATAATAAAACACCTACATCTGAAAACATGAAAAAACTTCACATTAGGTTTACGATTATTCAGAATTTCGTATGGTGGAATATTAAATCGACGATGAATGAACGATCTATTTTGAGTAAAACATGCAGTTGAAACAGCTTCAGCCCATAGATATTGAGGTAAATTCGCATATGCCAACATGGTTCTTGCTGCTTCGCATAATGAGCGATTCCTTCGTTCTACAACACCATTTTGTTGTGGTGTATATGGAGATGAAAAATTATGCGAAATTCCTTTGTCCACCAAAAATGAATCAAGAACTTTGTTCTTAAATTCAGTTCCATGATCACTCTTGATTTTTCTAACAGTCTTCTTCAACGTGGTTTCCATCTTTTTGATAAAGTCAATCATAATTTGTGCAACTTCGGATTTGAGCCTGAGAAAATAAACCCACGTAAATCTGGAAAAATCGTCAACAATAAGTAAAATGTACCGTTTATTGTTGAGAGTTGAAACAGTCGAAGGACCACACAAATCAATATGTATCAACTCAAGAGGTGCAACAATTTTCGAATCAATTGTGATTGGATGACCTTGTTTATGTTGCTTGCCAAGTTCACAAGCTGCACATAAAGAATCATTGTCAAATTTAAGTACAGGTAAACCTCTTACCAGATCTTGTACCACAAGTTTATTTATGTTTCGAAAGTTGAGATATGGAAGTCTGCGATGCCATAACCAGCTTAAATCAGATGTAGCTTTCGAAAGAAGACATACTGCTGGTTTGCCTACAATTGGATTGATGTCCAAAGTGAACATGTCACCTTTCCTTTTAGATTTCAGTAATATTTCGTTTGTGTTAACATTCGAAATAACACTTCCTTCTTCGTTGAAAAGAACTTGATTTCCAGTGCCCACAACAAGTTGAGAAACACTAATCAAGTTATGTTGAAGACCTTCAACATATGCAACACGATTCACTGTGAATTGTCCATTTGTGATTTTTCCATATCCCATGACTTGACACTTTTGATTGTTCCCAAACTTTACTACTCCAGCATTTTTGAGACTTCGAAAATCTCTTAAATTCTCCTTCTTTCCAGTCATGTGACGAGAGCAACCACTATCAATGTACCATTTGTTATCATATTGCTCGTCACACAATACCTGCAATCAATGAAAAATTTTAGGTACCCAAGGCTTTTTGGGTCCTTGGAAATTAGATTTCAATTTCGAATGAAATGAAGAACTTTTAACCCAATCACAAACTTTGGTTTTGAGACTATCAATTAAGTTCACTTCATCATCTAAAGGAACTGAAACATAAGTGTTTGATAGTTTCAAATGTTCACTGACTTTTCCCTTCGCATCTTGAGTTTGTGATTGAACAGTCTTCGCTTTTGTGACAGGTCTCCATGTTTTGACTGAGATATTCGAATCCTTAGATGATGAGCTGCCATTCGAAGAAGTATTGACATACTTTTCGTATGCTACATGAATTTGCTCTTTTGAATATTTATTTGACTGATACATTTTTCCTCTTCCGTCAAGCCAATGATCAATGTTCTTCCTTGAAGTCATTCCTTTTTCCCGTGACGTCCTCATAGTTTCTTTCTTTGTCTAATTAGGAAAATTTGGCTTTTGAGGTACAAAATCAACTTTGGTTTTGGTAACATAAGAGTAAGCATAGGATGTATCAATTTTTGATTTAAAATGTTGACGTTGAAAAACTTTTTGATTTGAATTGGATCTTTCTGAAAAATCTCTTGTTTTGTTAGTTTCAGAAACTTTCGAAAACTTTGTTTGCTTATGTACTTCAGACCTTGTTTGATTTGATTGAGATGATTGTTTAGTTTTTGAATAAGAATCATTTTTAACGTTGAAAACCTTTTTGATGGATTGTGATTCAGACATCTTTTGAGACTCAATATTTTGCCAAAATATTTTCTTTCGTGCTTGTCTTTTTGAAATGTTGTTTTCCTTCGAAAATTTTTCAATTTGATCTTTAAATTCCTTAGAGTTTAATTTGACAACTTTTTCATTTTCCTTTTCAACACGAATTACTTTCTCTGTTTCAACTTTTGATTTTTCAACCCATTGTTTTTGTGGTTTTTGTCGTTGAAAAATATATGAATTCTTTGTTAAGTTGTTTTCAACTGTGTTTTGATTTGCGAAAAAACCTTCCTCAGTTGTTTTTGAATTATCCTCCTCAACCATCTTCTTGAACTCTGGTTTGATATTCTCAACATTTCCGGTAGTTACGAAAACTTGATTTGGAAAAATGACATCATCTGTGCATTTGAAATTTGGAAAAACCACCGTGTTTGTTTCAAGATAATGTTCACCTTTTTCATTCATCACTTTTTCGAACTATTGTGTATCACCATACACTTGGTCAACAACTATTCGTGGAATTACTTCTTTCTTTGAAGATTTCTTTTCTTTCGAAACTTTCTCTACATCTTCATCATCACTATCATCAGTTTGGTAATCTTTGAGATCCACGAAGTTCATTTCACTAACTTTCGAAGTTGAGGGAATATCAGTTTCTTTCTCAACTATCAAATCCTTAACTTTTTCTTTCCCTTTAGAATTCGAAGCAACATTAACAATAGACAACTGAGAACAATCAACATCTTCAAGCTCACTAATTTCACTAATATTGTCAGAATTATCTTCAATATCAACAAAATTAGATTGAGAATCAGATTATGAATTCTCAGTCTTTTTCAAAATGTGAATTTGTTCAGATTTAGTCAAAGTATCATTTACAATGTTAACTAAATCATTCGAATCAAGACATTCATCAACTTTGACAATTCCA
This sequence comes from Lactuca virosa, assembly GCF_052849685.1. NCBI lineage: Eukaryota > Viridiplantae > Streptophyta > Magnoliopsida > Asterales > Asteraceae > Lactuca > Lactuca virosa. Next base: position 4,398,439 of record NC_136430.1, on the reverse strand, counting down.
TATCTATACTTGTCATTCGGAACTTTGTCAAAATCAGCTATTTCTTTTTCACAGTCATACGAAATGTTATCTACCTTAGCTCTTTCATAAGCTAAAAATGGCAGCAATTTTCTATGTTGTTCTTTACTGATTTTGCATGAATGATGAAGTTCAGTTATTTTCCCATATAATCTTTTAGCAGCATTACAGTAAATGTTTCTTTGTGATAACAACAGTTTATTATCACTAGATAAATTGTCCCTATCAACCATGATATTCGATATTTGAAGTTCTAGACAATCTATCTTAGTGATTTTCGAATCTAATTTCTTCTGTGTCTCTAGCAATTGCATTGACAGGTTCTTAGCCTCATTGCTAGCAGATACCATAATCGAATCAAAATAAGTAACAGTTTCATCAAAAGATACTAATTCAGAATTATAAGCATGTACTGGAATATTAAAAGATTCAAGAATGTTTCGTACCTTTGTGGTCATTGGTGATTTGTCAGCAGCTTTTGATACGAAGCATCTTCCATGCACTTCGTATGTTTCCTCCTCTGATTCTTCCTCCATTTTTGCAAACATAGCTCCATGGGTTGGATTTCGCATTTCCTCATCATCTGATCCAGATGACCAGATTTGATAAGTACCATCTTCATCCTCATTCGCACCCTTTGCAACCAGAGACAAATTCTTGGCTTTCGCACGAACCTCCTCCAACTTTTCAGCATAGTACGTCTCATCCTTGACCTTATTCTTTCTCTCATCCTTCTTTCGAAGCATACAGTCATTAGCAAGGTGATTAGCACCATTACAATAATGACAATCAATCCCAGCATCTCCCTTTAGCTTCTTCTCAGACTTTCCCTCAACAGGCTTCGAATCTTTCATCTCATCTATCTTTTTCTCTTCCCCACCACTTTTACTCAGAAAGTTCCCTTTTGTCTCAGACGACTTTGCCTTCGGATTAAAAGGCTTTTTGAAGAACTTTTTCACACGATTGTTTGAATAAAAGGCAACTGCCTCATCATCTGAGTTCATGATGAACCCTTCATCTTCATCCGGGGCATCTTTCTCAGCATCTTTTTCAGAGATCTTCGAAACCAAAGCTAGTGGACCTCCCAACATAGCCTTCGATTCTTCAGCTATTTCGTTCACTTCGCTTTCATGAGTCTTAAGTTGGTTGTACAAGTCATTCAATGTTGACGTATCAAAGCTCTGTTGATTCTTCACCATCATGCTCACACTACGCCATTCCTTTCGAAGTCCCATAACAAATATCAGATTGAATTCCATGGCTGATCTGGTGATACCATATCGATTGCATTGATATATCAATTCATTAAGACGATCGTAATAAACTTCAATTGTTTCACCGTCTTTCTGTCTGAAGTCCTTCAGCTCCACTAAACATTGCTTCACAGAATTAACTTTCGTCTTCTCACTTCCCTGAAATTTTTCCTTGAGATTGTTCCGATTTCCTTTGCAGTTATACAACTCCTCACGTAATTGTAAACAACTGGAGGCAAAGCTCCTCTTAGCTCTCTTATACACCTTTTCTCCAGCTTTTTAAGACGATCAGATTGATTTTCAACTTTAGAGTTTCCAGAGGAAGAACCAATTGGTTGAACATTCGATGGTGGATTGAGATTGCCAGAAATGCAATTCCACAGTTCTTCATCCAATCCATTGAGATAATCCTGCATACGATCAGCCCACTGATCGTAATACTCAGGGATGAGCATAGGAATTTTGGTGGATGATCCTAGAAGATGAGAAAATGAAGTCATGGAATTCAGATTGAATGACGCCATTGTTGTACGGAATAGATCCTTGAGAATTTTTTAAGAAACTTTGAGAATTTGACAACAAACTGTATGATTCAAATCACAAAAACTCTTAGAACACTCGATTCAATGAATTAAGTGCAGAATCGAATCACAGACTTAGATCTAAACAATTTTTCACTTTCAAAAAGTGCGGAAACTTTTGAATCAAAAAGTTGACTCAAAAACCTTTTGAACAAAGTGAAAATCAGATCAGAGATATGATTCCTGCTCTGATACCAATTGATGAGACAATGAATCAAGTATTGAACGAATTAGAGTGTAAATTCAAAGTAGAATTGAAAGATTTGAACACCGATGTAAATATGATCTGTTTGGCTCTATTACGCTTTTGTAAATTTTACAGAGTACAATGAATATTCTGTAAAGACTTTGTTACTAAGACACTAGTAACCACTCCTATTTATAGAAGAGAAAAGCGTACAAAAAATATACTAAGGACTAAACATGAAGCTTCGAATATTATGCCCTAGTAAAATACATTACAAAAATGTTCGAAGACCCTAAATACAAACTTCGACAATTACAACATTTCGACCCTAACACTTGGTGCCTTCGACCTATTGGTATGGTGAGGAGACTCACCTCTGTCTGCTAAACCCGAAAGCTTGTAAAAACCCAAATTTTCAAAAGATTTTTTTTCAATTTCAATTAATCAAACCATTTCCATAACCATGAAATCCTAGAAAAATTGTTTTCAAATACCCATCCATTACAACTTTATTTAAAAACATCAGAGTGTTCCATAAAATGTCGGTGAGAGAGTGCACGCCGCGCCATCAAGCCTTGCCCTTGCCCTTGGGCTCAGATGTACCTGAAAAAAATTCACAAACTGTAAGCTAATGCTTAGTGAGTTCCCCAGAGCATACCCCACACACAATCCACATAACACATATCATATTAGCTATCAAGCTACACATATCTCATAAGCCATGCATACTAACTTATAAGGATGTCGTGGACTCCCCCCAGGGTCTTATACCTTCATGCCATGGGCTCCCCTCCATGGTCTTTACCTAGGAATGCCATGGGCTCCCCCATATGGTCTGACATCCCACTACCACGGGCTCCCCCCGTGGTCTTCCATGCAATAACATACATAATCAATTATCATATCATATATCACAGAAGTATCTATCATACTACATAATACATACATAAACATATAAGGATGAAATGGGCTCCCCCCAAGGTCTTATACCATCATGCCATGGGCTCCCCCACATGGTCTTATATCTAACTGCCACGGGCTCACCCCCCCCCCCCCTCCCCGGGGTCTTCCATGCAAATATCACATAATCACTAGCATACCACTTAGCATAAAGTTAACTATCATACGACATATCTATACAACATATAGTGTACCACATATCATAAAATGGGCCGGATTTGGTGTCTTAGACCCATTGGTATGGTGAGAAGACTCACCTCTCATGAATGCTGGACTGACAAGCTAGAATCAGATATGTCCCACGTGCTGCTCCAACTCAACTGCCTTTAAGCATCATGTAATTAACTTGTCATAATCCCATAATTACCCTTAAAGTCAACCCTGGTCAAAATCAAGGTCAACAGCCAAGGTTAACAGTCCATGTTGACCTCAACTTGTCGAGTGCATCTAGTGACTCGTCGAGTCCCCTATGAAACTCATGGGACCGCAAACTCAAACCAACCGAAAACTGCTGACCCGTAAACTCATGACAACCGCAGACGAGTAAACCCTACTCCACTCGTCTAGTCAACCAAGGGACTCGACGAGTTCCTTCAGTCTTCTTTAAGTTCGACCCTTTCCGTGGGATCTAGGGTCCCAAACTCCAGATCCAACCTCTCCTAATGCATATATCACATAAAGTTGCAAACTTTACGTGCATGCAAGGTCCTTCAAGGCTATAACTTCAAAAATAGGATTCTTACAAGCTTTTTGTTCATGGGAAGAGACTAAACTGCATAAAGGAAGCAACTTTATGGTATTTGGGGCCTAAAGAGGTCCAGATCTGGAACTTTATCCTTGTGATAAGTTCAGATCCAAGCTTAACTCCATTTTGCCCCAAAGATGGCCATTTACTTCCAAGAAGGAGATCTAAGTAACTAGAGGTCAAGATCATGACTTTATACCTTAGGATGCTGGAAAAAATGATGTAGATGTTGGGTCTATTGTCCCTCTCCAGTCTCCTTCTTCTTCAACCTCTAAAGTTATTCACAATCACTTCAAGGTTGCTCATAATGGCTATTTCTCTCACTCAATAGGGGTTTACGACCGCAAACTCTCTTCTCTGGGTAATAAGGTGCTAAGGGAGGCGACAAGGGCAGGTTATGTTCTTTATATAAGGTGCAAACCCTTAAAAATTAGTGTTTCTCTTTATAGCTCCTACTCGTCGAGTCGGCCTGCCGACTCGTCGAGTAGGTCTCGATCTCGCATCAACCCATAAGGCTCTTACTCGACGAGTTGAACTCCCAACTCGCTGATTTCATGCACAAAACCTTAAACTTAAATAAATAATTTAAGTAATGCTTGGAACAGGCGTTACAAATCTCCCCCACTTGAACTAGACTTCGTCCTCGAAGTCTGCTGACCCAAAGAAATCCGGGCAGTGGTCTCGCATCTCGTCCTCCGGCTCCCAAGTCCATTCGGAACCCCTTCGGAGTTGCCATTATACCTTCACCAACTGTACTTCCTTGTTCCAAAGAACCTTGGTCTTCCTATCTAGAATCGCAACAGGCTTCTCAAGGTAGTTTAGGCTCTCATCCACCTGAATGTCGTCGAGAGAGACGACCGTGACCTCGTCTGTGATACACTTCCGAAGCTATGACACATGGAAAGTGTTGTGAATCTGGCTAAGCTCATCCGGTAGCTCCAAGCGATAAGCTACCTTGCACACCCGAGCCGTAATCCTGAAAGGGCTTATATATTGGGGCCCTAACTTGCGCCTCTTCCTAAACCTGATGACACCCTTCCATGGCGAGACCTTTAGTAGCACAAAGTCCCCCACCTGGAACTCAAGATCCGATCGCCACCGGGTAGCATAACTTTTCTGACGGCTCTGCGCAACTCGCAACCGGTCGTGCTCCTGTTGAATCAGCTCGGTAGTCTTGAGCACCACCTCGGTGCTCCCCATCACTCGGTGTCCAACCTCGTCCCAGCAAACCGGAGTCCTACATCTCCTGCCATACAACATCTCGAATGGAGGTCGGTCGATACTGGCATGGTAATTGTTATTGTATGAAAACTCTGCCAGTGGAAGGTACTCATCCCAACTCCCTCCAAAATCCAACACACATGCTCGCATCATATCCTCAAGTGTCTGGATCGTCCTCTCACTCTGTCCATCTGTCTAAGGGTGCTACGTTGTACTAAAATGCAGTTGGGTGCCCAGTTCCTCATGGAACTTCTTCCAGAACCTCGATGTAAACCGCACATCCCTCTCAGAGACTACTGATACTGGCATCCCATGTCTAGCCACCACCTCTCGCACTTAAATGTCTGCCAACTTTTCGGCGGATATATTCTCAGAGATCGGAATAAAATGGGTACTCTTCGTCAGTCTGTCTACGATCACCCATATGGTGTCCACACCCTTTGCCGTCCTAGGTAACTTCATAATGAAGTCCATAGTGATCTCTTCCCACTTCCACATGCGAATGGGTAGCGGCTGAACCTTACCATGAGGACGCTGATACTTGACCTTGACCTTCCTGCAGGTCAAACATCGCTCCACAAACCAGGCGATCTCCCGCTTCATGCAGGGCCACCAATAACTCAGTCTCAAGTCTCTATACATTTTCGTAGCCCCTGGATGTATAGAGAACTGTGACTTGTGCGCCTCCTCCAATATCTTCTGCCTCACTCCCCCAGTCACCGGTACCCATACCCGGCCACACTGTGTCAAAAGGCCACGACTATCCTTAACAAACAAAGGATACTGCCCCCGAATCCGTTCTATTTTCCAATTCTCCGTCTTTACCCCCTCGACCTGAGCTTCCTTGATCATATCCAACAATAGAGAGATCACGGTAATCCTCAAACAAACATTCCCAATCGGGGAACCTGTCGCCTTGTGGCTCAACGCATCGGCCACCACGTTGGCCTTCCCGGGATGGTATAATATCTCACAATCATAGTCCTTCAGTACATCCAACCACCTCCTTTGTGTCATGTTGAGGTTTTGTTGATCCATCAAATACTTCAGTCTCTTATGATCAGTATAGATGGTATACCTCACTCCATACAAGTAATGCCTCCAAATCTTGAGGGCAAACACCACTGCCCCCAATTCTAGATCGTGAGTGGGATAATTCGCCTCATGAGGCTGCAACTTTCTCGAGGCGTAAGCTATCACATGCCCCCTCTGCATCAGTACCACACCTAACCCTGAAATCGATGCGTCGCAGTACACCACCAAATCATCCAACCCCTCGGGTAGTACTTCAATCGGAGCCTCGCATAATCTCCGTCTCAGGGTCTCAACGGCCAACTACTGATCCGCACCCCATCAAAATGTCACATTCTTCTTGGTCAAGCGGGTCAATGGCACAACAATCTTGGAGAAATCCTAGATGAATCTCCGATAATAGCCTGCTAGACCCAAGAAGCTATGGATCTCGGAAGCATTCTTCGGTGCTTCCCACTGTATCACTGCCTCAACCTTAGCTGGATCAACCGAAATACCCTCCTGATTGATGATGTGCCCCAAAAACTTTACCTCCTGCAGCCAAAAATCAAACTTGGAGAACTTGGCATACAGCCTCTCCACCCTTAGAGTCTCCAATACCTCCCTCAAATGCTGCTCGTGTTGCTCCTTAGTCTTAGAGTAGACCAGGATATCATCAATAAAAATGATCACCGACTGATCCAGCATCGGTCTACACACCCTGTTCATGAGATCCATGATCACTGCGGGGGAATTGGTGAGCCCAAACGGTATCACCACAAACTCGTAATGCCCATACCGAGTCCTGAAAGCTGTCTTCGGTATGTCCTCATCCCGAATCCTCATCTGATGGTGCCCCGACTGAAGATCAATATTGGAAAACCAAGACACACCCTGTAGCTAATCAAACAAATCATCGATCCTCAGTAACGGATAATGGTTCTTCACCGTCAGTTTGTTCAGTTCTCGATAATCAATGCACATCCTGTGCGATCCATCCTTCTTCTTCACAAACAGGATCGGAGCTCCCCACGGGGAACTGCTTGGACGGATGAACCCTCGGTCTAGCAGCTCCTAAAGTTGCGTAGACAGCTCCTGCATCTCGGGCGGTGCTAGTCGGTATGGTGCCTTCGCTATCGGGGCGGCACCCGGCACCAAATCAATGCGAAACTCAATCTGCCTCTCCGGAGGCACTCCTGGTAACTCTTCGGGAAAAACATCCCGAAATTCATGTACAACCGGCAAACTGCTCACATCTGTCGTGGTCTCAATTCTCGTATCCAAGATATAAGCCAGAAATCCCATACATCCCTATTGCATAAATCTCCTTGCCCTCGCAGCCGAACAGAGGGTCGGCCCCTACGAGGCCCTCTCACCATGTATAACTAGTTCTCCCCCATTTAGGGTTCGAACCCTCACTAACTGATGCTCGCAATCGATCATAGCTCCATTGGCCCCCAACCAATCCATCTCGACAATCACCTTCAACCCTCGCAACGGTATCGGGACTAAGTCAACACTAAATCTCTCTCCCAGCACATTCAAGACACAGTCCTGATACACCCTCGCCGCACTCACAGTGCGGTCGTCTGCAATCTCTACCTCGAGCGGGGAATCCAAAGTTCCCGGCGCATCTCGGAAATTCTTGCGAAGTGCAAGAGACACGAACGATTGGGTAGCACCCGAATCAAACAAAACATGAGCCGAAATACCATTGACCAAAAAGGTCCCTATACATAAGTTCAATGCACACATAAGCAATACAAATAAATAGTGAGCAGAGAAGAATAAACACGTACCAGCCACAACAAATGGCATTGCCCAAGCCTCCTCGATAGTCAGCTGAAATGCGCGGCTCTTCACCGCTGGAGCATCCGCCTTAGCAGGGCGGCCATCAGTAATCCTCATCGTGACGGGCGCAGGCGCCGCCAGCGCTCCTCCCCCTCCCTGCAACCTCAGACAATCGGCCTTTTTATGGCAAATCTGTTTGCAGTGGAAACATATCAATCCCTTCTTGGGGAAATCCCTGCTCAAGTGGCCCTGTTGGCCAAATGCGTAACACCCTGAGCTTGCTATACGACAAGCCCCACCATGCGATTTACCGCACTTGGCACACCGGCCCCGACCCTGCTGGCCCCTGCTGGCCCTCGCTGGAAGTGTCTGAGGTCTTGAGGCTTTTTAGCCTGACCCACCGCTGCATGTGCCTTTTCCGGCTTCCACTTGGTGCGGAACTCCAACTCCATATCCCGCTCACGGGCCTTCTCCACCATCTCATACAGGGTTTTGCATCCTGTAAAGCTCACAAACTCCCGAATATCATCCCTCGGCATGGAATGATACCTCGTCCTCCGCATGTCCTCATCAGTAGCATACTGTGGGATCAATAATGCTCACTCCCGAAACTTGGCGGTGATCTCTGCCACAGTCTTGGTAGTCTGCTGGAGCTCCTGGAACTCCCTCACCATCCGTTGCACCTCTATAGCCGGTGCAAAATCCAAGACAAATCGCCGAACAAACTCGTCCCATGTCATCTCAGCCACACCGGCTGCTCCCACCTGACTGGTTACCTCTCCCCACATATCCCAGGCTTTGTCCCTCAGCATACATGAAGCAAAACCCACCTTTTCCGCATCAGGGCAAGAACTCGTACGTTGGGCGTTCTCAATGTCCGCCACCCATCTTCGGCTAACAATGGGGTCCCTGACCCCGAAAAACATCGGCGCTCCATACACCTTGAACTCCCGAAACGAGGGAGTTCGAGCCCCGATCTGGCCGGCAGCAATCTCCACTCTAAATGAACTGAGCCTCTCCTCCATAATCTCCATAATACCCTCCTTGACCGTGCCAAAGATCACTTGAGTAGCGTCAAGGATGCCCTTCATAACCTCTGATGCAATGATCTTGCGCATATATATATATATATATATATATATATATATATATATATATATATATATATATATATATATATATATGGGATATTCCCACACTGGTCCTCCTTAGAACTGTCAGATCTAACATTGGTTCGGGTACAGGTCCTGTGCTTTCAGTAGTACGGGCCCAATACTACCTTCCACACCTACCTGTACCTTTCCCCAAGGCTCTACCTGAGAACTCCAATTCGTCCCAAAATAAATCATATACTACAAACCACCGCATAACCCAAATCCCAGGTTGTCCTAAGATTTGCTCTACCCATATCAAATAAACCAATCATAACAGGTTGCCTTTATGCATGCAAATTATATATAGAAAAGGATCAAATAGACTTTCGAATAAAAGATTCTACCCTACGACCACAACCAGACAAGGAACATGAAATAAGGCCAAATCAATCATTCTAAGGCTATAAGCTCCTAACCATATACAATTTTAAAAGCATACACATAGCAAGTTCCATACGATCATCAAAGCTCAAATATCAGTATAACATGGCTAACACATTGGGGAACTACTTACTTGGCTCGGTTGATCACGCGCGTTGCACCCTCATCTTTTCCTTTCTTTAAAAGCGTTTTCAATTTTTTTTTTGAAAACAATTTTACCATTTCCTTAGTTTGAGTCCTGACACACCCGATAGTGTACCCGAATCCCTCAAACCAAGGCTCTGATACCAACTTGCAACAACCCAAATTTTCAAAAGAATTTTTTTCAATTTCAATTAATCAAACCATTTCCATAACCATGAAATCCCAGAACAATTGTTTTCAAATACCCATCCATTACAACGTTATTTAAAAACATCAGAGTGTCCCATAAAATATCGGTGAGAGAGTGCACGTCACGCCATCAATCCTTGCCCTTGCCCTTGGGCTCAGATGTACCTGAAACTAATCCACAAACTGTAAGCTAATACTTAGTGAGTCCCCCAGAGTATACCCCACACACAATCCACATAACACATATCATTTTAGCTATCAAGCTACACATATCTCATAATCCATGCATACTAACTTATAAGGATGTCGTGGGCTCCCCCCAAGGTCTTATACCTTCATGTCATGGGCTCCCCCCATGGCCTTTATCTAGGAATGCCATGGGCTCCCCCACATGGTCTGACATCCCCCTCCCACGGGCTCCCCATGGGGTCTTGCATGCAATAACATACATAATCAATTATCATATCATATATCACAGAAGTATCTATCATACTACATAACACATACATAAACATATAAGGATGTCGTGGACTACCCCCAAGGTCTTATACCATCATTCCATGGACTCCCCCACATGGTCTTTACCTAGGAATGCCATGGGCTCCCCCACATGGTCTTATATCCAACTGCCACGGGCTCCCCACCCCCCCCACCCCCCGGGGTCTTCCATACAAATATCACATAATCACTAGCATACCACCTAACATAAACTTAACTATCATACCACATATCTCTACTACAGATAGTGTACCACATATCATAAAATGGGTCGGCCTTGGTTCCTTAGACCTATTGGTATGGTGAGAAGACTCACCTCTCACGAATGCTGGACTGACAAGCTAGAATCAGATACGTCCCACGTGCTGCTCCAACTCAACTGCCTTTAAGCATCATGTAATTAACTTGTCATAATCCCATAATTACCCTTAAAGTCAACCCTGGTCAATCATTGTCAAATTCAAGGTCAACAGCCAAGGTTAACAGTCCATGTTAACCTCAACTCGTCGAGTGCATCTAGTGACTCGTCGAGTCCCCTATGAAACTCATGCGACTGCAAACTCAAAACAACCGGAAACTCCTGACCCGTAAACTAATGACAACCACAAACGAGTAAACCCTACTCGACTCGTTGAGTCAGCCAAGGAACTCGACGAGTTCCTTCAGTCTTCTTTAAGTTCGGCCCTTTCTGTGGGATCTAGGGTGCCAAACTCCAGATCCAACCTCTCCTAATGCAGATATCACGTAAAGTTGCAAACTTTACGTGCATGCAAGGTCCTTCAAGGCTATAACTTCAAAACTAGGCTTCTTACAAGGTTTTTGTGCATGGCAAGAGACTAAACTGCATAAAGGAAGCAACTTTATGGTATTTGGGACCTCAAGAGGTCCAGATCTGGAAACCTATCCTTGTGATAAGTTCAGATCCAAGCTTGACTCCATTTTGCCCCAAAAATGGCCATTTACTTCCAAAAGGAGATCTAAGTAACTAGAGGTCAAGATCAAGACTTTATACCTTAGGATGCTGGCAAAAATGATGTAGATGTTGGATCTACTGTCCCTCTCCAATCTCATTCTTCTTCAAGCTCTAAAGTTCTTCACAATCACTTGAAGGTTGCTCACAATGGTTATTTCTCTCACTCAAGAGGGGTTTACGGCCGCAAACTCTCTTCTCTGGGTAATAAGGTTCTAAGGGAGGCCACAAGGGCAGGTTATGTTCTTTATATAGGGTGCAAACCCTTAAAAATTAGGGTTTCTCTTTACAGCTCCTACTCGTCGAGTCGGCCTGCCGACTCGTCGAGTAGGTCTCGATCCCGCGTCAACCCATAAGGCTCCTACTCGACGATTTGAACTCCCAACTCGCGGAGTCCATGCACAAAACCTTAAACTTAAATAAATAATTTAAGTAATGCTTGGAACATGCGTTACAAAGTTGCTCTCCTAACAGTCCGAAACCACCCGTGCTGAACAATAATGGCGTTAACCTAAAAGTTAGGATTAATACAATCTAATTAAAGAGCCCAATTATCTAAGCTCAAGTTCTTCCATAATGACCCAAAATTCTTTCCTTTGCTAATGGGCTTAAAGTCCATGTCCAAAGCTATTCATGGGCCACATGGCCCAATAAGGCCCAACCATAGCAACCATGGCCCAAAACAGATAAATTGGCTCACCAACTCAAAACATGACTAGGCCCAATAACTGATTATGTCCCAAAGGTCTTACAAGCCCAAAACAAGCCCAAACCCATATGAGTGCGTAAACCTTGCATACCACTCCTGTACACTCAGCGTATTGGCTCCTTTAGTCGTATGTGCTGCTGTTACACTGTAAATTTTCAAACAAAATTTTCATTTTTAAAACCACATAAAACCCATTATCACTTTTCTCAAAAACCCAAATGTATAAATTTTTCAAAACACAAGACCACAAAATGTTTGATAATATACCAGAATCCTAAAAAAAACATACACATAGCAAGTTCTACCCTAGGACCAAATAGACTTTCGAATAAAAGATTCTACCCTAGGACCACAACCAGACAAGGAACATGAAATAAGGCCAAATCAATCATTCTAAGGCTATAAGCTCCTAACCATATACAATTTTAAAAGCATACACATAGCAAGTTACATACGATCATCAAAGCTCAAATATCAGTATAACATGGCTAACACATTGGGGAACTACTTACTTGGCTCGGTTGATCACGCGCGTTGCACCCTCATCTTTTCCTTTCTTTAAAAGCGTTTTCAATTTTTTTTTTTTAAAACAATTTTACCATTTCCTTAGTTTGAGTCCTGACACACCCGATAGTGTACCCGAATCCCTCAAACCAAGGCTCTGATACCAACTTGCAACAACCCAAATTTTCAAAAGAATTTTTTTCAATTTCAATTAATCAAACCATTTCCATAACCATGAAATCCCAGAACAATTGTTTTCAAATACCCATCCATTACAACGTTATTTAAAAACATCAGAGTGTCCCATAAAATGTCGGTGAGAGAGTGCACGTCGCGCCATCAATCCTTGCCCTTGCCCTTGGGCTCAGATGTACCTGAAACTAATCCACAAACTGTAAGCTAATACTTAGTGAGTCCCCCAGAGTATACCCCACACACAATCCACATAACACATATCATTTTAGCTATCAAGCTACACATATCTCATAATCCATGCATACTAACTTATAAGGATGTCGTGGGCTCCCCCCAGGGTCTTATACCTTCATGTCATGGGCTCCCCCCATGGCCTTTATCTAGGAATGCCATGGGCTCCCCCACATGGTCTGACATCCCCCTCCCACGGGCTCCCCATGGGGTCTTGCATGCAATAACATACATAATCAATTATCATATCATATATCACAGAAGTATCTATCATACTACATAACACATACATAAACATATAAGGATGTCGTGGACTACCCCCAAGGTCTTATACCATCATTCCATGGACTCCCCCACATGGTCTTTACCTAGGAATGCCATGGGCTCCCCCACATGGTCTTATATCCAACTGCCACGGGCTCCCCACCCCCCCCCCCACCCCCCGGGGTCTTCCATACAAATATCACATAATCACTAGCATACCACCTAACATAAACTTAACTATCATACCACATATCTCTACTACAGATAGTGTACCACATATCATAAAATGGGTCGGCCTTGGTTCCTTAGACCTATTGGTATGGTGAGAAGACTCACCTCTCACGAATGCTGGACTGACAAGCTAGAATCAGATACGTCCCACGTGCTGCTCCAACTCAACTGCCTTTAAGCATCATGTAATTAACTTGTCATAATCCCATAATTACCCTTAAAGTCAACCCTGGTCAATCATTGTCAAATTCAAGGTCAACAGCCAAGGTTAACAGTCCATGTTAACCTCAACTCGTCGAGTGCATCTAGTGACTCGTCGAGTCCCCTATGAAACTCATGCGACTGCAAACTCAAACCAATCGGAAACTCCTGACCCGTAAACTAATGACAACCACAAACGAGTAAACCCTACTCGACTCGTTGATTCAGCCAAGGAACTCGACGAGTTCCTTCAGTCTTCTTTAAGTTCGGCCCTTTCTGTGGGATCTAGGGTGCCAAACTCCAGATCCAACCTCTCCTAATGCAGATATCACGTAAAGTTGCAAACTTTACGTGCATGCAAGGTCCTTCAAGGCTATAACTTCAAAACTAGGCTTCTTACAAGGTTTTTGTGCATGGCAAGAGACTAAACTACATAAAGGAAGCAACTTTATGGTATTTGGGACCTCAAGAGGTCCAGATCTGGAAACCTATCCTTATGATAAGTTCAGATCCAAGCTTGACTCCATTTTGCCCCAAAAATGGCCATTTACTTCCAAAAGGAGATCTAAGTAACTAGAGGTCAAGATCAAGACTTTATACCTTAGGATGCTGGCAAAAATGATGTAGATGTTGGATCTACTGTCCCTCTCCAATCTCATTCTTCTTCAAGCTCTAAAGTTCTTCACAATCACTTGAAGGTTGCTCACAATGGCTATTTCTCTCACTCAAGAGGGGTTTACGGCCGCAAACTCTCTTCTCTGGGTAATAAGGTTCTAAGGGAGGCCACAAGGGCAGGTTATGTTCTTTATATAGGGTGCAAACCCTTAAAAATTAGGGTTTCTCTTTACAGCTCCTACTCGTCGAGTCGGCCTGCCGACTCGTCGAGTAGGTCTCGATCCCGCGTCAACCCATAAGGCTCCTACTCGACGATTTGAACTCCCAACTCGCGGAGTCCATGCACAAAACCTTAAACTTAAATAAATAATTTAAGTAATGCTTGGAACATGCGTTACAAAGTTGCTCTCCTAACAGTCCCAAACCACCCGTGCTGAACAATAATGGCGTTAACCTAAAAGTTAGGATTAATACAATCTAATTAAAGAGCCCAATTATCTAAGCTCAAGTTCTTCCATAATGACCCAAAATTCTTTCCTTTGCTAATGGGCTTAAAGTCCATGTCCAAAGCTATTCATGGGCCACATGGCCCAATAAGGCCCAACCATAGCAACCATGGCCCAAAACAGATAAATTGGCTCACCAACTCAAAACATGACTAGGCCCAATAACTGATTATGTCCCAAAGGTCTTACAAGCCCAAAACAAGCCCAAACCCATATGAGTGCGTAAACCTTGCATACCACTCCTGTACACTCAGCGTATTGGCTCCTTTAGTAGTATGTGCTGCTGTTACACTGTAAATTTTCAAACAAAATTTTCATTTTTAAAACCACATAAAACCCAGTATCACTTTTCTCAAAAACCCAAATGTATAAATTTTTCAAAACACAAGACCACAAAATGTTTGATAATATACCAGAATCCTAAAAAAACATAATCTCAAACTGGTGTGTACAATCAAGTCGGCGCCTTCACGCGATCCTGAGAGGTACCTGAAACACATTTCACACAACACTGTAAGCACGAAGCTTAGTGAGTTCCTCAAAATACCGCACACAAATAATTATCCTCTCATGCCTATAATAAGTACCCTCCGGTCATGTGTCTCAGTCAAGACCCTCCGGTCTCACAGCTCAGGTTGGACCCTCTGGTCCTACGTCTTAGTGAAGACCCTCTGGTCCCACAAGACAGAGTAACTCAATAAGGCATAGAATGATATACAACATGAATCACAAAGACAGAATGCATAATATATCACATAACTCAGCATAAGCACATAAGACCCTCTGGTCACACAATGATTACCACTCAGATAATTATAATGAGAAGACTCACTTCGTAAGTAAACAAGTAGGTCTCGTACTCAACGATCGGTCTAGACTCCGCCTACATATCATAATCATCTATAATTAACACTTTACAACAACAACTCTAAAATGTTAGGCTACCCCTTTTCTAACTCTTAGAAAGGGTGAAAGACCATTTTACCCCTCCATGGTCTACGTAATCCATATCTTGACCAAACCCTAAAAGTTAACGGAAGTCAACACTCGAGTAAACATTCCATGTTGACCCAACTCGTCGAGTGCATCTATACGATTCGTCGAGTTCCTTCGTTCTCTGAAGATCGGGAAAATCCAACTCAACTCGTCAAGTTGTCTCACCAACTCACCGAGTTGCAACGCATCCAGACTATCGGGAGAAAACCCTAACCAACTCGTCGAGTTGGCTCATCAACTCTTCGAGTCCCTTTAGTCCATTCTTTCATTCAGGCGTTTTTAAGCAGAACTAAGGCCCTATACTCTAGATCTAGCCTTCCAAGGTTGAAGTATCGCGTAAAGCTGCAAGCTTTACGTCCATGCATGGCATCTAGGGCTTAAAACGCCAAAACAAGCTCTATAGAGGTTTTAATGCATGGAAGTTGGCCAATAGCTTGATAAAGCTTGAACCTTTAAGCCCAAGGGACCGCATACTGTCCAGATCTGAAGTCTCAACTCCATGGCAAGCTCAAACAACTTAAGGACCCAAATAAAAGATGGAAATGGCCATAAACTCCCTAGTGAAGAGATCTAACCAAACAATGATCATGGTGATATCTTTTTACCTGCAAATAGCAGCTAGCACTAAAAGAACACTGGATCCAAGGGCTCCTTCTTGTTCCAAGCCTTTTGCTCCTCAATCTCCTTCCAAAAATGCACTAGAACATACAATATTAGCCTCTCTCTTTCATGGATAAGTATAGCTCGATTAGGGTTTATCTCAGTGTGTCAAGGTGATAGGGAGGCAGAAATGAAGGCTTAAGGTCCTTTAAATAGGGTACAAACCCTGAAAGGTAGGGTTTTCACACTCAGCTCCTACTCGTCGAGTTGGGGTTCTCCAACTCGTCGAGTAGACTCTAAAAATCACGCGGCCATCTAAATCTCTACTCGACGAGTTGCGGCCTTTAACTCGTCGAGTTGCCCTGACAAAATTTATATAATTTAATTCAATATTATACCTGGGAGTCGGGATGTTACAACTGCGTACATGCTTCTATGCGCGGTGTAGTAGTCTGGCATGCATAAATGACCATTAAGTTCTTAATGCTTGGGATATAAACGTCAAGCTTCAGATATGAGTCCATTAAGACGTTATCAGGCATAACGTTGGCAACTTTATGCCCTTGCATGCTCCATATGTTCCCAACAACCCCTTATAACCCATTAAGACCTTTCCAAGGGTCTTAACTCATGCATGAGGTCAAAACACCTATCAAGATTGCATTTTTATGGTATGAATGAACTAAGGGACCTCAGATCTACCCTTCCTAAGCTTTGGAGTTGCTCAAACTCCCAAGAGATGATCTATGAACACAAATGGGACAATAAAGCAAACCCCAGCTCAATCTAATGAATAAGATGGCAAGATTAAAACTTTATACCTCCAGAAGCTCCTCAAGGTGAACTAGATGCAGGGTCTTGAAGCTTAATACCACACCAAGCTTCGTCACTAACTTCTTTTTCTTGAATAAACTCTAAAATGGCCACAAATACACTCTTTAAGCTGAAGAACACTCTCACAAGGAAATTCTGGAGTAGAAGGACGAAATTAGGCTATAGAGGCTGATTAGGCTTTGGTCAAAGAGGCTTAAGGATGTTTAAATAGGTGTCAAGTCCGAAAATTTGGGTTTTGCTCCTCTTTCGCGTACGCCCCCCCCCCCCCCCTCCGCGACCATTCATCCTTAGTATGCTAAGCATACTCCTGGAGTACGCCCCACGTAATAAGGGAACATTATGCTATATATTTTCAATTCAAAGGTTCAGATGGTAATACCTGATTTGGAGTGTTACATTGAATTATAATCTAATCTAATCAAAGAGTCCAAACACCTAAGCCTAAGTCCTTCCATAGTGGCCCAAAAGTCTTGTCTTTGCTAATGGGCCTAAGTTCCATGATAAAACTATTAATGGGCCACATGGCCCAATAAGGCCTTACCATTACAATTATGGCCCACCTTAGAATATTAGCTCACAACTCTATATGGGACCAGGCCCAACACTGATTAAAGCCCACTAAGCCTACAAGCCCACACAAAGCCCAAAATCCAAATGGAGTGCATACGCCCTACGTACCACTCCAGTACGCCCATCGGACTAACTGAGAAGTTGTACGTGCAATGTATAACTTGCTACGCACGGCGTACAAACAGGTTATGCACTAAACAACCATTTAATGCTTAATACTTATAATTTCGACGTTAAACTTCATATATGGGCTTAATAAGATGTCCTAGGGCATAAAGTTGGCAACTTTATGCCCTTGCATGCCATGAATTACTCCACTAGTCCATACTTTCCGTTAAGACATCATTTAAGACTTCTAACTTATGCATGGAGTCCAAACCATCATCACGATGTCATCTTTATGCATCTAACAAGCTCAAGGAGCTCACATCTATCTATTCTAGTCTCTGAAGTTGCTCAACTGACAAGAAAATGTCTAAAATCCAAAAAGGGACTCCATAATGAAACCCTAGCTCAATATAATGAAAAGGATGACAAGGTTATGACTTTATACCTCCAGAAATTCCTGAAAGTGTTTCATATACAGTATTTAGAAGCTCAATGACACCCAAAGCTTGAACACTACCTTCTCCTCCTTGAATGCTCTCTAAAACGGACACCAACACACTTTCTAAGCTCAAGAACCACACTCACAAGGAAATCTAAGGTTAAGGGACGATATGAGGCTATAGAGGCTGGTTACGTTTAGTCCCAACGACTTAAGGACGCTTAAATAGGTGTCAATTCCGTAAATTAGGGTTTTGACCATCAGTCACGTACGCCCAGCGTACATGCTAACCCTTCTCAATCATCCATCCTTAGTACGCTAAGCGTGCTCCTAGACTTCACCCAGCGTACTAAGGGGACCATTATGCACTAATTTTTATTTCAAGGGTATAAAGGGGTGATTTCCTAATTTGGAGGGTTACAACGTCATGGGAATACCAAGACAAAAAAGTCACGAAGCAGAGAACCACCACTTCGTGGAAAGACTACTGCTACGTCGTGGGATTTGGCAGATTGTCATATTCTTTATCAAGTGCTTAATCCTTACAGATCTAAGCCCAAAACTTCATCTCTACTTCTTTTCAATGACTTAATGGATAAAGTTTCCAACTTTATCAATTAGGACTCCATTCTAAGGCTATATCTACAACCCTAAGTCCATTAAGCCCTTAATGAGGCCAAAACTTGTGCATGAGACCAATAATCATCAAAACTAAGGCCTTTTTCTCACTCAACAGAACCTATGGACCATTACATCATTTGACCACCATCTGTCACCACCACAGTCCGCCACCACCACCGTCTGGCACCTCCATCTCCACCTAAACACTTTCTGCCACTTCATCCCCGCCAAAAAATCATCCCATAAATAAAAACTATACACAATTTGGGTTTGTTCTTGAGTTCGCCCCTATCTGATGAATACACACACAAAATTAGATATGATAAACACACACACACACACACAAAATTAGATCAAATGTACACACACATACACTGTAGCACCCAGAATCTAGAAGGTTAATTGTGGAGTTATGCCAATTTCAAGTTGAACTCGACGAGTTGGAGGAGCCAACTCGGTGAGCTGGAGATGAAGAATCAGGAGGATTTATTGGGTCTACTCGACGAGTTGAGGAGCCTCGACTCGGAGAGTAGAAGTTATTTTAGTCGCTGGGTTAATGTGACAACTCGGCGAGTTAAAGGAGCCAACTCGACGAGTTGGGCGCTGTTTAGAAAACCCTAATTTTGGAGTTTCGCACCCTATTTAAACACCTTAAGTCTCAGGTGTTGGCCTCATTTCCAGCCTCCATAGCCTCTAACCCTAATCTCGAAACCCTAAAGCCTTTTTGAGTGTTGTGAGCCCGTTTTGAGTGTGTTTTGGTGTGCTTGAAGCTCTTGGAAGAAGGAGAAGCTTCGTGCAAGGTGATGATTCAAGTAGAAGCCTTCAGATCTTGATTATTTGCATCATTTCCAGCATATTGTGGGTATAAATTTCTATCCTTGCTTATAATTTGATTAGATCTCTTTTTGGGTTAAGTTTTGATGCTTTTAGCCATGTTTGGGTGATTGGTGGGGTTGAAGGACGTCCCAAGTGCTATTCTTTCAGATATATGGTCCTCTTGAGCTCTTTTGGCATAAATGTGCTAACTTTATGGTCCTAAGCACTTCGTGCATGCATTAAGTCCTTCTTTTGATATCTTTTAAGCTTTTGAGCTTCTTTTATGTATGAAGAAGTGTATAGTTGGAAACTTTACATGGACATTAAGCCTCATATGGTCAGATCTGCATCTTGGAGTTGTGTCCTTGTGGAATAAGTTCTTAACGATTAAGTCCTTGCCCTTTTAAGTTTAGGGTTTGGGTTTTGAACACATTTTGGTGGTTCTTAGGGATAAAGTTGGAAACTTTACCCTTCTTAGGGCAAGTTTAGTTAAGATTTGAGTGGGAGAAGCTGTTAGTTTCGAATATATCAGCTTAATGGATTAAGCAGTTTGGTCTCGGGTGAACTCGACGAGTTGGATGGCCAACTCGACGAGTTGTTTTGGTTTTTCCCGTTTTGGAGTTGGTATGGCTCAACTCGGCAAGTTGATTGGATAACTCAGCGAGTTGGATCGAGTTCTTCCTGACTTTGCAGTTGTTAGTGTTGGATTAGTGTCTAAGTCCATAACTATATTTGGTATGTACTTGACCTGGTTGAGCATGGCCCTTTTGGGTTGCCTTCACCAAAGCAACTGGACAGGATGATTTATAAAGAAAAAGGATATTGTGATTTATTAATATATTATAAGAATAATATATTAAAAGAGAAATCATATTTATTTAATTAATATTAGTTAAATAATTAATTAAGAATTAATTATTGTGACTAAAAGAGATTGATTAAATAAAGGGGACTGGAACTGCAATTATAAGATAATTGAATTTGGGCTGAGAATTCTTATGGATTAGGACATGGACGAAATTAAGGTGGAGTCCATCTTGAATTCGTCCAAGGAGGCCTTATTCTGGAAGGTTCTGTGGACTGCTTAAGGCCTAAGCTATCCAATTAGGGTTTTGACTGAAACCCTAGCAGCTCAAGTATAAAAGGACCCCTAAGGCATTGGAAATCGGCCACTTGATCCCTTGGAAGCTTGGAGCCGATTTCTAGCCTCTCATCCTCTCTCCTAAACATCATCCTCTTGCCTTGGTGTTTGTAAGCCATTAGAGGCATCGCATTTGAGGTGCTTGGTTCTCGTAAGCTTTGAAGATTCAAGTTCCATACTACAATCAAGAAGTAATATTCTTACTTGGTTATTTATATAGATCTCAAGTTTTGTAGTATGCTAGATTAAGGTATTCAAGTCTTGGACGAATTACATGTACAATAAAGAAACCTATATCCAAGCTTTAGGGTTTTGCATGAGCACATAGGATTGTTCTTTTGCTCTAAACCCATCAGTGGTATCATAGCCTTGTTTGGTTTCTATTGTATTTGATGCATTGTATGATTGTTCATTGCTTCAATTCGATTTTTTGGCCTTCTGTCTGACAGACTCGTCGAGTCCCAAAGAGGACTCGCCGAGTAGGATGAACTCGACGAGTCCAGTAAGGGACTCGGCGAGTCGGGCAGTCAGACAGAGGGAATTTCGGGATTTTGCTTATTTTGACTTGGGATAATTGTCATAAGTGTTTCTAATTGATAAAATCCGAATTTTATTGATTCTAGATGATTATCTTTGTCAAAATAAAAGATTTTGGTCATTTAATTAGATAATTATTACCTTATTTGATAAATCTTAATTATTTGAATTATTTGACAATTATCTTGCATGAAATTGGATTAGGTCAAAAATTAGATAATCACCAAAGTAATTGTTTATTTGTATTATTTGAATTTTGATCTAGATAGTTTTGAAATGTTTCAAAACTTTCCCTCAAGTTTTGAATTTGAATATTTGGATTAAAAGTTTAATTTTGAAATATTTAAATTCTAAACCCTAGAATTTTACAAGTTTAAAATTCACCCTATACTATTATAATATCATAAGAGTAAATTATTATATATGTATAAGATAAATGCTAGTCTTTCCATTAGTAGACCTCATTCATGAAGCTGGTCTATAAGGGGTGTTTAAGGAAGCGGCCTGTAAAATGACCGCCATTGGGTATCCACTCTTACCCACCGCACCCTTGACTAGTGGAGGGTCGTTAGCCGAACGGGTAGGATAGGCCAACCAATTCCTCATTAAAAGTATAATGATCATACAAAGTAACTAAATGTTTTATAGAATTCCCATTCTTAGTTACTTTAGGAAAAATGTGAATTTGATGTTATTCCATGGAATTACACTTTGTAACCTTGCTAAGACGTTAGTGGAGCGTGTGTGGTTAACCGGCACACTAATTTGGCTCTAAGCAAAGCTGGCAAAGGGTGACCCGTTGTTTCTCATAGATCAATGGAGCGTGTGTGGCTAACCGGCATATTGATTAGGTGACTGTAACATCGAGGGCACCAAGTACATTCGCATGGTTATTCACACCTTGTTTGTGATCCTCGGTATCCCAGTCACAAACTTGAAGGGCATATCGAGATTTAACCATGCCATTGAAAAGTTCAATGAATCAAAAAAGATCTAAGAGTTTTCAATACATTTAAAACTTAATTTCTTCTTCGTTTTTCATGGTGGAAATTAGTGAATCGTCATTCACTTACCTTCAAATTATGTGTTGTTTAGATTACGGCATCCCTCTTCTAAATTGCAAATAATGTTGTTGGTTCCTAGCCCTAATTTCTCATTTAGGTGTTTAATTGGGGATTCTTATCTAATCAAACTTTGCCTCTTTTCTTTTCAGATGTCTAACTCGAACACCAACAACGCTTCAGGCTCTACCTCTTCAGGTTCATTCTCACTCATGAATTTGTGTGGGAGGGTGATTTTCGATGGGACCAATTTCAATGATTGGATCCGCAACATTCGAATGGTCACCCGCTACGAGGACAAGGAATATGTCCTCGACAAGGTGTTGAGAGAAAAACTTAGAGACACACTTGAACAAAACGTTAGAACAAGTATATTGCAGAATAGTTAATCTCAAAGGATCTGAAAGCTCAACAATAATATTAATAAGTTAGAGTTAAATAGTTAGAGAGTTAGTTGCGGAAATGTAAAGAAATAGAAATGACAACAATTGTTATATCAAGTATACACACAAGTTGATTCATAATAAGGAATGCATTCAAACCGAGTTAGTAAAGTAGATCAAACTTAGTGATTAAGTCTCAAAGACTTGCTCCGGAGAGAGGTTATAATCAGTTATGTTCTAGTAACAATTGAGAGTAAGAAGTGAACAGTAGAAAGATAGAGAAATAGAGAAGATAACTTCTGAGAAATGTATTCAGAATAGATGCATAAGTTATCCGTGTGGAATACAAGAGAATGAGCTCTTATTTATAGAGACTCATGAAGAACACTAGATTACATCTCTATGAGTAGCCATGCAAGGCATACTGGTCCATAGAGTGT
Organism: Lactuca virosa; assembly: GCF_052849685.1. Lineage (NCBI taxonomy): Eukaryota > Viridiplantae > Streptophyta > Magnoliopsida > Asterales > Asteraceae > Lactuca > Lactuca virosa. The sequence continues at coordinate 4,375,334 of NC_136430.1, read as the reverse complement.
ATTACAATAAAGACAAGTAAAGTAATCTAGCTAATATTGACTGCGGAAGATTGACTCCGGTTGCGGTTGCGGTTGCTGATGAACAAGATGACTGCGGGTGCTGAACCGTTGCGGTAGCAGAAATGGTTCCGGTAGCTGAAGTTCAAGAGGGTCACTTTTATGATTCAACAATTTCCCCCTAAGTGACCTCTTTAACTTCGGTTCAGCTATCAAGTTTGAGAAACTTGATCAGGATCCACCAAAACTTCCTGATGTTTTCCAGCCAATTGATCCTTCTTAAGATCTCGAATTTGACTTCTGCGGTAGTATGCTTCGATCTTTCAACTCCAACTTTGCAGATGTCAAGCTGCTTTCTTGTGAGGCAATGCATGGCAGTCATAGGAATGAAGTATTTGACTTTGTCAGTCTTCCTTTTGAATATGACTCCAAGTTCAGGAAAGTTTGTTGCGCCTAAGGATCTTTCTTGAAAGCCTTCGGTAGTCATTGGCGTAGGTTCAAGAGGTGGGAGGTCAAACTTCTTGAGGATGGTGGGGTAGATATCCGCATCTATCTTGGCAAAGTCGCAGACAGTTTCCTTCAGAAAAGTGTTGGCCTTTTCAAGCGCAATCTTCATTTTGGGGTGCTTTTCTGATTTGTTTTGAAATACCTTGGCAATGAGGAAGATTTCTTCCGGATTCATGCAAGGGAAGTCTGCCTGGGTGCGGACGTAGTCATGCTCCCTTCTCGTGAGGGTGTACTGGATGTAGTCAGCCTTCATGAACTTCCGGATTCTGTAGTTCTTGAATGCGGATGGTCTATCGTTAGACCATATATTTTCAATGGAGGAGGCATGTTAGCGTGAAAAAGACTAAGTCTTTCAAACTCCATTGGCAGTCTCTTGTGGTCAGGATAGCTACAGTCGAATTGCTCAAATACTGTGAAGTATTTGGCATTTAGTGAAATTGGTACGTCCCAGTAACCGTCCGAGGGGGGTTCAGCGTAGGTAAGGTGGAGTCGGTAGTCTTCATCCAGCAGCCTGCGGTGCAGATTGATCCAAGAATTTATCAAGGATTCATCCATCATGGTATCAAAACCGCATTCTCTCCAGATAAGCTCTGCTAGTTTGGCTACCTTCCAGTCGTGTTTCCTCTGGGCGGTGGCAGGGGAGTCTGTTGAGCTTGGAGATGACATGTTCTCCGCAAGGTTTTTGAAGGGCGGAGGAGTCTCTGGCTTGTTGGGAGTGAACTCCTTTTGAGGTGAAGTGTGAGGAGATGGAGTTCGTTGAGATGGTTGCGGTGAAGGCTGCGGTGTGGGAATTTTTTCTGTGATGATGGGAGGGCTCTGATGTTGAGAGATGGATTGTTCAGAGTGATGGACTTCTTCTTCTTCTTCACTTCCCCCTCTTGAGGGATGCAACGGAGGAGCTTCCTCAAGCCATTGTTTAAGTCCATCAACCTTGGCATAGACTTCTTGGAATTGAGCTTTGAGGGCTTCTGCCAATTGTTGATTGTTGGGAATGGAGGAGCTGAAGAGAAGTTTGTGGATTTCTTTTGTGAGCTGGAGGATCTCGGGACCATGGAAGTTGGAGGACAGGGATTTCTGCAGTCTGTTAATTGTGGCTTGAAGAACAAAGATAGTGGACTCATAAGCAGTATGAGTCTCATCTATCAATTTCTGAGACTGAGTGGCTTGATCCGCGATGGCCGCTTGGAGATCCGATTTGATTGCGGTCACCTCAGTAGTGAGGCGTTCCGCTGCAGCCATAAATTCCTTGTGGTCAGCCTTGCGGTTGTTGTCAAGGGATCGGATCCCCATCTCCACTTTGAGAGAAATTCTCTCTGCAGCCATGCATTCCCTTGTTTCCAGACATTCAATGCGTTTGATCAGGGACTGCGGTCTCGGGGTGTCTTCTTGTGGCGGTTGTGTTGGCTTGACCGCAGCTAGGATCTGATCAACTTTGGCTTGTAAGCTCATGAACTCCTTCCTGGTGACAACATTCTTCTTCTTTTTCTTCTTTTCTTTTGGCTTGGAAGTTGAATGTTGAGAACCGCTGGATTCCTCTTCCTCATCAAACATCATGAGGTCATCATCAGAAGGGCTGGGTTTGTTGACTTCCTGTACGTCGTCATCATCAAGACCGAAGGTGGGAGCTGAACTGAGTTCGATTGCGGTTCCTTCGTCTTGTGATCCATGGACTGATGGAGTGGGAATTGGATTGGGAGTTGGAGTTACTCTGGACGTACCTGCAGCTGCACCTGTTGCTTAAGCTTTACGGATCATTTCAGCCATTACGTCCATCCAGTCTTGAACTTTGAGAATGGTGGTTACAGTATTGGCATTATTGATTGCGGTTGCCCAATATCGTGCCACAGTCTGGATTTCCTCTTCCTTTTGCTGTTGTTGCTTGATCTGTTGTTCCTTGCGGGCTTGGAATGCCCTTCTGAAGGCAACAAATTTCTTTTTGTCTGACTCGGTTACAGGTGTGTATCGTAACCATGAGTCATTAGATTCTTCTCCGTCAAAACCTTGGAAACGCACCGAAGTGTCCTTCGGGTCCACGGATCCTTGCACGTTTGTGCTCACCGTGCCTAAACCACCTGGTGCGGATGTAAGCAGACTAGGATTTCCTGAGCTTCCTCGGTCTCCTTGACCCGTGGTCAAGTGTGGCCTCGGCTCAGTTCTGGCATGGACGGAAGAAGTGCCCTGCGGTTGGGAAGGTGTTTGCAGTGTTTGGGTGACGTTCAAAAGGATGGAGTGCAACTCCTCGGGTGAAAAGAAATGCAGTCGGGAAGCCCTGGATACCTTAGGGCGTGCACCAGTATCATCCCCTTGAGAGTGAACTGGGGGGGAGTCTCCACGATGTTGTGAATCAGACTCACTTTCTGAGTCTGATTAGAAAATGATTGTGGTGTTGAATGGGTCTGCGGCCACCCCAAGGACTACTGGAGCCTTTTGAGAGGCTTCAGCATCAGTCCGGTCACGCATTTGGCTAGGGGAATCGGTTTTTCTTTTCTTGAGGATAGCAATCGGTTGTCTATCCTCATCAGAATCACTGCTAGATGGGATTGGGGTAGGTTTGGTTTTTCGTTTCTTCGTGGGTGCGGTTCGTTTGGGAGCATCTTTCTTGGGTGTCCTTTGATTTTTCTTGGTTGCCAACCGCTTTCTTCTTTGAGAAATATTGGAGAGTGTAGAGGCAGAAGGGACTGCGGTACCTTCAGGGTTAATGGCTGCGGATGGAAGAGGCGGGGTAGAAGGGTATGGGGCAATACCCTTCGTAGCCTCTATGTGATCTGAGACATCAGCAGTCTCAAGACCAAGTGTAGAAAGAATGTGGGTGGGGAGTCTGCGGATAGGTCCAAAAACAGTTTGATCAGAAGAAGGATTGTACCTTTTGAGATCCTTAGTGACAAAGAAGTTGATGTCACTACCTATATCGATTCCAGCATCCGCATGTAGGTCTGAGATGCAGAGTGACCAGAATCGTGCAAATGTGAGCTCGGTTGGGTTCTCCCTTGGGCTTTCTTTGGGAATGTATTGAAGGAAATCATCCCATAGGATCTGCCCGTAGTTTACATCGTGTCCGGTGAATATGCTCCACACCAATTCCAATAGCTTGAGTCCCATATTGTCAATGCCTCCGGTTCTGCCGGATAGACAGCGGAGGACAAAATGACACACAAACTGCCATACCGCAGGCAGCTGATTTTTCTTGAATTCACCAATCCCTCGAATTGGTTTCTGATACCCCATTTGATAGAGTGCATAGGTAATGTCCGCCATTGAAGGAGAAAAGATCTTGATGGATGGATGAAGCAAAAGGTTTATAGCGGTGAGAAACTTTTCTTTGGACAATATGACCAAAGAATCGTTTATTAGGTTGAGATGAACTTCTTGGGGGTTTTCGTTTGGGCGATAAGCTGAGAATGCACACTTGAAGAGGGTCGAGACTGGAACAACATCTGTAAATGCGTCGAACGGACCAAAGAGTGGATGGTTCTTCAGAAATTTGATCATAAGTTTGGTTGGAGCATTGTATGAAGAATGATCTTCAAACACTGCTCGGAAATTGCTTGATGCGATTGTTGGAGAGTCGAAACCGGTGGGATTCGCTGAGCCTGAAGCCTTGGATTGCTTCTATGATGCACCTGATTTCACCATTGTTGAAGTTTTGAGAGAAGAGGTAGAAACAGAGTTCTAGAAGTTTTTTTAAGAGGGAATGATCGATGTTCAGAAAGCGTAAAGTGAATTTGGGGAAGAAGATGGGTTTATAAAGGGTTGAAAGATTTTAACCCTAGGTAAAAGTTAAAGATAGGGTAAGAACGTCGTTTGGTATTTGGGGGGAATCTTTGAATTTGGGATTAAATCTCAGCCATAAATAATTAAAACGGTTTTAAAAGATTTGGGAGATTTACTAAAAGAGGGCTGCATTTAATGAAAAGTCAGACATTTATCAATGTGTCAGGTAATCGTGGGGTGAGAGGAAAGGAAGTTGTAACGGATGGGACGTGTTGGGGAGAGGAAAAGACAGATTAAGGATGAGTTTATGGAAACACGTTCTTTTTGTCATCATCCCTAAAATAGGTCTGACTCAAGGTTTATTCAGAAAGAGAATGAGACAGTTTCTCAAGGGAATGTTTTTTTTTAATTAATGTTCTATTTAATGAAGGATCATTAAATAGCACACAAAGGTTCAAGCGTTGATGAAACAGTTGAGAAATTATCACAATGATCGCGGATGGAAACTTCATTGCGGTTGGGAACGTCATCGCGGATGGACAAGGAAAAGACTGCAGTGAGGAACTAAGAAGAAACACTTGTACAAAGATTAGTAATAACAAACAATAAAGACCCATGAGAGATAAGTATGATATATGGTTGCGGTACCTAGACTGCGGTACCAAAACCATCTATCATAAGTAACTCTCAGTTAGAACCGCAACGGAGACCAAGGATGGTCTGCGGTAGCTAACAACTCAAAAAGAATTGCGGGTCTGGATTCATCATTCCTAACATTTGCAGGAAGGTGTTAAGCTTTGTGGAGTCGAGCGCTTTTGTGAACACATCAGCAATCTCTTCATGAGAAGGGACAAAGATGAGTTCAATGTTACCTTTCAAGATGTGGTCTTTGATGAAATGATATCGTAGTTCAATATGCTTAGTCGTGGAGTGCTGAATTGGATTGTGAGAAATAGCAATAGCACTTTCAGAGTCACAATAGATCGGTATCTGCAGCATTCTATACCCGTAGTCCATTAGTTGAGTTTTCATCCAAAGGACTTGAGAGCAACAGCTGGCTGCGGCCACATACTCAGCTTCTGCAGTAGAAAGAGAAACACAGCTTTGTTTCCTTGAAGACCAGCTGACAAGTCTTCCACCCAAAAATTGACATCCTCCTGAAGTACTTTTGCGGTCTAATCTGCATCCGGCATGATCCGCATCTGTGAAAGCTTGCAGGCTGAAGTCATTGCCTGCGGGGTACCATAGACCAAGAGATTTGCTTCCTTTCAGGTACCGTAGTATCTGTTTGGCTGCGGTCATATGTGACACTTTTGGGTCCGCCTGATATCTTGCACATACACCAGTTGCAAAGACAATGTCTGGCCTGCTTGCGGTGAGGTACATCAAAGAACCAATGATACCTCGATAAGTCTTGTGATCCACAGATTCGCCTGCGGGATCAGCAGAGATCTTATAACCGAAGGCCATGGGGACCTTAGCAGAAGAACAATTGTCCATGGAATATTTCTTTAAAAGTTCAGTGGTGTATTTCTCTTGATGAATGAATATCCCTTGTGGAATTTGTTTCACTTGAAGTCCTAGAAAGAAATTGATCTCTCTATTCATGCTCATTTTGAACTTGTTGGTCATGAGCTTAGCAAATTCATCCACCATGCCTTGATCAGTCGAACCGAAGATGATATCATCCACATATATTTGTACAAGCATAAGGTGGTCACCATTTGCTTTTCTAAATAATGTGGGGTCAATTACTCCTCTCTTGTACCCGGATGAGACGAGGAATTCAGAAAGAGTCTCATACCATGCTCTTGGGGCTTGCTTCAGACCGTAGACTGCTTTTTCAAGCTTGTAGCAGTGGTCTGGGAATTCAACGTTTTCAAAACCTGGAGGTTGCTGAAGATAAACCTCTTCTTTTAGTTCCCCATTGAGAAAGGCACTCTTAACGTCCATTTGGTGTACCTTGACGTTCTTGTGGGCTGCGTATGCAAGGAAGATCCGGATAGCTTCCATGCGTGCTACCGGAGCATACGTTTCATCGTAGTCAATGCCTTCAAGTTGACTATACCCCTTTGCAACTAGCCTTGCCTTGTTTCTGACTACCGCACCAGATTCATCTATCTTGTTTTTGAACACCCATCTAGTGCCAACAATGGAGTGACCACGTGGCTTCGGAACGAGCTGCCAAACTTTGTTTCTTTGAAATTCTTCTAGCTCTTCTTGCATTGCAGCTATCCAGTCAGGTTCAAGCAATAATTCTTTGATCGTTCTGGACTCTACCGAGGACATGAATGTTGCGTAGTGGCAGTGGTCAGATAGGTCCTGGGAAGATCGAGTTTGGATGCCTGCAGATGGGTTGCCGATGATTTGACCTGGTGGGTGGTCCTTCGTCCATACATGTAGACGGGGCTGCAGATGATCAGCAGCTGCGATAGAGGGAATATCTTGAATATCAGAAGAATCTGCGGTTGGAGATGGCAGTTCCCCCTGGATTTGAGAACATTCTGCTGAGTCATCTTGGTTTGTTGGAACGAGAGTGGAGTTTTCTTGAACAGTTGGGAGAGGTTCCCCCTGGATTGCTGATGGGAGTTCCTCTGGAACCTGAGAAGGTTCCCCCTGGACTGCGGATGGGAGAGTGATAATCCTTGGATCGGTGCTAGTGTCAATGTTTTCTATGATTTCATCATCCGAATCCGAAGATACGTTTGATGGTAATGCTTCTCTGCGGGTGGGACTTTGAACAGCATCAGGTACTGGAACCTCGACGGTTGTTGCTTGATCTGGAGTAGAGCTTTCCCCCTCAACCGGAGAGGTGAAAGTATTGAGAGATGCTACTTCAGATAGAGATGGTCCAGAAACATCAGCGTGTTGTTGTTGAGCTGCGGGTGACACAAGAACCTCGGATAGTTTCGCCGTTTCAACAGGATCGAAAAGATCGTCATAATTGACTTCAACTAGATTCAAGGGTCCTGAAGAAGCAGGAATGTCACTTTCCATGATTGCAGTGGTTTCAGTGGATGGAGAGGCGTTGCGGATATGAGAATCATCAAATTTCACATCGAAGCTTTCAATGATCAGCCTTGTACGCCTGATGAGCACTCGATAAGCAACCTTGTTAGTGGAATAACCAAGGAATATGCCTTCATCAGACTTCGGTGCAAACTTGTTGACCTGATCTCTGTTGTTGATCCCGAAACATCTACACCCAAAAATATGAAAGAAGCGAACATTTGGCTTGCGGTTGTTAAGGCCCTCATATGGTGTTTTATTGAGGCGTTTGCACAGAATGCTTCGGTTTTGGACAAAGCATGCGGTTGCTACAGCTTCAGCCTAGAAGTAGAGAGGAAGATGGGCGAAGTTAAGCATGGATCTGGCTGCTTCTACTAGTGTGCGGTTCCTTCTTTCAACTACTCCATTTTGTTGCGGTGTATATGGGGCTGAGAAGTTGTGAGTGATGCCCTTTGACACCAAGAAACTGTTGAGAAGATGATTAGTGAACTCAGTGCCATTATCACTGCGGATGCGTCTAACTGGAAGCTTGATCTGAAGTTTGATTTCTTTGATGAAGTTGATGAAAATCTGCGGTGTCTCTGATTTGAGTCTGAGAAAGAAGACCCATGTGAAGCGTGTATAGTCATCAACAATAACCAGTATGTATTTCTTGTGGTGGAGACTGGCTACGGTTGATGGACCGCAGAGATCAATGTGCAATAGCTCCAGTGGTTCAGAAATTGAAGAGTCCATTATCAGAGGGTGACTTGCTTTGGATTGTTTACCACATGCACGAGCCGGACAGAGAGTATCGTTGCTGAATTTGAGAATAGGGAGACCGCGGACTAGTTCTCCGGTGACTAGATTGTTGATGTACCTGAAGTTGAGATGAGCTAGCTTGCGGTGCCATAGCCAGCTGACTTTAGATACAGCTTCTGATAGGAAACACAACTGAGGTCTGCCAATGATTAGAGAGACATCCAAGGGGTACATGGTACCTTCGGATCGGGATTTGATCAGGCATGTGTTCCTGTCACTTGTCATTACGTAACAAAATTGATCATCAAATTCAACACGATGTCCTGCTTTACATAGTTGGCCAACACTGATGAGATTGTGTTTGAGGATTTCTACATAAGCAACCTTCTGAATGGAAAAGTTCCCCGTAGTGAGAACACCGTAACCATGGATGACACCATTCGCATTGTTGCCGAATGTGACATTTCCACCATTGCATATTGGCCTGAAATCCCGAAGGTACTCTAACCTTCCGGTCATGTGCAAGGAGCAGGCACTGTCAATTAACCACTCATCTTCTTGTTCCTCCTTGCACAAAGCCTGAGAATTACACGGTTAGTTTAGGCATCCAAACTAGTTTGGAGCCTGGGGCAACTGATGTGTTTCTGAATGATGCATGGACCGAGGTTGCAGGGACAGGTCTCTTGTCAACTTCTAGTCCTAGTCCTGGGTGTTTGATCAGATCTGGAGTGTTGTGAGTTTTTGAAAAAGTACGAGGTTTCTGACTCCGATTGGATTTGACATAAGATAAATCCTTCTGACAACTGCACTGACATTTACAAAAGGAGGTTTTGTTTTTTGTTCTGACATTATGTTTGGTCAGCGGTTTAAAGGATGAATTGGACTTGTTACCGGTCCGAGGTGGGTAATTCCTGACATGATTGTTGATGGATTTCGAAAAAGTTCGTTTTTGAAAAGATTTTGCACGTGTAGATCTCTGAGTTGTTTTTGGTGGAGTTGGTAGAATGCCTTTCCACCTTTTGAAATTCTGATGTGACTTTAAAAATGTTGGAATGGGTAAGATACCCTTCCATTTTGGATCGTCCAAGGAATACACTTGAAAACCATTGTTTTGAAAAGACTTCACACTCTTTTGATTTTTGTTAGAGGAACTAGGAATGACTGATGAAGCTTGACATTCCTTATAGTTTGTTTTCTTGGTAGGAGAGTTTTTTGACATGTAGTGAGAGAAAACAAATTTTTCTGGACTCTTCGACTTTGGAATTCTGACATGCTTCTTATTTTTTGAAAAAAATTGTCTGTTTGTGCCTCGAGATCTAATTTCCTCTTTGAAGGCCTTTTTGGCCAAGGATTTTGGTGAACCGCAGTCATTGATGTTCAACTGCGGTTTCCTGGAATTTTTAGAATAATTTTGAAAACGTGGGCTTGAGTCATCCGAACTTGAAGATTCTGGGATCTGAGAGCATTGTCCCACTTCAAAGTTCTCTATAGGTAATTCATGATGAATTGCCTGAAGAGTCACAGTTCCTTTTGCTGAGGACTGTGGTAGTGACGTTTTAACTACTGCAGAGTAAGTCTGAGTTGAGACTGCGGTGGGACTTTTGTGGGATTTTTGACTGCAGTGTGATGAACTGTGGTCTGAGGACAGAGGTGGAAAGTCTTTTGAGACTTCGGGACCTTCAATGACAATTTCTTCATCAACTACGGATGATGTTTGAGAATTTGGGCAAATGGTGCCACAGATAGGAATTTGGTCACATGTGTGACCCGAAACCTCAGGCACAATTTCCTCAATGACACAGTTATTGCTTAGAGTATGCAATCTACCAAAGTGAGTTTTGATATCTTCGGGAAAGGTCTTGTCATTGACTGGGAAATGAAATTCTCGGTCTGGAGGGACATACAGTCTGTCTTTGTTGAACCGGGGTGAGGAATCCATTGCCGTAGGATATCCATTTGACCAACCCCAATTGTATGTATTGTCCACGGTTCCATTGTTCACCAAATTTTCAATAGCTTCACTTTCATTAAACAATTTTTCAATTAAGAAATTTAAGCGTACAATTTCACTCTGAGCTAAATCTCTCTGATTCAAAGCTATCTCTAATTGGGTTTCACTTAACATTCTTGCATCTTTTTCTAACTCTAGGTCCTTCTCTAACATAGCCATCTTAAGTCTTTTGTTATCCAGTCGTCCACTTACGTGGAACATCTCTTGGGACGCAATGTTCTTTTCATCTAAGGCTTTGTTATAGTCTGAAAGGACGGCAGCACACGTGTCATTAAGATCATCTATGTAGGGTTGACAGTCATGCATGCTATAATTTAGAGTTTGGATCATGAGTTTTACCTGTTCGATGATGCTTAGAGTTCCATCCTTTGCCATGTAGCAGTAGTTCTTGTTCAACATTGTAGACCCATCATCATCCGCAGTGGCCAGCATGCAAATTTTCCCTTTTCCTTTGACATTGCTGATAGTTTCATCTTCGTCTCCGGATGACCAAACTTGATGGTCTCTTTTGACATGGGCCACGTATTCCCTTGCCTTTTCCGCCTTTTCTTTGTCTTCCAGCTCTTAAGCCATTCTAAGGTAGAAGGCTCGGTCCTTTACTACATTGGCCTTATAATCTCTTGCAAAGTGATTCTCTTTGTTGCATTTGTGACAAATTACAACATCAGTCTTGTCTTCTGAGGGAGTACCGGAGTCAGTGGTTTGAGGAGACTGCGGTACCTCCTTTGGTTGATTATTTTGAGATTGTGGTGGTGGATGAGAACTTTTGGGATATCGAGAATGGTTATTCTGGGAACCGAAGTTACGGTTGAATGGAGGTTTGTTGAACTGTTGATTCTTGCGGAAAGAAGGAGGTGGTAGACGGTTGAACTGTTGGCTAACCAGAGCAATAGCCTTTTGAAATTCTTCTTCATCATCATACTTTGAATCAGCTTCGTATGACTGCGGTGGAGTGTCATACGAGGAAGAGTAAGGTGACTGCGGTGGAGTTTGTGTTATGAGAGCAAGTGGTCCTCCAAAGTCAGCACAGTCTTTGAGTACGGTGGATTCTTGTGCTTGCAGCTCTCCATAGATCTTGTAGAGTGACAAAGAGTGAATCTTTCTATTGCCTTGGACTATCATCTTAGCCATAGTCCAATGTCTTCCCAAACCATTAAGAAACTGAAGATTGGTTTCATGGTTACTGCGGATGGTGCCTGCATTGGATAACTTGGTGACTATCAGGTTGAACCTTTTAAAGGAGTCTTCCAAACTTTCGCCAGTATGAGCTTTGAAGTTGTTGAACTCATTGAGTGCGGTAGTAAGCTTCTTGTCTTGTGCTTGTTCTGAGCCTTCGTACAAATTCTTGAGAACTTCCCATATCTCTTTTGCTGATTTGCAATTTATGATAATATCGAAGTTGTCAGGAGCAACTCCACAGGAGATTTCATAAAAAGCAACAGCATCATTTTCCATTTTATCGAGATCATCCTTGGTGGGACGGCTCATGACTGGTTGACCTCCTCCTAATCTGGTTGTAGCGCCGTCGGTTTGAACAGGTGTAAGGACTGGGACATGTGGTCCTTTTTCTATGGATCGCCATACATCTCTACCAAGTCTTCTCAAGTACCTTTCCATTCTTTGTGACCAGTGATGATATTCATTTGCTACCAGTATTGGGGCTCGGTTAGAACCACCAACACTGTTGGAAACATTCAGAGATAACGATTGAGCCATTCTGAAGTTGTTTTTTTTAGAAGTGAGCTTAAGTGGTATAGAAAGCCTTTTGAAAAATCAGAGTTCCGTTTTCAAAAAGCAACCACTATGGCTCTGATACCAATTGTTGAGAGAAAAACTTAGAGACACACTTGAACAAAACGTTAGAACAAGTATATTGCGGAATAGTTAATCTCAAAGGATCTGAAAGCTCAACAATAATATTAATAAGTTAGAGTTAAATAGTTAGAGACTTAGTTGCCGAAATGTAAAGAAATAGAAATGACAACAATTGTTATATCAAGTATACACACAAGTTGATTCATAACAAGGAATGCATTCAAACCGAGTTAATAAGGTAGATCAAACTTAGTGATTAAGTCTCAAAGACTTGCTCCGGAGAGAGGTTATAATCAGTTATGTTCTAGTAACAATTGAGAGTAAGAAGTGAACAGTAGAAAGATAGAGAAATAGAGAAGATAACTTCTGAGAAATGTATTCAGAATAGATGCATAAGTTATCCGTGTGGAATACAAGAGAATGAGCTCTTATTTATAGAGACTCATGAAGAACACTAGAGTACATCTCTATGAGTAGCCATGCAAGGCATACTGGTCCATAGAGTGTATTACAATAAAGACAAGTAAAGTAATCTAGCTAATATTGACTGCGGAAGATTGACTCCGGTTGCGGTTGCGGTTGTTGATGAACAAGATGACTGCGGGTGCTGAACCGTTGCGGTAGCAGGATTGGTTGCGGTAGCTGAAGTTCAAGAGGGTCACTTTTATGATTCAACACAAGGAACTGAAGGAGGTGAATGTTAACACTGATACTCCAGAGGAGATTGCTGCCTTTGAGGCCCGCGAGCGAGATGCTACGAAAGTCCATTGCATCATGCTAGCGACTATGACTGCAGAACTCCAAAAATCCTACGATGACTACTATCCCTATGAGATGCACCAGGATTTACTGGACAGGTACCACCATAGTGCCAGGCAGGAAAGATACGAGATCATCACTTCGATGATCACGACCAAGATGAGAGACGGAGAGTCTTTCACTGCTCATCTGCAGAAAATGTAGAGATATGTCGACTGCCTGCTGAATTTAAATGTTAACTTCGATGAAGAGCTGGCGATTGACATTATTCTTCACTCACTGCCACCCTGCTTCAACCAGTTTCGCATGACCTACCACATGAACAAAGAGGAGGTCAGCTTGAGCAAGCTTCAAGGCTTGTTGAGGACTACTGAGAGCAACCTCAAGGATAAATCTGTTGCATCAACTCCAACTACAGCTGCCCCCGTCTTGGCTATTGGGCAAGGGAAGGGTAAGAAGAGGAAGGCTCCTTCTAAGAGACACCATAAGGGAAAGTCTCATGATGTCACCTCTTCTAGTGCAACCAAGGTTGGCACCACTACACCCACCTCCAACCCAAAGGATGCAGAGTGCTACTACTGCCACGAAAAGGGGCATTGGAAACGAAGATGCCCGAAGTATCTGCAGGACATCAAGGATGGAAAGATAAAACCATCCTATGCAAGTATTTATACTATTCGATCTAATGACTCATCGCATGCTATTTCTTGGGTTCTTGATACAGGATGTGGTTTTCACATTTGTTCTCATTTGCAGGGCCTAAGAAGAAATAGGGATGTGGAGCATGGGAAGATAAACCTGGTCATGGGAAACAGAAGATCGTCGCATGTCACCAAGATTGGAGTTTACTCTTTAGTGGTTAGTAGTGGGTTAGGACTAGAGTTGAATAATTGTTGCTATTCGCTAGAAATGGCAAGAAACATCATTTCTTTTCATGGTTTATATAAACAAGGATTTAGATTTTCGTTTGATAATGAAAAAGGTTCTATTAATGCTTTTCTTAATGGTGTTTTCTATTTTGAAGCATTGCCTTGTAATGGAATATCTGAAACTGTGATGGTTGTAGACAATTTAGGAAATGATGTGTTGTATATCGATTCTTCCAATGATTTGGATAAAGCATGCTTGTGGCATTTTCGTCTTGGACATGTCAACAAGAAACGCATAGCCCAAATCCAAAAGGATGGAGTGTTGGAGTCATTCGACCTTAGGGACGATGACGTGTGCGAGTCTTGTTTACTTGGAAAGATGACCAGGTCACCCTTCACTAGTTCTTGTGAAAGGGGTGAGGGTTTATTGGATCTCATACACACAGATGTGTGTGGGCCCTTTAGATCCACCACAAAGGATGCGAGCCGCTTCTATGTGACTTTCACTGATGATTATAGCAGATGTGTGTGGGCCCTTTAGATCCACCACAAGGGCCCTTAAGAATAATATATTAAAAGAGAAATCATATTTATTTAATTAATATTAGTTAAATAATTAATTTAGAATTAATTATTGTGACTAAAAGAAATTGATTAAATAAAGGGGACTGGAACTGCAATTATAAGATAATTGATTTTGGGCTGAGAATTCTTATGGATTAAGGCATGGACGAAATTAAGGTGGAGTCCATCTTGTATTCGTCCAAGGAGGCCTTATTCTGGAAGGTTCTGTGGACTGCTTAAGGCCTAAGCTATCCAATTAGGGTTTTGACTGAAACACTAGCAGCTCAAGTATAAAAGGACCCCTAAGGCATTGGAAATCAGCCACTTGATCCCTTGGAAGCTTGGAGCTGATTTCTAGCCTCGCATCCTCTCTCCTAAACGTCATCCTCTTGCCTTGGTGTTTGTAAGCCATTAGAGGCATCACATTTGAGGTGCTTGGTTCTCGTAAGCTTTGAAGATTCAAGTTCCATACTACAATCAAGAGGTAATATTCTTACTTGGTTATTTATATAGATCTCAATTTTGTAGTATGATAGATTAGGGTATTCAAGTCTTGGATGAATTGCATGTACGATAGAGAAACCTAGATCCAAAATTTAGGGTTTTTCATGAGCACATAGGATTGTCCTTTTGCTCTAAACCCATCAGTCAGAGGCACTCGACGAGTTGAAGGACAACTCGGCAAGTTTGGTCAACTTGGGTCGTTGACTTTGATTTTTGACTTTTGAAAGAACCCCTTTCTAAACTTTCATACTAGACAATAAAGTTACTCCAAAACATGCTACATGCATATTTAAAAAACATTATCTTACATTGATAAAGTGATTACAAAAGATTGGATACAAACCGAGTATGTTTTAATATTTTACATAACTACCCAGGATATTGTAAATTTATACAAACATGATCCCTAAATACAAAAGTAATATTACAACTATTCTAAACCTTTCAACAGTATATGACTATATTGGAAGCTTATCTCCTGCAAATTAGTTAAACATTGAGAGGGGTAAGCGATGATGCTTAGTGAGTTCAATAATAGATACAATATAACGTTATGCCATATATATACTTCAATATGCCAGAAGAAAAGAAGAACAAGGAACAACAAGGGCATAATGCGAAAAGCTTTCCATATCAATCAATGAGACATAACAATTTCCATACTTGATATAAAATCAATAAAGTTTCAGCACAAATGGCACAGAAAATACTCAGTAATATCATTTTGCTAGAATATTTAGGCTTTCAGCCTTATCTTAGCATACTGCCGAAGCCAAAGTGATGCCTATGTCATACACTTCATGGTCAACGGTTCATACCAATACCCAAGTGATGCTTATGTCATACACTTCAAGTCAGAGGTACAACCTTGCTATAAAAATAGCAGAAACAACAACTCGAGATGATAACATGGAAAAGCACATAGCACGTATAACACATAACATACAATTGTTCCTATATATTAAACTCACCTTGAAATAACCGGGGGTTAAAATAGTAATTTGGGCAGCACTTCGGCTCTAAATATGACTTTCTTCGTTGAAAACCGGGAGTTTTCTTGAAAACCGGGCTCTGCGAAGGTAGAGCTTTGAAACCGAAAAGATAAATTTTTTGGGCTTCTCGGGAATCTCGGGGCGTGTTTCGGGCATTGGAATTAATCCCGGGGCTTCGGAGGAAGTCAAAATAGTAAAAATATGGAATAATGGGTGAAAAATGGCAAAATTCTCAAAATACCCGGGTAATCTCGCAAGGCTGCTATTTATAGGGGAGGAGGTCCGAAGGCTCGGATCCGAGGCACTGAGAAGCTCGCATGTGGCTCGCATGCGAGGAGGCAGCTGGCTTCGGACAGGTGGCTTCTACACGCGTCGGACCTGCGAGACCTCGGTTCTGATAGCTGGAGGCTTCTTAGTGGACCGAGCTTCGGTCCAATGGGGAAAGAGGGTGACGACTTCAGACCAATCATCGGGTGCCACGCGAGGCTGCGGTCTAATCAGCAATGAACACGTGTACGACACGTGGAAGCCTCGCATGCGAGGGTGACGTGTCCAGCTCCAATCCATGCGAAATTTCTCGAAAAATGTGCCAAATCTTGTAAAATCCATAACTTTCTCATACGGGCTCCGTTTTTGACGTTCTTTATATACACGCGTAGAGAAAACTATGCTCTACAACTTTCGTTTAGACTTCGTCGGAAAATTTTGAATTTATTTTTATATTATTATTTTTAACAGACCGGGACTGGTAAATCCGTTAAAAATTCATAACTTCTTCATCCGACGTCCGTTTTCGTCAGACTTTTTACCGTTGTACTGCTAATGACGAGACCTTCGATTCTCGTTTAGGTTGTGTCGGCTAAAAATCACTCGATCTAAAATTCGAGTTTTTAGCTGTCTACTGCTAAGCTGAAACTTAGAAAAATCATAACTTCCTCATACGAAGTCAGATTTTGGCGTTCTTTTTATCGAACTTCTCGGTTTAACGAATACTACGACTTTCATTTAGCTCACTAAGGCTAAAATGTAGTTTATCAAAAACTCACTTTTTACGTCATTCGGCACCGTGCCGATTTTGTCGCGGATCTTCGATTGGTCATAACTTCTTCGTTATAACTCGGATTTCGACGAGGTTTTCGCCTACATGTTTCTAACGAGATTATCTACAACTTTAAATAATAAAATTTTACTTATTTCAAATTTTATATTTTCGCTAAATTTCACTATTTAGCTTTTAATTGGAATCTCATAAGACTTCCAATAATTTATGAGTGATTCTAAACATAGTTTTACCTTATTTCTAGTAAAAAACTATATGTTAGAACTCAACACTCAATTTCACATAATATTTCATAATATTATTAACTTTTTAATTTACATAACACGATTTCAAAACGTGTATGTTACAACTTTTGCCTTTGATCAAGTTGTCCCAAGGGGTGTTTGATGCAATCTGGACTGTTAAATATGGGCTTAGGATAAGGCCCGTATGGGGTTGGGCCCAATTCGGAAAATTGGGCCATTAGTGGGCCTTTGTGGATCTGCCGGTTTTGGGCCTCACTTTTGGTGTAGGTTGGGTCAAGGGTAAAATGGACATTTTACCCCAAGTATGGATTATGGATTATAGTGTGGGACCCAATGGATAATTGGGTGTGTTATTGGTTTTGATAGTTCGGAAGCCGGCAGGGCAACAGTTAAGGACTTTCTTTCGGAGAGCTTCTGCATTCGAGGTGAGTCCTCCTCATTGTGCTTATGGGTCGAAGGCACCAATGCCGACCCTTTTGGATTGTTAGCCTGGTCATTCGTATGCTTGTATGTTGTAGTGATCTGTTAGATCGGTATCCTGGTATATAGGATGCTGCCATGCTGTGGTGATTTGTTGGATCGGTATCCTGGTAGATAGGATGTTGCTATGCTGTTATGATCTGTTAGATATGTATTCTGTAGATAGGATGATGCTATGCTTAGTGATCTGTAAGATCTACCTGTTTGTCTGTTGACTGGTTATATGTTTATTGTTATGTATATGTCGACATGTGTGTGTGATTGGGTTGAGGCGGTCCTGCTTTGTGCTGAAGGCCAATAGACCCAGGGCGGTCCGGATAGACTGAAGGCCCTGCGAGGCGGTCCTTTTCAGGCCGAAGGCCCGACGAGAGGTCCGGATAATCTGTAGGCCCTGCGAGACGGTCCAGTCATGCCGAAGGCTCGGGAGAGGTCCAGACATGCTGTAGGCCCAGGGAGGCGGTTCAGACATGTTGAAGGCTTTGTATACATGTTGTTATGTTATATGTTTGGGTGTTGGTACTTTGAGGGAACTCGGTAAGCTTCGTGCTTACAGTTTTTGTTTATGGTTTCAGGTACTGCAGTGGATCGTGTCAAGGTGAATTTATGACCGTACACATCCTCGCGTTTTGGAATTATGATTTCTGGGAAACTCTGATAATGTGAATGTTTTGAAAACTATGTTGAAGGGATTCTGATTTTTAAATAATGTTTTGGGAACAACGGTTTTTGTAAACACTTCTAAAAAAAAGGGTTGTTTTGAAAAGTTGAAAATTTATGGATGTTACATACACACACGAAATCAAATGAACACACACACACACACACACACACACACGAAATCAGATGAACATACATACATACGTCATCAGTCTCCTTTCTCAGTTCTTACATTGACGTCAGAGAAGAAGGGTCGTCACCCTCAACCATCGTCGAGATCTGAGTCATTGTCTGTGGCTCAAGTTTCCAGACGAAGACGCTTGAGTTGCAGATCCGGTCTTTGTGTCGTAAAACGAAGACGATATGCAGATCCATCCGTGGATCGAGTTTCCAGACGAAGACGGTCAGGTAAAAGGAGATCTATTTCTAGATCTACCTTTGTCATCGTCAACTTACAGAAGATCTGAAGTCAATAATCCTTCGACCACCTCCATTAATGTCTTCTACGTCTCATTCTTTCCTTCTCCAAACTCGATTGCAGGTCACACTCAAAAGGACGAAAAAATTGACCCCCTATTCTTTTCTTTCTTTTTGTTCAATCGCGTGTGGCAGTTCTCCATTCAATCACAGTCCCTCATTCTTTAAACTTCTTCTTTCTTAATATATTTTTGAGCTGCAATTTGATCAGAAGATGAATGGAAGAACATGGCAGATGGGGATGATGGGTTCTCGATGGTGGTGATTTTTCGTGGTGGTTTGAAGATGAATATGATGGTGATTATCTAAATGCTTGATTTTTCTGGGAAAAATTGATGATTGTTGGTGGTTTGGCGGTGGATCTGTATGTTTGGGTGTGAAACCAGAGAAAGAGAGAGAGAGAGAGAGAGAGAGAGAGAGAGAGAGAGTGGGTTTTTTCTTTTCTTTTTTTATATTTTCTATAATAAAAATTTGACAAAGGGAAAATACGAATGGCAAATATGTCTTTATAAAAAGTTTTGAAAATTTTGGACAAAACTTGTAACAAAATCAAACTTTTAGACCACCGGTGCTAGTTCAAACTTGTTTGGACCAAAGTGACAATTTTCGACATATTACAGGGACCATTCTTGCAATTTTGTGTATATAAAAACTTATACTTTCATATATAAAGATAAAGACAAAATTGCAAAAATGGTCCCTGTGATTTGTCAATTTCTTTGGGTAAAGTCCAAAAAAAAGTTTATTAGCAAAGAATGTTCTTATTTGGTAGTTTAGCTGTAGTTTTGGTCCTTATTTTGTTAACTTTAACATTTGGCTGTTAACTTTTTAAAATGACAATTTTACCCTTAGCGACCGTTTCTGCCATTATATTTTTTTACCAAATTAGAAGGACCATTTCTGTAATTATTCTTTTTAAATTTATTGAATTATTATACACTAATTCTTCTTATTTTTAATTTTATTGAATTACTATACATTATTTTGTTTAATTTCACTTTTATTAGATTAATTTTTTTATTTAACTATTATATATTAATTAATTTTATTTTTAATATATAATATTTATATATTAAAAAATATTAGATTCTTATATTATTAATTTATTCTAACTAATTCTTTTTTTATTTTTTTATTGGATAATTTTTTTTAATTTCTTTTTTGTTAGATTAATTCATTTTTATTGGATTATTACACTTAATTTATTATTTTCTATATATAATAAATAATATGTTATAAGATTATTAATTTATTTTTAATGTATAATATTAATTATTTTTAATTTATTGGTTCTACTACAAAGTCATCGGAATACGCAAAAACAAGACATCCCATCGTCGAAAATCGTCGGGACCACCGCCAATCACTACCAACTTGTTTCACGCAACGCCGCCAGCTAATAGCCACCTACGATAACCTCTTTACAATCTGCCATAATCCTTCATATTTACGACTAAGCTGATCGTTTCCCACTAAAGCCATTACTATTCGAACCTCCAGGAGGTTCAATCCAAGCACCCATGGTCAGTTCCTCAATTCATTGCCTTTTACCAGCTTGCACCACTGCATCATACTACCCGATCAGTTCCTCCATTCGGCGTCTTCCACAACCCATGCATAACCTTATAACATTGAAGCTTTATGCATGCACAACCTGAAAAGATCTAGCGGCAGATCTAGTGGTTGGAAAACCCTAGATCTAACATTGTCGCCATTGACAGCGGTGTCAGTAACGAATAGTCGGCTTGAGGATGTTTCCAATGTTTTAAAAACTGATTTGAACCGTCTGGTTGAACCGGGAACAGGGGAAAAGAGCAGGTCAACTAACACCAATTTGTGGCTAATTCTGAACAGGAATGAAGCAGTCGGTTTTTATAAAAACCCGGTTGAACTGGTTAAATTGAATAAAAACACATGGAAAAAACCATTTTGCATAATAAACTTTGGTGATCTTTTTCACATCTATTTAGAGTTCTCTAGATAAATAACATATGATAAAAACATATGGTAAATGTTATGAAGTTTTTGGTTGCGCATTATGTGGGTAGTCAATTGGTGTAGTTTTGTCGAGAATGATGGATTGTATGCAACGATCGGTGATTTTCGGCAAGATGACATGTCGGCGCAAGGTGGTTGAAAGCAACGAATGGAGGAACTGACCATGGGTGTTTAGATCGGACCTGATAGTGGTATAGACAATAGTGGTTGTAACGGGAAAGGACCACTTAGTGGCAAATCCGGAGGATTTCGACGGAATGTGAAAAGGTTTGCCGCCGGTGGCTACTGGCAGCGTTGGGTGGAACAGGTTGGTAGTGTTTCCGTCGGACCTTCGATGGAGGTGGTTGGCGGTGGTCCTGACGATTTTCAACGATGGGATGCAACGCTTTTGCATATTGCAACGACTTTGTGGTGGGACCAATAAAATTAAAAAGATTTAATATTACACATTAAAACTTAATTAACAATCCAATAAAAAAGAATTAATCCAATAAAAAGGAAATTAATAAAATAATCCAATAAAAAATTAAAAAAATTACTTAAAAGAAATTATAATAATGTAATATTTATTTATATAAATAATATATATTAAAAATATAATTAATTAATATATAATAATCAAATAAAAAATTAATCCAATAAAAATGAAATTAAAAAAATTGATGCATTATAATTTAATAAAATTAAAAAACGAAGAATTAATGTATAAAATTTTTATAAAAAAAAAAAATATATATAGAAATGGTCCTTGAAGTTTACCCAAAAGAATCGACGAAACATACGGACAACTTTTACAATTTTATCAAAGATAAAGAGGTAACGGAGCAAATTGTTAAATGGCCAAAAAAGTTATCTGAAATTTTTTTTGGATAAAGTCATTAAGATTCCATCCACCTATGTAAAAACTTTGGCTCAGCGTTTCTTTCAAAAAATTAAAATTAAAATTAAAAGACACTAAGAAATTTCCTAGGGTTGTTCCGCTATATTTTTTGAAAAGATAAATTTTCATTAAAAGTAGAAGCTTTACACATTTACCACTTATCATAATTACGAAAAACGATGATAACGTTTATTTAGGTTTACATGTTTTTCTTGTATATTTTACATTATTTGATAAATTGTTAAATCAAACTTTTTAAATGGTTAATTAAACGATAAATTACATCAAATATGAAAAATTTACTAAATAAACAAGGGTTAAAACTATAAAATTTAAATCAGTTCATATTAAATCTTCGAATATAATATATCTTAGTTATCATCGTACAACGAATGAGAAAACAAACGGACAACAAATTGTGTCGCTAAGTTTTTTTGTATGGTAACACCAATTCTTTTGAATACTACATCCATAGATCTAGGGATATAACATTGTTATACATGATCCGTTGTACTTTACTAAGAAGCTCAACCGCATCCGGTGCAGGGAAGCCAAACGTATCAAATCCAAATGACATGAACACGTGTTGATTTTCCATCAACGATTTCTCATGTTTGGTGACCTTGCATGTAGTAACTTTTAATGCAGCATATCCCACCGTGAAACCCCCGGCCCTCAAGCCTACAAGAGGGGATACCCCTGTAAGGTTCACATATGCGTATTTCCCTACAACCCATCCAAAAATCAAAACGTCAGTCGATCTAAGGGTTGACATTCCTTCTGTTGAGTCAGTCAGGAAATTCACAGAAGCCACTTTCTTGGCGGAAACCCCGGCATGCTTACATATGTCGACCAATACATCCCTAACCATATCATGTCTATATTTAAACCCCAAAAGTTCTTTGCAATGAACTGCATGCTTTCCAAAAGAGTCCAAACATGTTTTGCGTCACACCGGACGTATCTCGTCGACAGGGAATACTGGAATCATGTGTCGATATTTGAGGAAGGTACGATACTCCACAGGAGACATATGTTGGTCAAACTCATCTATAAAGATAGCTAGAAGAAAATCTTTAGCATTTGGTGCACGTAAACACTGGAAAACTGATTTCTGCCGAGCGTCATGTTGAAAGTCCAAATAAATCGGCCAAAATTCCGTTTAATTATTTAATTACTTTGTCCAGAAAAATATGCCCATAATATAAAAGAAAATCACTCGTGAACACTATTACATGACGTCACCGGTTTGTCCCTTTTTTGTTTTAAAAAAACAACCATATTTTTTAAAAACTCTATCACGGCCATTATCCTTTTTCTCTAAAAAAATTTCTAAGACTTGTTTTTATCGAAAAAAATGATATATTAAAATTTATAATTTTTTGTCGAGATTTATAGTGTCAATAAATATGTTAGATTTAAGTATATATATATATATATATATATATATATATATATATATATATATATATATATATATATATATATATATATATATATATATATATATATATAGGGTTAGGTTCATATGAGACCACTATATTTTGTGAGACAGAGAACGGAATCATATCCACTCATTTTGTAGATAAAAAAAAACATCTTTAAAATGCAAAATAATTGAAAATTTTCGAAATTTTTTTTAAATATTAGAATATTCTACTAGAATATTAAAATATTTTATATATCTAACAAATCTACTAAAATACTAGAATTTTCTAACAATCTAAAAATAATATTGGAATATTTACAGTGTAATATTCCATTAAAATATTTCACGTATTTTTCAGAAAAAACAGTAATTTTTTTTTAACTTTTTTAGGTAAAGAAAATGACGAAAATAATAATTAAAATAAGAATTTTCGGATTTTTCCTTTTATTTTGCATTTTAAAATTATTTTTAGATTGCGTCTCACGGTCTCACTAAATTAACATGGTCTCAAATGACACTGAACATATATATATATATATATATATATATATATATATATATATATATATATATATATATATATATACTTCTTATACAATACTATAACAATTGACTCGCTACACAACTGCATCTGTATTTGGTATTTTATTTGTACTCAAAAGTATCTTTTAATTATGTGTCAATGCCGTTAAGTCAAGGGAAATTGAGTAATCTAACTATTTTTTTGGTTGTTTTTTTTTTTAAAAAAGGATTTAGGTTATTTTTGGTCACTTAACTTTTGGTTTTGTGCTCATTTGATCACTTAACTCTTTTTAAGTTTTGAAAGGTCATCAAACTTTTGACTTTGTGCTCATTTAGTCACTTAACTTTTGTTTTTGTCACATTTAGTCACCAAACTTTTAAAATTGTGCTCATTTAGTCACTAAACTTTTAAAAGATTTTAAAAGTTTAGTGACTAAATGAGCACAATTTTAAAAGTTATGTGACTAAATGAGCACAAATCTAAAAGTTAGGTGACTAAATCTGACCAAACCAAAAGTTAAGTGACTAAATGAGCACAAAGTTAAAAGTTTGATGACCTTTTACAACTTAAAAATAGTTAAGTGACCAAATGAGCACAAAACAAAAGTTAAGTGACCAAAAATGACCTAAACCCTTTAAAAATAACTTTTTTTTTTTGCAAAATGACCACTTGGTCCGGAATGGGTTGTTCCGGACCTGATTTCAAATTCGGTTAAACGGGTAGATAATTTCGACCCGGTAATCTGGTTCTCCTATAAATATCATTTAACCCGTTTCAGACTACACTTCGACATCACTTGTTTCGGACTACACTTCGACATCCCATTTCAGAAACCTCTACAACTGAAAATGTCTTCCGATAGTGAAGAAATGCAGTTTTTATTTGTAAGTTTCAAATTTGTTTCTAATTAAATGCATTTATTTTTTATTATACGTTAAAAAAATTTAGTTTATGCAATTATATATGTATTATAAGGTTTTATGTGAATTTTAAACTTGTTAAGGCAATTATAGGATTACATAGACTTATACATTTATACTACATGATACATCGTGATCAAAAACCCTAATTTTTGCTAGTCTGGAATCCGAAAATCAAGTCCGGAATCCGAAAATCATGTCCAAAATACAATGAACTGGGTCCAGAATTTTGGTCCGGACTTTATGGTCCGCAATACCGTACCCGATTTACGGATTCTGGAACATACATACACAAATCCTAATTCCGCTCCAGAATATACATACAAAAATCCCTAACTAATAATTCTTTTGATTGTAGCACGACAAAAAATACGCAACGGTTGTTACTACAACCTGCAGACCTGAACTTGGGCGCGGAATCATGGCGCGCTTGCAAAACCGACCAGTTTGTGCGGCGATGTTTAGGTAATCATGTTTTGGTGATTACGTAAACATGTCGATGGGTATCGAATGTCACCCTTTACTATGTCACTATCTTATGTGCAAGGAAGTTACTACTTTTGATCCAGTTGACCTAGAAGATATTCTATTTCCGGTTGGCGACTATCGGGTTTGCTTTGACAGGAAAGCATTCTGCTTGGTCACCGACTTGCGGTTCAGGGATTATTTCCATCCCAATTCTGGTTTTGTAACATTCAGAGAACGTGTGTTTCCATTTGAGTCGCATTCACGTTCGGTGAGTATGGATGACCTTACGAACGTTTTCAATAACTCGATTCATCAATTAAGCAATGAAGACGTGGTGAAAGTCTCCTTATTGTATATGCTAGAGCAAGGATTTTTGGGAAAATACCCACAACAACCAGTTACTAATGAACGTATGACACTCGTCTCTAATTTACAGGAGTTTAACAGGCATAACAGTTTTTTACCCACATTATATCAAAATGATACATATACTTATTAAGTGTAATTTTTTTACATACGTACCCATGGGGCAAATTGATATAGGATTTCACCAAAAACAGTTGTGTACTATGTTTGATAAGATTAAGGATCATTTGAGTTAGATTGGTTGTCTAAGCCCATAACTATAATTGGTATAAACTTGAATTGACAGTAGCACAATCCTTTTGGGTTGCTTTCAAACCTAGCAATTGAATATGACAGCTTTTAAAGAGAAAGAATGATTTATTAATTTATTATATGATTAATAAATTGGAAATCAAAATAAATAGTTTGTTAATATATTATGAGAATAATATATTAATTTGAAATAGTATTATTTAATTAATAATTAATCATAAATTAATTGGAATTAATTTTGGGATTAATTGGATTAATTAAAAATGCAAGGTATGTTTGGTTATTTATTGAAAGTTGAGGAAAGGAGCCCATGGACCTCATTAGATGAGGTGGACGAAAATTACTTGGGCAAGCCCAAGAAATTTCGTTCAAGCCCTTGATGAGAAGGGAATGGCCTGTTTGGTCACCAAGGAAAGGAATTAGGGTTTCCTCTTTAAACCCTATCTTTGACACTAAACTACCTTAGCTATAAAAAGACCCTTAGCCTTAGAATTTTGGCTATGAAATTCCTTTAGAAGCTTAGGGCCGAAATTCTCACCTCTCTCCTCTCTCTCCCTCTCTCTTCAAGCTTCTTGGTTGCTAGGTTTTGGGTGTGAACCATTAGAGGCACGACACTTGTGGTGCTTGCTTCCAAGAGTCTTTCAAAGGAGGAATTCAAGATTGTTTGCTATAAAAATCTTCAAGGTTAGTTTTTCTTGTCTTATGAATTAGTTTTTCATAAGAAAGTTTTGTAGGATGATGACTCATAGGATGTTGCCTATATGTGAAAGAGGTAGATCCTTTAATAGGTTGCATATGCCCTAATCACTTGAATTGTTTGATTGTTTTTCCGCTTACAACATTGTAGTTGTAACCCTAATAACCCATCAATTTGAACCCAAAGGTGGCAAGAATCGGCAGTGTACACACATATACTTTGCAGGGGTTTGTCTATGCATTTAAGGTATGTACACTATGTTTAATAAGATTTTTTAAACAAGTATTATAACTTTGTTAACTTGGTAAGTTGTTTGTCATCTTAATTTTGTAGATTTGGATCTCCGAGACATTTCCCAACAGTTGTATTGTGTTGGGTTATTAATGTATTGTGTGAAAGTGTTTTGTACTAGAATAGTCTCATTTATAACGGGTTGGGCCTATCCATATGTGTTTATGGTTTGCTAGGGTTAGACTATTTAATGTGCATGCATGTATAGTTTTAGGGTTAATCGATTGTATTGCCCTACTTAGCTTTTACCTAAAAGTTCACGTTGAACTCTTCTAAAGCTTTGATAATATTAAGCATTCGACACATCTTTGATCATTGCTGTTGTTATTTGATTCACTCTACTGTTTAGAATCTATCGATCTTAAGTTTTATTGTTTCTACAATTGGTATCAGAACAGGAGATTATAACTCATATGGTAATCTTCTGTCGAGTTCTGTTAGGGTTTGCGTTTTTATTAGATCTGTCTTGTCGTCTTCATCGTTTCAATCGATTGTAGACGTCAGATCTAAATCCTAGTTTTACCCTAAACTTCTTTATTGTTTTACACATTTTATTCTATACAAGTTTCTATGAATCTCTAAATCATGCAGCACGAAGATCCCCATACTCTTTCTTTCAATCTATCCAGTAGCATCAGATCTACTACCAAGATCCCAATCCTCTTCCCACAGGATTATGAAGTCTGGGCCATTCACTTCGAAGACTATGTTCTAGGTCTTGAAGAACACAGCTCAACCACATGGAAAGCAATGGCACATGAGACGTTTTCTCACACAACAACCCGGAGAGTTATCAAAACTCAAACTGAATACAACGCTCTTCTTGTTGAACACACAAATATTCCTCGGGATGAAAAAGAGAAGTTGTTGAGTAACATCAAGGCGTTGAGAATAATAAGGTTTTCTCTTCCACCAGATACTTTTCGTCTGGTGAGTGCATGTGAGGCGGCAAAGGAAATCTGGGATTGGTTAAAGGAGCTTTATTCAAGCGATGCCGATTTGGAACACTCAGTTCAAATGTTGCTTCTATCGGAGTTTGGTGCTTTTGTTCAAAAGACAGAAGAAAAACTTGATCAAACATTCAATCATTTTAATCATCTTTTGTGTTTGATGTTAAAACACAAAATCAAGCGTGAAATAATAGAGCAAAAAGTCACGTTTATGAATGGATTGAGATAGGAATGGAAAGCAGTTGTATCCACAGTAAAAGCTCATGAACAGTTCAAGAGTTACACTTTGCCGAAGCTTGTGGGAATCCTAAGATCCCACGAAGATGAAGTGACGAAGGATGTGAAGCTTGTGTCTAGCATGGGATCGTTGGCCCTGGTTGCAAAGGGCAAAAAAGTAGCTGAAGAAGATTCTGAATCTGACCTTTCAGATTGTGATCTTACAAAAGAACAATATGCTCTGTTAGTGTCTAGTCCCAAGAAGTTTGCTAAAGATAACTTTGGACGTTTCAAAAACAGGAATAGGATGGGGAACTACAGTTCAGACAAGCCAAAAGATGAGAGCTTTAAGAACTCTGAAAAGGATGAAGAAAAACAAGACAAGAAGTTGTTGGGAGATTCTGGATATGATTGCAACTACTGCCATGGCAAGAATCATTTTGCTAAGGAGTGTATGTTGAAAAAGGTTGAATGAGAAGAAAGAGGTTGAGAAAGAAGATGACTACTATCTACAGAAGATAGAGGATTTGAGGAAAAACAGTGTTGGGAATGTGAAGCCTGCTTTGATTGTGCAGGAAGGATGACAAATTCAAACTCATATGGACAGAACTTGTTCAATCTTAATTTCTTGCCACTTGGCAGCACAAGGTTCTACCATGTCTTCCAAGTTGTTAAGCAGCTCACCTATACAGATCAATGAAATTTCACTAATCAAGGTCCTTCGCCTTATGAAAAAAATTGAGAACTCATAGAACTCACATGCATAGTCAACTTTTAACTGGAATAGGCACAAAAACAAAAATATGTCAACACGATAGGTTACAAACCTCAATTCGTGAGCTAGTGATACACAATAGGTTCATTCTTGATTAGTTCCTGAAACTTTTCAAGATCTTTAAGACTCCCACTGACTTCTTGACATATAATATTCTCTTGTCAAGAAACACTCTGTTAGAACAAAGTTCTATTAGGATCGATAGATTCTATGCAGGCAAACAATTAAGGACGTAATTATGAACACAAGAATGGCTTTAAAGATGTCGTATGATTAATGATTTAACACCTCAGAAGAGCTTGATTAAGAACTTCGACTGTAGAGGTGCTTAGGGTTACAAAATAATAATCAATGATAATCAAGAACGTATCTAATGCATACATGCATGCACTATTTATAGTCTAACCCTACTAGATAATCACGGATGGACAGGCCCAATCCGGATATACAAAACAAGCCCATGACGCAACACAATAATAAGACTCAACAATCTCCCCCTTTGCGTCAATGGAGCCGAAAGCTCACTTCGGTTGAGCTGCAGAAGACTTATTGATTGTCTTGAACACCTTCGGTATGATGGCCAATAGATGATGACGAAACGTAATGTACCACCGAAGCATGTCCGTGAAGTTCTTCTTGTCTGCTTCTGAATTCTGCTTGCACCGATGGATGATATTGATAATGTGCTCTAAGCAGTCTGTTGAAAACAGATGTTTATCAACAAGAGCGAACAAAAAACGATTGGCTTCGCCTCTTGTAAACATTACAGTAAGATGTGTAGAATCGATTTGGCCCATCCTCATTTTGTTCACATCTCCTGGTTTCGCTGTTGGCTTGACTGTCGGTTTCTTGTTCATTACTTTCGCTATCTCCTGATCCATAGCAGCAACCTCATGGATGTAAGAGGCTAACATCCTCTTCAAATGATCCAGTATCGGCTCATATTCTTTCGGATTAGTGAGCAGAATGTTAAACAGCAGGATCCAATCATGAGGATTTAAATTTGGAAGGTCTGACAGGGAAATAACAGACACCGAGTTTGCTGACCCTCGTGTGATTTTGAAATTAACATTTATGAATTTCCCGACAGGCGAAGGTTTTAGTACCTTGACAGTAACAATCTTCTATGCACTCCACGTCAAGTACTGAGGCTGACCGAACTTTAAATAAAAATCAATTAGTTCACGATCAACTTTCGGATGAGGGAAAGGAACTTCAACAGTCGAATCAAAACAATGAAACGTGAATGCCTTTCGTGTTATCGGCATGTCGAACTGTGAATCCTTAGAATTATCACAATCAAAAGAAGCGACAGGTTCCAACTTGTAGACGCTTGGAAACTCTATTGCCTCATTGATGAGTGTCTCTTTTGTCCAGAGAGGAAACAAGGCCTTCTTGCAGTTTAAGGCTTCTTCTTCTTCCTTGTTCCTCCTTTCCCTTTCCTCAGCCTCCCTCGCAAACCCTTAAGGTTTCATCCAACTCTCTATCCCTCTTCTTTCTTTTTAGAGCCTCAGCTATAGTCTCTTCTTCTTCTTCACTGTCATCATCAATCCCCTTCTTTTTATCTTTATCACCAGAACCCGAAGCTTCATTATCCTTCGGTTCGGTTGTAACTGTGACCTTCGGTTTAGCAGATTCAGTTTTCACAGTAACCTTCGGTTGAGCACCTTCTCCCCCTTGTTTTGGAGGTACGAACCTCTCCGAAACACCCTTCATTTCATGTAACATTGCAAGGGCAGGAAGAAGTTTCGAAGTCAGATGATTCCTTATAGTGTGAGTAAGGATAGGATCATGAGCACCAAGAAGGTTGGTAAGCATATCCTTGACATCCCCAGCACAACTACGAAAGACAGCTCTCTCAGTCTTCAACAAAGAAATTTCCTTTTCAGCTTGAGCGAGCTGCACCTTCTGAACTTCAATAGTGGAGGCTTGGCGGGCAAGATCTTCCTTTAAGGCACTCTCCTTTGCTAAATCAGCTTGGAGATATTCAAGCCGAGAATTCACAGAACTGATAAGTGAAGTGTTCTCTGCTTGCATTGAAGAACGAACAGCCTCAAACTTAGTCTGCTCCTCTTGAAGGGACTTGGATAAGGAATCCACAGAGGCATTCACCTTGGCTGCATTGGAATCAGCATGCGCTTTGAGTGAGTCAAGAAAGATCTGAGTACTGTGAACAATTTCTGCAACGTCAGTAGTGGCCTTCTTACAAGAAGAAGTAGAAGCGTCAACAGCCTTTGTTGATTTGTAAATAGCCCCAGTATATTGCTCAAGAGCAGTGTCCATAAAAGCTTTGAGCACAACATCGTTGTATGAATTGTTGGCATCAAGCAATTTATCAAGTTTCTCATCAATGCTCTGCAGTTGTTGTCGCGTGACTGGAGCTTCATCATCATCATCGGTAGGAAGCCGATAGGGACTGTAGTATGTTGAATCAAACTCATCATTAGCACCACCAAGAGTGGCACCAAAATCGGTTGAAGTTGAGGGTGAAAGTGGTTTAGAAGTAACAGGAGGTTCGGTCTCAGTATTCGCCCCCGCATTAGATACGTTGACGTTTACTGTCGGTTCTGGGATAGTGGTGGTAGTTGATTGGGAAATAATAGGAGGAGGTAAAGGAGTTGTAGAAATAGGAATTGTACTAACTGGTGGTGGTGGTGGTAGAGAAGTTGTTGTTTGAGATGTGATAGGTGGTGGAATAGGAGCAACCGAAATTGGAACTGTCTGTTTCGGTGATGAGGGTGGTGTTGGAAGTTTGTCATGAAGAGGTTCGGTTGGAGTTGGGGATCGGGGAGGTGTGTTACCTCTCGGTGATTCATGATGAATTTCCTCTTCTTCATCCTCCTCATCGTTTTCTGAAATGGAAGGAGAGGGACTCTTGGATTTCTTCGCCATCTTCTTAATCTTCTTTGGCTTAGAAGAATCCCCTTTCTCAGACTTTCGCTTCCTTGACTTAGCAGGCTTAGACTTATCATCATCGGTTGTCCCTTTCTTGGTAGTAGCACTTTTTCCTCGGTTTCTAGGCTTCTCCACAGCATCCAAGGCAGCCTGCTGTTCAGGAGATAAGACTCTCGGTTCCTTGGGAGGAATCTTGCGATAATCAGTCATGACCTTACTCTCGGCTGAGACACACCTGTGCATCGTCTCAGGTATGGAGCCATTGTGAGGGAACTCTGTAGGATCAGAAATGATAATTTTCTTGGTGTGAAACGTAGCCACAGACGCGACTAGGGCATCCTTCATTACCGGAATCTGCAAAGTATCAATCGCCCTTCGTGTAATGAGAGTCCAGAATCGTCCACACGAAATTTCAGAGTGCCTCGTCGAAGTGTTAAGGCTTTGCACCACCTGTGACCAGATAATCGACCCATAGTCGAGATTTATACCATTGTAAAGACCGTATAGAAGGATCAGAAAACCCTTGCTGGTACCATCAGACCCACCACTCCTCTCCGCCAAACTCTTGATGAGAAGAGTAAGCAATCCATTCCATTGGGGTGGTAAGCATGACTTCTTAACCTTCGTAACCATGGTAAGCACATCAGTGTAACCCATCTCGTAGAGCATCGAGAACTGTTGAGTAGTGGTGATGAAGTCCAGTGAGATCACAGACGAATCCACAGCAAGTTGCAATAGTGAACAAAATCTCCCTTTTGAAATCGAAGCCTTGTGAGAGAAGATTTGGAAGTAGATCCTCTCCTTGTTCTTGTCATATGAAGCAGTAGTGTAAGCCTGCGATAGGAGGGACATTGGGACGGATTCCACCTGTGTTAGGGCTAGAACCAGAGGTGAATACTTCAAACACTCAACCACTTGTAGCATATACGCATCGTACAGAAAAGGGTTGAGTTCAATGATCATGTTCTGGTTTGGCTTGATCGAGAGCAATGTGGACGAAGCAGTTTGATCGTGAGCCGATGAAGAAGTCGCCATTGTTGAGTTAAGGAAGAAGATGAACAGTTGTAAATCGCCGTGTATATAGAGAGAGTTTGTTGTAGGTAAAAGAGACAAATGTAATTAGAAACCCTTTATATACCGTTTCCAGGAGAGAGAAAGAATCGTCATGATAATGATGAGGTCACTGAAACGTCGCCTGAAAAAGCGCGATGTGACAGGGTGGTTTCTCCCAGGTATACGTCAGCACGCGTGGGTTTAGGGACCGTTCAAATTCACGCGCCCAAAAGCTTATCCTCAATTCGTCGTTTGAAATTCAGCTTCGCTCCAAAATTTAGGATAACCCCTGTTGCTCCAAAAGATAAACAAAAATCGAACCAACAGCAACCAGAAAGTTGGAAAATAAAAATTTTCGTGCAATAGGGTGACAAAAGATAAAGAAATAAAGCAAAATGTGTATTGGATGTGAGTGATGTCTATTAGAAGACATAAAGCAGATGATTCCGGGAAAGAATCGCTTCCTTCAAATTCAAGAGAGACTTGAAGTGCTTGTGTGGTTTCCCGAGAAAATACGATCGAGTGTTTATAAAGAAACACCGAAAGGCTTCTTTTAATTTATAGGCCAAGGGTAGCTTATCTTCAACCGAACATTGATTCTTAACATAAGACCGAACGTTGGAAGAAGTACTTGTGAGACCGATGTGGTCTGTTGAACAAGTAGGTTGGATATAATTTAGTGACTAAAGATTATATAGAAACCTCAAAAATAAAATTAAACTGGATCTTTTTGGGTAGAAGTGCCTTGGTGTTAGACAATTTCATAAAAGACCACTAAAAAAATGAGATTTCATTAGGTAACCAGTAAGATCTTGAATATAATGAGGCACCGTCAATTCATTGTTGGTGTTGGATTGTGGGTTTCACTCAGCACGTGGTGTTCGTAGCTAAGATCACAAACACAGATTTTATGCAACCATAAACCTCAGTGGTAAAGACCGAGAGTCTCAAGGGTTACAGTGGTGAACCGAAAATTGATGGAGAATGTAAGGAGGGTGGTTAAAGAACCGAAAGTACCTCTGCTGTATTAACATGACAAAGCAGAAAACTCTTAACTCATTTGAGAAGAGTAAGGCCGCTCTTGACTTGAGGTGATTGTTACAGCCTGATTGGGAAGAAACGATAGGTATAGATCGAATCATTAAGGCCTTGCTCTTAGTCGTAGAGGCTTCGGTCAACATGCAACAACATGCTTCTAGGGACTCTTAACTAGTTCAGATGGAGAGAATTATACCTGCCTTAGCTCCAAATTATGTTGTACTGGTATACTTGGGACCTAATTAGAAGAACAAGCAAACAAACATACCACACAAACAAAACAAACAAACCAAAAAAATTAAAAAAATGTTGAGAAAAATATTTTTGAAGTTTTGAGATTTTCTGAAAAATAATAAAAACAGAGAAAGAAAATATTTTTGTATTTTTGATGTTTTTTGAAGAAAAATAAAAAAATATTTTTGGATTTTTGAGGTTTTCTGAAAAATAATAAAAACAGAAAATAGACTTAAAAGAATAAAAAAAATGTACAACCGAAACCAAATCTTAAAAGAATGAAGCGAAATAAGCCGAGCGTTCAGTTCATTTCGGTTCCTTAAAATTCCGGAGCCGAAATAGACCGAGCATTTGGTTCATTTCGGTTCCCGAAAATTATGGAGCCGAAATAGACCGAGCGTTCGGTTCATTTCGGTTCCCGAAAAATCCGGAACCGAAATAGACCGAACGTTCGCTCTATTTCGCTTGTCTAATTTTTAGAGAGAGATTTGAGGATTCGGTACCGACTCTGCTTCCATCATTCCCAAGCCTTGTAAAATTTTATTGAAGCTCGCTTTAGGTAAGGCTTTAGTAAATATGTCAGCCAGTTGATCAGAGGACCGAACGAAATGTACTTCCACGTTCCCATCTTCTACATAGTCCTTGATGAAATGATATCTAAGTGTAATATGCTTAGTCTTTGAGTGTTGCACTGGATTGTGGCATATTCTTATCGCACTTTCTGAGTCACAATAGAGAGGAATCTTCTTCATACTTAGCCCATAGTCTCTGAGTTGACTTTGTATCCATATTACTTGAGAAGTACAGGATGATGCAGCTATATACTCAGCTTCGGCTGTTGAAAGTGACACACAAGTTTGCTTCTTGGACTGCCAGCTAACAAGTTTACCGTCAAGGAATTGGCATCCACCAGTTGTGCTCTTTCGGTCCAGACCACAACCTCCAAGATCAGCATCAGAAAACGCTTGAATAAAGAATCCAGATCTAGCAGGGTACCAGAGACCGAGAGACGAGGTTCGCTTCAGGTAACGGAAAATATTTTTCACTGCCACCATGTGAGGTTCTCTTGGATTAGCTTGAAACCTGGCACAATAACAAACAGAAAACATAATGTCCGGTCTACTAGCTGTTAGATACATAAGGGACCCTATCATTTGACGATATAGTGTTATGTCAACAGCAGGTTTTTCCAGAGATGGTGTTAACTTAGTGCCAAATGCCATAGGAACCTTCACTTTCGAATCTCCCGTCATTCCGAATTTTGCTAGCAAGTTCTTTGTGTAGGCCTCCTGGTTGATAAATATACCTTCTGGTCCCTGTCTAATATTCAAACCAAGGAAAAAATTAATCGGACCCATTGCGCTCATTTCAAATTTAGTCTCCATCAACTTCCTGAATTCAAGATTCGTGGAGCCGAAGATGATATCATCGACATAAATCTGAACTATCATTAGATGTTTGCCTTCTTTCTTTCGAAAGAAGGTTGGGTCAACCGAACCTTGCTTAAATTTCGACATTTTCAGAAAGCGAGTTAAAGTTTCATACCAGGCCCTCGGTGCTTGCTTCAAACCATATACAGCTTTATCCAGCACATAGCAATGATCAGGGAATTTCTCGTTCACGAACCCGGGAGGTTGCTCAACATACACTGTTTCTTCTAGTTCTCCATTCAAGAAAGCGCATTTTACGTCCATTTGGAAAACTTCGAAGTTTTTATGAGCAGCATATGCCAGAAAAATTCTAACAGATTCCAACCTTGCTACAGGAGCGAAGGTTTCCTCATAGTCTATCCCTTCCTCTTGGCAATATCCTTTCACCACCAACCGAGCCTTGTTGCGAATGACGTTCCCTTCTTTGTCCAATTTATTCCTGAAGACCCATTTTAAGCCAACTACTGAAGCATCCTTTGGTGTGGGAATCAGCCTCCAAACTAGATTTCGTTCGAACTCATGGAGTTCATCTTGCATTGCTTGTACCCAATCAGAATGATCAAGTGCAGCATTAACTGTTTTCGGTTCGACTTTGGAGACAAACGAATTAAACATACAGAATTCAACATTAGAGAATAATGCAGTTTGTTTCGCTTTCAATTGAGAACGTGTGAGAACTCGCTCAGATGATTCACCAATGATTTGTGCTTTGGGATGATCCTTGGTCCATTTCACTAAAGGAGGATAATTTGGGCCATACGCTGGATCCAACTCTGCATTTAATTCCTCTTCAAGTTCTGATTGATCACCTTCGTCAGTTGTATTCTCTTTCTCCCCCTCGACTGGCGAAGTGTAACCTATGTCAAGATCAGAGTTTTCATCCTCTGTGGGAGTCGGATTCTCCCCCTCGATTGGACTATTATTGGGTGGGTTTGGAGTTGTATGCTCCCCCTCGCCTGGACCTTTATGAGTTGGGGATCGAATTGGATTCTCCCCCTCGAAAGACATTTCGGTTGTCTTTGGTGCTGATGAACTCTCCACCTTGAACATTGAGCTGTTGTTTGGAGGGTCAGTTGAGGGTTGACCACCTGTCGGTTTAGGAGGTTCACTTTCCATTTCTTTGGCAGCTTCATCTATGATCTTTTTGAGATTGTCGATTTTGTTGTCTGCTGCTTTTGCCTCTGAGTGTACAGCTTACTCTGCTTCATCAAATAGCCGAATGTACTCTTCAAACAAGTTGGATATTGGAACCGAGACTTGTCCCGATTCAGGAAATATTTCCCCTAAGGCACTTTCGCTCCTTTGAACTTTCTTCATGTAATTATCATCAAAGGTTACATAATATGTTTCTTCAATACGTTTGGAGCGTTTGTTCAAAACTTTGTATGCCTTCGAAGTGAGTGAATATCCAAGAAAAATTCCCTCATCTGCTTTGACGTCAAACTTGTTTCGGTTCTCTTTGGAATTAAAAATGAAACACCTTGAACCGAACACGTGGAAAAATTTGACGTTGGGCTTTCGATTGTTCAGAATCTCATATGGAGTGATTGAGAATCTTTTGTTGAGCAAGGATCGGTTCTGAGTGTAGCACGCGGTTGCAACAACATCAGCCCAGAAGTATAGCGGTAGAGAAGCGAAGCTTAGCATGGTCCTGGCTGCCTCACATAACGAACGGTTTCGTCTTTCAACAATTCCGTTCTGCTGTGGTGTATAGGGGGCCGAAAAGTTGTGAGTTATCCCCTTGTCAGCCAGAAAATCCTCAAAATCTTTATTCTTGAATTCCAGCCTGTTGAGTCCATTTGTGTTGCGTCATGGGCCTTACGTTTTGCATCCGGATTGGGCCTGTCCTTCCGTGATTATCTAGATTAGCTAGTAGGGTTATACTATATATATGCATGCATGTATGCATTATATAAGATTGATTATCACGTTCATAACTTTGGTAACCCTAAACACCTCTACAGTAGCAGTTCTTAATCGAGCTCTTCTTAGGTGTTAAAGTTTTAATCATTCGACACATTCAAAGTCATTCTTGTATTCGTTTTTACATTCTTAATTGTTTGCTTGCTCAGAATCTAACGATCCTAATAGAACTTTGTTGAGTCCATTTGTGTTGCGTCATAGGCCTTACGTTTTGCATCCGGATTGGGCCTGTCCTTCAGTGATTATCTAGATTAGCTAGTAGGGTTATACTATATATATGCATGCATGTATGCATTATATAAGATTGATTATCACGTTCATAACTTCGGTAACCCTAAACACCTCTACAGTAGCAGTTCTTAATCGAGCTCTTCTGAGGTGTTAAAGTTTTAATCATTCGACACATTCACAGTCATTCTTGTATTCGTTTTTACATTCTTAATTGTTTGCTTGCTCAGAATCTAACGATCCTAATAGAAGTTTGTTCTAACAATTGGTATCAGAGCGGGAGACTGTGTGATCGATACACATTACTTCTGTATTCAGAATTCCTTAGGGTTTCCGCTTTTATCGTATAAATAGAAGCCGTCTTCTTCATATCAATGGTAACTCTGTTTCTGATAAAACCCTAATCTCAAGTTTACAGGTTTGATTCTAGCAGCTCACCATGTCTCACGAAGATTCGCAAACAAATCCCATCAACATCTCAAACAGCATTGGATCTACAACCAGGATACCCATTCTCTACACTCAAGACTATGAAGTATGGGCTCATCACTTCGAAGACTACGTGGTTGGATCTGAAGATAATGGCTATCTCATCTGGGAAGCTATCACACTTGGGCCGTTTGTTCACTCAGGAACGAACACTACTGTCAAGTCCCAAAAGGAATATAACAAGTTGGTGGCGGATGTAGACAAGATGCCACAGGATGAGAAAGACAAATTGCTATGTAATGTGAAGGCCATGAGGATGATCAGATTCGCCTTGCAATCTGACACCTTTCGGTTGGTTGGTTCATGCACGACGGCCAAAGAAATATGGGATAGGTTGAAAGAACTCTATTCGACCGATGAAGATCTAGAACACTCCATTCAAACCTTGCTGCTGTCAGAATTTGGAGTTTTCGAACAGAAACCCAAGGAGAAGCTCATACAGACTTTCGATCGGTTCAATCATCTCCTAAGTAAGATGATCAAGCATGGAATAGAGAGAAAGTTGATCGAGCAGAAAGTAACTTTCATGAACGGGCTAAGACCGGAATGGATGGCTGTGGTTTCTACTGTGAAAGCGCATGAACAGTTTAAGTCTTACTCGCTAGCGAAACTTGTGGGAATACTTAAGTCCCATGAAAGTGTAGTAACCAAAGAAGCGAAAGTAGTTTCTGGTGTGGGATCGCTAGCACTTGTCTCAATAGCGAAAATCATTGCAGAAGAAGAAGAAGAGTCTGATATATCTGAGTGTGACCTTACAAGCGAGGAGTATGCATTGATGGTCACCAATCCTAAGAAGTTTGCACGAAGAAAATTTCTTGTCAATAAGAACCGAAACTGGCAGGGAAGTTACAGCTCTGAGAAAGTGAAGGATGAAGCGAAAGTCCCTTCTCAAAAGGATGGAGACAAGAAGGAAAGCAAGCTTACAGGAGACTCTGGGTTCGACTGCAACTACTGTCACGGCAAGAACCATTTTGCCAAAGACTGCATGCTAAGGAAAATGGCTGAGAAAAGAGATGGTGAAGATGATGAGTCGTACTACATGCGCAAATTGGAAGAGATCAAGAAAAAGAAGACGACTAATAGCTCTATGAATGCCTTGATCGTGCAGGAGGATGCAGGTGAAGATGAGTTCGGTGGCGTCGAAGTTTGGTCAACCGATTATGAAGATGAAGAGGTAAGAAAGCCCACTCATGGAAGGGCGTATGTGGCAAAGGAAGTAGGTTCGGCTGATAGATGTTTAATTGTAACAGCCAGTTCATCAACCGAAAGTGCAAATGAGGAACCGAACTTGACTGAGAACAAGTGTTTTGCAGCCAAGCCTGTTAGTGAGAAGATCAACGACTGCGATCGGCTGATCAAAAAGGTACAATCCATCCTTGAATCACTTAAAATTCCAATAACAGATTATGAAGAAGAATTAAATGAATTAAAATTTAAATTTTCTAACTTAAGTGGTAGTCTCATGAAAACTCGCTTAGCGAATTCCAACCTAACTGACCAACTCAGCAGGGTTTCTTCAAAAAGTGAGGAGAGAAGGATGTGGATTGAGCTGAAGGAGGCAGAGTTAATTAGGGCTAGAGATGAATGTATTTATTTACAAAGAGATAATTTAAAGTTTTTAAAACAAAGGAATGTTTTTTGTTTAATAGCTAAGCGTCTATACTTTAATATTTCTCAATTGCATTTAAGTTGTGAGATAGGAAAGAAGATTCATAAGATGATTTTACCCTTCCTTGAATTTAAGGAGGATGAGATCATAGCAGAATGTGAATCAGAAGTATCATCAGAAGAAACATCTATTCATTACAAAATTGGACTGGACAAAATAGAATCCTTCATTGACTCTAAGGAACATAAAAGTATGCTCAAAGATCTTTTAGATGAAAATGATAGGTTAAAATTAAAGTCCGAAACCATTGAATCATTTGACTCGTCTAATGCAAAATTGCTTTCTGAAAATAAAATAAACTTAGAAAATACGTCTGAATTTGATGAGGAGAGTGAGATGAGCGAAATCTCAGTGGAAGATGTGATTGATTGCTCAGAGTTTATGAAAAGTGAAACCGAGAATGAGAAACCACTCATATCAGAAAATTCGGTTGAGTTCGCTCGCTAATCAAAAGACAAGACAAAGAAACTCAAGGAAAAAGCAATGGTCTACCAAAAGGTTCAAACGGTGCCGAATCAAGTGTATGCAGT
This sequence comes from Lactuca virosa, assembly GCF_052849685.1. Classification (NCBI taxonomy): domain Eukaryota; kingdom Viridiplantae; phylum Streptophyta; class Magnoliopsida; order Asterales; family Asteraceae; genus Lactuca; species Lactuca virosa. The sequence goes on along the minus strand of NC_136430.1, from coordinate 4,335,682 downwards.
TACAGGAATCACTACTAAACAAACAGCAGAATTGCAAATCCTGGTCGACAAAGACAATGCTGAAGGATGCGACGATTACTTCTGGTCTACCCCTATCGACAACGCAGACGAAACTGTAGGCTTATCTGAGCAGACTTCATGGAGGGTTAAAGGAAGATATGTTGCTGAACCCATCAACAAACCCTCGAGCTTTGACAAACCAAGCACAAGTGGAACCAAAGAAATCCCTGAAGAACCAATGGTAGAACCGAAAGTTCCAACCAAGACTATGAGAGAACCACATGTTCCAACAAAGACACCCGAAAGTCAAAAGGGGAAGCCAAAGTCTAGCTTCAATATCCACAAATCACAGAAGGAGTTAGCTGAACAGAAACGCTTAAGAAATCAAAGATATGCCAAGAATCTGAATGAACGAAAAAGGCACTGGAATTCTCAATATTCCAACTATGAGCCTCCCAAGAAAGAATCAACGGACAAAGGAAAGGAAAAACTAAAGGAAAATTTCAGTCCAAATTCCTACTATTCCAAAACCCAGAACCGAAAGTCTAGTTTCGGTTCCAACACCGTCACTAAGAATCCAAAGTCAAGTTACGGTCCCAAGACCAGTTTCGGCCCTAAGACCAGTTTCGGTCCCAACACCAGTTTCGGTCCTAAGACCAGTTTCGGTCCCAACACCAGTTTCGGTCCTAAGACCAGGTTCGGTCCTAAGGTTGGTTTCGGTCCTTCTAATTCTCAAAGAAAAACAAATTCTGTGAAGGACATCAAAGGAAAGGGAAAGCTAACATCATATTCTGAGTTTTATAGGAAAAAGTCAGCTAACCCTAGGATTCATAAGAAAAATTCTAAACCATCAAACAACACACCAACTATTGCACCAAAAATTAAACAAGATAAAACTAAAATCAAGGTGTATACCATTAAAAGAAAAGATCAAACCACTCTAGTAAAACGAACATATATGGTTGATATTTCTTCTGTAATTCCTTTTTCTATGAAAGACTCACCAGGACCCAAGAAACTTTGGGTTCCTAAATCTGCTTGAATTTGCAGGTAATAAGTGACGAGCAGTTCGATGATGAATGGTATATAGACAGTGGCTGCTCGCGTCACATGACAGGAAGGAAGGAAGAGCTGAGGGAGTTTCGGTCCCTAAAAGATTGTGGGTGTGTAAAGTATGGTAATAATTCTTATGGAACAATTAAGGGATATGGAATGATAACCAATGGAGATTTCTCAATTCGCAAAGTGGCATATGTGGAAGGACTGCAGCACAACCTCATTAGTGTGTCACAACTAGTTGTGGGCACAGGTTTGAAACTGTCCTTTGATGATGAGGGTTTTGAAATAATTGAAAAGAAATCGAAAAAGGTTCTGCTAAAGTCTGAACGTAAGGGAGAGATGTATCCTTTGAATCTCAATCCAATACGAGGAAAACCAGCAATATGTCTTCTATCAAAGGCAAACACCGATGAAAGCTGGTTGTGGCATCGACGATTATCGCACCTGAACTTCAAAGACATTAATAAGTTGGTGCTTGGTGATCACGTTCGAGGCCTCCCTCTTCTCAAGTTTGACAAGGAGCATCTGTGTGCAGCATGTGAGATGGGCAAACAAAGCAGGAAGAGCCACCCTACACGAATCAATACGAAGATTGTTGAGGCTCTTGAACTTCTACATATTGACTTATGTGGACCTTCTGCTATTGAGAGCATCGGTGGTAGTAAGTACATTCTAGTTATTGTAGATGATTTTTCACGTTTCACCTGTGTTTTCTTACTTAAACAGAAGTCAGATGCAACTCCCAAGTTGAATACATTCATCAATCAAGTGGAGGTGCAGCTGAGAAAGACGGTGAGGAATATCAGAAGTGACAACGGTCTGGAATTCAAGAATAACGAGTTTGAGGACTTTCTGGCTGACAAGGGGATAACTCACAGTTTTTCGGCCCCTTATACACCTCAACAGAATGGGATTGTTGAAAGACGAAACCGTTCTTTGTGTGAGGCTGCCAGAACCATGCTTAGTTTCGCCTCTCTTCTTCTATACTTCTAGGCTGATGCAGTTGCAGCCGCGTGCTACACTCAGAACCGATCATTGCTTAACAAGAGATTTTCAATTACTCCATATGAGATCATAAACAACCGAAAGCCCAACGTCAAATTTTTCCATGTGTTCGGTTCAAGGTGCTTCATATTCAATTCAAAGGAGAACCGAAACAAGTTTGACGTCAAAGTCGATGAGGGCATCTTTATGGGTTATTCGTTATCATCAAAAGCATACAGAGTGTTGAATAAACGCTCTAAACGAATTGAAGAAACCTATTATGTCACCTTTGACGATAATTACATGAAGAAAGTTCAAAGAAGTGAATGTGACTTAGGTGAAATATTTCCAGAATCTGGACAAGTCTCGGTTTCCATATCCAACTTGTTTGAAGAGTACATTCGGCTGTTTGATGAACCAGAGAAAGCGACACACTCAGAGGCGAAAGCGGCAGACAACCAAATTGATAATCTCAAAAAGATCATAGATGAAGCTGCCAAAAATATGGGAACCGAACCTCCTAAAGCTGCAGCTGCTCAACCCTCAACTGACTCTCCAAGCAATGGCTCACAATTCAAGGGGGAGAGTTCAACAGCACCAAAAACAACTGGAGTATCTTTCGAGGGGAAGAATCCAAACCCTTCCCTGATTGATAAAGATCCAACCGAAGGGGATAATCAGCTCCAACACCACCCAGTAGTAGTCCAATTGAGGGGGAGAATCCAACTCCCACAGAGGATGCAAACTCTGATGCTGCCACCGGTTACACTTCGCCAGTCGAGGGGGAGAAAGAGAAAGCAACCGACGAAGGCGAGGATGATCAATCAGAATTTGAAGAAGAAGTTAATGCTGGATTGGATCCAGCATACGATCCAAACTATCCTCCGTTAGTAAAATGGACCAAGGACCATCCCAAAGCATAGATTATTGGTGAATCTTCTGAGAAAGTTCTTACTCGTTCTCAACTGAAAGCGAAACAAACAGCATTATTCTCTAAAGTTGAATTTTGTATGTTTAACTCGTTTATCTCCAAGATAGAACCGAAAACAGTTAATGCTGCTCTTGATCATTCTGATTGGGTGCAAGCAATGCTAGATGAGCTCCAAGAGTTTGAACGCAACCGGGTTTGGAGGTTGATTCCTACACCAAAAGATGCTTCTGTGGTCGGCTTGAAATGGGTATTTAGAAATAAATTGGACAAAGAAGGAAACGTCATTCGCAACAAGGCTCGGTTGGTGGTGAAAGGATATTGCCAAGAGGAAGGAATAGACTATGAGGAAACCTTCGCTCCGGTAGCTAGGTTGGAATCAGTTAGAATTTTCTTGGCATATGCTGTTCACAAAAATTTCAAAGTTTTTCAAATGGATGTCAAATGTGCTTTCTTGAATGGAGAACTAGAAGAGACAGTATATGTTGAGCAACCTCCCGGATTCGTAAACGAGAAATTTCCTGATCATTGCTATGTGCTGGATAAAGTTGTTTATGGGTTAAAGCAAGCACCAAGAGCCTGGTATGAAACTCTAACTCGCTTTCTGAAAATGTCGAAATGTAAGCAAGGTTCGATTGACCCAACCTTATTTCAAAAGAAGGAAGGCAAACATCTTATGATAGTTCAGATTTATGTCGATGACATCATCTTCGGCTCCACGAATCCTAGCTTAACAACTGAATTCAGGAAGTTGATGGAGACTAAATTTGAAATGAGCGCAATCGGTCCGATTAATTTTTTCCTTGGTTTGAATATTAGACAGGGACCAGAAGGTATTTTTATCAACCAGGAGGCGTATACAAAGACCCTACTAACAAAATTTGGCATGACAGGACACTCAAAAGTGAAGGTTCCTATGGCATTTGGCACCAAGTTAACACCATCTCTGGAAAAACCTGCTGTTGACATAACACTTTATCGACAAATGATAGGGTCCCTCATGTATCTAACAGCTAATAGACCGGACATTATGTTTTCTGTTTGTTATTGTGCCAGGTTTCAAGCTAATCCAAGAGAACCTCACATGGTGGCAGTGAAAAATATCTTACGTTACCTAAAGCGAACCTCATCTCTCGGTCTCTGGTATCCTGCAAGATCTGGATTCTTCATTCAAGCCTTTTCTGATGCTGATCTAGGAGGATGTGGACTGGACAGAAAGAGCACTACCGGTGGATGCCAATTTCTTGACGAAAAACTTGTTAGCTGGCAGTCCAAGAAGCAAACCTGCGTGTCACTATCCACCGCCGAAGCTGAGTATATAGCTGCAGCATCTTGCACTTCTCAAGTAATTTGGATTCAAAGCCAACTGAGAGACTATGGGCTGAGTATGAAGAAGATTCCTCTCTATTGTGACTCAGAAAGTGCAATAAGGATTTGTCACAATCCGGTACAACACTCAAAAACTAAGCACATTGCACTTAGATATCACTTCATCAAGGATCACGTAGAAGATGGGAATGTGGAAGTGCATTTTGTTCGATCCTCTGATCAACTGGCCGACATATTCACCAAAGCCTTACCTGAAGCAAGTTTCAATAATATTCTTCAAGGCTTGGGAATGATGAAAGCAGAGTCGGTACCCAATCCTTAAATCTCTATCAAAATTTAGACAAGCGAAATGGAGCGACCGCTCGGTCTATTTCGGCTCTATAATTTTCGAGAACCAAAATGAACCGACCGCTCGGTCTATTTCGGCTCTGGAATTTTAAGGAACCGAAATGAACCGACCGCTCGGTCTATTTCGCTTCACTCATTTAAGATAAGGTTTCGGTTGTAAAATATGTACATTCCTTTCTCTCGTCTTTAATATGGTTTATGCTTATTTATTTTATCTTTCTGTTTTTATTCTTTTTCAGAAAATTTCAAAAATCCAAAAATATTTTCTTTTTCTGTTTTTATTCTTTTTCAGAAAATTTCAAAAATCCAAAAATATTTTCTATTTCTGTTTTTATTATTTTCATAAAAACTCAAATCTTCAAAAATATTTTTCGTTTTGTTTGTTTGTTTTGTTTGTGTGGTGTGTTTGTTGGTTTTTACTTTAATTAGGTCACAAGAGTACCAGTACAACTGAATTTGGAGCTAAGGCAGGTACAATTATTTCCATAAGAGAACTAGTTACGCGTCCCTAGAAGCATGTTGCTGCATGTTGACCAAAGCCTCTATGACTTTGAGCAGGCCTTAATGATTCGATTTATACCTATCGTTTCTTCCCAATTAGGCTATTAACATCAACTCGGTCTAGAGCTACCTTACTCTTCTCATATGAGTTAAGAGTTTTTCTGCCTGTCACGTCTTTATAGCAGAAGGTACTTTCGGTTCTTTAGCCACCTTCCTTAAATTCTCCATCTACTTTCGGTTCACCATTGTAACCCTTGAGACTCTTCGTCCTTACCACTGAGGTTTATGGTTGCACAAAATCTGTGTTAGTGATCTTAGATACGTATACCACGTGCTGAGTGAAACCCAAAATCCAACACCTATAATGAATTGATGGTGAATTATTATATTCAAGAACTTACTGGTTACTCAATGAAATCTCTTTTTATTTTTTTACGTGGTCTTTTATGAAATTGTCTACAACCAAGGCTTTTCTTCCCAAAAAGATCCAGTTTATTTTTGTTTTTGAGATTTCTATTACTTTATATGTCACTCCAACTTATATCCCACCTACTTGTTCAACAGACTACATTGGTCTCACAAGTACTTCTTCCAATGTTCGGTCTTCTATTAAGACTCGATATTCGGTTGAAGATAAGCTACCCTAAGCCTGATATTTAAAAGAAGTCTTTCAATGTTTATTAACAAACACTTGATCGTATTTTTCAGGAAACCACACAAGCACTTCAAGTCTCTCTTGACTCTGAAGGAAGCGATTCTTGCCCGAAATCACCTGCTTTCTGTCTTATAACGAGACATCACTCACATCCCATACACATTTGCTTTATTTCTTTATCTTTTGTCACCCTTTTGCACGAAAATTTTATTTTCCAACATTCTGGTTGATTCGATCTTTGTTTATCTATTGAAGTCAAAAGAGGGGTTACTCAGAATTTCAAACGACGATTGAGGATAAGATTTGGCCGTGTGAATTTGAACGGTTTTTATACCCATGTGTGCTGACGTATACCTAGGAGTAACCACACTGTCACATCGCGCTTTTTCAGGCGACGTTTCAGTGATCGCGTCATTATCATCATGATTTTTTCTCTCTCCTGGCAATGGTATATAAAGGGTTTCTCGTTTTATTTGTCTTTTACCAGCAACAAATTCTCTCAAAATTACAAGGCAAGAATCAACTGTTCATCTTCCTTCTTCGATCAACAATGGCGACTTCTTCCTCAGTTCACGATCAGACTGTGTCGTCTACATTGCTTTCAATCAAGCCAAATCAAAATATGATCATCGAACTTAACCCTTTTTTGTATGATTCATATATGCTGCACGTCGGTGAATGTTTGAAGTACTCACCGCTAGTTTTAGCCCTAACGCAGGTTGAAGCTGTCCCGATGTCGCTCTTATCGCAAGTTTATTCTACTGCGACATATGACAAAAACAAAGAACGCATCTACTTTCAAATACACAATAAAAAGGCTTCTATTTCCAAGGGAAGATTTTATCGTTAATGCATCTTGCCATAGATTCCTCTGTCATCTCGCCGAATTTTATCACGACGACTCAATTATTCTCGATGCTCTACGAGATGGGGTATACGGATGTGCTGACCACCATTACAAAAGTTAAGAAGTCCTGTTTACCATCTCACTGGAATGGTTTGCTTACTCTCCTTATTAAGGGTTTGGCATAAAGAAGTGGTGGATCAGATGGCACCAGCAAGGGTTTCCTGACCCTACTTTATGGTCTTTACAACGGTATTAATCTTGATTATGGGACGATTATCTGGTCTCAGGTGGTGCAGAGCCTCAATACTTCTATGAGGCATTCTGAAGTATCGTGTGGAAGATTTTGGACTCTCATTACGAGAAGGGCGATCAATTCATTGGAAATTCCGGTTATGAAAGATGCTCTGCTTGTGTCTATCGCTACCTTTCACACGAAGAAGATCATTATTTCGGATCCACTCAAGTTCCCTCACAACGGATCAATTCCTGAGTCGATGTATCGGTGTGTCACAGCCGAGAGTCACGTTATGGCTGACTATTGCAAACTTACTCCTACTGGACCGAGAGTTCTTTCTCCAGAACAGCAGGCTGCCCTGGATGCTGTGGATAAGCCTAACAACCGAGGGAAAAGGATTTCCAAGAAAGCGCCGACAGAGGAGGGAAAGTCTAAGTCTTCTAAGTCAACAAAGCGAAAGTCTGATGCTGGGGGTTCTTCCAAGCCCAAGAAGATCAAAAAGATGGCAAAAAGATCAAAGAGTCCTACTCCTCCAAGCTCAGACAATGACGAGCAAAATGAAGAAGAGGAAATTCGTCAAGACTCCCCGAGAGGTAACACTCCTCCCAAATCTCCTACTCCAATCGAATCTCCTCATTACAAGGTTCCAACTCCACCTCAATCACCAAAACAGACAGTACCTGTCTCTGTTCCTATTATTCCTCCACCTATCACTTCTCAAGAAACAACTTCTTTACCACCACCACCACCAATTACTTCCATTCCTCTTTCTACAACTCCTTTATCACCTCCCATAATTTCACAATCGACCACTACTACTATTCCTGACCCAACAGTGGGAGTCAACATATCTGATACGGGGGCAACTACTGCAACTGCAACTCCAGTCATCACTAAACCTCTTTCACCTACCAACTCAACCGATTCTGGTGCCACTCTCGGTGGAGAGAATGATGAGTATGACTCTACCTACTTCAGTCCATATCGGCTTCCAACTGATGAAGATAATGATGTCCCTATCAACCGCCAACACTTGCAGGGAATTCATGAAAAGCTGGATCGATTGCTTGAAGACAGCAAGGCTTATAGTGGTGTGGTTCTCAAAGCTTTCCTGGAGACTGCCATAGAACAATACACATCGTCAATTGAAAAATCTACTAAAGCCATTGATGAGTCTACTTCTTCCTGTAAAAAGGCAACCAATGATGTTACTGAGATTGTTCATACAACTCAGATTTTTCTTGAATCTTTGAAAGGTCATGCTGATACAAGTGCAGCGAAAGTACAAGCCTCTGTGGAATCATTTTCTAAGTCCCTTCAGGAAGAAAGCACCAAGTTTGAAGCTGTGCGTTCATCTATCCAAACCGAGAACACTTCCTTTTTAAGTTCAGTGAATTCTCGTTTTGCCTCTCTTCACGCTGACCTGGCAACCGAAAGTGCTCTGAAGGCAGATCTTGCCAAACAAGCATCTACTATTGAAGTCCAGCAGGTGCAGCTAGCCCAAGTTGAAAAAGAAATTTCTTTATTAAAGACAGAACGGGCTGTATTTCAAATCTGTGCAGGAGATGTAAAGGACATGTTGACCAATCTCCTTGGTGCTCATGATTCCATTCTAACTCTCACCATCATAAATCATCTCACAACCAAATTGCTTCCTGCCCTTGCAATGCTCCATGAAATGAAGGGTGTTTCTGAGAGGTTCATACCTCCGAAACAAGGGGGAGAAGGTGCTCGTGTTGTTCAACCGAAAGTGATTGTAAAGACAGAAGGTGCTCAACCGAAAGTCTCAACCGAACTGAAGGATAATGTAGCTTCAGGTTCTGGTTCACAAACTAAGCGAAAGGAGATCAATGATGACAGTGAAAGTGATGTGGAAGAAACAATTGCTGAAGCTCTCCAAAGAAAGAAGAGAGACTGAGAGCTGGATGAAAATTTGAAAATTGCGAAGGAAGCAGAGGAGAGGGAAAGGAGAAACAAGGAAGTAGAAGAAGCCTTGAATTGTAAAAAGGCCTTGTTTCCCTTGTGGACGAAAGAGACACTTATCAATCAGGCGATAGAATTTCCAAGTATTTATTGGTTGGAACCTGTTGCTTCATTTGACTGTGATAACTCTAAGGACTTGCAGTTCGACATGCCAATTACAAGAAAAGCATTCACGTTCCATTGCTTTGATTCGACTGCTGAGGTTCCTTTTCCTCATCCTAAGGTTGACCGAGAGTTGATTGACTTCTATTTGAAGTATGGGCAACCGCAGTACTTGACTTGGAGTGCACAGAAGATCATTACAGTTAAGGTACTGAAACCGACACTTGCTGGGAGATTTATCAATGTCAATTTCAAGATCACTCGTGGTACAGCAAACACGGTGTCGACTATCTCTCTAGCAGACCTTCCTAATCTCAATCCCCATGATTGGATTTTGCTATATAACATTCAACTCACTAATCCGAAGGAATATGAGCCCATTCTAGAACATTTGAAGAGAATGTTAGCCTCCTACATTCATGAAGTTGCTGCTATGGATCAGGAGATAGCAAAGGTTATGAACAAGAAGCCAACAGTCAAGCCTACACCAAAGCCAGGGGATGTGAACAAGATGAAGATGGGCCAAATAGATTCAACACATCTCACTGTGATGTTTACCAAAGGCGAAGCTCACAGATTTTGGTTTGCTCTGGTTGATAATCATTTATTTTCCACAGACTGCTTGGAGCACATCATCAACATAATGCATCGGTGCAAGCAGAATTCAGAGGCTGACAAGAAGAATTTTACAGACATGCTTCGGTGGTACATTACATTTCGCTATCATCTTTTGGCAATCATACCGAAGGTGTTTAAGACTGTGAAGAAGACTTCTGTTGTTCAACAGAATTGAGGTTTTGGCTCCAAAGACGCACAGGGGGAGATTGTTGAGTCCATTTGTGTTGTGTCATGGCCTTACGTTTTGCATCCGGATTGGGCCTGTCCTTCCGTGATTATCTAGATTAGCTAGTAGGGTTATACTATATATATATATATATATATATATATATATATATATATATATATATATATATATATATATATATATATATGCATGCATGTATGCATTATATAAGATTGATTATCACGTTCATAACTTCGGTAACCCTAAACACCTCTATAGTAGCAGTTCTTAATCGAGCTCTTCTGAGGTGTTAAAGTTTTAATCATTCGACACATTCAAAGTCATTCTTGTATTCGTTTTTACATTCTTAATTGTTTGCTTGCTCAGAATCTAATGATCCTAATAGAACTTTGTTCTAACACAACCCATTGTCGCTTCTGATATTCCCCACTGTCTTTCATAGCTGCACTTCCACTTGCTTAATGAACGTCTTCAACTTGGGAGTTGCATCCGATTTCTGTTTAAGAAAGAAAACCCAGGTGAAGCGTGAAAAATCATCTACTATGACAAGAATGAACTTACTACCACCGAAGCTTTCGATAGCCGAAGGTCCACATAAGTCAATGTGCAGAAGTTCAAGAGCTTCAACAATCTTTGTATAGATTCGAGTAGGATGGCTCTTTCTGCTTTGTTTGCCCATCTCACACGCTGCACACAGATGTTCCTTATCAAACTTTAGAAGAGGAAGGCCTCAAACATGGTCACCAAGCACCAACTTATTAATGTTTTTGAAGTTCAGGTGCGATAGGCGTCGATGCCACAACCAGCTTTCATCAGTGTTCGCCTTTGATAGCAGGCATATCACAGGTTTTCCTTTAATTGGGTTGAGATTTAAAGGATACATCTCTCCCTTGCGTTCAGACTTCAACATAACCTTTTTGGATTGCTTCTCAATTATTTCTGAGCCCTCATCATCAAATGAAACCTTCAAACCTGTTCCCACAAGTAATTGTGACACACTGATGAGGTTATGCTGCAATCCTTCTACATACGCTACTTTTCGAATCGAGAAGTCTCCGTTGGTTATCATACCATATCCTTTGATTGTGCCATATGAGTTATTGCCATACTTCACACATCCACCATCTTTTAGGGACCGAAACTCCCTCAGCTCTTCCTTCCTTCCTGTCATGTGACGCGAGCAACTACTGTCTATATACCATTCGTCATCGAACTGCTCTTCACTAATCACCTGCAAATTTAAGCAGATTTAGAAACCCAAAGTTTCTTGGGTCCTGGGGAGTCTTTCACAGAAAAAGGAATTGCAGTAGAAATATCAACCAAATAAGTTCTTTTTATTAGAGTGGATTGATCTTTTCTTTTGATGGTGTACACCTTGATTTTAGTTTTATCTTTTTTTTAATTTTTAGTGTATTCGATGGTGTGTTGTTAGATGGTTTTGGTGTTTTCTTTTGAATCCTAGGGTTAGCTGACTTTTTCTTATTATTGAAATCAAAATCAGAATCAAGCTTTCCCTTTCCTTTGATGTCCCTCACTGAATATTTTCTTTGGGAGTTGGAAGGACCGAAACTAGACTTGGGACCGAAACTTGACTTTCGATTCTTAGCGCCGGTGTTGGAACCGAAAGTAGACGTTTGGTTGTTAGCCTTGACGCTTGGACAGAAAGTAGACGTTTGGTTCTGTGCGGTAGTTTTGGAACCGAAAGCAGACGTTCGGTTCTGAGCTTTGGAATAGTAGGAATTTGGACTGAAATTTTCTTTTCCTTTTTCGATTGATTCTTTCTTAGGGGGTACGTAGTTGGGATTTTGAGATTGCCAATAACGTTTTCGCTCATTCAGATTTTTCATGTATCTTTGATTTCTTTGGCGTTTCTGTTCAGCTAACTCCTTTTGAGATTTGTGGATATTGAAGCTAGCCTTTGGCTTCTCCTTTTGAGTTTCGGTTATCTTAGTTGGAACAATCGGTTCTCACATGGGTTCTTCAGGGATTTCTTTTGTTCCACTTGTGCTTGGTTTGTCGAAACTCGAGGGTTTGTTGATAGGTTCAGCAACATATCTTCCTTTAACCCTCCATGAGGTTTGCTCAGATAAGCCTACGGTTTCATCTGTGTTGTCAATAGGGGCTGACCAGAAGTAATCGTCGCACCCTTCGGCATTGTCTTTGTCGACCAGGATTTTTAATTCTGCTGTTTGTTTTGCAGTGACCCCAGTAACAGCATAGACCTGATTCGGCACAGTTTGAACCTTTTGATAAACCATAGCTTTTTCTTTGAGTTTCTGTAACTTGTCTTTTGACAGGCGAGCGTATTCAACCGAATTTTTAGATATGAGGGGTTTCTCATTCTCGGTTTCGCTCTTCATAAACTCAGAGCAATCAACTACGTCTTCTACTGAGATTTCGCTCATCTCACTATCCTCATCAAATTCATACATATTTTCTATGTTCATTTTATTTTCTGAAATTAATTTTGCGTTCGACAAATCAAATGATTGAATGGTTTCGGACTTAATTTTTAACCTATCATTTTCATCTAAAAGATTTTTGAGCATACATTTATGTTCCTTAGAGTCGATGAAGGTTTCTATTTTGTCCAGTCCGATTTTGTAAGCGATGGATGTCTCTTCTGAGGACACTATTGATTCACATTCAGCAATGACCTCATCCTCCTTAAATTCAAGGAAGGGTAAGATCATCTTATGAATATTTTTCCCTATTTCACAATTTAAGTTCAATTGAGCAATATTAGTATATAAGCGCTTAGCAATTAAACAAAAAACATTTCTTTGTTTTAAAAACTTTAAATTGTCTCGTTGCAAATAAATACTTTCATCCCTAGACCTATTTAACTCCGCCTCCTTCAGCTCAATCCACATCCTTCTCTCCTCACTCTTTGAAGACACCCTGCTGAGTTGGTCAGTTAGGTTAGAATTCGCTAAGCGAGTTTGCATGAGACTACCACTTAAGTAAGAGAATTTAAATTTTAATTCATTTAATTCTTCTTCATAATCTGTTACTGGAACTTTAAGTGATTCAAGGATGGATTGTACCTTTTTGATCAGCCGATCACAGTCGTTGATCTTCTCGCTCACGGGCTTGGCTGCAAAGCATTTGTCCTCAGTTAGGTTCGGCTCCTTACTTGCACTTTCGGTTGATCCACCAGCTGTGACCATCAAACATCTTCCAGCCGAACCTGCATCCTTTGCCACATAAGCTCTTATATGAGTGGCCTTTCTCACCTCTTCATCCTCAGAATCGGTTGACCAGACTTCAACTCCACCGAACTCATCTTTATCTGCATTTTCCTGCACAATCAAGGCATTCATAGAACTATTAGATGCCTTCTTTTTCTTTATCTCTTCCAACTTTCGCATGTAGTACGCCTCATCGTCTTCACCATCTCTTTTCTCAGCCATCTTCCTCAGCATGCAATCTTTGGCATAGTGGTTCTTGCCGTGACAGTAATTGCAGTCGAACCCAGAGTCTCCTGCAAGCTTGCTCTCCTTCTTGTCATCATCCTTTTGAGAAGTAATTTTCGGTTCATCTTTCACCTTCTCAGAACTGTAACTTCCCTGCCAGTTTCGGTTCTTATTGACAGGAAATTTTCTTCGTGCAAACTTCTTTGGATTGGTGACCATCATAGCATATTCTTCGCTTGTAAGGTCACACTCAGATATATCCGACTCCTCTTCTTCTTCTACAATACTTTTTCCTTTTGAGACAAGGGCCAACGATCCCACACCCGAAACTACCTTCGCCTCCTTGGTTACCACACTCTCATGGGACTTCAGTATTCCCACAAGTTTCGCTAGTGAGTAAGATTTAAACTGTTCATGTGCTTTCACTGTTGAAACCACAGCCATCCATTCTGGTCTCAAACCATTCATAAATGTTACCTTTTGTTCGATCAACTTCCTTTCTATACCATGCTTGATCATCTTGCTTAGGAGATGATTGAAGCGATCGAAGGTTTGTATCAGTTTCTCTTCTGGTTTCTGTTCGAAAACACCAAATTCTGAGAGCAGCAAGGTTTGAATAGAGTGTTCTAGATCTTCATCGGTTGAGTAAAGTTCTTTCAACCTATCCCAGATTTCTTTGGCTGTCGTGCATTAACCAACTAACCGAAAAGTGTCAGATTGAAAGGCGAATCTGATCATTCTCATGGCCTTCACAATACACAGCAACTTGTCCTTCTCATCCTATGGCATCTTGTCTACGTCCGCCACCAGCTTGTTATATTCTTTTTGGGTCTAAACAGTCGTGTTCGTTCCAGAATGAACAAACGGCCCAAGCGTGATGGCTTCCCAGATGAGATAACCATTATCTTCAGATCCGACCACATAATCTTCAAAGTGATGCGCCCATACTTCATAGTCTTGTGTGTAAAGAATGGGAATCCTGGTAGTGGATCCAATGCTGTTAGAGATGTTGATGGGATTTGTTTGAGAATCGTCGTGAGACATGGTGAGCCGATAGAATCAGACCTGTAAACTTGAGATTAGGGTTTTATCAGAAACAAGAGTTACTATCGACGGGAAGAAGACGACTTCTTTATATTCGATAAAAGCGGAAACCCTAAAGAATTCTTAACACAGAAGGAATGTGTATTGATCACACAGTCTCCTGCTCTGATACCAATTGTTAGAACAAAGTTCTATTAGGATCGATAGATTCTATGCAGGCAAACAATTAAGGACGTAATTATGAACACAAGAATGGCTTTAAAGATGTCGTATGATTAATGCTTTAACACCTCAGAAGAGCTCGATTAAGAACTTCGACTGTAGAGGTGCTTAGGGTTACAAAATAATAATCAATGATAATCAAGAACGTATCTAATGCATACATGCATGCACCATTTATAGTCTAACCCTACTAGATAATCACGGATGGACAGGCCCAATCCGGATATACAAAACAAGCCCATGACGCAACACAATAATAATACTCAACACACTCCTTGACAAACAAATATTCAAGAGTTAGTGCGGATTCTTATCAAGGAAAAGCACTTCATACAATTGGTCTTAGTTGGTCTTTGTCTTAAAGACATCACAACTACCAATTCTAAATGTGTTATAACCTACTTAAGATATGTCGCTCAAGGAACAATCTTGGAGTATGACTTTAAGACTTGATTTTGGAACGAAGTATAACTCACCTTAATTGATTTAACCATTTCAACAATTCCTGATTCCTCTTCTTAGCCATACAAATGCACTAATATGTCCTTAGAGGATCAATTGTGATATGGTTCCATAATCACTAAGATGATCATAAAACACGATACTCAAGTACTCTCCTTTCCTTACAGATTGGAGAAACTTTTATCTTTCTGCCTAATTTGATTCTTCTTATTCGTTCTGCCATACATTGAAACTTTTCCAGTGATTCAGAATTACACTTAATCTTGTAAGCATAACCATATTTACTAAACTTTTAGTAAATCATGACGAATAGTCTTATCGTTCTTTGTGGTGGGCCTGACCAGTGCATCACAAAGTGTACTAGATCCCATAGTCCTTCTCTTGACTCACATATACATGTGAACAAGGAAATAGTCTTAATTTCCCAAAGCCGAAGGTTCTCATTCATCACACAATACAAGTTGCATGATTCCAAGTTTCTGTCCAATTAAAATTTGGGTGATGAGAATCTTTCCTTATTTGGTAAATTCAGACACTACCACAAACGAAAAAATCAAATCCATATTGCTAAAAATAGATACATACAAACATCAATTTTCACAAATGCCATTGTAAGGAAACATAAAATAAGATAAAATCAAAACTTCCTTTATTTATAAAAATGCGGAAAAACTTGTCCTTACAATGCAATTACAAATGAAAACTATGTCACTACATATTTCTAAGCAATCTATCATAACTCCTAAGTAGCAGCTCACAATTCTAATCATCGAATCATGCGATCGAAATCCATCTCTTCGCGATCGGACTCAACATGCTTTTCCTTTAAGCTTCCTTTCTTTTCTTCGATCCTACAAAACATCAAAATGCAATTTATCACATCATGTTATTAAGAATCTGTAATTAGGAACTTAATAGAGTTAGATAGTGAACTTACCTGGAGTAGAACCATACAATTTGATTTTACCATCTCTTAGATCTCTCAGGTTGTCAAGGCAGCTTCGCAACCAATGCCCCTTCTCTTGGCAGTAGAAACATACAAACTCTTTTGGAATGGCACACAGAACAATCTCAGACTTAGCCTTTCTCTTTACCATATGGTCTAATGGTTCGACCATGGACGATCCCTTTCCATTGGGAAGAGAATACTTTTATGGACTTCCAATGTTTCCATTGTCAATGTCCATGGAAGTTTGGGAAGTAGATCTTCCAAACAAACTTGCATTACCGGTGCGCCAAATCATCTCTGATTCAGCAGCAATTAGAAAATAGGTAAGATCGATCTGGGTCACGTTGTGGTCTGTCATATAGTAATCTTTAACGAACTCACTATATGACTTAGGAAGTAATTGAAGAACCAAGTCAACAACCAACTTCCTCTAGACAACGACACCTAGCATTTCTAGCTTGTCAATGTGTGACTTCATCTCCAAGACGTGTGCATACACAGACTTTCCATATTTGTGTTTGCTAGCCAATAGGGTTTGAGTGAACTTGAACTTTTCAAGTCGTCGAATGTAACACCGTAAGTTTTCAAAACAAAATTTTCAATTTAAAACCACATAATTTTCATAACACGTTTCACAAAATCCCATTTATTTAATTTACAAAATACAACTCCATAATTGTTTGATTAATAATCCATGATCCTCAAAACCTAACTCTTTCTCTGGTGTGTACAATCGAACCGGTGCCCTCCCGCGATCCTGAGAAGAACCTAAAACACATATCACATAACACGGTAAGCACGAAGCTTAGTGAGTTCCCCAAAATACCACACATATCCCGTTAGCCTCTCATGGCTATACTCAGATAAGACCCTCCGGTCAATGTGTCTCAGTGGGACCTTCCGGTCCCACAACTCGGGTGGACCCTTCGGTCCTACTCAGCAAGCTCAGAATAATACACAACATAAATCACATAGACATAATGCAGGATATCATAATTATCAATATAAGCACATAAGACACCTCGGTCACACAAAGGTACCACTCATGGTAAGTATAGTGAGAAGACTCACCTCGTAAGCTAGCAAGTAAAAGTCTCGTACTCGGAAATCTCGAACTAGCCTCCGCCTAACACATAGGATAATCATCTCTAATTAATACTCTACTCATACTCAAATACACCAAAGGTTGTTCTCTCTTTTTTACTAACTCTTGGAATGGGTAAAAGACCATTTTACCCCTCCATGGTCTCCATTACTCATGTTGACCAAACCCTAAAGTCAACTCGAGTCAACAGTCCAAGTTTGACCTGACTCGCCGAGTGCACTAATGCGACTCGTCGAGTTCACTCGTTCCTCATAAGTCTCGTGAAGGTCTAGCTCGTCGAGCTAACCCCTAACTCGCCGAGCTATCGCATGGTCCAGCTCATCGGGACAAACCCTAACCGACTCGTCGAGTCAGTTCATGGACTCGGTGAGTCCCTTTGATCTGATTTCTCATTCAGACGATTTAAGGCAGATCTATCACTTCAAACACTAGATCTACCATCGTAATGCTCGATTGTCACGTAAAGCTTCGATCTTTACGCTCATGCATGGTGGTTTTGCTCCAATCTACCAATACATGTTCTCACAAGGTGTTAAACACCATACTCCTCTCATGGATGAATAAAGTTGGGACCTTTGGGCTCTAGGGACCTCACAAGGTCCAGATATGAGGTTTAAACCTCTTGATAACTTAGTATTCTCGAAGTCCCAAATAATATGCGATGAAAAGCCTAACTTCTCAAACTCATGAGATCTACCCAAATAAAGGGAAAAGATTCAAGCTTTTTACCTTCCTCTTGAAGCTCTGGACGAAATGGCCTGAACCCTAATAGCTCCTTCTTATTTCTTGCTGAACAACTCCTCTTCCTCCTCAAAGATGCACTAAAATCCTTCAAGGTTGGCATGAAGACTCTCTTAGCTCACTACACTCGTTTAGGGTTTCACACAACAAGGTTAAGCAGCTGATGAGCCGCAAATGAGGCTATAAGTGCCCTTATATAGGCCCCAAACCCGAGGATTTAGGGTTTCACTTCACAGCGTCTACTCGGCGAGTCGACTCTCAGACTCGTCGAGTAAATCATTAATCCCACGTGGCACATCACGACTCTACTCGACGAGTTGAGGCACCAACTCGCCGAGTTAC
Organism: Lactuca virosa; assembly: GCF_052849685.1. Classification (NCBI taxonomy): domain Eukaryota; kingdom Viridiplantae; phylum Streptophyta; class Magnoliopsida; order Asterales; family Asteraceae; genus Lactuca; species Lactuca virosa. The sequence goes on along the minus strand of NC_136430.1, from coordinate 4,317,625 downwards.
TCAATAAACCCCAAGAATAAAATATATAATTAATATACCTGGGAGTCCGGATGTTACATCGAACATGTGGGTTAGGGAGAATTATTGGAGGAGGTAGAGGAAGAGAAGTTCCACTACAGCACGAAGAAGGGATTAATTTTTCACCTCGATCGTCTTGTGGAATATCATCTTTATAAGGAAAGCCTTTTCCAAAAGGATAAGGTAGACCATAGTTGTCAGAACTAGGCATCTACAAGGGAGAAATTCAAGTTAGTTGATTTAAGTCCTTAATATAACACCCAAAATGAAATATTAAGTCAAGGAACCAACACAATAATTTACAATTCGGAAGAGGGATGCCGTAATCCAATTGCAAACTATTTGTCGGTAGGTAAATGACAATTTACCAATTCCAGCATGAAAACGAAATTTAAAAAGAATTAGGTTTTTAAATGAAACTCCTAGATCTTTTGAGACTCATTGAACTTTTCAATGGCATGTTTAATCTTGATTATGCCCTTCAAGTTTGGGACTGGGATACCAAGGATCACAAACAATGTATGAATAACCATGCAAATTAGCTTGGTACTCTCGATGTCATTAATCACCTAATCAATGTGTCGGTTAACCACACACACTCCATTGATCAATGTTAATTTACAAGAAATCCATTGCCATCCTTCATTAGTCCACGTTAGTGTGCCGGTTAACCACACATGCTCCACTAACTGATCAATAAGGTGTAATGTGCAATTTCATGGGTTAGCATCAAATTCACATTTTTCCTAAAGTATCTAAGATTGGGAATTTATAAGTGTTTAGTTACTTTATATTTCATTATACTTTTAATGAGGATTTAAGTTTCCTATCAAACCCGTTCGGCTAACGACCCTCCACTGGTCAAGGATGCGGTGCGTAAGAGTGGATGAGGCCTACTAACGGTAAGACTGACTTCTAACTTATACATATATAATATATTAAACTTTTAATTTTATATAGTTTAAGGGTGTATTTTATACATTTAAAATACTAGGTGGTTTAATCTATCAATTAAACTAGACCTTTAATTTAATTGAATTCAAACCATATAACTATGGATTTGTTAATACTCTTTTAATTAATCTTTTAATTAATTATCAACAAAGCCATAATTAAACTTTTAAGTCTAAATTTAAGTTATGAAGCCAAAAGGTTTAGAATTTAATATTTCACAATTAAGACTTTTAATCAAATTTTAAATGTCAAAACTTGAGGGCAAGTTTTGAAACTCTTCAAACCCTTTTAGATTCCTAAACTTGATGGAAAGTTTTGTAACCTTTCAAGACTCTTGAATTCCATAACTTAAGGAGTTAATTTTTTTCATGAATGAGACTTTTCAAGTTCCATAACTTGAGGACAAGTTATGAAACTCTTCAAGAACATTTAGATCAATTTAACTAATATTTTTTGTAACTCCTTAAAAAAAACTTTTAGATTCCAAAACTTGATGACAAGTTTTGTAACTCTTCAAAACATTTAGATCAAAACTCAAAAAATCTGCCAACAGACTGCCCAACTCGTCGAGTTAGGCTATGGACTCGTCGAGTCCAGCAGTCAGATAGCAAAAATTGAAATTTTTCAGCTTTGAAAATTAACTAATGCATCTATATAACAGAAAACAACTCATGGCTCATATACCACTATTGGGTTTTATGTACTCTAACATCCCTATGGTGCACATACAACCCTAATGCTTTGGATCTAAGTTTTCTATAATTATACATACAATATTGTTTTTCCAAAGCATGAAGCCTAAACTAGCATACAACTTGATATATGAATTATAAAAACTAGTTAGGAGATTACCTCTTGTTGTAGCTTGTTTGTACTTGGCCTTTAAGAGATTAGCACCCCAAGTGTGATGCCTCAAATGTTTCACAACACACCAAGAAAAAAAGGAGGCTTGTGAGAGAGAGTCTAGGAAGCACCAAAAACGGCTAGGTATACACCTTAGAGTACTAGCGGCCGATTTTGCAAGCTTAGGGACCCTATTTATAGTTTGGAATCTTTAGGGTTTAAACTTGTAAAGCTTAATTCACTTGGGCTTTTAATCCATTTACGCATTAGCCTTATGGACTAACTCTTCATGGAATCTCACAAAGGTTTAGTCCATTTCTAATTAACATGGATCATTAGCCCACACTATCAATATCACTGATTTACATAATCAGTCCCTACATATTTAATTAGTCTCTTTTGATCACCAAATTAATTCTTGATCAATACTAATTAAATAATGTGATTTCTCAATTAATATATTATACTTATAATATATTAATAAATCACAAATAACCTCTTTCTCAAATATCCATCCTATCAAATTGTTCCAGTGAATTGCAACCCATATGGACCATGCTACTTTCGGGTCAATTACATACCAATTATAGTTATGGGCTTAGACACCTAATCCAACAGGTTGGACATAGTGAAGGACTACGATTGTGAGATCTTGTATCATCCAGGCAAGGCCAATATGGTGGCCAATGCCTTGAGACGGAGGGCAGAGAGTACCTCGATTCGAGATGTATATATGAGGATGACACTCAGGACTCCAGTTTTAGAGATCATCAAGGAAGTACAGTCGGAGGCCATAAAAGAAGAAAATCGTAAGAGTGAGAGGGTAATCGGTTAGGTTTTGGCATTTGATATGGATAGTAGAGGGCTTTTGACTCTTCATGGGCGGGTATGGATGTCGTATGCGGGTGGGGCAAGGCGGATTTTTATGGAGGAGGTCCATAATTATTGGTGGCCATGTATGAAAAGAGATGTGGCATGGTTTGTGGAGAGATGTTTGACCAGCCGGAAGGTCAAGGCGGAGCACCAGCGCCCTCATGGCAAGTTGCAGCCTCTGGAGGTTCCCCTATGGAAGTGGGAACAGATCACTATGGATTTCATTACTAAGCTACCAAGGACTGCGAGGGGTGTTGACATTATCTGGGTGATAGTGGATCATTTGACTAAGAGTGCTCACTTCATAGCCATTAGTGAAAACTTTTTTGCGGAGAAGTTGGCCGAGATTTATGTTCGTGAGGTGGTGGCTCGGCATGGGGTGCCGACATATATTGTGTCTGACCGGGATGTACGCTTTACTTCCAGATTCTAGAAGATATTTCATAAGGATTTGGGTACTCGGCTACATTTTAGCACCGCATACCATCTACAGACGGACGTGCAGAGCGAACAGACAATTCAGACACTCGAGGATATGTTGCGCGCCTGCGTTATTGATTTCGGTGGGAGTTGGGACTCCTATCTTCCGTTGGCTGAGTTCTTTTATAATAACAACCATCATGCCAGTATCGATATGCCCCCGTTCGAGCTCCTTTATGGTCGTAGATGTTGAACTCCTATTTTTTGGGGCGAAGTTGATCAGAGGGTCATGGGGAGCATGGAAGTCGTGCTCAAAACGACTGATCTTATACAACAGGTTCGACAGAGACTTTTGACCGCACAAAGCTACCAGAAGAGTTATGCGGATCAGATACGCTTTGAGTTAGAGTTTCAGGTGGGGGATTTTGTGCTCCTGAAGGTATCACCCTGGAAGGGTGTTATCCGCTTCAGGAAGCAGGGCAAGTTGGGCCCCAGATTTATTGTTCCTTTACGAGTGTTGGCCCGTGTGGGCAAGGTGGCTTACTGGTTGGAGCTATCAGAAGAGTTGAGTCAGATCCAAGATACCTTCCATGTATCCCAACTGAGGAAGTGTATAGCCGATGAGGCAGCTATGGTTCCCTTGGAGGACATTCAGGTCGATGATCACCTGAATTATATGGAGAATCCTATAACCATCTTGGATCGTAAAGTGAAAACCTTAAGGAGCAAGGTCAGGAACTTGGTTAAAGTTCAATGGTAGCACCGTAGAGGTTCGGAGTGGAGATGGGAACCAGAGTCCGAGATGCGTGAACAATATCCTGAGTTGTTTTCGGAGGACGACTTCGAGGGCGAAGTTTGATTTTAGTGGGGGAGAATTGTAACATCCCAAAATGAGGTACAATTATCATTCTTGAATCTTTCCTTATTATGTCACAATGAGCCCCTAAATGTGAAAGATTGGCAAGTCAGCACACGGGGCGTACGCATAAGTACGTACATCGTACTCATGCACCATGCAGAATCGCGGAGGCCACCAAGTACGTTGGGCGTACTAGGCTCAGATGCAAACCCTAATATTCAATTTTCCCCTTTAAATAGAACATGATGGTATCATTTCTAGCCACCCTTATTAGCCTCCAACCCTCTCTAAAACCCTAATCTTGTGTGTGTGGCTTATGAGTGTGATTTTGCAAGTTTTGAGTGATTCTTGGCTCTTGTAGTTGAAGAAGAAGGTTAGAGAAGAAGAAGATGATGAAGAAGAAGAAGAAGAAGAAGACGCCATCAAGCTTAGATATCCAGAAACCTCCCACCTTTGTGCATCATTTTCAGGTATAAAGCTTATACTTTGGCTAGTGTTCTTCAAGATCTCTTTAGTGTAAGATTTATGAGCTTAAGTCCCTAAAGTTTGGACCTTTTGAGTTTGAGACTCTCCAGAGAGTGTAAGCCACCCTTTCATGCATCTTTGGGCTTCTAGGTTGATAAAAATGTTTGCTTGATCTTTCTTTTGACCCCATGCATGAGTAAAGTACCTTGGAATGGATGAAATGACGTTTTAGCCTCTCCTAGACATGAAAAGGCTTAAAGCCCATGATTTTATGGATTAAGAGGTCTTAAATTAGGCAGATCTATGGATGGAGTGGTTGTCTTAACAGATTAAGACCAAAAATTAAGGAAATGGAAGTTCGTGGAGTACGCCGTGCATACTCCCAGTTATGCGCAACGTTGCCCGGTGATGCCCCATCACATGCTTAGCCATTTTGTACGCCAAACGTTAGGAGTAGTACGCCCAGCGTACTTGGTGGGTGTTGACATTCTATTGACTTTTGCTGATTTTGACTTTTAGTCAAAGTTTGGGGTTTTGGACCTAAGGAGGGGCAAATTGGTCCTTTTTTCCCTTAGTAGGTTTAACTGTGGACTTTGGACTCGTGAGTGGTTTGGACCTTAATTTTAATTAAGGTTAATTATTTTGTTAACTAGGCGAAGTCTAGATCTAGAAGCTTGGGTCCTAGGTTTTCGTGTCATCACTATCAGGTGAGTCTCCTCACTTACTCTTACCTGTATGGTAGGCTAGCTATAATATCATGACCAGCTAGGTCTAGCTGTTACGTTATGTAATGTGCTAATATGATATTTGTTTGTGCATGGGGCTTGTGATAGCCAATCGGGGGTTGTGGATAACCTTACGAGCGTGCTATTTGCTCACCGGGACTGCTGATAGTCCCAGGGTTGCAGATAACCCATTGTTGTTTACTTATGTTGTGTTATGTGACATCCCCTAATTTCTCAGCCAGAAAAGAACAATTTAATTTATGCTTTTATAATAAAGTCAGAGAAATCCTTTTAAAAGATGTTGCGGAATTGGTCCTCAAAACAAAACATGATAGAAGTTTATCAAAACCTTTCTTTAAGAAATATATATATTTTCATTATATTTTAAAACCTCGGGATGTCATGTTCCGATACAGATCAAAAGCATAAACAAGACATTATAAGCCTTACAACAGTTATTTACAACTACTGGCCTATAATCCAAAAATCTCTCATCATCATCCGACTATGCTCGGGGTCCACTACCTGTAATAATAAAAAGATAAGTGGGTCAGGCTTGGGAGCCTGGTGATCATATAGGGTTTTCAACCCACAATAATAATAAACTTATTAAGTTCATCAATCAACAATAACCCTAATTATCCATTCCCGTTATCCTCACTTTACGTCCCTAAACACCTATCATAAGGGACCTAGCCTAAGGAATATCATCGGGATGGATACTACTGCTAAGGGGACTCCTCATCCATACATGTCCTAAAGGCAACCATGAGGGGGATGGAGTACGCCAATGAACATATAGTTCACCAACACCTACAAGTTGCGAACCTGCTAGTGTTCCACTGGACTGTCTAGAAAGGTCCGTGGTCGTCATCTATACTCCGCTAGACGACTACAACAACAACAACAACATTGAGGCCTCTCACCATTTTAACACACATCAACTATTTCGTCTACCCATGTTTTACCCAAAATATTGGTAGATAAAATACATATACAGTTTAAAACTTATATAAAACATCTATTCAACAGTCACCTCAAATAAACAATTAATATAATTACACATAACACGTATTTTAAGGAAAATACTTCATATCTATGTGTAAGGTGAAAGTGACTACACACTCACATGATTTAATGATAATCGGGCAGCACTTCGTTTCCTAAAACGATCGTTTCTAATAAAACCGGGAGTTTTATTGAGAAACCGGGCTCTGCGAGGGTTGGGCTTCAAAACCGAAAAGATAAATTTCTCGGGCTTCTCGGGCACTTCGGGACGTATTTTGGGTGTTTGGTATAATACCGGGGATTTGGGGGAAGTTGGAATGGAAGAAATATTGTTTAAGGGGTGAAAATTGACACTTTTCCAAAATATACCCTGGAGGTCTCTCACCCTTCTATTTATAGGGGCGAGGCTTCTGATCCGAGGGCTGAGAAGCGACCAGGTGTCAGCAGATGCGAAGGGAAGGCTGATGGCTCACACGTACGAGGGTCCATGTGGCTGCTTCTGATTGGACCGAGGTCTAGGGTCCGAGGGTAGAGTCGTGGCGCGCCTGCGAAGCTCGGACACGCAAGAAAAGGCACGCGTCGCTCCGCGGTTGGACCAGGACTTGGGATGCGAGGGAGTGCGACACACCTTGCCAGCTGGCCTCGATGACTCAGTAGTTCGGACACGTGGCGCGCATGGAGCGAAGGTGACGTGGCCGAAGCATGACTATGCGAAATTTCTCGGTTTTAGCATTTTTTCTCGATTTTTGTGCAAAAACTTCTAAAATCTATAACTTTCGCATACGCGCTCTGTTTTTGACGTTCTTAATATGCACGCGTAGGTAAAATTACGCTCTACAACTTCCGTTTAGACTTCGTCGGCTAGTTTTGAATTTATTTTTAATATTATTATTTTTAACAGACCGGGACAGGAAATCCGTTAAAAATTCATAACTTCTTCATCCGACGTCTGTTTTCGTCTGTCTTTTTACCGTTGTACTACTATTGACGAGACCTTCGATTCTCGTTTAGGTTGTGTTGGATAAAAATTACTCGATCTAAAATTCGAGTTTTTAGTTGTCTACTGCTAAGCTGAAACTTAGAAAAATCATAACTTCCTCATACGAAGTCAGATTTGGGCGTTCTTTTTATACATACTCTCGGTTTAACGAACACTACGACTTTAGTTTAGATCACAAAGGATAAAAAGTAGTTTATCAAAAACTCACTTTTTACGTTATTCGGCACCGTGCCGGTTTTGTCGTGAAACTTCGACATGTCATAACTTCTTCGTTATAAGTCGGATTTCGGTATTCTTTATATACCCGTAATCCTTGTCACGACCACTACAACTTTCTTAATAGTTATCGGCTTTATTTAATATTTATTTTTGACGCTCATTTTTACTCTTAATTAATTAAATCCTAATAATTAAGCAATAAACACATAATTCACATAATATTCACATAATTCCTTTTTATTTCTTCAAAGTGAGTTACAAAGGTTAACCTAGACTATTACGTCAATATTAATGCCTAGCCTAGAAACACGGGCGTTACAATTCTCTCCCCCTTAGGATGATTCCGTCCCCGGAATCACACATCAGCAAACAAATGCGGGTAGCGACTCATCATGTCACTCTCCATTTCCCAGGTGAGATTTGGCCCATTCGTATGTTTCCAATGCACAAGCACTAAATCGACCATCTTCCATCGCAACTTCTTAGTCTTACGGTCAACGATTGCCTCGGGTTCTTCAATTAACCTCTTGTTTTTATCCAACCTTAATTCAGAAATGGGAATTATGTTGGGCACATCTCCTGTGAACTTTCTCAAATAACACACATGAAAGGTATTATGAATACCCTCTAGTTCTTCTGGTAATTCTAGCTTGTAAGGTTGATTCTCGATCCTCTGAATAACTTTAAACGGTCCAATAAACCTTGGACTCAATTTTCCCCTTTTACCAAATCTTATAAGTCCCTTCCACGGCGAGACTTTAAGTAAAACCGAATCTCCAACTTCGAATGATATCGGTTGTATTTTCTTGTCAGCATATCTCTTTTGTCGATCTTGAGCTGCTAACATCCTTTCCCTAATCACTTTCAACTTTTCAACAGTCTGATGGACTATTTCGGGTCCCATAAACTGCTTTTCCCCAGCTTCCAGCCAACATGACGGCGTTCGACACTTTTCTCCATACAAAACGTGATAAGGTGCCATCTTGATGCTCGAGTGGAAACTATTATTATAGGAAAATTCTACTAGAGGTAAATGTTCATCCCAGTTACCTTGGAATTCCAGGATACATGCTCTCAACATATCCTCCAACGTTTGAATTGTTCGTTCGCTCTAACCATCGGTTTGCGGATGGTAAGCTGTACTCAAACACAACTTGGTACCCAATTTCCTCTTGTAGACTCCTCCAAAACCTTAAGGTAAAACAGCTATCACGATCGGAAACAATCGTTAACGGAACACCGTGAAGCCTCACAATTTCCTTCACGTAAGAATTCCCAAGTTTATCCATAGACCATTTCTCGTTGGCTGCTATGAAATGCGCACTCTTAGTGAAGCGATCAACGACCACCCAAATCATGTCGTGACCGTTCCTTGTTCTGGGCAGTTTAGTCACAAAATCCATGGTGATGTCTTCCCATTTACCCATGGGTACAGGCAAAGGTTCTAAACTCCCATACGGTTTCTGATGTTGTGCCTTAACCCTAGCACATGTTACACACTCGACCACATACTTAGCAACATCGAGCTTCATCGTCGACCACCAGTAATAGGGTTTTAGATCCCTATACATTTTTGTACTGCCGGGATGAATCGAGTACATGGTCTTGTGAGCTTCTTCCATCAGAAGATCTCTTACTCCTCCCGTCTTAGGTACCCAAATCCTATCTTTGAGTACCTTCAGTCCTTGACCGTTTGTATCAAACACTAACGTTTTGCCCAAACGTTCTTCCTTTCGGTCATTTTTCTCTAAAGCTTCCTCTTGAGCTTTATTTATACTTTCCACAATTGTCGAGACAACTTCAATTCTCAACGCTCTTGGCCTTTTATTTTCAAGATTTGCCTTCCGACTGAGAGCATCAACAACAACATTTGCTTTACCAGGGTGGTAAAGTATCTCACAGTCGTAGTCCTTGAGTAACTCTAGCCAGCGCCGTTGCCTCATGTTCAATTCCTTCTGATTAAAGAGATATTGAAGACTCTTATGATCAGTGAAAAGTTTGCATTTAGTGCCATAAAGATAGTGCCTCCATATCTTTAAGGTGAATACTACCGCTGCCAACTCCAGATCATGAGTGGGGTAGTTCTTTTCATGCTCTTTCAATTGCCTCGATGCATACGCTATCACTTTATCCCTTTGGGTCAGAACACAACCTAACCCAACTCCAGAGGCATCACTATAAACTGCGAAGTCATCAACTCCTTCAGGTAACAAAAGAATCGGTGCTTCACACAATTTCTTCTTTAACTTCTCAAAAGCTTCCTTATGCTTCTCATTCCAAGTATAAGTAGCTCCTTTGTGGGTCAAAGCTGTTAATAGAGTAGCGATCGAAGAAAAGCCTTGGATAAATCTTCGATAATATCCGACAAATCCTAAAAAGCTTCGGATCTCCGTAGGACTTTTTGGTTGTTCCCACTTCATCACAGCTTCAATCTTTGCTGGGTCAACCATTATTCCTTCTTGGTTAACCACATGACCTAAAAATTGGACTTCTTGAATCCAAAATTCACATTTGGAGAACTTTGCATACAGCTTCTCCTTTTTCAGAACTTCTAGCACTTCACGCAGATGCTTGTCATGCTCCTGTTTGCTTTTTGAATAAATCAAGATATCATATATGAACACTATCACAGATTTATCAAGGTATGGTTTACAAACCCTGTTCATCAAATCCATGAAAGTCGCTGGTGCATTGGTTAGTCCGAACGACATAACCAAAAACTCATAGTGTCCATATCTTGTTCTTAACGCAGTCTTTTCGATATCCTGCTCTCTTACCTTTAGTTGATGATATCCTGACCTAAGATCGATATTCGAAAAATAGCTCGAACCTTGCAACTGATCGAACAGGTCATCAATCCTCAGCAACATGTACTTGTTCTTTATTGTTGCTTTATTCAGCTATATGTAATCGATGCACATTCTCATGCTCCCGTCCTTTTTTTTTACAAATAACACCGAGGCTCCCCAGGGTGATGAACTAGGTCGAATAAAACCTTTGTCCAATAACTCCTGAAGTTGTGTCATAAGCTCTTTCATCTCTGTTGGTGCTAATCGATACGATGATTTTGCTATTGGCGTCGTTCCTGGTAACAAGTCGATACAGAATTCTACTTGTCGATCAGGGGTAAATCCGAGAAGATCTTCGGGAAAGACTTCCGGATAGTCACACACCACCGGAATATTCTGCACCTCCTTCTTTTCCTTCTTAGCATCGATCACGAATGCTAGATATGATGTACATCCCTTGACCAAACACTTTCTGGCTTTCATTAGGGAAATGATTCCAGAGTTTACTCTGTGTTTGTCTCCATACACCATAAACGGCTCTTTCCCTGGCGGTTTTACTTTTACTATCTTCTTCCTACATAATATTTCGGCATCATTGGCGCTAAGCCAATCCATTCCTAAAACTATGTCGAAACCATTTAACTCGATAGGTAATAATTCCTCGTGGAACTTATTCCCATTCAAGTTAATGAGGATGTTTTTCATACGATGGCTAACAGGTATAAACTTGCCACTAGCAATCTCAACTATTATAGCATTAACTAGTCTATCTACAAGCAAAGCTAGTTTTCTACCAAATTCATGCGAAATAAAGGAGTAATTGGCTCCAGAATCAAACAAAATTTGGGCAGACAATTCGTTTACGAGAAAGGTACCTGAAGCGACATCGACTTCTTCTTTCGCAGCTTCAAGTGTCATCTGAAAGGCTCTCTCCTTTGGCTTTGGTGGAAGATTGGGCTTTGCTGCATCCTTCTTCTTCGGGTAATCCTTCAAAATGTGCCCTTCTTCATTGCACCCAAAACAGACGTTCTTATTGAAGGTGCATTCATTGGCATAACGCCCAGGCTTTCCATATTTGTAACAAGTAACTTCCACACTGAATTTCCCAGCATGTTTCTTCTTACACTTGTCACACCACTTGGCTTCGGCTCCTCCTCCAAATTTCCTCGAACCAGTCTTAGAGAATGTGTTCTTTTTATTGGAACCTGAAGTTCCTTCAAACTTTCTCTTTTCGCCAACTTCAACCTTGCTGGCGGCTCTCCCCTTTATCATATCTTCCACAGACTTGGCAGCCCAGATAGCTGCCTCCAAAGTAAGTGCCTGACGTACTGGCACCGCATACTCCCATGGAAGTCCCTTTGCGTATCTGTCAATTTTTGTTAGCTCATCTGGGATGATACGCAAAGCAAACTCCATTTTGTCTGTGAAGCTATTTGTGTATTCATCAACGGTCATACTCCCCTTCTTCAACGTTAGAAATTGGTTTTCTAGCTCAAGCACATTTTGGGCCGAGCAGTACTTGCGCTTGAAGTGCACGAAGAACTCTGCCCAAGTCAATTGCAGTGGCTCATTAGGGCTTAGGGTTTCCCCCAGAGTGTTCCACCAACGAGCAGCACTACCCCTGAACTGACGCACTGCAAATGTGGTTTGTAACTTGCCTTGGCAACCACATGTCATGAAAGCCAATTCCATTTCCGAGATCCAATCCATTACTCCGACGGGATCTTCTTTTCCAGTGAAGGTTGATGGCTTACAGGTCATAAAGTCTTTATACTTGTATCCATTTCTCTCCACTCTATCCTCGTGGTTATTTCTCCCAACCACAAGCGGTTCACTATGACCAACAGATCTACTGTTGTTTCCTTCTTCAGATCGATTGTCATTTAATTCACGTTGTTCAACAGGAATTGAAGCTTCATCCCTGTTGTTCAGCAATATTTGCCTCATTTCCTCCCTTTGTTCAGCCATCATGGTCTGAATCATGGCTCGTACTCCAGCCATGGTGATGGGTTCTGGTGCAGCTCCTGCTATAGGCACCTGTTCCACCACTTGGGGTTGAGGTTGTTGGTTTCTATTTGCATTTCCCGCTCCACTTCAGGTTCTTGCCATTATAATCTATATACCGAGTAAGGCGAATTTAGGTCTTTATCCTCGATAGGTATTTAAATTCTCCTTATCACTCTGAAACGTTTACATGTTAGTTCTAATATCGTAATCGTACGCTTAGAATCCTACACACATAAGGTTTCCAGATCCGGTCGGCAACAGACCATAGATCCGAACAAATAATGGCATATATGGCAAACATATAGCATTTAGCACATAAAAGCATTTTAGGCATCTTTCCTAAAATAAACTAGTGCTCGTGTCTAAAATATGGTAGACACTCATCTCACAATAATCACTTAGCATTCTAAGTTTAAGTCTAGAAATCCAACAAATTCCTAGTTCGCTTAAACTAATGCTCTGATACCAACTGTGACATCCCCTAATTTCTCGGCCAGAAAAGACCGATTTAATTTATGCTTTTAAAATAAAGCCAGAGAAATCCTTTTAAAAGATGTTGCGGAATTGGTCCCCAAAACAAAACATGATAGAAGTTTATCAAAACCTTTCTTTAAGAAATATATATATATTTTCATTATATTTCAAAACCTCGAGATGTCATGTTCCGATACAGATCAAAAGCATAAACAAGACATTATAAGCCTTACAACAGTTATTTACAACTACTGGCCTATACTCCAAAAATCTCTCATCATCATCCGACTATGCTTGGGGTCCACTACCTGTAATAATAAAAAGCTAAGTGGGTCAGGCTTGGGAGCCTGGTGAGCATATAGGGTTTTCAACCCACAATAATAATAAACTTATTAAGTTCATCAATCAACAATAACCCTGATTACCCATTCCCGTTATCCTCACTTTACGTCCCTAAACACCTATCACAAGGGACCTAGCCTAAGGAATATCATCGGGATAGAAACTACTGCTAAGGGGACTCCTCAGCCATACATGTCCTAAAGGAAACCATGAGGGGGATGGAGTACACCAATGAACATATAGTTCACCAACACCTACAAGTTGCGAACCTGCTAGTGTTCCACTGGACTGTATAGAAAGGTCTGTGGTCGTCATCTATACTCCGCTAGACGACTACAACAACAACAACAACAACAACAACATCGAGGCCTCTCACCATTTTAACACACATCGACTATTTCGTCTACCCATGTTTTACCCAACATATTTGTAGATAAAATACATATACAGTTTAAAACTTGTATAAAACATCTATTCAACAGTCATCTCAAATAAACAATTAATATAATTACACATAACACGTATTTTAAAGAAAATACTTCATATGTATGTGTAAGGTGAAAGTGACTACACACTCACATGATTTAATGATAATCGGGCAGCACTATGTTTCCTAGAACGATCGTTTCTAATAAAACCGGGAGTTTTATTGAGAAACCGGGCTCTGCGAGGCTTGGGCTTCAAAACCGAAAAGATAAATTTCTCGGGCTTCTCGGGCACTTCGGGACGTATTTTGGGTGTTTGGTATAATACCGAGGCTTTGGGGGAAGTTGGAATGGAAGAAATATTGTTTAAGGGGTGAAAATTGACACTTTTCCAAAATATACCCGGGAGGTCTCGCACCCTTCTATTTATAGGGGCGAGGCTTCTGATCCGAGGGCTGAGAAGCGACCAGATGTCAGCAGATGCGAAGGGAAGGCTGATGGCTCGCACATGCGAGGGTCCATGTGGCTGCTTCTGATTGGACCGAGGTCTAGGGTCCGAGGGTGGAGTCGTGGCGCACCTGCGAAGCTCGGACACGCAAGAAAAGGCACACATCGCTCTGCGGTTGGACCAGCACTTCGGATGCGAGGGAGTGCGACACGCCTCACCAGCTGGCCTCGATGACTCAGCAGTTCGGACACGTGGCGCGCATGGAGCGAATGTGACGTGGCCGAAGCATGATTATGCGAAATTTCTCGGTTTTAGCATTTTTTTTCTCGATTTTTGTGCAAAAACTTCTAAAATCCATAACTTTCGCATACGGGCTCCAGTTTTGACATTCTTTATATGCACGCGTATGTAAAATTACGCTCTACAACTTCCGTTTAGACTTCGTCGACTAGTTTTGAATTTATTTTTAATATTATTATTTTTAACTGACCGGGACAGGAAATCCGTTAAAAATTCATAACTTCTTCATCCGACGTCCGTTTTCGTCTGTCTTTTTACCGTTGTACTACTATTGACGAGACCTTCGATTCTCGTTTAGGTTGTGTCGGCTAAAAATCACTCGATCTAAAATTCGAGTTTTTAGCTGTCTACTGCTAAGCTGAAACTTAGAAAAATCATAACTTTCTCATACAAATTCAGATTTGGGCGTTCTTTTTATACATACTCTCGGTTTAACGAACACTACGACTTTAGTTTAGATCACTAAGGCTAAAAAGTAGTTTATCAAAAACTCACTTTTTACGTCATTCGACACCGTGCCGGTTTTGTCGTGAAACTTCGACAGGTCATAACTTCTTCGTTATAACTCGGATTTCGGTATTCTTTATATACCCGTAATCCTTGTCACGACCACTACAACTTTCTTAATAGATATCGGCTTTAGCTAATATTTATTTTCGACGCTCATTTTTACTCTTAATTAATTAAATCCTAATAATTAAGCAATAAACACATAATTCACATAATTCCTTTTTATTTCTTCAAAATGAGTTACAAAGGTTAACCTAGACTATTACGTCAATATTAATGCCTAGCCTAGAAACACGGGTGTTACATGTTATATGTGGTAACTTGGGGAACTCACTAAGCTTTGTGCTTATAGTTGTTGATTTGTATGTGGCAGGTACTTTGCAGGACTGCGAGAAGGCGAAGGTCTGATTGTACACACGCACTAAGAATTTACTACTGGGACATGATCTTTTATGTACTCTGATAACTATGATATTTGTGGTTTTGAGATGACTTGTAATTGATCTAGTTGTGAAACTATGTTTTTTAGAAGTTTTAAAAATGAAAATTTTGGTCTAAAATTTGAGGTGTTACAGTGAAGCTCATAGTAGGGTGAATAAGATCGCTTTGATTACTATCGGGATGGCCACCTTGAGTGCTCTATGGAGAAATAGAAATGAAGCAACATTCCAGAATTGTTCTAGGAAGGCGGATGACATTTTCGTCAAAATCCAAAAGGAGTCTTACCTTTGGATCGATAATAGGGCCATAAAAATGGAGATAGATAGGCGTCTGTGGATTTTATCTTCTAGATTAGCTATTAACCCCATGTAATCCTTCTTTCGAGCGCCCTAGTTATTGGCTAGGTTTTTTCTCCTTTTATAAATGTTGCCTTTTCATATATATATATATATATATATATATATATATATATATATATATATATATACAAGGCTTCTTGGTATAAACAACACAGATGGTCCCATGGCTGAGGTGACAATGCCACCACAGTCGTGCACACCATCCTGAATGTCACGTTCGTGGTGGTTCATAGTGTTGAGGACGGAGCAGGACGGCGAATCAGATTGAAGTTGGATGCATGCGTTCGTTTCAAATGTAGTAGTTTTATTTAATTTAGTTAATTAAAAAATTTATTTACTTAATTAAAAAAATAAAAAATAAATTGTTTTGATGATATAATGTGGTGAGTATACTAAATACAAAATGAAATGGTAATGGTAATCACTAGACACCAACACTTTTTTAATGGCCAAATGATAAATATTCATATAGCCCATGGCCTAATAATCATAGACATAAACAACCTAAAAAAGGAAATTAAGTAATCTAATCATTTTTTAAAGTGTATTTGAAAAACGTAATCTATTTTTTTTTCAAAAATAATAATTTTGTCTGGATAGGGTATTCCGAACCAAGAAAAAAAATTTATACTAATTCTGGAATGACATTTCGGATTCCGGACCAACATTCCAGATTCCAGACTATAATTTCGGATTTCAAAAAAAAAATTTCCGGAATTTTAGAAACAAGTTTGAAATCCAAAGAACAATTCCGGAATTTCGAGAAAAAAATTATTTTTTTCCTTAAATTTAACAAAAAGTTAAAAAAAGAAAAAAAAACATATTAATATGACCTATATATGATATTAATGCATGAAATTAGGCATTTTATTGGGAAACGGTGACATTAAATATTTTGAAATGTAACATTTGGAATTACAAAATAAAAATTAAAAAAAATTAAATAAAAATATAAAAAAAATAAAAAATCTTTTAAATCTTAATAAAACAATGGAATATTAACAGTACTCCGGAATGAGAAAATGACGCAACGGTCCTACTATGTATTTCGATTTTACCTTTTCAGTCACTAATTTTTTTGTGCCTTTTAATGGAACAAACTGTTTTTTGTCGGGTCGATTTGGTCAATTTTGAGAAAATGAACGGGTAACTTGGTTACCCCTTTGACAAATAGACATTGACTTCTTACTTTTGGTTCATATGCATCAAGAACACAATTTTGACTTCGCCCTACCCCAATCCTTCACTCGAGCTATGGTTCATATACATATTTTCTTTTGTCAAAATCCCAAAAATTAAGGGAATCTTTAAATGTTCAGGTTGGGATTCATACCAGAGTTTTAGAAGGATTGAATCTCGAAATTGGTTTGTGAAATTAGGGTCGTTAGTTGTTTAATTTTGATCAATTGATCTTGGATTTGATTAGGGTTCATAGAGTTTTTTAGCAATGTTGCTATCATCAGCATCTTTTCAAATTTGAAGCATAATGATTTTAGTTTATATATTAAATTAAGGGTTTTTGAACAATTCGAGAGTGTGGTGTTGTAATTCCTGAAATAAATGCTACTTTCTCCACCCCTGGTAACTCAGAGTTCTTTTGGAGGGAATGCTCAACTTTCTTCGTCGGAGAGACAAGGACGAGAATCGAGACTTGCCGCTGGCATTGCCGACACGACGAACATCCAAGGTACGCCTCCCTAAGCAGCTGCACCTCCATATTTCACTAACATCAAAAAGCAAGATGTCAAATGTATTACTAGCAACGTTTGTCATTTTGGTAGGAAGAAAGTGACAGCAGTGGCATCTGTTGGCGAATCACCATACACCATGGCACTTGTTTGTGAACAGAGATTGGCCGAGGACGGTGGTGCCATCCTTGCTACTCCATCGATCTCACATGAAATTGAATGGAAAGATAGTATTTGTTATTTCGTTAAGAAGGTAAAAGATTTACTCATTCCATTCATTGACCTTCCATCAACATGTTCACTTCTTCAATGTTGATGCTCTTAACTGGTTTGCTTTAGAAACTTCGAGTATAGTGTAGGTCCTGCAATGATCGTAGTAGATGAAGATTATGTTATGCTTTGTTATCCTTTTGGATGGAAGTTTGTGTCTATTAATTATCACAAATCTCTTTAATCCACCATTTTATTGATGTTAATGTACTTTCATTGTTATTTATGTGGTGATCACAATATCTACAATAGATTTCTTTCCTGTAAACCCAGAGAGAGAGAGAGAGAGATTTAATTTTTTTTAATTAACTAAAAGTCATCGAAAATGGCTAGTAAAGATAGATGGATTAAATGAACATGTCACTAAACAGTTTGTTTCCTTAAAAGGTACCAAATTTTTTTTTTGGGGATTGAAAGGGTAAAATCAAAATACATAGTAGGGCTGTTGCGTCATTTTCCCCTCCAAAATTAGGAATTTCGGATAAAATGATTATTTTTAAAAATTGAAAAAGAAAATATAGTTATTTTCTTTGAAAACATCGTTTCTAATAATTAATCGTTAGTTTACCCATTTTCCCAAAAAAATAAAAATAAAATAAAAATAAAAATAAAACATATCTTTTCAAACAAAAATAAACAAACTGCAAAATATCGTAATCCTCATCCTCCCCTCATGCTGTGCCAGTGTGCCATATGATTAATGATGGTAAAAGGTTGTAACGCAATGCTCTAGATCTAACTTTGACTTGGTAAGTAGCATCAAGCCACAATTTATTTATTTTACAAATTACAAACAAAGGAAAAGCGACAACCTTCCTCTCACCTATGTGGTACAACTGTACAAGAAAAAGTCTCAGCCTTCTCTTTTTCTTATAATTTTCTATCATGTATGTATGTTTGTATGTTTATCGTTTTAAATTAAAAACAATGATAAAAAATTAAAATGCATAAAAGTGAGATAAGAATATGGAAGATATTTGTTTTTACTTGGTGATGTAGAATGTATAAAAAGAGTCGCCAATAGTCCACTACTCAATCAATATTGCAACATGTAATGTAACCACCCATCCCATCTCATCCCATCCCATCTTACCTATTTCAGGCTTCAGCCAAGCCAATGGGCCAACGTAATACGTCATCAGATGGTCCACACTCGTTCTCTTTCAACTTATCATTCCAACTATCCTCAAACTTCATATGAGCCAACAAAACTTAGCATTGTGGCTTTTAATTTATTCTAATAGATGAAGAAAAGAGGAAACATTTGGAAAGAAAAAGGAGAAAACTAAATACGTCTCTAGTCTTAAAATAAAGTACAAAAAAAAAAAAAAACACATAAACATAAACAGAAAGTTTTAACCGATTTTCTTCTTTATTTTTTAATAAGAGAAATTTCAAGAGATTTTATATAATTATTTGTACGAAAATTAATAGCTCAAACTTCGTTAAAATCAGTGGATAACACACGATACGGTTTATCTATCAACCATTTTTATAAACCTTGAGATTGAGAAGTGAGAACATTCAAATAATATACTTATTCTAAAAATAAACATTTATATGGATGAATTTTTATTTTTGGTAAATAATAACGTTATCGAGAAATTAGGTTGCATACGTAGTTGTATACTTGAATGATTCGGTAGTAGCGTTTTACATTGGGATGCGTGGTAGAGGGATTGGTCATTGGTGGAAGCACCCCCACCCCCATGGCTGATGGCTTGCTTAATGCTTAGTCTTTGCCTTTGGTTTGGTCAAAAGCAACCACCAATTTTTCTTTCTTTAACTTTGAGTTAATCACAAGAATAGTCTTTCCACTATTTAACAATTTCTGCTTTTCGCCCTTCAGTTTTTCCTCTTTAATTGCCTCATTACTTTAAATCAATTCTCTTTTGACGTATAACTATTAAAATATAATTGATAGTATTAGATTTTATAGTGACCGTTAAACACCGAAAACACCCAAAAATAAATCTTTTGACGTATTTTTTGTCAATGATAAAAATGTGTCATCTAAGCGCCACATCATATTTTGCATTTTTTATAAATTTTACCTACAAACTAGGGTGTGGTAAATGGTTTTACCTATGAACTTTTTTTTAAAATTTCAATTTTTTAATAAAAATCATACTAAAATTCAAAATAACATAAAATTAAAAATTACATTTTAGAAATCATAATAAAAAATAACATGAAATTAAAAATTACACTAAAAACCTAAATTTTTAAAGAAAATGAAGTGAAAAATTAAAAAAAAAAAAAAAACTAGAAACAAACATAACATCCAAATTTTAATTGCGTTTGAGCTTATATTTTTCACGAATCGAAACATTCACCAGTTTAGCCGCCTACTGATCTTCGGGGTCCAGGTGCCTCACATTTTGCATCAACAACGAATATCCTGTGAGTCAGACCGTTTCATCCATATGTTTCTCCAAAGTTGTATTCAATTGTGTCATTTGTGCAATCATTTCCTCCGATTTAGTTGATCGCTCCGTTCCGATTGAAGAATTTGACGATGTCGCTTTTCCTTTTCTTTTTTCTCGAGCTTTTGCTTTGTCCCTTCCCATGGGACGAGAAGGCGGACGTATTTCTTCGATGTCGTCATTATCATCGTTAAGATCAACGCCAATGTGACCATCCGATGATATTTGTTGTGAGCTCGGATATGAAGATGTCTGACTTCTTTTTGGCGGATTAGCAATGTCTTCATGTGTTGCAAGCTCCTTCCACCTAATGCTTCTTTTGACAACTTCTCACACATGAATGAACTTAAAAGGCTTCAACATGTAATCTTGGAATGTCACGTGCGTTTTTTTCAACAAACTCGCTTCACTTTCGCCGCTAGCCCATTGCTTTTGAAGTTTGTGTAAATTCCGTTCCAATATGTCACGAGTTTGTTAACAAGGTTCCATTTCGAGTTATATTGGTCGGACGTCCGATAATCTGGGTCTTGACCCATACCAATACAAAACCGCTCCGTAACACGTAACCAAAATTGATCACACGATTGACCCTTTCCTGTGTTGCTATCTTCTGATATGTCGACCTATGCCTTTGGTAATTCCATCTCTTCTTTTTGAGTCCCTCTTCTCGGATCAGTTTTGCCTTTTTTTTGGGTTGAGATCGTTCTTCGGGCTCGAAATCAGAAAGATTTCGATTACGGGTGTAAAAGGCGGTTGGGACTGAAATTGAAATTGGGTTTGCATCTGGGTTTGAGATGTTGTTCGGGATGGTGGGGATTGGAATTGAAATTGTTGTGGCATTTGTGTAACGCCCGGTTCCTGGTAGGTATTTTATATAATAATTATCATTTTTGCTAAGGGACTCGACAAGTTGGAGGCCCCAAACTCGTCGAGTAGAAATGGGAATTTAGACACGGGATAAGAAACCTACTCGACAAGTTGGGGAGCCCCAACTCAACGAGTAGGACTGCCAGAGTGAAACCCTAATTTTCAGGGTTTGCACCCTATTTAAGGACCTTAACAGCTCCTTGCAGCCTCCCTCATCGCCTCCCTCAGTCCAGTAAACCCTAATTCGTGAGCTTGAGCCTCTTGAGTGTGTAGAAATGAAAAAAAGAGTAATTCCTTGGTGATTTCTTGAAGGAGTTGAAGTTGAAGGTGCTTGGTTGAAGGAGGAAGCTTTGGATCCAGGGGTTTCTCTGTTAAGGCATCCATATTAAGGTATAAAGTCTATACCTTGACTATTCATTTTCTAGATCTTTGTCACAACTAGGAAATTTCATTCTTTTATATCAACAATAATGATAACACTTGTAAACAAATTTGGAAAACATGCATGATGATTATTCAATGACAACAAAATTTCCATCAAAAACACTATGCAAACACTTTAAGTAGTCAACAAAAGATTGGAAACCCTGAAAATCCCGGTTTAAGTCCAATATGGACTAGGATTTCCTTATTGGGCCTAATGGACCAATAAGCTTCCAATTTGACTATTTTGGGCTTAGAACTCTTAAATGGGCTCTAATTGGACCCACTCTCATGAGACTTAACCTTTTTGGGCCTTATAAGTCTAAAATGGACTAGTTTACCTTTAATGGGTCTTGTTGGGCCATAACAAATCCAATTAGCCTTAATGGACCTCAAATCCATTCTTTTATGCAAGATTTGGATCGTGAACTACTCTAAAGGCCCAATGGTCCGAAAACCATCAAATTGGGCCTCATATTATGGGACTCAAGCACTAAAGGCCCAAGCCATTTCTTTTCCTTCTCTCTCTCGGCCCAAGTAGAAAAAAAAAATATGTAAATGGGGAGGGTTGACTTTGGGAGGTGCCACATCCTTATTGCACACCATGTATCCATGCATGGACCAACATGCATCCATAATGGTCACTTCACTTCTCTCTCTCCCCTCTCTTCTTCCTCTCGGCCGAGAATCACCAAACACACACACACACACATCTTCAAACTTTCATTTCCAACACTCTCAAGAAACATCTTCTTCCATTCTCCAAATTTTCAAGATCTTGGACATTTCAAGGAGGTTCTTCCATAGGAATCATCATCTTTGGTAAGTTGTTGTTTGGATCCATGACCTAGTTTCTTTATTTCATCAAAGCCTCTTCCTAACGCATACAATTTTCGTGATCTAATCCTTAGAAGCTTCTTAAATTCGAAATCAACTCAAGGAGGCTTGCTAGGACCAAAATTCTTCATCTTTTCTTCACAAAAACCAAAACAATAAACCCAAGGTGAGTTCATACCCCCTTGTTTTCGGTTTTTACTTGTTTTTGGGGGAGAACACAAGTACCATGTGTTGATCTATGTGTGTATGTTATTATATGTGTTTTCTTTGGTTTATGTTGTGAAAATATGTTGTTATTTGCTAAATCTTGAAATCTATGGCTAAAGTGTGAAGAATACATAAACAAAGTACATAATAAACAATTTACTTCAAAGATCTAAGGATCTTTAGGCTTAAGAAGTGAAAAAAAAGTCAAAGTCCTTTTAAGTGTCATTTTTGCAAAAATAATCAAAGTTTGGGTTCGGTTTTATAAGGACAAAATGATATTATTTACATAGAAATCCAACTTTTATGAAAATAACACTTTTCTAGGGGTCAAAAACATAAATTTTAGCTTATTGAGCTTTAATATGGGCCTCACGAATTTTTGGGCCCAAAGTTGCGAAAAAATGAAATGTTGAGGGGCTGAATTGGAAAACTTATCAAAATATGAGTCTAAAACATGAATAAACTTTTTTTAGGGGCTGAAAATGACTTTGATGCAAAAATTGGACCAAAAATGCAAAGTTTTTGATTTTGGGGTCAAAATTGTAAAACTTACGGAATTTGAGCCAAAAGTGTAAACTTTTTACAATTAAGGGCTGGAAATGACAAATACAATATTTTTGGGCTGAAATTATTATTTAAATAAAGTTTGGGTAAAAAATGTCAAGAAAAACGGTTTAAGGACCAAAAATGTCAATTTTCATAACTCGACGAGTTGGTGCTATAACTCGTCGAGTAGAAGCGGGGTGGACACGTAAGTTTAATGAACTACTCGACAAGTCCATGCGTAGACTCGCCGCGTAGGCGCTGTGGGTGGAAACCCTAAATCCTCGGGCCTGTGCCCTATTTAAGGAACCTTATGGCCCTCATTTGCGGCTACCAGTCCAGAGAGAGAAACCCTAGTGAGCTTGAGGAGAAAGGCTATTTTAATCCTTGTTGGTGTGGTTTTTGCAAAGAAGAAGGAGATTCCAGCAAAAGAAGGTCAAGGGGGTTGCTATTCTGTGATTTCAAGAAGGGAAACTCCATCTTTGAGGTATTAAATCGAACCCTTTTCTGTTTTGGTGAAGAACCCTTGAATATAGGGTTTTCTCTATCCTTTATTGGCTTGGATATGATGCTTATGATGTCCCTTTGAGTGTTAAACTCTGGATCTGGACCTTGAGAGGTCCAGAGAGCCCCAACCTCCCTGCTTTATGCTACTTCCTTAGAGATATGAGCTTAGGTTGCCATTTTAGAGGCTATTTCACCAAAAGAAGCATATTGAACGTTGCATGAGTGTAAAGGTTGGACGTTTACGTGATTATTGAGTATGGTAAGGTCAGATCTATAGGTTAGAGAAACAGATCTGACCTCAGAAGGTAATTTGAGTGTTGCCATGGAAGGAACTCGCCGAGTCCATAAGGGGACTCGACGAGTCGAGTCGGGTTGCCCGACAATTCATGACCGGTGGTAACCCGTCGAGTGAGGATCTATGAGGATTCGGAAGACAGCAGACTCGCCGAGTCACACAAGTGTACTCGACGAGTCTGGTCAAAGTTTGACCATTGACTTGAGTTGACTTCAGTTGACCTTAGGGTTCTGGTCAAGCT
Source organism: Lactuca virosa (assembly GCF_052849685.1). Classification (NCBI taxonomy): domain Eukaryota; kingdom Viridiplantae; phylum Streptophyta; class Magnoliopsida; order Asterales; family Asteraceae; genus Lactuca; species Lactuca virosa. The sequence goes on along the minus strand of NC_136430.1, from coordinate 4,293,842 downwards.
AGTTCTAGAGAAAGATCTGGGAGGGGTAGAATGGTCTTCTACCCACTCCTTAGAAATGAGGACAAGAGAAAGTATTGATTAGAGATGTTATTATGTTGATAGGACAAGGCTAGGTCGGGTTATCGAGTACGAGAGGTTATCCGACATTGTACGAGGTGAGTCTTCTCACTATACTTTACCTAGAGTGGTAATATGTGTGATCGGAAGGTCTTATGTGCTATGAGGAGTATGTGATGTATGTTGTTATTTAACATGTATGTGCTATGTTATGTTATGAGTAGTATGTTATGGACCGGAAGGTCATTATGATATGGACCGGAAGGTCATTATGTTATGGACCGGAAGGTCATTATGATATGGACCGGAAGGTCAACCAGGATTGTGGGACGGAAGTCCCCTGAGACACATGGACCGGAAGGTCTTGTAGAGCTATAGCCTTGAGTGGCGTATGTGCGTATGTGGTATTTTGGGGAACTCACTAAATATTTATGCTTACAGTGTTTGTGTGATGTGATTCAGGTACCAGTGAGGATCGCGGGAAGGCGCCGGCATGATCTGTACACACTGATGGGATTTATGTATTAGAGATCTTGGGATTTGTTTTATTATGATGACATGTGACACAATGGATTCTTATGATATCTTATGAATGACATTATGTTTTAAAAATGAAAAATTGTTTTGAAAATTTACGTTGTTACAAGTTGGTATCAGAGCCTTGGTTTGAGGGATTCGGATGCACATCTGGGCGTATCTGAACTCAAACTGAGGATTTGAGAAAGTTTTTCACAAAAGAAACAATTTTTTTCTAAAAAGTAAAAGAATTTGAGAAAAGCGGAAAGAAATAGTGTGTACGATCAGTCAGCGCCCGAACGATGATTTCCCAAAATACCCTTACATTATGTGTTATGAGATATGATATGTTATGTTATGTATGCTAGAGAAGGCTAGGTATTCATGTTAGGACTAGAGTGGCCTGATTTGTGATGCCTTAGCCTAGGAGATTACTGCTGCTATGAGATGCTTGAGAGTGAGTAGGTAGCAGTGAGGAGCTTATGAGGGGCCTACCGAAGGGTAGCCTGTGCATAGCAAGAAGTAGAGTACTTGTGATCTGGGATCCTAGGAGGAGGACTTGGGGTGAATACTGATGCGGTGTGGACGGTAGTATAGGGTCCGTACTACTGAAAACACCGGATCAGTGCGCAGTCCAAGTAAGAATCCTTAGGGTACTAAGGAACAAGTAGGGATGGGTTATCGAGTGCGTGCATACTCGAGCGAGTCTCTGATATTTTTATGTTGTATTTCAGAGACATCATGGTTGGGACACGCCACAGAGCAGAGACCAGCGGCGTGAGTGACGAGGAGCTTCGTCAGATGATCCACGATGAGGTGGCTGCGGCTATCCGCGCAGAGATACCAGAGATGTTTGGGTCTATCAAGACCACCCTGATTGAGACGTTTGACGAGAGATACGCAGCGGTTACTGAGGCTGCAGCCGCTGCAGCTACTGCAGCTGTTGCTGCTGCTAGACCTCAGGGGGGTGACTCGTTGCTGTTCCGGGAGTTCAGCAACACGAAGCCACCAGAGTTTGATGGGACGCAGGATCCGATTGCTGCGATGAGATGGATTTCTGACATTGAGGGATGCTTCTACACCTGCTCGTTTCCGGAGCATCTGAGAGTACAGTTCGCGCTGAACCAGCTTTGCTTGGGGGCAAAGGACTGGTGGAAGTTTGTGTCGGCGGATTTCACCCGTGCTGAGCTTACTGCGGTGACCTGGGAGAGGTTCACCACTATGTTTCGTGATGAGTACGTTCCCCCGGTGGAAAGGGAACGGCTGGCCCAGGAGTTCTTGTCCCTCAAGCAGGGTACTGATTCTGTTACTGTGATCACCAGGAAGTTTCATGAGAGGGCGATGTTTTTCCCTGAGCATGTGTCTACCGAGCAGGCACGCATGAGCCGGTATTTGAGCATATTGAGGAGAGACATTTGCGAGTTCGTGGCGAACTCGACGTACTGGACGTTTGCCGAGCTTCAGGCAAATGCCCGGAAGAGGGAGATTGAGCTAGAGACTCAGGCCAGGGAGGAGGCCGAGTCTCAGAGGAGTGACAGGCGACCGGTATAGGTACATCCGGCAGCCAAGCGGGCTCAGCCCGCTGATACGAGATATGGAGGCCAGAAGGGCCGCACTTGTGGGAAGTGCGGCAAGGGACATGATGGAGTGTGTCGGGCGGGTGCTTGCTACAAATGTGGCAAGGAGGGGCATATAGCCAAGGACTGCCCCAAGGGATTTATGGTTTGATTTCATTGCAACCAGACGGGTCACCGGAGGGCCGAGTGCCCACAGCTGTCATAGGGATCAGCGCAGGGATCTGCCCCTGCTACTGCACGAGCTACTGAGGGTCGGCCAGTGAAGGCCGAGGCACCGAAGGCTCGCGGGAGAGCCTTCCAGTTGACAGCGGAGGAGGTCCGCGCAGCGCCCGATGTCGTGGCTGGTATGTATTCGTTCATTTATTTATGCTGAGTTGTGATATTGTGCTTATATTGTGATATGCGTAGGTACTTTTCTTGTGAGTTCTGTACCTGCTTTGGTGTTATTTGACTCGGGTGCGAGTCAATCATTTGTGTCGTTAGCATTTAGTCAGCACATCAGTATTCGACGAGAGGCGTTGAGTCGACCTCTACGAGTTTCCATAGCTGACGAGCGAGCGGTGTATGCTACTAACGTGATTCGAGGATGTGTACTCGAGATCTTCGGTGTTGAGTTCCCAACAGATCTGGTCCCGATTGCGATGAGGGACGTTTGCGTTATAGTGGGTATGGATTGGTTGAGCCGATTTGGGGCGGTTATAGACTACGAGCGGCAGACGGTGGCGATACGAGACCCTAGTGGGGGAGTGCTGTCTGTATATGGCAAGGGTACCCGATGTGGGTCAGCATTTTGTTCGGCTGCCAGAGCAAGACAGAGTTTACAGCAGGGCTACAGTGGGTTTGTAGCTTATGTGATGGATACACGGGTGGCAGTGGAGAGATCGAGTTCGATTGATGATGTTCCGATAGTGCGTGAGTTCCCGGATGTTTTTCCTGAGGAGTTGTCGGGTGTGCCTCTCGAGAGGCAGGTAGAGTTCCGTATCGATTTGGTTCCGGGGGCAGCGCCTATCGCCAAGGCGCCTTATCGCCTTGCGCCGCCAGAGATGCAGGAGTTATCCTCGCAGCTTCAGGAGCTGCTGGGGAAGGGGTTTATTCGACCGAGTAGCTCGCCGTGGGGAGCGCCGATCCTTTTTGTAAAGAAAAAGGATGGTTCACACCGGATGTGCATTGATTACCGGGAGCTGAACAAGTTGACGGTCAAGAACCTTTACCCCTTACCAAAGATCGATGATCTGTTCGATCAGTTACAGGGAGCGTCTTGGTTCTCCAAGATAGATTTGAGGTCTGGATATCACCAGATGAGAGTGCGAGATGAGGATATCCAGAAGACAGCGTTCAGGACTCGTTATCGGCATTACGAGTTCGTGGTGATGCCTTTTGGGCTCACCAATGCACCAGCAGCGTTCATGGATCTCATGAACAGGGTGTGCAGGCCGATGTTGGATCGATCGGTGATCGTGTTCATCGACGATATTCTGGTGTATTCGAGATCCCGAGAGCAGCATGAGGAGCATTTGAGGGAGATCCTCGGGGTTTTGAGATCGGAGAGGCTTTACGCCAAATTCTCCAAGTGTGATTTTTGGTTACGAGAGGTCCAGTTCTTGGGGCATCTCGTTAATCAGAATGGGATATTGGTCGATCCGGCCAAGATTGAGCCGGTGATGAGTTGGGAGGTGCCGAGATCCCCAACCGAGATCAGGAGTTTTCTGGGGTTGGCCGGCTACTATCGGAGATTTATCAATGATTTCTCCAAGATTGCCGTGCCACTCACTAGGTTGACCCGGAAGGGCGTTGTTTTTACGTGGGGTCCAGAGTAGCAGACCTCGTTTGAGACTCTTCGCCAGAAGCTGTGCGAAGCCCCGGTGTTAGCCCTTCTAGAGGCAATGGAGGATTTCGTGGTGTATTGTGATGCAGCGATATCGGGGTTGGGTGCGGTGCTTATGCAGAGAGGGCACGTGATAGCATACGCATCGAGGCAGCTGAAGCCTCACGAGGTGAGGTATCCCACTCACGATTTGGAGTTGGGGGCCGTGGTGTTCGCCCTCAAGATATGGCATCACTATTTGTATGGGTTTCGTTGTATCATATACACGGACCACAAGAGTTTGAAGTACTTGATGGATCAGCCCAACCTGAACATGCGCTAGAGGAGATGGTTGGATCTGGTAAAGGATTATGACTGTGAGATCCTGTACCACCCGGGCAAGGCTAACGTTGTAGCTGATGCCCTGAGCCGTAGGGCAGAGAGTGCTCCGATACGAGATATTTGTATGAGGATGACGGTGATGACTCCGGTGTTGGATGCCATCCGAGAGGCCCAGGCAGAGGCTGTGAGACCGGAGAACCGCAAGAGAGAGCGAGTGATTGGGCAGGTATCTGAGTTTGTTACCGACAGCCGAGGGCTTATGACCTTTCAGGGTCGGATATGGGTGCCGTTTACGGGCGGGGCACGTACCATCCTGATGGAGGAGGCGCACAGATCGAGGTTCTCGATCCATCCCGGGGCCACTAAGATGTATTTGGACCTGAAGAGAGAGTATTGGTGGCCCTGTATGAAGAGGGATGTGGCGTGGTTTGTTGAGAGGTGCATGACCTGTCGCATGGTTAAGGCCGAGCACCAACGTCCGCATGGCAAGTTGCAGCCACTCGAGGTTCCCCAGTGGAAGTGGGAACAAATTTCCATGGATTTTATCACCAAATTTCCGAGGACCGCGAGGGGTGTGGATGCAATTTGGGTGATTGTTGACTGGCTGACGAAGAGCGCTCACTTCCTTGCTATCAGCGAGAGCTCTTCCGCAGAGAGACTGGCAGAGATGTATGTGAGAGAGGTGGTATCGCGACATGGAGTACCGATCTCGATTGTGTCAGATCGAGATGTACGTTTCACTTCTAGATTCTGGAAGAAATTCCATGAGGAGTTAGGTACGAGGTTGCATTTCAGCACCGCTTACCACCCACAGACGGATGGACAGAGTGAGTGGACGATCCAGACACTCGAGGACATGCTTCGAGCATGTGTGTTGGACTTCGGAGGAAGTTGGGACACGTACTTACCATTGGCTGAGTTTTCCTATAATAACAACCACCATTCGAGCATTGGTATGCCTCCCTTCGATTTGTTGTATGGGAGGAGGTGTCGGACTCCCATCTGCTGGGGAGAGGTTGGGCAGCGAGTGATGGGTAGCACTGAGATAGTGCTTCAGACGACTGAGCAGATACAACAGGTCAGGAAGAGATTGCTGACATCCCAGATTCGCCGGAAGAATTATGCGGATAGGCGACGATCCGAGCTTGAGTTCCAGGTTGGAGACTTCGTACTCCTGAAGGTATCTCCTTGGAAAGGAGTGATCCGATTCAGGAAGAGGGGCAAGCTGGGGCCCAGGTACATTGGTCCTTTCAGGGTGACCGCGAGGGTGGGCAGGGTAGCGTATCGTTTAGAGCTACCTGCGCAGTTGCGCCAGATACATGATACCTTCCACATGTCTCAGTTGATGAAGTGTATAGCCGACGAGTCGGCGGTAGTTTCACTAGAAGATATTCAGGTGGATGCAAGCCTGAATTATGTTGAGAAACCGATTGTGATCTTGGATAAGAGAATCAAGGTTCTGAGGAACAAGGAGGTGTCCCTGGTTCAGGTCCAGTGGCAACATCGAAAAGGGTCCGAGCTGACTTGGGAGCCGGAGTTGGAGATGCGGGAGCAGCATCTAGAGCTGTTTGTAGAGCGAGACTTCGAGGGCGAAGTCTGATTCTAGTGGGGGAGAATTGTAACACCTGGATTTCCAGGTATATTATTTTAATTATTTATTTTTGTGAATCATTGACTTACTTGACGAGTTGGTGCTATAACTCGTCGAGTAGAAGCGGGGTGGCCACGTAAGTTTAATGAACTACTAAGCGAGTCCATGAGTAGACTCGCCGAGTAGGCGCTGTGGGTGGAAACCCTAAATCCTCGGGCCTGTGCCCTATTTAAGGAACCTTATGGCCCTCATTTGCGACTACCAGTCCAGAGAGAGAAACCCTAGTGAGCTTGAGTGTGTGGTGTGAGGAGAAAGGCTATTTTAATCCTTGTTGGTGTGGTTTTTGCAAAGAAGAAGGAGATTCCAGAAAAAGAAGGTCAAGGGGGTTGCTATTCTGTGATTTCAAGCAAGGAAAACTCCATCTTTGAGGTATTAAATCGAACCCTTTTCTGTTTTGGTGAAGAACCCTTGAATATAGGGTTTTCTCTATCCTTTATTGGCTTGGATATGATGCTTATGATGTCCCTTTGAGTGTTAAACTCTGGATCTGGACCTTGAGAGGTCCAGAGAGCCCCAACCTCCCTGCTTTATGCTACTTCCTTAGAGATATGAGCCTAGGTTGCCATTTTAGAGGCTATTTCACCAAAAGAAGCATATTAAACGTTGCATGAGTGTAAAGGTCGGACCTTTACGTGATTATTGAGTATGGTAAGGTCAGATCTATAGGTTAGAGAAACAGATCTGACCTCAGAAGGTCATTTGAGTGTTGCCATGGAAGGAACTCGCCGAGTCCATAAGGGGACTCGACGAGTCGAGTCGGGTTGCCCCGCGATTCATGACCGGTGGTAACCCGTCGAGTGAAAGGTTAACTCGACGAGTCGAGTGAGGATCTATGAGGATTCAGAAGACACCGGACTCGCCGAGTCACACAAGTGTACTCGACGAGTCTGGTCAAAGTTTGACCATTGACTTGAGTTGACTTCAGTTGACCTTAGGGTTCTGGTCAAGCTAGTTCTAGAGAAAGATCTGGGAGGGGTAGAATGGTCTTCTACCCACTCCTTAGAAATGAGGATAAGAGAAAGTATTGATTAGAGATGTTATTATGTTGATAGGAGAAGGCTAGGTCGGGTTATCGAGCACGAGAGGTTATCCGACATCGTACGAGGTGAGTCTTCTCACTATACTTTACCTAGAGTGGTAATATGTGTGATCGGAAGGTCTTATGTGCTATGAGGAGTATGTGATGTATGTTGTTATTTAACATGTATGTGCTATGTTATGTTATGAGTAGTATGTTATGGACCGGAAGGTCATTATGATATGGACCGGAAGGTCATTATGTTATGGACCGGAAGGTCATTATGATATGGACCGGAAGGTCAACCAGGATTGCGGGACGGAAGTCCCCTGAGACACATGGACCGGAAGGTCTTGTAGAGCTATAGCCTTGAGTGGCGTATGTGCGTATGTGGTATTTTGGGGAACTCACTAAGCATTTATGCTTACAGTGTTTGTGTGATGTGATTCAGGTACCAGTGAGGATCGCGGGAAGGCGCCGGCATGATCTGTACACACTGATGAGATTTATGTATTAGAGATCTTGGGATTTGTTTTATTATGATGACATCTGACACAATGGATTCTTATGATATCTTATGAATGACATTATGTTTTAAAAATGAAAAATTGCTTTGAAAATTTACGTTGTTACAAAGAATTAAGGTTACATGTGACTCTTGGATTCTACACTATATATGTAATCCCTTTATGCACAAAATGGACACACTAGTGATCTTGGAGATGCTATAGTCGAATTTTGGTGCCTATAAACTCTCTCTCAAAGTACTCCTTAATTCATGGTGTTTGTGACTTGTTTGAGGCATCATGCTTGGGGTGCTAAGTTCTTAAAGGCCAAATACATCAAGCTACAACAAAGAGGTAATCATCTAATCTATTTAATGATTCAAATATCAAATTGTATGCTAGTTGTAGACTTCATGCTTTGGATATTTTATTGCATGTATAACTAGAGAAAACTTAGATCCAAAGCATTAGGGTTGTATGTGCACCATAGGAGTGTTGTAGTATGCAAAACCCAACAGTGGTATAAGAGCCATGGGTTGTTGTCTGTTATATTTGATGCATGCTTAATTGTTCAAAGCTGGAAAAGTCAAAAAACTGCACTTTGCAAGGGGGACTCGACGAGTCCACTCATGAACTCGGCGAGTTCATAGTGAAGTCGACGAGTCCATAATCTGACTTGACGAGTCGGATAGCCTGATTGCAGTTTTTCGGGGGTTTTTGGCCAGAATTGGATTTGGATTATTACCTTAAACTGTTTTGTATCATAAAATATGTTTTTTCTGATATGGTAATGATTATTCCATCCAATTAAAAGATAAATTGTCAAATCTTGAAATTTTTTACTAGTTTATATGATAAGCTAATTGTTTGTAAAATTTGATTTGAAGTTATCTTACTATAAGAGTTTCATTAAGACAAATTTGTAAAAGATAAAATTATGATTATTTTATTGGTTTTAAAATTTGATCTAAATGTTTTTAGGAGTTACAAAACTTGCCATCAAGTTTTGGAACTCAAAAGTTTTTTATGGAGTTACAAATCTTGTCATCAAGTTTGGAACTCAAAAGGTTTTCAAGAGTTACAAAATTGCCCTCAAGTTTTGGTATTTGAAAAGTCTCAAATTATGAAACATTGATTTCTAAAACTCTTGTAATTAAAAGGTGCAACTCTTGGGTTCATAACTTAAAATTAATTAAATAGTTTTAATTTTGTATTTTATGTTTAGAACCTTAATGTCTTTTGAATAATTCACGTTACCTCTTATGGATTGTATTAAATTAATTAAAATGTTTAATTAAAGGATAAGATTAATAAATCCATAACAACATGGTCTAAGTTTAATTAAATTAATAGTATAATTTATTAATATAATTAAACCACCAAGTATTTTAAAAGTTTAAAATACACTCTTATACTATATAAAATGAAAAGTTTAATATATTATATACATATAAGTAAAAGGTCAGTCTTACCGTTAGTAGGTCTCATTCACGAAGCCGGTCTATAAAGGGGGGGGGGTATAAGGTTACTGCATATAAAATGGTGGTTTAATGGGTGTCCACTCTCACCCACCGCTTCCTTGACTGGTGGAGGGTCGTTAGCCAAACGGGTAGTATATGACACTAAACCCTCATTAAAAGTATAATGAATTATAAAGTAACTAAACCCTTGTAAATTCCCAATCTACTTTAGGAAAAATGTGAATTTGATGCTAACCCATGAAATTGCACTTTGCACCTTGCCAAGTCGTTAGTGGAGCGTGTGTGGTTAACCGGCACACTAACTTGGACTAGTAAGGGTGGCAAAGGGTAGCTCGTAGTTTTCAACGGAGTATGTGTGGTTAACCGACACATTGATTAGGTGATAAATGACTTCGAGAGTACCAAGCTAATTTGCATGGTTATTCACACCTTGTTTGTGATCCTCGGTATCCCAGTCACAAACTTGAAGGGCATAATCCAGATTAAACATGCCATTGAAAAGTCCAATGAATCTCAAAAGATCTAGGAATTTCAATTCATTTAAAACCTAATGTTCAATTTCGTTTTTCATGGTGGAAATTGGTAAATCGTCATTTACCTACCTTCAAATATTTTGCAATTGGATTACAGCATCCCTCTTCCGAATTGTAAAATATTGTGTTGGGTCCTAGCCTTAATATTTCATTTGGGTGTTATATTAAGGACTTAAATCAACCAACTTGAATTTCTCCCTTGTAGATGTCTAGTTCTGACAACCATGGTCTTCCCGAATCTTTTGAATATAAATTTCCTTATAAAGATGATATTCCACAAGACGATCGAGGTGAAAGATTAATCCCTTCTTCGTGCTGTAGTGGAACTTCTCTTCCTCCACCTCCTCCAATAATTCTCCCTGACCCACAAGTTTAAGGTGACTGAAGCCCTATTTGTCACACCCCCAAACCGGAACGGCGGAAACGTTCGGGGGCTGAGGACGTCATGTTTAGTATCACAACACATGCATCATAGTAATCAAAGTAACAAGCAACCATTGCATTAATAATAAAGTGTTTACAATGTATTAGATTAGAAAAAGATTGACTCCAAAGTAAATAACAAAACAATACATGAAGCTACTATGCTCCATCTTCTGAATCCCTGAGCGCGTACCTGTCTACTAGTTCCCTGAGAATACAAGTTATTTTGAAAGAGTAGATCAACATTTAGGTTGGTGAGTTCATAAGTATTTTAGTTATGAAAAGTAAACTATAAGTTCTTTTAGAAAAGTTCGCTTGTTCCTCCAGAAAATCCTATATTTTCTGATGTGATGAATGATAAGTAAAAATGACTATACAATTCCATTTATGAGTACTAAATGGATACAAGTTATATAAAATCCAGATCAAATGGACAATCGATTGTGTGAATTTGCCCTAAGCCCACAACCAAAAAAGGAACAGGAAATGAGGCGGAAGTCACACATCCCATTGTTTGTTTACATCTTCATTGTATATAACCCTGGCGTATTCATTTGGTACTTACGGAGTTAACTGTAATAGCTCTATTATATTTGAAGAAAACATTCTTTAAGAAAATCATATATTTCCTTTAGTAAAATGGTAACCACAATAGTTCCTTTTATAATCACTTAGTTTATACTAGTTATATATAATCTAATATCGAACGGACAGTTAAATGTGTGAATCTGCCCTAAGCCCACAACCAAACAAGGAACAGGAAGTAAGGCGGAAAGCACACATTCCACTGCCTATCGGATATTAATTACATATAACCCTGATGTATAAGATAAGGTATTATACAATTTACCATTTAAGGTCCTTTAAGTTATACTGGTTTAATAATGCGTATCAAACCTTTTACAGATAAGTTTCTAGTTTCACTCACTTAATGTTCTATCCGAAAAGTATGTTTTTGTACTAGAAAGCGGTGTACTGAATTTGTATGCTATGACCTGACCCATACCTGTTACCCCCTATGATTTCTTGGTGTATACAATATATATATATATATATATATATATATATATATATATATATATATATATATATATATATATATATATATATATATATAGCTAAGATCGAATAGATAGTAGAGTGTGTGAATCTGTTCTAAGTCCACAACCAAACAAGGAACAGGAAATGAAGCGGAAAGCACACATCCTACTGCCTGTCGGATAATATTAATATATATCCCTGATGTATCTACCGAGGAATCATAAAGTTAGCATTATAGGCCCCCTTCTAACTGAATGTACCAAGCCCCGACTGTTTTGTTTGTTTGTTCTCTCGTAAGAATGTATGTTTTCCCAAGTGTTATGACTATCTTTACTAGAAAATAGTTTGCATTACCTTTTATGTGAGAATATCACTATATGAATGTAATGGGAAAATGAAAGTATCCAGTAGTATTGTATAAAATAACTACTAAAGCACTAACTACCTTAAAACCAAATTGTTAATTATGGTTAAAATGTGATGAGATTATAACCATGCTCGATTGACTAGTATAAAACACGACGATCAAAAGACGTCGAAATGGTATGACATTTGTCACCCATAGACCTGCAGGTCCCACTGTAGCTAGCAGCAAGGTGTAGGATGGTCAATCCCGTATAGATCTATACACAAACTCACGCTCTCCCTCCAGGAGACTCTGGTTATAAAACGTGACACAGCAGTATATTGCTATGCCATTAAGTAGTGGCTCACATTAATGTTATCTTGTTCTTATTATAGTATGTATATTCTTTCTATTCTAGTTATAGTATGTTCCTTCCTGTTCTAGTTATAGTAGGTTCCTTCCTATTCTAGTTATAGTATGTTCCTTCCTGTTCTAGTTATAGTATGAACTGAATCCCTAAACTATACCTATTATAGTTTACTAGTATGTTTGTTTTGAACTGTCCCTGATTTGTAGAAAAGACTCAATTATTTACTGAGTTATGCATGTAATTTTAAAAACGGAGTTTTATAAACAACAATGTAACATCTTTTAAAAGAGTTTTTGAATTGATTTAATCACTTACTAAAGCATAAGAAATTCTTTGATTTGATGGTTATCACAGGTAAATATTAACACAATATTATTGTGTTCAACTTGTATTCCCCCCTTAAAAGCATTTAAAAACATTTAAAAGATAGATTATAGGGGTATGAAATCACCTTATGTGGGTGATTCAATAGAAGATTCGAGTAAGGATGATAAGTTCCACGAATGAAGTCCCGAGGCACAAACGAGTCCTAAATGACATACAATGATACATATTGGCATGTAATTAGTGAATCTAACTACAAATGTGATTGGGGAAACAACCTAGGATGCAATAATAACTCACCAAAGACCCATGGAAAGGCAACGGATTGGGATAGTCAATACCCCAGTCAAATCTACCTCACCCTATTTGGGAAACCTCCCGCTCTGCAGCAAATGCAACTTCCTTCATCATAAAGTCTGCCGGGTGCTGTATTGCACTAGATGCAACCGGAAGGGACATACCTCCCGTAACTATAGGACCCTGATCAAGTTCGTCACTCTGACTACCAATGGCGGGGCGAGTCCAATCTGTTATCTCTGTGGTAATGAAGGACATTTCAAAAGAGACTGCCCGACCAAGAAGAACGATGAGGAGACAGGAGGAGTCTGACCTCAGACGAGGGGAAGCATCAAAGAACCCTACCGTGTTTTGGGTACGTTTTCAAAAACCTTAATAATTATTCATAATCGTGATTTCTTTCTCGTCCAAATTAAATCACGACGTCCTTATAGTATTTATAGCCCAACGAGTAAATTTATGGTAGCCTGGTGTATACATTAGAATCAGTTGCGTTTATACATGACTTGTATACGCCAAGCGATCATAGAAAAATCTAGTGGGAACCATTCCTCCGAGAGTTCATAGTTCCAGAAAACAGCAGAGACATTCATCTAGGGACACCAATGTGTTAACCAAACGACCCTCCCGGACTAACTTAACGCACGATTCTACAACGTCATCCTGTTTAGTCCGACTGAGTTTACGTCATATCAAACCCCTTTGTCTTAAATCGTTCAATCGCGAAACTCCCGTTGCTCGTAACGAAAAACTAGGTGCGAACTTCAAAGAATTCGTCTCTCTTTGAAACCCGAAAGTTGAAGGACAAAGTAGGGGAACAATCCGGACAAATTGAAGATGCGTCGTGGGACACATATCTACCCTTAATCGAACTTTATTGCAGCAACGACGACCTTTCCAGTATCGAGGTTGCACCGTTCGAAGACCTCTATGGTTTAGGTAAAGATCCCCTCTGTGCTGGGCTGAGGTGGGCGACACGCAAATAGTCAAGAGTCAAGTCCCCGACAGCACTCGCACGAGTCCTGAAATCATCCGAAAAACGACTGAAGAGATCGTACGAGAGGGCTACGCCGAGGAGAGTCAAAAACCATTGGAATGCCAGATTTGTGGACGTGTTCTTTCGCAGGTCACACCCTGGAAAGGCTTGATACGCTTCGGAAGGCGTTGAAAGCTAAAATCAGGATACGTTGGACCGTCCAAGATCCTTGCTAGATCGGTCCCGTAGCGTACAAACTCCAGTTCCCCCGAGAACCCAGCAAATCCCATCCCGTCTTCCTCATGTCGAACCAAAGTGAGTGTCTGTCCGATGAGACACCAACGATTTCCCCTCGACAACCTCGAGTTAGACGAGAGTCTACGCTTCGTGAAGGAATCATTTGAACTCACAAATCGAGAAGTCAAGCGAACGAAGTAGCGTCACATCCCGATAGTGAAGGTCCGCCCAAAACACCAAGAGGGAACTTGGATTCACTTGGGAGCACGAGAGTTCCAAGAACCTTAAGTACCTCCATCTTTTCCAAGTCTATGAGTTATACCTCTATTCTTGAATTTCGGGACGAAATTCCCTCTAACGGGGGAATGATGTGACAACTCGGAACTTCTATCTTGTACACTTAGTCTATTCAATCAATATTCAACTTGTTTTCTTGATTTCTGGTGCTATTTAAGGGTTCATTTAACTGTTCTAAGCTTGGATTTGACAAAGGTTGAGATTAGGAATGATTCAGCGTGTCACATAGTGAGAAAACCGGGCCATACACACCTTTTGGAGGAGTGTACGGCCGTACACATGGGTGTGCGGCCGCACACCCACTCCCTTGGCAGCACACTCGCTCTTGACAACACTCTCACCCCTATATAAAGGGTAGACACCTTTCCTTTCATTCCTTTAACATCTTGGCAGCACACAACACCAATTCTCTCAAGTTTCTTCAACCACAAACCCTCCCAAGGCTTAAAAAAAGTGAGAAATCTATCCCTTAGCTTGTTGTACTAGAAGGACCACTTCATCTAAGCCTTGATTCATCAAATTTCATCATGTTCTTCATCATATGAAGGAGTACGGCCGCACACCTTCATAAGGGTGGCCGTACACTCCTAAATCATCCTCCAAAGTGAGAGTTTGATTTCCATATTCGAGATATACATGCCCCTAGCCTTGTGGTACCTTGGAAATGGCATTTTGGAAATTTTTGTGTGGGGTGTACGACCGCACACACCCTTGTGCGGCAGCACACTCCAAGTGTCCGGCAGCACACCCAAGTGTACGACCACACACCCAAGTGTGCGACCACACACTCATTCTAGGACCACAAACACACTTCTAGGATCCCTAACTTGCACTACAATTGAGTATAGGCCTAGGACACTTCATGGATTGCAAGTATAGACCTTGAAACACCCTAATAACACCTTCCATCATGGGTGTACGACCGCACACCCCTTGGGCCGCACACCCATGGCCGCACACACCTTAAAGGTGGCCATACACTCACCTAATGCAATCCTTTAAGGTCCTAACACTTAGTGCAAGTAGTCCCAAGTTCCTAGAGTGGTTCTCCATAACATGTAGTGGTGAAATACCTTCATTTGACTCCTTTATGTGTCATTGCATGTTAATTAGGATCAAAATCGTGTTCAAGGCTTCACTTGAACATCCCGCATTCCG